>NC_136434.1:232678490-233347657 GCF_052849685.1 Lactuca virosa | reverse complement strand
CGCCTTCGGTCCATGACCAGAAGGGACCGAACCTCGGCCCAGTACCGAGAGGTCTCGCAGAAAGGCCAAATTCACCCGGTTTTCGACTAGTTTTGCATTTTAAGCCCAATTTCAATTATTTTAGCGCGGGATTGTCACCCAAAACTTTATTTTAACAATTAAAGCCTCAAATTTCATTAATCCCCACATTTTTAGTGCCAATCATATCCAAGATTTAGTGGTTGAAGTACAAGGGGGTGGAGTGTTGACTTATCTTTGATTTATGACACAAGCAACCACCCATACCCACTCTATGACCAACCCACACCCCTCCCCACCATACTTAGTCACATCCTTGTACTTTTCCATCAATCTCCAGCCATTCCCACGTCCTAAGAGCTAGAAAACTCACCCTCTCTCCTCATTCTCACTCATTTCTCTCATTTCCACCCAAAGAGCAAACACTTTTCTCTCAACTTCTCTCTTTCAATTCCGAGATTTCCAAGGCTTTTTCCAAGACTTTTCTTCTTCATTTGGCAAGTATCATCATCTTTCATATGATTATTACACTTCTTCATTCAAATCATGAGTTCCTTACACAAATATCATCATATTTGTTGTTAGATCTTCGAAATCTTCAAGCATCATCTAAGTGTTCTTGAGTTGAACACTTCTTTACTTCATCATCCATCTACTGAAATCACTCAAGGTGAGTTCATACCCCTATCTTTTCATGTTCTTCTTAAGTTTTAAGGGGGGTAATACAAGTTAAAACACCAAGAACACAACTAAACTCATTTAACAGCCTTCATCAGAAAAGTTCAACTCCATTCACAGACTGTTTTGGTCAACTTAAACATTTTAGTTTTCAAAACTGTATTAGGTGCAAATACTTCAGGTTCATACCTTTAAAATAACTACTTGCACATCACCATACGATGTTTCTACGATTTATGGTGATTTTTACAAAACTGCCTATCATTTCAAAAATGAATTCGTACCAGTCTGTGAATATGAACATTTTAACACAAGTTAAAGACTTCCAAAAATCATATTAAAAATTATGAACAAACTAGACACATTTTATGAACTCTCAGAATTTACGGATTCAGTTTTCGACTTCGTATGATTTTTCTATGATTCTTCTAAAACAGTGCAGAACGGTTAAAAACTAGTTAACAACTTATAACTTTCATAACACTTTGTATTATGTTGAGCAAAGTGTATAACAATAAGTTCTAAATATTGAATGTATTTTATTGTTAGTTTAGCATCATAAACTGAAATTTAGTCATTCATGATAAGGTTTACTCATTCATTTCGAATGCATATAATAAACTTCAATAAACACAGTTTATGGATTTTTACTACATGAAAAAGGTTTTACTCTCAAAACAAATGGGTTTTTCATATCCTACGTAATAAACTATAATAGTAATAGTTTAAGGATTTTATATCACTAATTTATTCAGAAAAGGTGATTTTACTTCCTTCACGGAAGAGGTTTTAATATCAAACTATGTGTAAACTAGTTAACTTAGGTTGTGAGGCAATTCTCTCCCCGTACGTTCGAGTACGGGATCTCAATTCCTGTAAGTTATAACCAGAGTCTCTTGTAGGGAGAGCGTGATAATTGTGTATAGATTTATATTGGGTTTGACACCCCACACCTTGCTGCTAGCTACAGTGGGACCTGCAGGTCTACGGGTGACAAGAGTCATAGTATCTTAACGTCTGAAAAACGTTGTGCAGGTTATTTCTCGTCATAGTATGGTTATAGCGACTCACATAGGTAGTTAACAATCATTCAAGTTTACATGGAAAATTCTACTTTGAAAAAGGGTTTTACTTCTAAAACTAAACGAGTTTATGTCGATTTAAACTTGCGAGAATTACTTTAAGTATGGGAAAATACTTGTTCATTTTCGGTCCTGGGATTTAGGACTATCTAACTTTAAAAAGGGTTTTATGCCGATTTAGAACCACTTTTATATCTTTAAGTATGGAAAATACTTGTTTACTTTCGGTCCTAGGATTTAGGACCACATAACTTTTATAAGGAAAATATAGGATTTTCTTTGGAATCATATCTCTGCTAAAACTATATTTCATCTAGAATTGTTAGACTTCAGCTATAATTGCTAAGTGTATATGCTAGAGTTATATAAGAATCTAGTCATAATCGACTTAGAATTGGTGGGCCCGCCTTACTTCATGTTCCTTGTTTGGTTGTGGACCTAGGGCAGACCCATTAGATTCGACGGTTTATTTAACATAAATTTTATATAACTTATATACACTGGGCGATTATAGAAGGAATCTATGGGTCTTTCTAGGGTTCATTATCGCATAACATAGGAGCATTCATTCCACACTTAACTAAGAAAATATTGGATTTTCTGGAAACATACTCTATCGCTTTTACAAGGAAAACGGTTTCTTCCTCAAACAAAACTCTTATGAACTCACCAACTTAATTGTTGACACTTTTCAAAACTACTTGTATTCTCAGTAAATCAGTGAAATAGGAAAACCAACAACATTTTGAGGATGGGACGATAAATCGTCAAACCGTACATTTTGTCATCATAATGTAATTGATTTGAATCATGTAAACATATACTTTGGTGTAACTTTTTCAATTATATTTATGATGGTTGTATTTACTTTGAGCACAATTATACTCGTTGTTGTGATACTATATATGAAGTCCTCCACCCCCGGACGTTTCCGCCATTCTTGGTTTGGGGGTGTGACAGATTGGTATCAGAGCATTGTTTATAGTGAACTAAGTATATCGAACCACATAAGATATACAAACTATAAATGCATTGGGACTAAGGTCTCTGATGTAACATTTTCAAATAACTATACTTTTAGAAATAAATAATTTCTTGTTAAAAGTACATACATGCATACCGGTTTAGTGTCATGTCTAAGGAAAACACAAAAGTTAAAAATAGAGAAGTTGTGCAATGTGAATATGCCATGGGATATGCAATCAAGTCTGGGAGGGATATAGCCTTATCAACTATATTCGTCCGAGAAATGACTAACATGTGACGGGGGATAGTCATGGTGGACAACAAGTCTATCAACTTACCAACGCCCATACAAGAAAATTGTTAAGAACCAAACATAATATTAAAATACTATAGGAGTATTTTGTGATACTATAACCAACTTATGTGAAAACTAAAGACCCCTATTAGTAGGTATATAATGCCTGAGTGCATACGCTAAGGTTATACATAATTAAAGATATTATAGACTCAGAATCTATGACTATTGCTCTATTTCCTGTTCCTTGTTTGGTTGTGAACTTAGAGTAGAGTCATTTATTCGAAGGCCTATTCTATCTCAGACTATGTATAACTGGTATGCACTATGTGATTATAGACGTGACTGATAAGGATCACCCCTATAAGTAATTATAGGATTAGACGCCTATTAATTATCTCTCCCACTCCTATTCTCGCACGTATAACATAGCAAGATCCTACTTACCAGGCGACCCCTATTTCCCAACCAGGGAAATGGTGGATGGTTATGAGAAGAATCAGAAGCGGAACCGGAGGTAATCAACCCTCCATGCATAGCCAGGGTTCCCGCAAACCGTTTCGACTACATCGAACCTGTGCCCCGTTGGGTAACCGTGATCGAGGGTTGGAGTCGACGGAAATGACAGCAATCACCATGTGGAGACCAACGAGGGTGCTATGACCTCAACCACGGGGGACCGACTGACAGAGCCCTCCCGACAAAGACCCGGTGGATCGCGAACATCGGGGATTAAAACAGGGAGACTGCAAACCGAGTTCGAAAACTATGCGCTACTACAGACCCTACCGTCTCACGTACCCGAGACTCGGAAAGAGACTACTATTTCTGAGACCAACGTTTTTTTTAAGTCCTTATCGCCGCTCGGGCAGAGGCAATATAGTAGCAAGGTAGGCACACGACATTCGAAGAGAGAATGGTTGCAGCCAAGCGTCAATTGGCAGAGCTGGAAGGTGCATCGACTTTGCCTCAGGCATCGCAAGGGACGGATCGTCGTGAGTAGAGTTCATACCGCTCACAAGACCTTGTAAATTAGGTTCATGAGTATGCGTTGGTGCTATTCTATTCTATGTGTAAGCACAACCCTACGATTTAAACGGTTATACTAATCGAGAGATCTATTTGCCATCAGAACTCTTCCTTGCATGGATGTGAGGTAGACCTGCATCAAGGTCAAAATTTTCTCTAAAACCATAATTGCTAGAATCATATTAACAAGATGGGCTTAGGACATACCTAACAGAATCGAAGGTCTATTTAGTCTTAATCATAAAACTAAGCATACATCAATTGGTCGTAAGAAGGACCTAACTTGGATCAAATTACAAGGTTTCACTTGAATACAAAACTACTAAAATACATGGGTTTATTACATATATACACTTTCATTATGAATTGTTTTCAGAACACCATAAACAACCGAAATACGTTACAAATTGAACTAAGATAAACTTAGTTAGAAAACTCGCGACGTATAGCCATTCTAAAAACTCATTATCGTCTCACCTTTAAACATTTTGGTGGAAAGGTGCCTTCTTCGTAGACCTATAGGGTGCGATCATACGAGCGCTAATACACCGGGTCCCATCAAAACTCCTCGGCTAAGTGTGTTTGGACAAACATGATCCTAAGATGAGTAAAGCTTAACGCCTGTACGAAACCTACTTCTACCCACTACCATAACTCCGTCTCAGGAACGTTAGCAATGTGCAAAAATTTATATATGTGAATATAAATCGTAAGAATGCACTTGAGATAATTATCCCCACTCACGAAGTCGTTTTTCATCGTGAAACATAGCTATGTCTTCACCAAGAGGGAACCAACCAACTAGCAAGACGCCAACCCTGCAGATAGACTCTGCTACTTTTCAAGCTGCAGTCACGGCAGCCGTGACAGCCGTCATGGAGCAACTCAATGCTAACAACGCCAGCAGAGATGGAAGCGGTACCGACAATATAAATCGTTGTAACAATCCGGAACACCGGCGGGTGTCTGCCAATGAAGGCGCCTCAGGGCACAAACCTACAAACAAGAAGTGAAAGTTTTGTAAAAAAAAGGAGCACAACCAATCTCAAAGATTCGCTAAAAGGCAACAACCCATGGCCACCCCTACAATTACGACAGCAGTTACAACACATGCCTCGACATCAGCCACAACATCTATCGCTCAAGCACTAGACAGGCAATATATGGGAACACTTCCAAAGTGTAACAAGTGTAACTACCATCACACAGGAGCTTGTCGGATTCCACGCTGTATCAACTGCAACAAGAAAGGGCATACCGTCTGCTTTTGCAGGACCTCGACCCAGCGCATCGCTTCAACCACCAATACTGGTGTAAGTCCAGTATGCTCCCTATGTGGTGAAACGGGACACTTCAAGAGAGACTGTCCAACCGAGAAGAATGACGGAGGAGCAGGAGGAGTGTGACAACTGAACCAACGGAAGCCTATTAGGACTTTTGTAATATTTCCAACGACAAAAACGTTTAAGTACCATATGTTTGTAATGAATTTGGTGTGATTGCTAAAATTACCGTCTTTCTAAAAGTAGTTAAAATACTCTCTCGTTCGAATCAAATCAAAGACACTCATATATGACCTTAGAATCATTACCTGTAAGCTGTGATAACTTTGTGCATACATCGGGGTTAATTATAATCAAACTACTAAAGGCTTAAAGCGAATAATTCCGTCTTGACTCCTGTTCCATGTCTAGTAGTGGGATTTGAGTGGAGCCACCCACTCGACGATTTCACCAATATCAAATTACATGCGACTTACATATACCGCTCGACCATAGAGTGACCTGTCAGGGATCATGATATCAAGTATCATTGCTAACTATCAGAACACACTCATTACCAGTGCTAGACGCTGTGGTAGGAATCATCCACAGTAATAATAACATCGAACGAAACAGAACACACTGAAAAGAAACATAAGATACTCTATCACCCTAATGAGCACTTCTTACGAATACAGCTTAATACATGTTTTACCAAAAAAAAAAAGATATTGTTGTCGTCACTCGATTTCGATTGATATAGTCCTCACTTTCCCGACTAAACAGCTACGAAAAGACCTTTCACCTAATCTCGAAAACCTTCGTCTCTCATAAACACAAATCCGACACGAACATTCAGGTCATCTCTCGCTATGAAACCCCAAAACACTCACCAGAGGAGTATTATACCTTTCAAAACCTTACAACAAGTATTTACAGGAGACCCTTCACGCAGCAGAAAAAGTTCAAGTACAGAAGCTTGGAACGAATACGGTTAGTCTACCACTACTACATGTATACGCGAGGATGATGTATAATTAAGATTCTACGGACATTGGATGTGTGCTTCCGCCCTATTTCCTGTTCCTTGTCTGGTTGTGGACTTGGGGCAGAGTCACCCATCCAACTGTCTTGCCAACCTTAAGTACATACGACCTATATGCGCAAGTTGATGATAGATGGACCAGGTACGAGTTCTGCCAGGAACTTCAGGACCAGGCTACCCGGGAATACGAGTGAACGTCCTATCATCCGAATAAGTCTAGTCGTGTAAACCGAACCCATATGTTCCTTACCGATCTAATCAAACGAGAAACACTAAAGCAGACCCTATGCAACGCTCCGAGGAGAAATTATCACTTGTGGCTTAGTGCAAGTTCGAGAAAGGCTGAAAACACCTCGAGAACCCGAGAAAACCCGAATAAGTCTTACCTTCTATATAAAAACACAGAGTTTTTACTAGTGAAACTATGATGGCTAGTGTAAACATGATGGTCATGTCTCATTAAGATTCTATGGACTTAGAATGTGTGATTCCACCTCATTCCCCGTTCCTTGTTTGGTTGTGGGCTTAAGGCGGGGCCACCCATCCGAATGCCCTTGCAATCTTAATGATATACGACTAGTTTACACCAAGCGATTATAAAAGAACTGGTAGGAATTATAATGCAAATCACGTCACAATTTGTTGAAAGATTCGTAATGCTAATGCTCACAAATTACGTTATAAAATATTCATAGTGGTAATACCAAGTATAAAGCGGAGAGCATAAAGGCACACGTAGAATACACTGTCATTCCAAAACAATAACTCCTTTAAATCGACTCAGCTCAAGTTACAATAAGAAATTCCAAGGTCGTCATGTGACATCAGGCGGGTCGTTCCTCACCATAATCAATTTCTTCTACTACGAAAAGTTCCCCCATCTTTCCTCCAAGTCCCAGACGAAACACTAATTTCGGGATGAAATTCCTTCTAACGGGGGGATGATGTGACAACCATCAATTTTTGGCCAAGTCAAAGTCAACTAAAGTCAACAAGACAAACCGGTCAACTCATCTAGCCCTTGTACATTAGGGTTTCCATTATATTTCTTATTGAACAACTCGCAATCTTAATACAAAATATCACTTAGAGTTTTCACGTGTTCGGAAATTCTAAAACCCTAATCAGGGCAAGTGATGAAACTACTCGATAAAACATTATTCCTTAACCCTCGGGGGCATATAACAATCATAACAAGACTTAACGAGATGTACAAACCTTGCGTTATAAAGCCAAACACTCAAAAAGTTCACAAAAGAAGTCTTTCCAAATCTCTGTCACTCTAACTCTCCCAAATCTCTCTCCGTAGGAGAAATCTCTCCAAGAATGTGAAATCTCTCCCAAATCTCTCTCAAAAGTTCCTTTAACTTTTTGTAATCATTCGGGTCATCCCAACCCTTAACCGGGTCAAAAACCGCTTAAAACGGGGTAAAAATGAGTAAAATAGCCTTTAGGAGCTGAAATCCTCTCTTAAGGAGCGAACCCTCCTAAGAACCGAAAGACCCTATAGGGACGAAACTGCTGAAGGACCGAAGGTGCCATGAACCGAACCCAAACCTCGCATAGACCGAACCCGAAGGTCCTCTCGGACCGAACTCTACTTTCGCCTTCGCTCCATTTCGGGTCCAAACCACTTTCGCCTTCGCTCCATTTCGGGTCCAAACCACTTTCGCCTTCGGTCCATGACCAGAAGGGACCGAACCTCGGCCCAGTACCGAGAGGTCTCGCAGAAAGGCCAAATTCACCTGGTTTTCGACTAGTTTTGCATTTTAAGCCCGATTTCAATTATTTTAGCGCGGGATTGTCACCCAAAACTTTATTTTAACAATTAAAGCCTCAAATTTCATTAATACCCACGTTTTTAGTGCCAATCATATCCAAGATTTAGTGGTTGAAGTACAAGGGGGTGGAGTGTTGACTTATCTTTGATTTATGACACAAGTAACCACCCATACCAACTCTATGACCAACCCACACCCCTCCCCACCATACCTAGTCACATCTTCGTACTTTTCCATCAATCTCCATCCATTCCCACGTCCTAAGAGCTGGAAAACTCACCCTCTCTCCTCATTCTCACTCATTTCTCTCATTTCCACCCAAAGAGCAAACACTTTTCTCTCAACTTGTCTCTTTCAATTTCGAGATTTCCAAGGCTTTTTCCAAGACTTTTCTTCTTCATTTGGTAAGTATCATCATCTTTCATATGATTATTACACTTCTTCACTCAAATCATGAGTTCCTTACACAAATATCGTCATATTTGTTGTTACATCTTCGAAATCTTCAAGCATCATCTAAGTGTTGTTGAGTTGAACACTTCTTTACTTCATCATCCATCTACTGAAATCACTCAAGGTGAGTTTATACCCCTATCTTTTCATGGTTTTCTTAAGTTTTAAGGGGGGGGGGGGGAATACAAGTTAAAACACCAAGAACACAACTAAACTCATTTAACAGCCTTCATCAGAAAAGTTCAACTCCATTCACAGACTGTTTTGGTCAACTTAAACATTTTGGTTTTCAAAACTGTATTAGGTGCAAATAGTTCAGGTTCATACCTTTAAAATGACTACTTGCACATCACCATACGATTTTCTACGATTTATGGTGATTTTTACAAAACTGCCTATCATTTCAAAAATGAATTCGGACCAGTCTGTGAATATGAACATTTTAACACAAGTTAAAACTTGCAAAAATCATAATAAAAATTATGAACAAACTAGACACATTTTATGAACTCTCAGAATTTACGGATTCAGTTTTTGACTTTGTATGATTTTTCTATGATTCTTCTAAAATAGTGCATAACGGTTAAAAACTAGTTAACAACTTATAACTTTCATAACACTTTGTATTATGTTGAGCAAAGTGTATAACAATAAGTTCTAAATATTGAATGTATTTTCTTTTTAGTTTATCATCATCAACTGAAATTTAGTCATTCATGATAAGCTTTACTCATTCATTTCGAATGCATATAATAAACTTCAATAAACACAGTTTATGGATTTTTACTACATGAAAAAGGTTTTACTCTCAAAACAAATGGGGTTTTCATATCCTACGTAATAAACTATAATAGTAATATTTAAGGATTTTATATCACTAATTTATTCAGAAAAGGTGATTTTACTTCCTTCACGGAAGAGGTTTTAATATCAAACTATGTGTAAACTAGTTAACTTAGGTTGTGAGGCAATTCTCTCCCCATACGTTCGAGTACGGGATCCCAATTCTTGTAAGTTATAACCAGAGTCTCTTGTAGGGAGAGTGTTATAATTGTGTACAGATCTATATTGGGTTTGACACCCCACATATTGCTGCTAGCTACAGTGGGACCTGCAGGTCTACGGGTGACAAGAGTCATAGTATCTTAACATCTGAAAAACGTTGTGCAACTTATTTCTCATCATAGTATGGTTATAGCGACTCACATAGGTAGTTAACAATCATTCAGGTTTACATGGAAAATTCTACTTTGAAAAAGGGTTTTACTTCTAAAACTAAACGAGTTTATGTCGATTTAAACTTGCGAGAATTACTTTAAGTATGGGAAAATACTTGTTCATTTTCGGTCCTGGGATTTAGGACTACCTAACTTTAAAAAGGGTTTTATGCCGATTTAGAACCACTTTTATATCTTTAAGTATGGAAAATACTTGTTTACTTTCGGTCCTGGGATTTAGGACCACATAACTTTTATAAGGAAAATATAGGATTTTCTTTGGAATCATATCTCTGCTAAAACTATATTTTATCTAGAATTGTTAGACTTCAGCTATAATTGCTAAGTGTATACGCTAGAGTTATATAAGAATCTAGTCATAATCGACTTAGAATTGGTGGGCCCGCCTTACTTCCTGTTCCTTGTTTGGTTGTGGACCTAGGGCAGACCCATTAGATTCGACGGTTTATTTAACATAAATTTTATATAACTTATATACACTGGGCGATTATAGAAGGATTTTATGGGTCTTTCTAGGGTTCATTATCGCATAACATAGGAGCATTCATTCCACACTTAACTAAGAAAATATTGGATTTTCTGGAAAACATATTCTATCGCTTTTACAAGGAAAACGGTTTCTTCCTCAAACAAAACTCTTATGAACTCACCAACTTAATTGTTGACACTTTTTCAAAACTACTTGTATTCTCAGGAAATCAGTGAAACAGGAAAACCAACAATATTTTGAGGATGGGACGATAAATCGTCAAACAGTACATATTGTCATCATAATGTAATTGATTTGAATCATGTAAACATATACTTTGGTGTAACTTTTTCAATTATATTTATGATGGTTGTATTTACTTTGAGCACTATTATACTCGTTGTTGTGATACTATACATGAAGTCCTCCACCCCCGGACGTTTCCGCCATCCTTGGTTTGGGGGTGTGACAACTTAGGACGAGTATGGGTAGGTGTGAATAGTAGTATAGGCCTATACTACTAGAAGCACATGACTCACACTTGGATAAGGGAAAGTCACAAGGTTACCAAGAAGCTAGTAATCGATTCCGTTTTTGTTCGAGTATGTCATTACCTTCGTTTCAGTGATGCCTAAAGAAAATGATTTTCGTTCAGACCTTAGTGGTCGTAATGAATCGAGTCCAACTAATATAGATCTGCAAAGTGAATTGATTGGTTCGGAGAACCATGTCATGTGTAGCGACAAAAATTCTATCGGAAGACTGAAGAAGGAGATGGCCGAGGTAGTCGATAAAAGTATAATAGCCTTCATTAAAGGATTAAGCAACAATTAGCTAGAAACGCTACTAGTTATGAAGATATTATATCATATTAGAACATGAAGGAAGGTTTCTTCTATGATAGTGTTTGACTAATAGAAATAAGGGTATGATTCATTATGTGTCTTTTGCATTATGAAATCACAGGTCATTAGAATATGACCATTCGAGTTGTTGTTGTAGAAAAGTGAAGACCTTATCTTGGGTTGAGTCTATAACCCAAGTTCAAGAAGAAGTAAGAGTCTGCAATGAGAATTGATCTTTCTCAGAGATTAGAACCGAAGGCCCAATAGAGAATGAAGAATGAGTGTAGATTTGAGCACCGCCATCAATTAAGAAGTTTGAAGAGTTTGACAATCGTTTAGTTAAAGGCTATACATTTCAGATTACCATAGAGGAGGCACACGAGGACCCGAAAGTTATGACTGGTTCATTTCTCGTCAACTCTAGACCTGCTCACATCTTATTTGATTCTGATGCCTCAGATTCTTTTGCGTCTCATGAAATTGTGCGTTCTTTTTGCTTGTTATACATTCGCCCAATAATTTCATGTAGATACAATGGGAAGTGTATCATTACTTGCAGAGAAAGTCTATAGAGATTGTGTCATCGAGACAGAAGGATACAATTTTCTTGCTAACCTGATTCCTATCTCTTTGCCCAACTTTGAAATTATTCTCGGCATGAATTGGTTGTCAAAGAACCACATAGAATCCTTGTGTTATGAAAAGATGGTATGCATCCCTATCGAAAGGAAGGATTCTATTTTATGTTTTCGGTAAACAAAGACTTAAAATCTTAAAAAAATGATCTCATTCTTAAAAAGTCGTAAACTTATATCGAAGGGATATTCTACTTAACTAGCCTATAAAGTTCATATCTCAAAAGAGGGGAAGAAAACTGTAAATGATATTCCCGTTGTTAATAAATATCCTGATGTTTTCCCTGATGATTTTCCTGGACTTCCCCCGGATAGGGAAATAGAAATCTGAACTGACTTATTGTCTAGTGCTGCTCCAATTGCCAAAGACTGCTAGACAGAATGATAGCATTTAGATAATTGTCGACCGACTAACTAAGAGTGCACATTTTCTTTCCATGCTTGAAACAACTCCAATGGAGAAATACACACAAGTATACTTAGATGAAACTGTTGCGAGACATAGTGTACCGCTAAAGATTACTTCCGATCGTGATAGTAGCTTCACTTCTCATTCTTGGGCAAGTATGCAATGTGAATTGAGATCTCGTGTCACTCTCAGCAAAACTTATTATCCCCAGACAGATTGTCAGACGGAGATAACAATCCAAACAGTAGGAAATATACTGAAGGTATATGAAGCAGTATATGGGCGTAGGTGTCGTACTCCATTATGTTGACGTGATGTAAGACAGAAAGTTCTTGGTGGTCCTGAAATGATTCAAGACACCATTGATAAGTCTCAAATTATACGAGAAAGAATGAAAGCGACCCAGGATCGACGGAAGTCCTATGCAGAAAAGAGAAGACGGTCTATAGAACTCTAGGTGGATGAATTTGTAATGCTGAAGGTATCCCCATGAAAAGGCATTATGCGATTTGGGAAGAAAGGAAAATTGAGTCCTAGATTTGTTGGTCCTTTCAAAAATCATCCAGAAAATTGGTAAGCAAGCATACCGCTTGCAATTACCGGAAGATTTGGCAGGTATTCATGATTTGTTTCATGTAAGTTATCTGTATAAATGTTTAAGCATATATGATGAAATGGTCCCGTTATCCAAGGTGAAACTAGATAATAAATTAAGATATGTGCAAAAGCCCGAAAAGATTATAAACGAGAGAACAATTAATGTATGTAATAAAGAAGTGGAGTTGGTGCTTGTCAAGTGAGTTTACTATAAACTAATTTTTAGCTTACTTGATCTAAATGAAAGTCTTATTATTCGTTAAACCAAGATTTCATAAAAAGATCGACCACATCTGACTTCGTATGAGGAAGTTATGATTTTTCTAAGAATCGGCATAGCAGTACACAGCCCGAAACTCGAAATAAAGATCGAGTGATTTTTAGCCGATACAACCTAAACGAGAATCAAAGATCTCATCAATAGTAGTACAACAGTAAAAAGACAGATGAAAACAGACGTTGGATGAAGAAGTTATGAATTTTTAACAGACTTTTCCTGTTCTGGCCCGTTAAAAATATAACATTAAAAATAAAGTCAAAATTAGCTGATGGTGTCTAAACGAAAGTTGTAGAGTATAATCTCACCTACGCGTGAATATAAAGAACATAAAAAACGGAGCTTGTATGCGAAAGTTACAATTTTTTGAAGTTTGATAAATCAAAGTACGCCCCGCACACATGAGTACGCCAAACGTACTTGTATAAGAGATCCGGAACCTGTCACCCTCCCTACTCCTTCGCATGAGTGCCATGTATCATATACTTGCCGCGTCCGAGATGATTCCTTCGTACGCCCAACGTAACGAGGTACGCCCAACGTAGTGGCTTGCAAGGTAGTACGCCCCGCGTACCAGAATATTACACCCAGCGTAATACGAGGCATCAGCCTCCTATAAATAGCAAGCAAGACCTCCAGATTTTTGTTTACAAAACTTGTTCTCTTTCACTCTCTATACCACTTTTAGCCTATCCTATACCCCCCAAAGCCTCGGGAACACCCCTAGCACCCGAAGCAAGCCCGGATCCCCGAAGTCTCCAAGAAAAAGAGTTTGTCAAGTTGAAACTCTGCCCGCGCAAGGCCCGATTTTCAACTAAAATCCCCAGTTTCATCAAAGAAAGTCATATATAGAAATGAAGTGCTTCCCAAATAAGCATTTATCATTCGATTATTTCACGGTGAGTTCAATATATAGAAACAATTGTATGTTATGTGTTATATGTTCAATGTGCTTTCTTGTGTTATTCTGGTTTTATACCTTTGCCTATGTAAAGCATTACTTGTATACTAACAGGGTTATGCCTTTGACCATGTGATCAGTGAAAGGACTAGTATCACAGTGGTATTGGTATGTAGGCTCTGGCCGTGTAGAGCATGTCTCGTAAGAGAATGAATTCTACCATTATGACATTGGCAAAAGGTTAGATAGGGCTAAAAGCCTGCAAAATCTACCAAAATGTTTACTAAAAATGTATATTCAGAAATCGTTTATTCTTCCATGCCATATGGGCAAAAGTATTATTGATGTATAGCAAGTATTGAAATTGTTATGTATCATTGATTGTAAATATTTTAATCAGATTATTCGTTGATATGGAAAGCATGTCATATGATACTCATCTGCCTTTGTTGTTCTTTGTTCCCCTTTGCTTCTGTCATATTGATATATATATATATATATATATATATATATATATATATATATATATATATATATATATATATATATATATATATATATATATATATATATATATATATATATATATGGCATAACGTTATATTTTATCCATTATCGAACTCACTAAGCGTCACCGCTTACCCCTCTCAGTGTTTAACAGTTGCAGGTAATAAGCATCCAATATAGTCATATACTTTTGGAAGATTTATAATAGTTTATACTATTACTTTTGTACTTGGATTTACGTTTGTATAAAATTATAATATCCTGGGTAGTTATGTAATATACTAAAACTTAGTCGGTTTGTATCCAGTCTTTTGTAATTAAACTATCAATGTAAAATATTGTTTTATGAATATGCCTGTAGCATGTTTTGGAGTAACAATGTGTCGAGTGAGAAAGGGGTTCTTTCACCATGTCTTGTTCTGAATGCAGTTTTCTCAATATCCTGCTCTCTTACCTTTAGATGATGATATCCTGACCTAAGATCGATCTTCCAGAAATAGCTCGAACCTTGTAGCTGATCGAACAGGTCATCAATCCTTGGCAACGGGTACTTGTTCTTTATTGTTGCCTTGTTCATCTCTCTGTAATCTATGCATATTCTCATACTCCTATCTTTCTTCTTGACGAATAACACCGGAGTTCCCCAGGGTGATGAACTAGGTCTAATGAAACCGTTGTCCAACAACTCCTGAAGTTGCGTCATGAGCTCCTTCATATCTGTCGGTACTAATCGATATGGTGCTTTTGCTATTGGTGTTGTTCCTGGTAACAAGTCTATTCTAAACTCCACTTGTCTATCAGGGGGCAATCCAGCAAGATTTTCGGGAAAAACTTCCGGATATTCATACACCACTAGTATACTTTGCACATCCTTTTTCTCCTTCTTAGCATCGATCACGAATGCCAAGTATGAGGTGCATCCTTTAGATAAACATTTTCTGGCTTTCATTAGGGAAATGATTCTAGAATTTACTCTGCGCTTATCTCCGTATACCATAAACGACTCTTTTCCAGGCGGGTTTACCCTTACTATCTTTTTCTTGCACAGTATTTCGGCATCATTGGCGCTAAGCCAATCCATTCCTAGAACGATGTCGAAACCATTCAGCTTAATGGGTAACAACTTCTCAAGGAATTTGTTTTCGTTCACGTTGATGACGATATTCCTTATACAATCGCTAACAAGTATGAATTTGCCACTAGCAACTTCTATAATTAGGGCATCATCAAGTTTTTCTATAGGCAATGCTAGTCTTTCACCAAATTTATGTGATATAAAGGAGTAGTTTTCTCCAGAATCAAAAAATAAATTGGCAGGTAACCCATTTACACGAAAGGTACCTGAAGCGACATCCACTGATTCCTTTGCGACTTACAATGTCATTTGGAAAGCTCTGGCTTTTGGTTTTGGTGGGAGATTAGGCTTTTCTACATCCTTCTTCTTCGGACAATCCTTCAAAATGTGCCCTTCTTCATGGCATCCATAGCACACCCTTTTGTTGGTTGTGCACTCACTGGCGTAGTGCCCTGTCTTCCCACATTTAAAACAAGTGACCTCCTCGCCACCATTCCCAACATGTTTCTTCTTACACTTGTCACACCACTTCACTTCGCCTCTTCTTCCTCTTGAATCAGACTTTGAGAATTTACTTTTCTTGTTGGACCTCGAAGATCCATCAAACTTTCTTTTCTCACCAACCTCTGTCCTCTCCTGACCCCTTTCTTTTAACTGGGTTTCCACATTTTTAGATGCTCAGACTGTTGTCTTCAGAGTAGCTGCCATCTTAACCGTTGGGCCAAATTCGGCTGGCAGTCTGTTTGCGAACCTCTCAATTTTTGAGAGTTCAGTTGACACTAAGTATGGAAATAACTTCATCTTTTCGGTAAGCGCAGTAGCATAATCATTAATGCTCATTTTCCCGTTCTTTAAGTTCTGAAATTTATTATTTAGATCTATTAGATCTATCTCTGAGCAGTATTGCATCTTTAACTACTCCAAGAACATTTCCCAAGACATTTTCAGGGCTTCTCCAAGTGGCATCGTGTCTGCCAATAGCTTCCACCAACTTAAAACTTTGGCCTTCAGTTGTCTGACCGCAAAAACAGTTTTCTGCTTGTCGCTACAGTTGCAACTTTCAAATACCATCTCCATTTCGGAGATCCAGTCCATAATCTCTATAGGTTTTGGACTTCCGGAAAGACTTGGTGGTTTGGCGCCCAAGAAATTCTTATACATTCGCCCATCTCTGTTGATTTTCCCTTCCAGGTCATTCCTTTCTTCCACTGGGGGTTCCGCTTGACCGACAATCCTACTATCGTCCCCTTCTTCTGACTGTCCGTCGTTCAGTTCAGGTTGTTCAACAGGCATTGAAGGTTCATTCCTGTTGTTCAGCAATAGTTTCCTCGTTTCTTCCCTTTGTTCAGCCATCATAGCCCGAATCATGGCTTGTACTCCAGCCATTGTAATTGGTTATGGTGCAACTTCTACTATAGGCACCTGTTCCATCACTTGGGGTTGAGTTTACTTCTTTCTATTTGCATTTCCAGCTCCACTTTGAGTTCTTTCCATTATAATCTATATACCAAATAAGGTGAATTTAGATCTTTATTCATGATAGATTTTTAAATTCTCCTTATCACTCCGAAACGTTACATGCTAGTTCTAATATCGTAATCATACGCCTAGAATCCTATACACATAAGGTTTCCAGATCTGGTCCGCAACAGACCATAGATCCGAAAAAATAATGGCATATACGGGAAACATATAGCATTTAGCACATAAAAGTATTTTAGGCATCTTTCCTAAAATATACTAGTTCTTGTGTCTAAAATATGGTAGACACTCATCTCACGATCATCACTTAGCATTCTAAGTTTAAGTCTAGAAATCCTACAAATTCCTAGTTCGCTTAAACTAATGCTTTGATACCAACTGTGACATCCCCAAATTTCTCGGCCAGAAAAGATTGATTTAGTTTATGCTTTTAAAATAAAATCAGAGTAATCCTCCAAAAGATGTTGCGAAATTTGTTCCCAAAACCTCGGGATGTCATGTTCCGATACAGACCAAAAGCATAAACAATATATTATAAGCCTTACAATAGTTATTTACAACAACTGGCCTATAATCCCAAAATCCCTCGTCATCATCCAACTATGCTTGGGAGCCTGGTGAGCATATAGGGTTTTCAACCCACAAATAATAATAAATTTATTAAATTCATCCACCAAAAATAAATTTATTAATTTCACTAACCAACAATAACCCTGATTACCCGTTACCGTTATCCTTACTTTACGTCCCTAAACACCTATCATAAGGGACCTAGTCTAAGGATTTTCATCGGGGTGACAACATTGCTTTAGGGATTCCTCAGCAATTTATGTCAAATAAGGCAACCATGTGGGGGATGGAGTATACAATTGAACATTAAGTTCACAAACACCTACAAGTTGCAAGCCTGCTAGCGTTCCACTGGATTGTCTAGAAAAGTCTGTGGTCGTCATCTATACTCCGCTAGATGACTGAAACAACAACAATATCGAGGCCTTTCATCATTTTAAAACACATCAAATATTTCATCTACCCATGTTTTACCCAACATATTTGTACATAAAATACATATACAGTTTAAAACTTGTATAAAACATTTATTCAACACCCATTTCAAATAAACAAACAATATAATTACACATAGCACGTATTTTATAGAAAATACTTCATATCTATGTGTAAGATGAAAGTGACTACACACTCACCTTATTTAACGATAACCGGGCCGCACTTCGTTTCTTAAAACGATCGTTTCTGATAAAACCAGGATGTTTTTCCCCAAAACCGGGCTTCACGCGGGCATAGTTTCGTCTCGAAAAAACTCTTTTCTCGGGATCTTTGGGTTCTCCTGGGCTTGCTTACGATGCTAGGATGATATAATAGGCTTAGGGGTATTTAGTGTAGCAAAAAGGAAAGTATAGGGGAGAGAGAACTAAAATTGTAACCTAAAATCGGATGGCATCGATCACTATTTATAGGGCCTGAAAGCTCGAGTTACGCTGGTCGTAAATTGATGGTACGCTGGGCCTACTCCTTCTCCAGCCAGTACGCTGGGCGTACATCTAGTACCTTGGGCGTATGAAGGGATCATATCGGACGCGTCAAGGCTACGACACGTGGCTCTCATGCGATAGAGTAGTGAGGGTGACTGACTTCGAAACACTTACACGAGTACGCTGGGCGTACCCCGAATGTTCAAACTTCAAAAATTCGTAACTTTCGCATACGAGCTCTATTTTTGACGTTCATTATATCCACGTGTAGGAGTGACTGTTCTCTACAACTTTTATTTAGATTCTGTCGGCTAATTTTGAATTTATTTTTAAAGTTATATTTTTAACAGGCGGGACATGAAAAGTCATTTAAAAATTCATAACTTCTTCATCCGACGTCCGTTTTCGTCTTTCTTTTTACCGTTGAACTACTATCAACAAGATCTTCGATTCTCGTTTAGGTTGTTTCGGCTAAAAATCAATCGATCTAAAATTCGAGTTTCGGGCTGCATACTGCTATGCCAAATCTTATAAAATTCATAACTTCCTCATACGAAGTCAGATTTGGACATTATTTTTATGCACACTCTCGGTTTAACGAACACTACGAATTTCATTTAGATAACTAATGTGAAAAAACATTTTATCGTAAATTCACTTTTTACGTCATACAGTGTCGTGCCGGTTCTGTTGCGAAACTTCGACAAGTCATAACTTCTTCGTTATAACTCGGATTTCGGTATTCTTTGTATCTCAGGAATCCTTGTTTCAACCCCTACAACTTTATTCATAGATACCGGGTTTATCTAACATTTATTTTAAACGCTTATTTTTATCCTTAATTCATTAAATTATAATAATTAAGCATAAAACATATAATAATCAAATAATACATTTTATTATTTCAAAACAAGTTACAAAGGTTGGCCTAGACTATTACATCATCTTTAATACCTAGCCTAGTAACACGGGCGTTATATGTTCGTTTAAGATATCTAAAGATATTCTTCACAACAACCATGTGGGGTTCGCGAGGATTTTCTTGAAATCTAACACAATAGCAAACAGAAAACATAATATCCGCACGAATAGTAGTTAGATACATCAATGAACCTATCATTTGACGATAGAGAGTCATATTAGCTGGTGGTTTGTCCAATGATAGTGTTAGTTTCGTTCCAAATTCCATTGGTACCTTCACCTTTGAGTCTCCCACCATTACAAACTTTGCAAGTAAGGTCTTCGTATAAGCCTCCTGGTTGATAACGATTCCCTCTTGACTCTGTCTTAGGTTGAAACCAAGGAAGAAGTTAATCGGACCCATTGAGCTTATCTCAAACTTAGTCTCCATCAATTTTCGGAACTCAACAGTTAATCTAGGATTAGTAGATTCGAAAATGATATCATCAACGTTGATTTGGACAATCATCAGATGGTCACCATCTTTCTTGCGAAAGAAGGTTGGGTCGACCGAGCCTTGTTTAAATTGATATTGTTTTAAGAATCTAGTAAGAGTTTCATACCATGCTCGTGGAGCTTGCTTCAGACCATACACAACTTTGTCCAGAATGTAGCAGTGGTTCGAATATTTTTGTTTACAAACCCAGGTGGTTGTTCCACATACATTGTTTCTTCGAGTTCCCCGTTCAGAGAGGCACACTTGACATCCATTTGGTAGACTTTAAAGTTCTTGTGAGCTGCATATGCCAGAAAGATGTAAACAGATTCCAGCCTTGCAACTAGTGTAAAAGTTTCCTCGTAGTCAATGCCTTCCTCTTGGCAATAACCCTTAACAACCAACCGAGCCTTATTTCATATCACATTCCCCTTTTTGTCAAGCTTATTTCGAAACACCCATTTGAGACCAACAACAGATACATCCTCCGGAGTTTGAATCAGTCTCTAGACCTTGTTACGTTCAAACTCATTGAGCTCCTCCTGCATAGCTTGCACCCAATCAGAATGATCAAGAGAAATTTTGACATTTTTGGCATCAATTTTGGAGATAAACGAATTAAACATGCAAAATTCCACTTTGGAAAATAATGTAGTCTGCTTCACTTTTTGTTGAGCTCTAGGAAGAACTCCAGTAGATGTTTCTCCGATTACTTGTAATTTGGGATGATCTCTGGTCAATTTGGTCAAGGGGGATAGTTGGGATCATAGGATGGATCCAGTTCAACATTCACGTCTTCAAATTCTGACTGATCATCCAAATCATCATTTGCATTCTCATTCTCCCCCTCGAATGATGGATCTGAATCTTCGTTTTGAATTGAATTCTCCCCCTGGATTGGACATTCATGGGTTACTAGAGGAGGAGAATGCTCCCCCTGAACAGGTGTGCTAGAGGTGGGTGTAGATGCGAAACCCTCCCCTAGAAGTGGAGCATTCGTAGCTTGTTGTTGAGATGGAATATCAGTGTCTTTCAGACTTTGGGGATCTTTTTCAAGATCCTTTGCAACATCATCAATGATCTTTTTGAGCTCGTCTTCCTTGTTATCAGCGGCTTCGGATTCTGAAGTGATCGCTTTCTCTGGCTCATCAAACAAATTTAGGAATTCATCCTAAAGGTTTAAAAGAGGAATGGTCATGGGATTCTTCATAGGAAATATCTCCTCTGATTGACGATCCGATGTCTGGAACTTTTTAAGATAAGAGTCATCAAAGGTGACATAGTAGATTTCTTCTATCTTTTTGAACTTTTTTTTAAGAACCCTATATGCCTTCGAAGTCAGAGTATACCCCAAGAAAATTCCTTCGTCAACATTCAAATAAAATTTGTTCCTTTGTTCTTTAGAGTTAAAAATGAAACAATTGGAACCAAATACATTAAAGAACTTAACATTAGGTTTTATTTTATTAAGAACTTCGTAAGGGGTGAAGGAGAATCTTTTATTAAGTAGGGATCAATTCTGAGTGTAACAGGCTGTTCCGATAGCTTCTGCCCAGAAATAAAGTGGTAGGTTCGCAAATGATAGCATGGTCCTTGCAGCTTCACACAGAGAGCGGTTTCGCCTTTCGACAACCACGTTTTGTTGAGGAGTGTAAGGAGCTGAGAAGTTGTGAGAAACTCCCTTTTCAGTAAGAAATTCTTCACGAAGGGTTTTGAGCATTCTAACACTCCTATCGTGTACATGCAACCCTAGATGCTTTGGATCTATGTTTTCTCTATATACATGCAAACTTTTATTTTTCCAAAGCATCATCCTAACTAGCATACAATGGAGTATCTACACTACAGGATTCTAGTTAGATGACATACCTTTTGTTGTTCCTTGGCCTTTAAGAACTTAGCACCAATACTATGAATGCCTCAAATGGAATCACAACACACCTAGGACAAAGGATAACTTCAGAGAGAATGAATTGCTCTAGAAATCGGCTCTATGACTCTTCCAAAGATCACTACTCCCAATTTCACCAAACAAGGGGCTTCTTATATAGTGTGGCACAACTAGGGTTACACCATGCAAACCCTAATGTGCATGACTTTCCACATTCCTTAGGTTCCATGGGTTTTAACCCGCATGGAGTATCCATGGGTCACCACATGGGTTTAACCCAACATAAAGAACTATGGATCATAAGCCCAATTTATAAGAATGAATGATTTACACAATCAATCCCCATATATTTAATTAGTCTCCTTTGATCGCTAAATCAATTCCAAATTAATTCTTGATCAATACTAATTAAATAATATGATTTCATATTAATATATTAGAACTTATAGTATATTAATAAATCATAATTAACCTCTTCTTAAAACTCCATCCTATCAAATTGCCCTGGTGATATGCAACCCAAATGGACCATGCTACTCTCGGGTCAAGTACAGACCAATTATAGTTATGGACTTAGACACTAATCCAACAGTCTCCCACTTGGATAAGTCTAATAACTATTATTGCAAGTACGACTCCACAACCCAAATACCAATTGTAGCCCTTAAAAGCCGCTGTCAAAATCTGACCTAGTCAATGACGCATCCATTAGATAAGGGATCATATATTCATCCATTCAAGATATCATATGAACCGAGACATGGATTATAATCATTCTCTCTGTCCATATGTTGTTTCCCGATTTCCGATTTATAACGACCGACTAATTGAAGAAATCAAATAAGTCCAGGCCTGGTGTCATCACTAAGTCATCGAGGGGCCCACAAATATCACTTTTATCCACATGTGGTAAAAGGAATGGATATACTTCGAACCAAATGCTCGCTTGTACTTACTCATCAAATTACACACAACAATATGTTTTATAACATCCAAGTTACTGGTACGTTTACATATGTCAATGTGCAACCGACTCGCAACTATAACTCACATGTCTCCGTTTCAAGAATATAAGATATTATCGTCTCATGATCACTTGTGATAAAATCCATGAAGTGATTCAGATGAGCGTGGGTTGAATCCAATACTTGAATCTTATTCTAGGAGTACTCATGAACACTGCAGCCACATTGTCCTGGACAAACTACACACCCATACATGACAGTCTTGCCTCAATACCTACTTCCAAAGTATGATCGACTGTGGATGATTTGAATAACCTAGTTATTCGGGAAATCAAAACATGCAAAGTGAAACACAAGAATAATACTAATCCTATCTGGCCCCAAAACTTTTGAGCCATATTGATTACTCGTCATTCATTGTATAATGTTTCGAATAATCAACTTAATACTTGAATTAAAACAATAGTTATGCCATGCACCAAGCATGCACACTATATTTGTCTATGATCCTTACTTTGTGAAATAGATCAATTGAAAACATTTCAATTATGCTCATTTCAAAATTCCAAATCCTTATTGCAAGTGTAAGAATTCCAAATTCTTGTCACTGCTAGAAAGTGTTAGATTCTAAACTATCATGCAATGATTCTTTTGTAAAGTCTAGGTGCCAAAAATCACAGAGACTTGACGAATGATATTACAAAATATTCCTTTGGAGATTGTTACAAGACAATTCCATTGAAATGAAGTCTCAAATTTAAAGTACATTCCTTTGAACATCCTGTTGGGTTTTAGTATACTACAACATCCTATGGTGCACATACAACCCTAAATACCTTGGATCTATGTTTTCTCTATTATACATGCTGTTGAAAAATGTTTTTATATGTGATCATCACTGAAATAAGACGAATTGGTTTTATATTATCTAACAAATATTATCAGTTATTTCAGGTTGCGTGGATTCGTGCTTAATTATGAAATAGAAAAATACGCAAAAGACGAAATACGCAAAGACGGAAAAATAGACGCAATATTTGGTCGTTTGAAGACAAAACAAATCAAGACTAAAATCGTCAAGAATTTAAAAACCTCAAGGGTCAAAAATGGAAATTCAATTCACAATTGGATATATATATATATATATATATATATATATATATATATATATATATATATATATATATTATATAAATATATATGTATATATATTATATTGTATATATATATATATATATATATATATATATATATGTATGTATATTGTATATATTGTATATATATATATATATATATATATATATATATATATATATATATATATACACATGAATCATGCATATATATATATATATATTGGAAAGAAATCTTCACAAAAGCAAAAGTACCAAACATCATGTGTGCTTCCAACCTTTACAATCAATCACTTCATTACTTTTCCTTAAACAAACAAGAGTTGCTTGATTCCTTTGCATATATATAGATGCATGTTTACATGAGTTTTTGTGTGTGTTTTGTGTTTCCTTGTAATATATCTCCTATTACTCTCTCATCTCCATAAGAATAAACACATAGCCAACCTCAAAATACTCTCCAAACACCCTCCAAATACCCTCCTTAAACCTCCTCCAAAAACCCTTTCAAATCACCACAACCATCACCACCTTGCTGTTTTTCGACATCAGAATTTGCAAGTTAAGAATAAATTCACCGAGCACAACTCAACAAGATAATACGGGAGAGATTTGCACCGCAAATTATTCAGGACGTTACCTACATCCAGGAATTTTCCTCGATTTTTTTGACCACTGCAAACCCCAGAGAGACGCGAGAGAGTATTGGCTATCCAGAGAGATTTACTACGAAAATCTATATTCGTAACCACCCAAAGCTCTTTCAACATCACCCTCTTTGTTACCTTATACCACCAAAACTACAACCTTATTACACCTTCTACCACCCTCCAAATACCCACTTCAACCTCATCAAATCACCTTAAAAAACCCCATACCCACATACAAAAAAACATTACCCGTGTATTTTGTATCGTTTTGTAAGCAATTCATTGTTACATAAAAAGAACTTATTGTTACTTACCGGATTGAACTTTGAACAAATAGAGACACAGTCTATTAAGATCCAGTCCAACCCTAAGCCTGTTAGTCATTTATTTGACTAACAACTTGACAAAACAGTCGTTCCACAAGTCCCGTTCTAACACCACCTACTATATATATATATATATTTATATATTTTATTAACGCTTTATGTCATTTAAATACTGTCATTTATTTCATTTATAGCTTTCAGTCATTTATAGCTTTCCAGTATTTATTTATCCCGCACTTCTTATCTTTCCGCATCTAATCTCATTAAATATATATATCTGTCACCCAGTAACTGGTAACCGAGCCTTTTATTCGTGGTAATCAGATTGTTATATATTTCTAACAATTGATATCAGAGCTTGTGTGATTTACCTTGAAATTTTTGTCGAAAACTTTTGGTTAGCGTTTATAAACCTTCCATCAGCTTTTCTTTAAAAATTTCATTTTAATATCACTTATTCAAAATCCTTAAAAAAAAATTATTAAAATAATTAAAAAAAAAATTATAAAAAAAAAAATCTTAAACAAAAAAATTCAGAGCTTGTGTGATTTACTTTGAAATTTTTGTCGAAAACTTTTGGTTAGCGTTTATAAACCTTCCATAAGATTTTCTTTAAAAATTTCATTTTAATATCAATTGTTCAAAATCCTTTCAAAAACAAAAATTTTATTATGTCTTCTGCTAATTATTCCAACATGAACTCTGTTTCTATTGCTAACAGCTTGGGATCTGGTTCACGGGCACCCATACTTGTTCCCGAAGAGTATAATTCATGGGTTGGCCGTATGAATCTTCATCTTAACACCATAAGTGAAGATGTCTGGAATTGTGTAGAAGGAACATATGTTACTCCAGAAAATATGGCTACTCTTGCTACAAATCAAGCCACTCTTGCTGAAACCGAAAAAAGGCTGCAACTCCAAGCCAAAAAGGAACTTGTGTCTGGAATTCCCCACAGTATTCTAAGTCAAATGGATGACATAATACTGTTGACTGCAAATCAAATCTGGGAAAATTTAAAAAATCGTTTTTGTGGAAATCAAAGAATTATTGGAAACAAAAGAACATCTGTTTTAAATGAATTCGATAATTTCAAGATGCTTTCATCAGAAACCATCCATGATGCTCATGATAGGTTCAATTTTATCATGGTAAAAATGAACAATTTGGGCATCAAAAAGACACAACACGAGATAAATCTCAAGTTTCTAAACAATCTTTACGAAAGCTGGAAGATGGTTAAACTCATCATTCAGGGAAATCCAGCCATTCATACTGAAACTTTATACAATTTGTATGGAGAACTTCAATCGTATGAATCCTCGATTGACCCACCAACCACTACAGCTTTTGGAGGACCACTTGCTCTCGTTTCCACATCTTCTCAAAACCAAACACCTTTTAATGAACAAAACTTCAATCATTTTAATCAGACATCTTTTCAAAACCAACCCTTTTTGAACAATTCTTTTGATCAATCTGATTTAAATGATGAAGCAGAATACCAACAACTGTGTGCTTTGGTAGCAAACACAAACCTCCAGAGATTTATTCCAAATCACGGTCAATCGAATTTCAAACCAAATTTTCAAAATCGACCATCATTTGGACAAAATAATTCTGGATTTCAACCAAGACCTCAACATGTTCAAAACAACTCAGTTTTTCAACCAAGACCTTATTTTGGACAAAATTTTCAAAGACCTTCCTTCCAAAACAATTCAAACCAAGGTTTTCAAAACCAGGGATTTCAAAACAATCCCAACTCAAGTCATCAAAACAATAACCAAAACAACAGTTTTCAAAACCAAAACAGAGGATTCCAAAATCAAGGTTACACTAATCAAAACAATGGCTTTCAAAACAACCAAAATTTTGGATTCCAACATAACCCTTCCCAATCTTCCCAACAAATCCAAACTCAAGCTCCTGAAAGACTTCTGATTAAAAGTCAAAAGGATGACAGTGATGAAGAAGTGATCATTTGTCACAACTGCAAAGGAACTAATCACTATGCCAGAGAATGCCGAGCTAAAAACAAAACCA
This sequence comes from Lactuca virosa, assembly GCF_052849685.1. NCBI lineage: Eukaryota > Viridiplantae > Streptophyta > Magnoliopsida > Asterales > Asteraceae > Lactuca > Lactuca virosa. Next base: position 233,320,713 of record NC_136434.1, on the reverse strand, counting down.
AAGTCAAAAACTCAGCATACTACGCTCAAAAAGCCGATGAATTAAAGAAACAGGAAAATCAAGATAAGCAAAGAGCATTGATGGCAATCCATGAACCAAACGTGGAATACTGGCCAAATTCTGAAGACGAAGCTGACAATGAACCAACACAATCAAACTTCTGTTTCGTAGTTGGTGTTGATAGACCTTCAAGAGCTCCAAACGTCATAGAACAGGTATGGTCTATGATCTCTGAACTTGGTCTTTCGAAATCAATTTTTGAGTCCCATATAACCAAGATTGAGAAAAGTCTAGAAGATGATCTCAAAAAATATCATGACACAATGATCAATTCCGATATCTGCAAATCTGAGTTACAAACCTTGCAACTCAAATTTGGAGAATCAACAAGGATAAAGAACAAATTGGAAAGAGACGTTGAAAGAAAATCAGAAGATTATAATCACGTCTTGGAACAATTAAATCAAACCCTAATTCAGAAAAAGGATTTGGAACAAAAAAATCAGTCAGTCATATCCTCTGAAACAAAAGATGTTTTAGAAAAGGAAATTCTTCAGTTGTGTAACGCCCCGATTTTTCTCGATACGTTTAGTTATTTTAATTCAATTATTCTTGTAACCTTGGGTTAATTTATTTAACCAATGTCTGATTTTCTTATGTTATTGGACTCTTTTGATCATCTTGTAAACTCCTTTTATTGAAGTCCATAGGCTATGGGCCTATTCTATCCCACATCGCCAAACATATGTAAACTCAACCATTTTTGTCTATTATATAAGCTTGTTATCCTCATACTTCATTTGATATCTACTTTGAATCCCACATCGATTCAAGTATCAAAATATACTTCAACTTCATGTTTATATAACAAGACTTGAGGTTATCTAAAGATTCGATTAAGGTTTGGGTTTAGAAAACCGAAATTGAATCGGGGAAGCCCAAGTACCCCGGAAAAAGTTTTTGGGTTACCTTAAAAATAAAATTGGGATACCCATTTACTTTGATCCTGGCTCCGCCACTGCCCTCACGCCATCCTTCTCTCTCTCTTTGGGATCAAGAGCAGCCAAGGGGCTGTTGTTTGGAGCTTAATGCTTGTTCATTTCCACCCTTGATTCGTATTGGTATGAACCTCCTTATCATTTCTTACAACTTGATTCATAACCTTGTTCTAGTTTTATGATTTCATCTTCACTTCTTCTCCTTCCTATTTGATTTGTAATTGTATGTTATACATCATCTCAAGATCCTATCTTCACCCCATATATGGTGGATGATGGATCTAGGGGATTACATGTGGCAAAAGATCATGGAAACCCTAAAAGGGAGAATGGTGATTTTATGTGCTTTATGTTCATTTTCATGTTGATTATTATTACCATCTTGTGGCAAAATGAAATCCTAATGATACCTAACCCTTTTTAGTACCACCATGATCATGGGGACTAAATTGGGATGATGAACACATCTTAAAATGTGTTTCAAAGGGAGAAGGATGGATAAGCCAAAAAGGAATCACGGGTGGCTACGATTCTGTTTTCCATCAGATCTGTAGTCATTTTGTAAAATTCATATCTTGAGCTCTAGAACTCAAACGGACCCCAAACCAGTTCCAAAAGTTCACAAATTGAGTTGGCTAACTTTCTTAAGCAGGCCAACCTCACTGATAAGGACTTTATCTATGGGAAGGAATGACATCTTTGCTGTTAGGTCTGATCCGGGTCTGTTCTGCTATGTCATTTTGTTTTCATCATTTCTAAGGCTTGGCAAAGGATCCAGAGTGATTCCAAGTTTCTATATGTTCCTTATATTATGAATTTAAGATCTGGAGCAGATGGGGTGTTATTTCCTATTATAAATTGGTTAGAATGGATCCACACTCCAGATCAGTGGGCAGTCACCAGCTTTTGCTAGTGCTGTGATTGTCCACAATGTGAATTTTATATCTGGAGTTTGGGAGATGCTTTTCATTAAATTCCAACTCTGAGACTTTCATTTGTATGTCCTTTACTTCTCTGAATTTTGGTTTGGACGAATTCTACTCACAAGTTGGGTAGAATTGGCCAACATCACTTGACTGTATTGTTGGAGACAGAAATGATACACCATTTTGTAAAATTCATATTTAATTCATCTTTTGGAGTTAGAAGGAGTTCTTTATAGTTCTGGAATCCTGAACAATCATAGTTTCCTATAAAATTTTGTTAAAGCTATGTTTCTGTTTTATATTTTGGAGTAAATCCGTTTTGAACAGCAGGTCTGTTTTAGAGACCTTGCTGTGATTACTCTTTTCTCAACTCATAGCTTCATTACTTCTCCTTTCTAACCTTTAGTCCTTCTTAGGTGAGGTTTTGAAGTTTTCTCAAGCTTGGTAGCATTATTTGATTGTTAGCTATCCTTACTACTCACTCAAGGTGAGTTCTCTCACACCGTTGTATTGATGTTTGCGTTTGCTAGTTAGCTCGTGTGTGATTATTTGAATTTATTATAAAGGCATGCTATATAACCATTGTTTTAATTCGTACATGTGCACTGTATGTAACTAATTATGGATATGGGGACACCACCAAAGGATACGGATTTACCGGTGCGGTGGGTAGGTAATATCACCAACGTAATACTCATCATGAGGTGCGGTGATTAGGGCCAAATGATATGGGATCTTCCCGGTGCGGTTCAAACCTACAAGTCCTTCTTGTATTATAGGCATTGATTCGTTCTTTGCCCTTATCATATAATTATAAATGGAAAATGGATTAGGGTTAGTAAATATGAATGTTAGTACAATGTCTGTGTTTGAATTCACTAAGCTTTGTGCTTACGGTTTCCCTTATAACTTTTCAGGTGTTAAGATTAAAGAGGCTAAGGCTTGACATGGAGCACCGGGACATCGCTACTAGTTATTTTTGTTGGGACCTTATTATTATTATTATTACTTCCGCACTTATTTTATATGATTATTAAGTTGATGGATTATGTTATGACTATTTCAGTTGTTTTAATTTAATTTAAGATGCGTTTTAAAAGTTTAAAATTTTTGCAAAAAAAAAAAAAAAATTTGGGTGTCACAAGTTGGTATCAGAGCCACAGTTTGAGGGAACTAGGCATTCTTGTGGATGTTCTAGACTCAAATTTGAGGCTCTATAAGAGTTTATTTTCTTTTTAAAATATTTTTCAAACCTTCTGAAGACTAGTAGTGGAAGATGTCGCGGTGTGCCAGTCAGCCAGCCAAGTAAGCCTTATTTCTTATGTTAAATGTTTATGTTAAATTGTTGACTATGAATTGGATTCTATTAGTCTTAAAATGTTAGATTACACACTTATTTAGTGTTAACATGTGAGAGATTTGTAAAATTAACGGCTAGAGCGAACTGGAAATTTTGAAACTAGACGCAAATGCGAAATTGGAACTTGTGTGGAAGGTAGTAGAAGGGCCCCTACTATTTGAAACATCGGTGCCGGTTTCGGGTCGGGGCAAGGTTGAAAAATTTTCACAAGCTGAGTGTTTTGTCTTCCTAGAAATATCTAGGCTGAATTGTTTCTAAGATTTTCCTTCTTCTGTGGATACCAATGGCTCCGCCTGCTCGACTTAATCAGCTCCAAATGGAGCAAGTTAGGGATATTGTCGTTGAGGAATTCAATAACGCTTTCAACGAACTAATCCCGGGTGTGACCAATGACATAATCAACCAAGTCGGTACTCTTCTGGATGAGCGCCTCGCAGCTATTCCCGGGGGAGCGTTACCGGCTCCGCCCGTTCGGGATTCGACATACTACTTCGAGAAGTTCAGCAAGTGTAGCCCTCCTCTTTGGAACGGTGAATCCGACCCAGTTGCTGCTAAGCACTGGGTGTCAGATGGTGAGGGCGCCTTCATGACTGTTGGGTGTCCGGACCAGTACAAAGTTGTGATCGCCATGAATCAGCTGCAGAAAAGGGGAAAGACATGGTGGAACACCATCACCGCTCTATTAAGCGAAGAAGAAGTGAGGACCATGTCTTGGGCCCAATTTGTGGAGAGGTTCGAGGCACAATATGTGCCTAAGGTGGAGCAGCAGTGGATGCAGCAAGAGTTCATGGCCTTACAGCAGACTACCGAGTCCGTTAGCGAACTGAACTCCAAGTTCTTGGAGATGCTATCTTTTTGCCCCTTGTTTGCTGGGAACGAGGCCTGGTTGGTCAGCCGGTACATGGCCATCCTACGTACCGAGATTCGGGAATTTGTTAGCATGCAGGAGTTCTCGACCTTATCCGCGATCATGAATGCAGCGAGGAGGAGGGAAATCGAGTTGCAGACCCAGTCCAAGAGGGAGGCCAATGACACCTCTTCCAAGACATCCAGAGATGCCCAGAAAAAGCGAAAGCAGGGTAGTAAGTCAAGGTATGAGTATAGGACGTCTTCAGGGCGAGAAAAATCCGTTGATATGCTACAACTGCAAAAAGCCAGGGCATCATTGGAAGAATTGTAGGGATCCCCCTGCAAGTGCAGCACCTCATATTACTTCTGCAGTTCCCGTCTGCTATCACTGCAATGAGACGGGACACAAGAAGCCCGAATGCCCGAAGTTGAAGACTGGTAAAGGAGACGGGGGTACAAATCCTGCAATTGCATCGTCCTCTAAGGGACCCACTATGGTGACACGAGGTCGTGCTCACCAGATGACTGCGGAGGAGTCGATGATTACAGCGACAGTGGCAGGCACTTATTTGCTAGATTCCGAGCTCGATGTTGTTATGTTTGATAGCAGTGCTACCCATCCTTTTGTATCTCGCATGTTTATTAATTGTTTGGGGCGTAGTATCGGAAAATTGGCTCACCCAATGGTTGTCGAAGTTGCCGACAACCGCACTATTTATGTCACCGATGTTTATCGGGGTTGCAATCTCGAGTTTTCTGGAGTTGAATTCCCCATTGATCTTATCCCTATTGCGATGCGAGAGCTCTGCGTTATCATAGGCATGGATTGGCTTGATGCGTGTGATGTGGAAATCCACTGTCGTAAGAAGCAAGTTCGTGTTCAAAACCCTAGAGGTGGAGAACTTATCATTCAGGGGGACATTCCCCGCGTGGCCATCGCTTCTTGCTCTTCTACTATAGCACTAGAAGACGTTCCTATCGTTTCCGACTTTAGTGATGTCTTTCCGGAGGAACTCCCTGGTTTGCCACCTATTCGGCAAGTGGAGTTTCGCATTGATTTGGTGTTGGGTGCGACTCCGGTAGCTAAATCTCCTTACCGCTTGGCACCACCTGAGATGAAAGAGCTCCAAGATCAACTTCAGGAACTAAGTGATAAAGGGTTTATACGGCCAAGCTGCTCGCCATGGGGTGCTCCTATTCTCTTTGTGAAGAAGAAAAATGGATCCCAGCGAATGTGTATTGATTATAGGGAGCTAAACAAGCGCACGATAAAGAATAGGTACCCATTTCCACGTATTGACGATCTTTTCGATCAGCTTCAGGGAGCGTCTTGGTTCTCCAAGATTGATTTACGTTGCGGTTACCATCAGATGCGGGTTCGTGAAGAAGACATTGAGAAAACAGCATTCCGTACTCGTTATGGGCATTTTGAGTTCGTGGTGATGCCTTTTGGGCTCACCAATGCACCCGCAGCGTTTATGGATCTCATGAACCGGGTGTGTAGCCCGATGCTTAACCGTTCGGTCATAGTGTTCATTGATGACATCTTGGTCTATTCTAAGACCAAAGAGGAGCATGAGCAACACCTTCGGGAGGTTCTGGAAACTCTGGAAAGAGAAAGGCTTTATGCTAAATTCTCAAAATGTGAATTTTGGTTAGAAGAAGTTCAGTTCTTGGGGCATGTGGTAAACAAACATGGTATTAAGGTCGATCAAGCCAAGGTTGATGCGGTTAAACAATGGGAGATTCCAAAAACACCTTCTGAAAATTCGAAGTTTCTTGGGTTTAGCCGATTATTACCGTAGGTTCATTGAAAATTTCTCTAAAATCGCCTTGCCACTCACCCGATTGACCAAGAAATCAGTGAAATTCGTTTGGGGCCCGGAGCAACAATTTGCGTTTGATGAGCTGAGGAAGCGATTGTGTGATGCTCCGATTTTGGCCTTACCTGATAGGGTTGAGGATATGGTGGTTTACTGTGATGCATCGCTTCAGGGTCTTGGTGTTGTGTTAATGCAACGGGACAGGGTGATAGCCTATGCCTCCCGACAGCTGAAACCCCACGAACGAAACTACCCCACTCATGATTTGGAGCTTGGGGCTATTGTGTTCGCTCTTAAGATTTGGAGACACTATCTCTATGGAGTGAAGTGTATCATATACACTGACCATAAGAGTCTGAAATATTTGTTCGAGTAGCGGGATTTGAACATGAGGCAGATCCGATGGTTGCATGTGGTAAAAGATTATGATTGTGAAATTCACTACCACCCCGGTAAATCTAATGTTGTAGCTGATGCTCTCAGTCGTAAACAATTTGCCGAACCGATTCGATCTAAGTGTCTCCGGATGACGATGGTGTCGTCTTTGTTAGATATGATTCGTGGCGCCCGTTTGTTGGGGTGAGGTTTGGCAGAGGGTACTTGGGAGTACCGATATCGTGCTTCGGACTATAGAGAAAATCCACGTGATTCGGGATCATTTGGTTACAGCGAGAAGTCGTCAGAAAAGTTATGCCGACAAAAGATGCTCCGATCTTGAGTTCCAGGTGGGAGATTATGTGTTGCTCAAAGTCTCCCCCTGGAAAGGTGTGATTCGATTTCGAAAACGGGGAAAGCTCGGACCCCGACTCATTGGACCCTACAAGGTCATAGCCCGTGTGGGAAAGGTGGCTTACCGTTTAGAGCTGCCTGAAGAGCTTAGTCTAATTCATAATAAGTTTCACGTGTATCAGTTATGAAAATGCCTTGTTGATGAGACCACTGTGATACCACTGGAGGACATACAGGTTGACGAGCGTCTCAATTATGTTGAGAAACCAATCGCTATTTTAGAACGAAAGACGAAAGCTCTCCGCAACAAGACTATAAACCTGGTTAAGGTGCAGTGGCAACATAGGAAGGGTTCAGAATGGACTTGGGAACCGGAAGGCGAGATGAGGGCTCACTATCTGGATCTGTTTTTAGGTGTTGACTTCGAGGACGAAGTCCGTTCTTAGTGGGGGAGAGTTGTAACGCCCCGATTTTTCTCGATACGTTTAGTTATTTTAATTCAATTATTCTTGTAACCTTGGGTTAATTTATTTAACCAATGTCTGATTTTCTTATGTTATTGGACTCTTTTGATCATCTTGTAAACTCCTTTTATTGAAGTCCATAGGCTATGGGCCTATTCTATCCCACATCGCCAAACATATGTAAACTCAACCATTTTTGTCTATTATATAAGCTTGTTATCCTCATACTTCATTTGATATCTACTTTGAATCCCACATCGATTCAAGTATCAAAATATACTTCAACTTCATGTTTATATAACAAGACTTGAGGTTATCTAAAGATTCGATTAAGGTTTGGGTTTAGAAAACCGAAATTGAATCGGGGAAGCCCAAGTACCCCGGAAAAAGTTTTTGGGTTACCTTAAAAATAAAATTGGGATACCCATTTACTTTGATCCTGGCTCCGCCACTGCCCTCACGCCATCCTTCTCTCTCTCTTTGGGATCAAGAGCAGCCAAGGGGCTGTTGTTTGGAGCTTAATGCTTGTTCATTTCCACCCTTGATTCGTATTGGTATGAACCTCCTTATCATTTCTTACAACTTGATTCATAACCTTGTTCTAGTTTTATGATTTCATCTTCACTTCTTCTCCTTCCTATTTGATTTGTAATTGTATGTTATACATCATCTCAAGATCCTATCTTCACCCCATATATGGTGGATGATGGATCTAGGGGATTACATGTGGCAAAAGATCATGGAAACCCTAAAAGGGAGAATGGTGATTTTATGTGCTTTATGTTCATTTTCATGTTGATTATTATTACCATCTTGTGGCAAAATGAAATCCTAATGATACCTAACCCTTTTTAGTACCACCATGATCATGGGGACTAAATTGGGATGATGAACACATCTTAAAATGTGTTTCAAAGGGAGAAGGATGGATAAGCCAAAAAGGAATCACGGGTGGCTACGATTCTGTTTTCCATCAGATCTGTAGTCATTTTGTAAAATTCATATCTTGAGTTCTAGAACTCAAACGGACCCCAAACCAGTTCCAAAAGTTCACAAATTGAGTTGGCTAACTTTCTTAAGCAGGCCAACCTCACTGATAAGGACTTTATCTATGGGAAGGAATGACATATTTGCTGTTAGGTCTGATCCGGGTCTGTTCTGCTATGTCATTTTGTTTTCATCATTTCTAAGGCTTGGCAAAGGATCCAGAGTGATTCCAAGTTTCTATATGTTCCTTATATTATGAATTTAAGATCTGGAGCAGATGGGGTGTTATTTCCTATTATAAATTGGTTAGAATGGATCCACACTCCAGATCAGTGGGCAGTCACCAGCTTTTGCTAGTGCTGTGATTGTCCACAATGTGAATTTTATATCTGGAGTTTGGGAGATGCTTTTCATTAAATTCCAACTCTGAGACTTTCATTTGTATGTCCTTTACTTCTCTGAATTTTGGTTTGGACGAATTCTACTCACAAGTTGGGTAGAATTGGCCAACATCACTTGACTGTATTGTTGGAGACAGAAATGATACACCATTTTGTAAAATTCATATTTAATTCATCTTTTGGAGTTAGAAGGAGTTCTTTATAGTTCTGGAATCCTGAACAATCATAGTTTCCTATAAAATTTTGTTAAAGCTATGTTTCTGTTTTATATTTTGGAGTAAATCCGTTTTGAACAGCAGGTCTGTTTTAGAGACCTTGCTGTGATTACTCTTTTCTCAACTCATAGCTTCATTACTTCTCCTTTCTAACCTTTAGTCCTTCTTAGGTGAGGTTTTGAAGTTTTCTCAAGCTTGGTAGCATTATTTGATTGTTAGCTATCCTTACTACTCACTCAAGGTGAGTTCTCTCACACCGTTGTATTGATGTTTGCGTTTGCTAGTTAGCTCGTGTGTGATTATTTGAATTTATTATAAAGGCATGCTATATAACCATTGTTTTAATTCGTACATGTGCACTGTATGTAACTAATTATGGATATGGGGACACCACCAAAGGATACGGATTTACCGGTGCGGTGGGTAGGTAATATCACCAACGTAATACTCATCATGAGGTGCGGTGATTAGGGCCAAATGATACGGGATCTTCCCGGTGCGGTTCAAACCTACAAGTCCTTCTTGTATTATAGGCATTGATTCGTTCTTTGCCCTTATCATATAATTATAAATGGAAAATGGATTAGGGTTAGTAAATATGAATGTTAGTACAATGTCTGTGTTTGAATTCACTAAGCTTTGTGCTTACGGTTTCCCTTATAACTTTTCAGGTGTTAAGATTAAAGAGGCTAAGGCTTGACATGGAGCACCGGGACATCGCTACTAGTTATTTTTGTTGGGACCTTATTATTATTATTATTACTTCCGCACTTATTTTATATGATTATTAAGTTGATGGATTATGTTATGACTATTTCAATTGTTTTAATTTAATTTAAGATGCGTTTTAAAAGTTTAAAATTTTTGCAAAAAAAAAAAAAAAAATTTGGGTGTCACAAGTTGAAACAAAACTTTCAAGAATCAACTGAAAAATACAAAACTTTAAATGAAAAACTGACTGATTCTTTAAACCAAACCAATTTTCTTGAATCTGAAAACAAAAGATTGATATGGAATATGAATTCTATCAAAATTGCTAGAAAACTAAGTGATGATGTTTTCACCAAAGCAAACACCTTAGGAACTGGCAATATTGATACGAATTACAGACCAGGAATTGGAAGAGAATCCTTTGAAAATGAACTAGCTAAACAAGAAAACATGAAAATTTGTGAAAACTCTGAATCCACTCTTGCAGATCTTTTCACATCTGCTAATGAGGAAGATTCAGATGACGAAACAGTTATCAACTGTAGCCCAGATGACACTGCTTTCACTGTTTCCAAAAAGTCTATCAAAAGAGTTGTAAAATCTGAAACAAACTCTGCTAGTTCTTCAACAAACCAAATCAAACATACCAATGAAGCAACCAAAACCCCACTTAACAAACCAAAAGTTTTTGAAAACAAACCAAAGAAACCAGTTCAACCTTACCTCATACCTCAAAAACAGGTTTCCAAACAAAAACCAAAACCTTTTCAAAAACCTTTTGAAAACCGCTTTCAAGAGATCACCTTTAACCATTCAAGGAACTTTCAAAAACGACCAAATCAGAAAGTTTCAAAACATCATCTTCAAAAAGCCTTTCATAACCGCCAATCACATCCCAGATATGAAGAGAACTTTTCAAAAAAAAATTCACATCTAGGATATCATTCACCAAATCACAGATTTTATCAACCAACGAATTTTCATAAACAAATCACTTTTTGGGAAAATTTGATAAATAAAATCAAACCTCAACCATTCCATCCTTATAAACCAAACTCTTATAGCAATATGAAGTCAAATGCTACAAGAAGTTCGGTAAACAAAAAACCCAAAATAAAAACAACTAACAAACCAGGACCCATTCAGATTTGGGTACCTAAATCTTCTGTCTAAATTGCAGGTATCTAATGCTGGAGAACCCAAGGATGATACATGGTATATTGATAGTGGCTGCTCCAAGCATATGACAGGAAACCGAAACTACCTTCGTGACTTCAAACCCACCCAAACCAATCAAGACGTTACCTTCGGCAACAACATGACGGCAAAAATCAAGGGTTATGGAAACATAACAAATGGTAACTTCACCATAAAGAAAGTTGCCTATGTCGATGACCTGAAACACAACCTCATCAGTGTTTCTCAACTGTGTGATAACAATCTTGAAGTCCTATTCACCAAACAAAGAAGCTTGATCATGGACGCCAAAACCAAAGAAATCATTGTTGATTCTTACCGTGCCGGAAATATGTATCCACTTGACATGGATCTTATCTATGGTAAACCCGATATATGTCTGCTATCAAAAGCCCCAGCAGATATCAGTTGGTTATGGCACCGCCGCCTTTCCCATCTAAACTTTGGGTACATCAACAAACTGATCGGCGATGATCTTGTTAGAGGACTGCCACTTCTGAAGCATGATAATGAAACTCTGTGTGCCGCATGTGAAAAAGGAAAACTTTCCAAATCAACTCACAAAAGCATCTCAGAATCTAGTGTATCCGAACCACTAGAATTGTTGCACATAGACCTTTGTGGCCCTGCCAAAACCCAAACCATACAAGGGAAGAAGTATATTCTTGTTGTCGTTGATGGTTTCTCGCGCTTTACTTGGGTCTTTTTCTTAAGACTAAAATCAGAAGCACCTGAAGAGATGATCAACTTCATCAAACAAATCGAACTGAAGCTCAAACGACCTGTTCGAAGAATCAGAAGTGATAATGGTTTAGAGTTCAAAAACAAGACTCTAGATTCATTTCTCAAAGACAAAGGAATTGAACATAACTTCTCAGCCCCATACACTCCACAACAGAACGACGTTGTCGAAAGAAGGAACAGAACTCTATGTGAAGCTGCAAGATCAATGCTTATCTTCGCTGATCTGCCACAATACTTCTGGGCAGAAGCAATAGCCACAGCTTGCTACACTCAAAATTGTTCCTTAATCCATAAACATCTTCATAAAACACTATATGAAGTCATTAACAACCGAAAACCAAACATCAAATTTTTCCATATTTTTGGTTGTCGATGCTTCATAAAGAACAATAAAGACCACCTCTCAAAATTTGAATCAAGGTCGGACGAAGGAATTTTCCTTGGTTACTCATTTTCTTCAGCTGCTTATCGAGTACTGAACAAACGTACCAGAGTAATTGAAGAAAGTACCGATGTTCATTTCGATGAATTTTATGTCAGGAAATTGGATCGTGAACATTTTGGTTAAAAAATGATCGATAATATTTTTCAAAATCCAATTCAACAAACACCTTCTCCTGACAGAGATATTGAAATCGATCTTGATTTACTTTTTGAACAACCCAAAACCGCTTACAATTCTGAACTTCTAACTACTTCTATTGATTCTACAGGAACAACCACTGAAGGAACTCCACAAACAAACCGAAATGATGCAGATCAATTCGAGGGGGAACCACCTACACATACTTCTTCATTGGAACAAACACCAAATCCTCCTTTAAATACCCCATCCCCAAATATCAAAAACAATCCCGATGCATCATTTATGGGGGAACCTTCAAACCTATTCCAAGATGAAACTCCCGGAGAAGAACAATGGGATACTGAAATTCCAATTATTATAGCGGAAGAGAATCGCTTAATAAAATGGACCAGAAACCACCCAACTGACCAAATCATCGGAGATCCAAACTCAGGCATCCAAACTAGAGCCGCAACTTCTAATGGTTGTTTATTTGGAGCCTTCTTATCCATGACTGAACCCAAAACCATACATTCTGCTCTCAAAGATCCAGACTGGGTAAAAGCTATGCAAGAAGAGCTAGAAGAATTTGAAAGAAATGACGTATGGAATCTTGTCCCTACCCCACCCGATGTTTCTGTTATAGGTTCAAGATGGGTATTCAGAAACAAAACTGACGATCAAGGAATCGTTTGTCGAAACAAGGCACGTCTCGTAGTCAAAGGATATTCACAACAAGAAGGAATCGACTACGATGAAACATATGCTCCAGTTGCCAGAATTGAAGCAATTCGCATCTTTCTTGCATATGCTGCACATAAGAACTTCAAAGTATTCCAAATGGATGTTAAATGTGCATTCCTACATGGAGAGTTAGATCGTGATGTATACATCCAACAACCACCAGGTTTCAAAGATCCCAAATTTCCTGATCACAGCTTCAAATTGCAGAAAGCTGTCTATGGCTTGAAACAAGCACCCCGAGCCTGGTATGCCACATTGACAACCTTTCTCGAAGAATCAGGTTTTAAAAGAGGTTCAATCGATCAAACCCTCTTTCGTAAAATCTATAATAAACATCTTTTAATCGTACAAATATATGTTGATGACATTATTTTCGGTTCTACTGATGAATCTTTGAGTATTAAGTTTGCAGATCTAATGAAGAGCAAATTTGAAATGAGCATGATTGGGGAGATGACTACTTTTCTCGGACTTCAAATCAAACAGTCAACTGATGGCATTTTCATCAACCAAGAGAATTATGTCAAAAACCTACTCACTCGCTTTTCAATGGACAAATCCAATACCACAAAAACCCCAATGGCTTTTGGATACAAAATCGATGCAGACTTAAATGGCAAACCTGTTGATCAGAAAAGATATCGTGGAATGATCGGATCACTCTTATACCTCACTGCCAGCAGACCTGACATCATGTTTTCTACATATGTCTGTGCCAGATACCAAGCAAATCCTATGGAATCCCATGTAGTTGCTGTGAAACGCATCTTCAAATACCTAAAAGGCACTCCCAAACTTGGCCTTTGGTATCCAGCTAAATCCGATTTTCAGCTGAACGCTTTCACCGACTCAGACTATGGAGGATGCAAGTTAGATAGAAAGAGTACATCTGGTAGCTGTCAATTCCTAGGAGGTAGACTAGTGAGTTGGACTTCAAAGAAACAGACTTGTGTATCCACATCAACAGCAGAAGCTGAATACGTCGCTGCCGCCAGCTGTTGTTCGCAAGTCATATGGATGCAAACTCAACTGCGAGACTATGGCTTCAAAATTTCACAAATTCCCATATTTTGTGACTCAACTAGTGCAATTGCCATTTCTCATAATCCCGTTCACCATTCCATGACAAAGCACATCGACATTCGATATCATTTCATCAAAGACAACATTCAAAAGGGTCATATCGAATTGCACTTCATCAACACCGAAGATCAAATTGCCGATGTCTTCACTAAGGCTCTCGATGAAACAAAGTTTCAATACTTCCTAGGCCGTCTAGGAATGTTAAATCCAGATAACATCCATCCTTAAACTTTTACTTTTTGTTTGTACAAAAGTGTGTTTACTTTCATTCAAAAGGAAAATTCGAAAACAATTGAAAATTGCTTTCCTTTCAAAAATACCAAAAACATTCAAATAACCAATATTTCCAAAAACATTCAGAAAAACAAATCTTCAAAAAAAAAATTAATAAAAGACTTGCCATAATAAGCTTTTATAGAACCTCGTGATTAATCTTCTCTTGACTTAATTTTCAGATGCTTATGCTCGATGAAGATTTTAAGTCATATTGATTCTCAATTGGAGTGAAGATTCAAATATCCTACTTTTCATAATGTATATAACTTTATTTCCTTCGATTTTATTTCATTATTGACGATTTTAAACAATCAAGGGACATAAGGTTAGGAGGTTCAGATGAAAACAAAAACCCATGTGAGAATTTGTGCCTCGTCGATCTAAGTCATTGTGGAAATCATTTCTTGTGAGCTTAGGTGTGTCACTATTGCTTATAAGGTATACCCAATTATACCTTGTCACGGTCTCATTTTTTCTTAGATATCAAAATGACCAGGGACGATACATTCATTTCTTACATACTAGACAAACTGTCTTTTATGCCACCTATCCCTACCTAGATAAAAGCCAACCAAAAATGAAGACTTGCGATCCCATGATCCATCAAGCAAACAACGACATATCCTTACAAGAAAACCAAAGGAAAAACAAATATCTATCAACATCCAATCCTCAAAGACAAATCAACAAGAAAACAAATGGATTCAATAAAGATATACCAAACAAAACAAAAAAAAAATATATTCTATATTTGGTATTTTCAAACAAACTTTCAACCAAATGGTTATTTCAAAACAAAAATCATAAAATCCCGCGATTTGTTTTAACCATTTTTCACAAAAGAAGATATCTCAATCACTCAAGTCAAATACTCTTAAAAAGGTCTCAAATGTAGCAAATTCTCAATGCTAAAACAAAATATCTTTTTACAATAAATCGATATTAATCAACAAACAGGATATTATCAAAGAAGAAGCTGCAACAACAATGGATTTCCCGGGATACTGTAGCCTTCATCACTAAAGAATCTTAGTTGCAAACTGCACTATGAAAATTGCTAAACCCCTCTACATGTATTTCCCGACGGAGAGAGAGTGAACTTTAATGGCATGAATGAAGAAACCCGCTGAGTAATGCCGAAACCAGTCTTATGTGATTGATTATCTAATAATGAGACTAAGTGACTTTACAGGAAAAGCATAGTTGAACACCTCCAATATGAGTGTGAGTCGTCAGAGAGAGATATCACTCATTTTTAGTGATCATTAACTTGTTCTGCTGCCAGAACAACCAAACACCCAAGTGAAGTGTGAGCTATACCTATGAGCGTTCATCTGAATCGACCTGTTAGACCACTTGTCGTCATTAATAATGCTATAAAATCTAAGGAAATTTCTTTAGATACATATATGACTACCCTTTGATAACCGAACCCGAGACTTTGATTCGGAAACAAATTTCTGAAAATCTTTTACATAAGATATGTTAAACCAAGTCACAAACTTTCAAAACGATTACAATGGTTTTATATATATCTTCTCATTGACAAAACTTTTATCCCAAATCTTCAAGATTAAAACTGTTAATGTGATTATATCTATCCTTATTTCATCAATGATCACATAGGGGGAAATTGTTGAAAAATGTTTTTATATGTGATCATCACTGAAATAAGACGAATTGGTTTTATATTATCTAACAAATATTATCAGTTATTTCAGGTTGCGTGGATTCGTGCTTAATTATGAAATAGAAAAATACGCAAAAGACGAAATACGCAAAGACGGAAAAATAGACGCAATATTTGGTCGTTTAAAGACAAAACAAATCAAGACTAAAATCGTCAAGAATTTAAAAACCTCAAGGGTCAAAAATGGAAATTCAATTCACAATTTGATATATATATATATATATATATATATATATATATATATATATATATATATATACAAGTGTTCGTGTGTATATATATATATATATATATATATATATATATATTATATAAATATATATGTATATATATTATATTGTATATATATATATGTATGTATATTGTATATATTGTATATATATATATATATATATATATATATATATATATATATATATATATATATACATGAATCATGCATATATATATATTGGAAAGAAATCTTCACAAAAGCAAAAGTACCAAACATCATGTGTGCTTCCAACCTTTACAATCAATCACTTCATTACTTTTCCTTAAACAAACAAGAGTTGCTTGATTCCTTTGCATATATATAGATGCATGTTTACATGAGTTTTTGTGTGTGTTTTGTGTTTCCTTGTAATATATCTCCTATTACTCTCTCATCTCCAGAAGAATAAACACATAGCCAACCTCAAAATACTCTCCAAACACCCTCCAAATACCCTCCTTAAACCTCCTCCAAAAACCCTTTCAAATCACCACAACCATCACCACCTTGCTGTTTTTCGACATCAGAATTTGCAAGTTAAGAAAAAATTCACCGAGCACAACTCAACAAGATAATACGGGAGAGATTTGCACCGCAAATTATTCAGGACCTTACCTACATCCAGGAATTTTCCTCGATTTTTTTGACCACTGCAAACCCCAGAGAGACGCGAGAGAGAATTGGCTATCCAGAGAGATTTACTACGAAAATCTATATTCGTAACCAC
This sequence comes from Lactuca virosa, assembly GCF_052849685.1. Classification (NCBI taxonomy): domain Eukaryota; kingdom Viridiplantae; phylum Streptophyta; class Magnoliopsida; order Asterales; family Asteraceae; genus Lactuca; species Lactuca virosa. The sequence goes on along the minus strand of NC_136434.1, from coordinate 233,303,971 downwards.
CCAAAGCTCTTTCAACATCACCCTCTTTGTTACCTTATACCACCAAAACTACAACCTTATTACACCTTCTACCACCCTCCAAATACCCACTTCAACCTCATCAAATCACCTTAAAAAACCCCATACCCACATACAAAAAAACATTACCCGTGTATTTTGTATCGTTTTGTAAACAATTCATTGTTACATAAAAAGAACTTATTGTTACTTACCGGATTGAACTTTGAACAAATAGAGACACAGCCTATTAAGATCCAGTCCAACCCTAAGCCTGTTAGTCATTTATTTGACTAACAACTTGACAAAACAGTCGTTCCACAAGTCCCGTTCTAACACCACCTACTATATATATATATATATATATATATATATATATATATATATATATATATATATATATATATATATATATATATATATATATATATATTTATATATTTTATTAACGCTTTATGTCATTTAAATATTGTCATTTATTTCATTTATAGCTTTCAGTCATTTATAGCTTTCCAGTATTTATTTATTCCGCACTTCTTATCTTTCCGCATCTAATCTCATTAAATATATATATCTGTCACCCAGTAACTGGTAACCGAGCCTTTTATTCGTGGTAATCAGATTGTTATATATTTCTAACACATGCAAATATGAAGTTTCCAAGGTATTACCCTATACTAGCATACAAATATCATATACTACACAAGAATTTAGTTAGGATAACATACCTTATGGTGGAGCTTGAAGTCTTGATGTATCTAGCCTTAAGAGCTTAGCCCCAATAGTGTGGAAGCCTCAAGTGGAATCACAAGACACCATGGACAAAGGATGAACTTGAGAGAGAATCTCCATGCACCCAAAAACACCCATGAACTCCAAGAACTTCATGTGTAACGGTACAACATGGATAATAAGCCCAACACATATAAATATAACTAATTAACATAATTAGTCCCCACAGATTTAATTAGTCTCTTTTGATTACTAAATTAATTCCAAATTAATTCTTGATCAATAGTAATTAAAACATATGATTTCATATTAATATATTATAACTTATAATATATTAATAAACCATAAATAACCTTCTCTCAAAAGTCCATCCTAACAAATTGTCCTGATGATATGCAACCCAAATGGATCATGCTACTCTCGGGTCAAGTACATACTAATAATAGTTATGGACTTAGACATATAATCCAACACATCCTTCTTACATAAAAGTTTCTAACTTTCTCATCTATTCTTCAACTCCGAATATGGAAACAGTCCATATTTTCCATACGACAATTCATTATTAATAGACTCTTGTCTATTCATAATAATGTCAATATGGTTCTTCCATTACTATACTTCCAACTGTCCTTAAGTGACCAATCCTTGGTGAACCTTAGATTGTCCTTAACAGTTGTTTAACCACTTTAGTCATATCTGGTTCTATTCCTTTTTCCTTCCAAACGCTCTAGGCATTCGAAAAATTAGAACACAAGAATATTATAGCATATGAATCGATCCTATACCTGAAGCATATGGGACACGATTCATAATGTCTAACATAAAGACATGATACTTGACCATTCTTTTGCTATAATATTTCTATTTGCCATGTTCTCATCATTCGAATTATGAAAAGGGATACCGTAATCATAGTCGAATTTTGAGAACACAATTAACACATCCATATATAGAATTTCCTTATGTTGACCCATTTCTGTCACACCCCAAAACCGGAATGGCGGAAACGTTCTGGGGCGGAGGACGTCATGTTTAGTATCACAAGTCATGCATTATAGTAAGCAAGTAATGAACAACCATTTCATTAGAAAGAAAGTGTTTACAAAGTATGATTCACATAATATAGAATACACATCAAATAACAAAAAGACATGAAGCTGAAATGCTCCATCTTCTGAATCCCAAAGCGCGTACCTGTCTACTGGTCTCCTGAGAATACAAGTTATTTTGAAAGCGTAGATCAGCATTTAAGCTAGTGAGTTCATAAGATTTTACTGATGTAGTAAGTGAGTAGTAAGAAAGTTTGTAGAATGTTGTAGTAAGTTGTAGTAAGTTCTGTTTAGAAAAGTTTGCCTATTCCTCCAGGAAATCCTATATTTCCTGCTTTGATGAAAGATAAGTAAAAATGACTCAACAGTCCTTTCTATGAGTATTAAATGTATACAAGTTATATAAAACCCAGGGTAAACAAACAATCGGTTGTGTGTATCTTCCCTAAGCCCACAACCAAACAAGGAACATGAAATGAGGCGGAAGACACACATCCCATTGTTTGTTAGGTCATCGTTGTATATAACCGGTGCGTAGTCACTTGGTACTCACGGAGTTAACTGTAGTAGTTCCTTTATATTTGATGAAAAGATCCTTTAATAAAACCCTTATTTCTTATAATAAAATGATAACCACAGTAGTTCCTTCTATAATCACTTAGTTTATACTAGTTATATATAATCGAATATCGAACGGATAGTTAATTGTGTGAATCTGCCCTAAGCCCACAACCAAACAAGGAACAGGGAATGAGGCGGAAGGCACACATCCAACTACCTATCGGGCATTAATTATATATAACCTTGGTGTATAAATTAAGGTATTATAGAGTTAACCACCTAAGGTCCTTTAAGTTTGACTGGTTTAAAAAATTGATTAAACCCTTTACTGGTTGAGTTTCTAGTTTTGTATTCAAAAGTTCTTCATTTGATAAGTATGCTTTGTACTAGAAATCTGTGCATTGAATTATTGTCCTATGATCTGACCTATACATGGTACCCCTCATGATTACTTAGTGTATACGGAACATATATACATCTAAGCTCGGATAAATAGTAAGCTGGGTGTATCTGCTCTAAGCCCACAACCAAACAAGGAACAGGAAATGAAGTGGAAAGCACACATCTTACTACCTTTCAGACCCGATTAATATATATTCCTGAATGCATACACTAAGGAATCATAAAGTTAGCATAATAGGTCCCTTTCTACTGAATGTACTAGACCCGACTGTTTTGTTTGTCGTTTGTAAATGTAAGTTTTCCCTAGTTTATAACTATCTTGACTCAAAAATAGTTTCTATTAGCTTTCAAGTGGAACTGTCACTTAATGAAAGTAATGGGAATTTAGAAGTACACAGTTGTCTTTTGAATTGACAACCTGCAGTACTAATTACCTTAAAACATGTTTGTTTTATTAAGGTCATAATGTGAAAGCTAGTACCCATACTATACGCTCTCCCTGTCAAGAGATTCTGAGAACCAAACGCGACCTCTGCAAACGATTGCAAGCCGTGTAATTCACATTAAAGTTTATGTGATCATGTATACCCAATATAACTATCACCTTTTGTTTAGAACAATGAGTTAGTGATTCATTGGTATACTTAGATCTAGTTAGTTGTCCCATGCTGCATCACCTTTATTTTGTTTGTTCAGTTATAGCATCTTAGTATGTTCTCGTTATAGTATCTTAGTATCTTCTCGTTATAGTATCTTAGTATTCTCTAGCATCTAGCATCTTAGTATCTTCTAGTTATAGTATGAACTGAACCCCTAAACTATACCCATTATAGTTTACTAGTAATGTACTTGAACTGTTGTTGAAAAGACTCATTTTTCTACTAAGTTATGCTTGTACTTTAAAAATGGAGTTTTGTTAAACTATAAAGTAACATCACTTGAAAATAGTTTTTGAAATGTTTTGACAACTTATAAATTACATAAGAAGTCTTTTGAAAATGTTTATAACAAACAATTACACAATTATCATTGTGTTCAACTTGTATTCCCCCCCTTAAAAGCATTTAAAACAGTTTAAAAGGTTGATTACGTGGTATGAACTCACCTGATGTGGGTGATTCAAACGAATACGCGCGTAAGGATGAGAAGTTCCACGAGTGAAGTCCCGAGACACAACAAGTCCTAAATGACATATATTGCAATGAATATAGTGTTTATAAGAAACTATATGAAAGGAAACATCTTTCGGGACTAGGAAACACTTTGACTAGTGTTGGAATCACATGTGATTTATCAAAGGGGAGTGTACGGCCAAGGACTTGTGTTCACGGCCATGTGTTTACGGCCAAGTGAGTTTACGACCATAAACTCATGGTCAAACATGCATAAGATGAGAAAGACCAATTTATTGGAGGCTAAGGAAACTTGTAGGACCATTCCTCTACACAAGGATGAGAAAGACCAATTTATTGGAGTGTGTTGAGGTGTTTACGGCCACACCATAAACCCTATGGCCGTAAACTCTCTAAATGGTCACAATTAGGGTCTTAAAGGTAAGGAGTTTCAAAGGCTTAAATATCCCGAAGGTTAGCAAAGGTCTAGGAGTGTTTAAGGCTCAAATCATGACAATTGCAAGGGTTTACGGCCAAAGTGTAAACTCCAGGCCGTAAACTCTCTTTGATGATGAGTTTGGTGATGATTCAAGGTCTTACAAAGCACAAGGGAGTGTTCTAGTCTCAAATCCAATCCTTAGGAAGGGTTTAAGGCTCAAATGGCACCTTTATAGGGGTTTACGGCCAAGGGAGATGCTCTTGGCCGTAAACTCCTTTTGTTCTTGAGAAATGGATGATGTCAAAGGGTAAATCAAGTGTTTCTAGCATAAAACTAGTTAAGGGAAGAGTACTCTGTAACATCCGTTAATTTGGATATATCTATTTAACTCTTCTTCTTCTTCAAGTTGTCAAGATTAGCCCTTAAATGAAAGTTATGGCAAATGAGTACGATGGGCGTACTGAAGAGTACGCTGCACGTACTCATGCACTTAAGTTGGACGCGAAATACTCACGGTACGCCGGGCGTACCTTGAACTACGCTGGGCGTAGTGGGCCCAGACTCAAACCCTAAATGAGACTTGTGCACTATATAAGGAATGCTATGGCCTTATCCTCAATCACCATTTCACAGAGAGAAACCCTAAGAGAGCATTATCTTCGTTCTAAAGCTTGTGTGTGAGTGTTTTGAGTTAGAAAATGCCTTTATGTGTTAGTGAAGAAGAAGGGGAGGTGCTTGTGGAGGCTAGGGTTTGGAGTTCAAGCTTGGATCTGAGTTCTTCAGAGGGAGGAGCTTCACTTGGAGGTAAAAATCTCAGAACTTTCCTCTTTATTTTGGTTTTGTGTTTCATGGTCGATTTTCTAGGGTTTTGTCCCAAGATGGAGACTTTTTGGTGTAAATGGTCTCCCTTAGCCTTGATCTGACCCGTTTCAGTTTAGTATGTGTTTTGGATCTATAAAAATACAAACTTGGTCGTGGTTATGGGGTCATGCATGAGTTTTTGTCTTAATGAGAAAAAGGGATAAAAGGTTGGAGTGGGTTATAACCTTTTCAGCCATGCAAAGGCCGAAAGGTCCCGACTTTATGGTTTAGGAGACTGAGGAATGTCAAGATCTCAGATATGAACTGTTGTCTAAATCTATTTAGACCAAAAATATAGAAAGGATGAGTCTGGGACTTACGATGGGCGTAAGTCTCAGAACGCGCAGCGTAGTGGGTTGAGGTCCCCGATCAGTTCCATGCGTGATTGGGTACGTTGAGCGTACCAAGGGGGTACGCCCCGCGTAACTCCTTCTGGGGGTTTTTGGGCTAAGCATTTTGTTGGGCCTTGAGTGTTGGGCCTGGAGTTTGGACTTCATGCAATAGAGTCTTGGACTAGAGAAGTGTATATTTGTGCTTTGGGCCCTTGGTTTGGGCTTGCCTTTTTGTTTGGGAATTGGGCCACGTGAGGGCCCATTTATTATTGGTCCTTGGTGGGCCCAATGGGTTTAGGGAATTGATGGGCTAGTAGGTGGTCTATCTTTAGACCTAATAAGTAAGGGTTGGACCTAGTTCCTAATTGAGATAATTATGGGTTTGGCACAGAGATAGAGGCCGGTGCGTATCAACAGTGTCTATAGGAGCTGTTCATCATCCGAGGTGAGCATTCTCACTATACTTTACCTAGAGTGGTAATTAGAGTTATATGACAGAATATCTTGTATGCAATTTATGTGATGTGTTGCACTGCATTATTTCTATGTGATTTATGCTGTGTGTATTCCAGAGTTTACAGAGATAGGACCGGAAGGTCCACAGAGTTAGGACCAGAGGGTCCACAGAGTTAGGGCCAGTGGGCCCACATAGTTATAGCCTCAAGTGGCTAATATGTGTTATATGTGGTATTTTGGGGAACTCACTAAGCTTCGTGCTTACAGTGTTATGTGTTATGTGTTTCAGGTTTTCAGGTTAGCGGGACGGCACCGGCTTGATTGTACACACCAGAGGAAGAGTTATGGTTTGAGGATCCTGGATTATTAATTATTTAATATGGAATTATGTTTTGAAAAATAAACAAATGAGATTGTTTTACAAAGTGTTATGAAAAGTATGCATTTTAAAAATGAAAATTTTGTTTTAAATTTTCACGTCGTTACAAGTTGGTATCAGAGCCTTGGTTTGAGGGATTCGGATGCGCCTTCAGGTAAATCTGGACTCAAACTAAGGATTTGAGAAAAATTTTCAAGGAAATGATTTTTCTAAAGCGAGCAAGAGTTTCTAAAAGAATACGAGTTGGAACAGTGTGTACAATCAGCCAGAGCTCGAACGGTGATTTCCCAAAATACCCTTACGTTTGTATTATGAGATAATTATGAGATATGCTATGAGATATTATGCATGCTAGAGATAGGCTAGGTATTTCATATGGTAGGACTAGAGTGGCCAGATTTGTGATGCCTTAGCCTAGGAATTTCTGTTATCTGTGATGTGCTGAGTAAGAGTATCCAGCAGGAATCCCCTAGAGAGGGATTTGAGTAGAGGAGTTATCTAGGAGAGATGCCTAGATAAGCATTTGGGGAGTCTTCTGAGGGAGTAGTCAGATGCCCGCGTGGGGTATAGTTGCTGGGGTTCGGTGGTATCCTTTGGAGTATGAGGAGAACAAGTAGGTAGTGACCTAGAGTGGTTTTGCATGTTGGTAGGGATTATTCGATGCCCGAATGCTGCTTGCTTCGTGCTTTGTGGAACTCTTGATGATGAGAGTCAGCTACTAAGTGAATATGACGATATTCAGGAGGTGGATGGCTGGCATCATAAGGAGTTCTTCAGCAGCTGATGGCGGAGAAGTGTGAGAACCTAGGAAGAGCCTAGGAAAGGGTGACCCTAGTCAGATGAGTACGCTGACAGAGTAGGATATTTCGTAGAGGAGCGAACAAGCATGACGGGGTTGGTGATTCAGAAGGTCGAGCAGCTACTTAGGGACTCGGGGATGGTCCGTGTGGAAAGTATGGGTAGATGTGGCAGGTAATATGGGCACGTACTACTGAAAGCAGAGGACCCATACTCGATACAGGGAACATTCCGGAGGTTTTAAGTAGCCGATCAAGAGGTGATTTCATGGTTCGAGTACCATGATTTGTAGCAGATCGAGAGGCGATCTCATGGTTCGTGTACCATGATTTGCAGCAGATCGAGAGGTGATCTCATGGTTCGTGTACCATGATAAGTAGCAGATCAAGAGGTGATTTCATGGTTCGAGTACCATGATTTGTAGCAGATCGAGAGGCGATTTCATGGTTCGTGTACCATGATTTGCAGCAGATCGAGAGGTGATCTCATGGTTCATATACCATGATTTGTAGTAGATCGAGCGGTGATCTCATGGTTCGTGTACCATGATTTGTATCAGATCGAGAGGCGATTTCATGGTTCGTGTACCATCATTTGCAGCAGATCGAGAGGTGATTTCATGGTTCGTGTACCACGATTTGCAGCAGATCGAGAGGTGATTTCATGGTTCGTGTACCATGATTTGCAGCAGATCGAGAGGTGATTTCATGGTTTGTGTACCATGATTTGTAGCAGATCAAGAGGTGATTTCATGGTTCGTGTACCATGATTTGTAGCAGATCGAGAGGTGATGTCATGGTTCGAGTACCATAATTCGTAGCGGATTGAGAAGAGATAACATGGTTCGGGTACCATGATTCATTGCAGATCGAGAGGTGGCCACATGGTTTGAGTACCATGACCCGTGGCAGTTAGCGTTATTGGTTCTACCAGTTATTCCGTGGTGATTGGTTAGACCGAGATCAGAGGTGAGAGAGTATGGGGCTAGAGGGCCATGATGAACAAGTTTTAGTGAAGCATCCCTTAAAATGGAAATTGAGTTAGCTCCGAGGGATTGTTAGGGAGATGCCAATTGGAGTCGCAAGACTCAAGAATGAGTAGAGATGGCGGTTATGGAGGATTACGACATGAGTTGAGCAATCAGCCGATGGTGGAGATGTCACTTTCTGTGACCTAAGCGGTGTTATTTCCGTTCATGTGGGAAACAGGAGAGGCATTGAGATTTTCGGTTTCCAAGGTTGGGGGTGAGCCCTGTGGGGTAGCTTTGGTTACGATCTTTCATCAGAGTATTTGGGCAGTATGCCTACCGATAGGTAATGTTAGAGCATGAGCAGGTTGTCAGCGGGGACTGAGGTGGTTAAGGACAAGGATACACCTATTTGAGCATAGTAGGGCATGTATTAGCTGCAGCGGCTGACGATCAAGAAGAGGATATTGGGGCGGTGGCTCTTATTGTCTATGATGAGAATCAAGTGTGGTAATGAGAACTCCACTCTTATTACGACCCACGTGATGGAACATTGGTTGAAGATGTCGAGGATGAGGAATATGATAGTTCGTTATTTTCAGACTGAGAGTCAGGGCTACGACTGGACAGTTGAGATGTCCGGTAGTGGGATGGTACGAGATTCTGAAGGACTAGAGGTAGTCATGTTGAAAAGTTTCTGAGGATTTCATCAGAGATTCGGGGTAATTGAGGTTGCTTGACCTCCATCGGGGGATCATCGAGCATTGCGTATCACCTTCCAAGAGTAGGTGCGATGTTATTGGTAAAAACAGTCTATGGGTTAGATTGTTGGCAAACCAATTGGTGAAGGTTCGAACCCTGAGTGGGGGAGAACCGGGTACTTTTTGAGGAAATAAGAGATTTGATCAAGAGCGGTTAGAGAACTGGATAAAGAGGCCTGCGGTACGGATTCCTGAGACCAGGGTTATTGGTGGTCAATGAGAGGTGTAGAGTGAGATAGTGCATGTGGTATGTGTTTGAGAAAGGATGAGTGTCTCCACGGCAAGTGGCCGTTGGTCGGAGACCTTATGGTGGTTAGGAATCCTTCAAGGCTAAAATGTTGAATTCGAGGTTTTTGGCTTGTGAGGTTAGTTCGGCGGTTGAGAATTTCTGGTTCAGAGTATGGGCTTATATGCAGTATGGGAAGGGAAGAAGTTGATTGGGTAACCAACTTCAGGGTCGTTATGAGTATTCTTGAATGAGTGTTAAGCAATAGAGAAGGAGGTTTCGGATTGCCAACTTCGTGTTCTAAATCGTTGGAAATTTCTCCGTGTTTTAAGTTAGGGGATGGAGTATTCTAGGGTTACAAGTGGCACGAGAGAAAGACCGGTTATGAGATTCTGAGAGAGTGCTTTGAGGTATCTGTGTATGATGCCATAAGTAGGAGATCGGTGGTTGAGGCAGGACATCGTGATGTTCTGTGATGGTGTTCAGAGGTATCCGAGTATAATGCCCTGAATTCAGAATTATCTGGGTCTTGAGTTGAGATGGAAAATGGAGTATCAAGTACCTGCGGTTCCAGTGGGGGCCCTTCGGGTATTGTCATCTAGAGGGATTTCTAGGAATGCGAATTCCAGCAGGGCAGGATGTGTTGTCATGGCGGTTGCTGTCAAATTATGTGATGCATAAATAGGGACAAGTGTGTGTACCTATCTATGTTAGTCCGCTGAGCATGAGTCAGTGGATGTAGTGTGGTGTTGACGTGAGAATGAGATTGAGGGGTTACGCGAGAGGGTGTTGTGATACTACGGGGAGCCGTAGTACTTACTAGTCAGAGAGAGGGTGTTGTGATGCTACGGGGAGCCGTAGTACTCACTAGTCAAAGAGAGGGTGTTGTGATGCTACGGGGAGCCGTAGTACTCACTAGTCAGAGAAAGGGTGTTGTGATGCTACGGGGAGCCTTAGTACTCACTAGTCAGAGAGAGGGTGTTGTGATGCTACGGGGAGCCGTAGTACTCACTAGTCAGAGAAAGGGTGTTGTGATGCTACGGGGAGCCGTAGTACTCACTAGTCAGAGAGAGGGAGTTGTGATGCTACGAGGAGCCATAGTACTCACTAGTCAGAGGAAGGTTGTTGTGATGTTACGAGGAGCCATAGTACTCACTAGTCAGCGAGAGGTTGTTATGATAAAGTACCCCTTTGATCAGAGCATGACGCAGAAGAGTTTTAGGCTTGGGGTGGCCCTAATATATGCATTTTTGGGAGACTGGTGGTCGAACTAGGGGCGAGACCGGGGTCTCCTTAATGATCGGGAATCATTATATTTTAAGTGAGGTATGCATGGGTGGCGGGGAATGAGTTATGAGATGAGTGCTTCGTTGGGACGAGTGGTTCCAACTCTGGGTCCGACCAAACTCTCGTGTTGAGTTTGGCCCTGATGGTGCATCGGATTGAAGAGATGAGATTCTGGAATCGGAGGTGGGTTCCATGTGAGGGTTATTGTTTTTCATCCGATGTCTTTAACCTGTTTAGGTTAGTGCCTCGGTTCAGGAGGTACTGCCGGATGCACAGAACTAATGAGCAGTAAACGACAGAGTTCAGGGGTGAGCCGATCTTCCGTAGGGTTGTAAGGTTCGCTTGAGGAAAGCGAACTGCGTGACTTGGGTGTCACTAAGAGTAGAGATAGTTACTATAAAGGGGGAAATTGGTGAGACCTTCTGGTTATGGAATGGGTGAACTTGAGGTTCATCTATTGGGTTCATAAAGGACAGAGGATATTTTCAGGCAAGCATGATCACTTTCTGGTTCCCGAGATTAGAGTTTGGGGTTCATTCTCTCTGATGAATCCTGACGATGGTTCTTGCAGTAAGCCCTGAAGAAAGGAGGAGATTATGACCTCTCTGTTCCTTTTGAGGTTGCGATCGGGATCGATCAGGAAATCAGGGTTGGTAGAGTGCTATTAGAGTCTGGCAAGGAGGTAGACCGCAAGAGTTTTCAAGTTCTGAAGATTCAGATTAAGTACCGCAGCGGCAGTTGGGTTTGTCCCTTTCAGGTCAGGAGTCCTTGGTGGGATCGAGTATCTTTGGGACTGATTGTCGTTTGGTTTGAGGACCTTCGGTGGTGCTTCTCGGTTAGTTGGGTTCGACCTGTGTTGTAAGGAGCGATTTCGAGGGCGAAATCTAATTCAAGTGGGGCAGAATTGTAACATCCAGGAATTTAGAGATATCTATTTAACTCTTCTTCTTCTTCAAGTTGTCAAGATTAACCCTTAACTGAAAGTTATGGCAAATGAGTACGTTGGGCGTACTGAAGAGTACGCTGCGCGTACTCATGCGCTTAAGTTGGACGCGGAATACTCACGGTACGTCGGGCATACCTTGAACTACACTGGGCGTAGTGGGCCCAGACTCAAACCCTAAATGAGACTTGTGCACTATATAAGGAATGCTATGGCCTTATCCTCAGCCACCATTTCATAGAGAGAAACCCTAAGAGAGCATTATCTTCGTTCTAAAGCTTGTGTGTGAGTGTTTTGAGCTAGAAAATGCCTTTGTGTGTTAGTGAAGAAGAAGGGGAGGTGCTTGTGGAGGCTAGGGTTTGGAGTTCAAGCTTGGATCTGAGTTCTTCAGAGGGAGGAGCTTCACTTGGAGGTAAAAAGCTCAGAACTTTCCTCTTTATTTTGGTTTTGTGTTTCATGGTCGATTTTCTAGGGTTTTGTCCCAAGATGGAGACTTTTTGGTGTAAATGGTCTTCCTAAGACTTGATCTGACCCATTTCAGTTTAGGATGTGTTGTGGATCTATAAAAATCCAAACTTGGTCGTGGTTATGGGGTCATGCAAGAGTTTTGGTCTTAATGAGAAAAGGGGATAAAAGGTTGGAGTGGGTTATAACCTTTTCAGCCATGCAAAGGCCGAAAGGTCCCGACTTTATGGTTTAGGAGACTGAGGAATGTCGAGATCTGAGATATGAATTGTTGTCTAAATCTATTCAGATCAAAAATATAGAAAGGATGAGTCTGGGACTTAAGCTGGGCGTAAGTCTCAGAACGCGCAGCGTAGTGGGTTGAGGTCCCCGATCAGTTCCATGCGCGATTGGATACGCTGAGCGTAGCAAGAGGGTACGCCCCGCGTAACTCCTTCTGGGGGTTTTTGGGCTAAACATTTTGTTGGGCCTTGAGTGTTGGGCCTGGAGTTTGGACTTCATGAAATAGAGTCTTGGACTAGAGAAGTGTATATTTGTGCTTTGGGCCCTTGGTTTGGGCTTGCCTTTTTGTTTGGGAATTGGGCCATGTGAGGGCCCATTTATTATTGGGCCTTGGTGGGCCCAATGGGTTTAGGGCATTGATGAGCTGGTAGGTGGTCTATCTTTAGACCTAATAAGTAAGGGTTGCACCTAGTTCCTAATTGAGATAATTGTGGGTTTGGCACAGAGATAAAGGCCGGTGCGTATCAACAGTGTCTATAGGAGTTGTTCATCATCCGAGGTGAGTTTTCTCACTATACTTTACCTAGAGTGGTAATTAGAGTTATATGACAGAATATCTTGTATGCTATTTATGTGATGTGTTGCACTGCATTATTTCTATGTGATTTATGTTGTGTATATTCCAGAGTTTACAGAGATAGGACCGGAAGGTCCACAGAGTTAGGACCAAAGGGTCCACAGAGTTAGGGCCAGTGGGCCTACAGAGTTATAGCCTCGAGTGGCTAATATGTGTTATATGTGGTATTTTGGGGAACTCACTAAGCTTCGTGCTTACAGTGTTATGTGTTTCAGGTTTTCAGGTTAGCGGGACGACACCGGCTTGATTGTACACACCAGAAGAAGAGTTATGTTTTGAGGATCCTGGATTATTATCTATTTAATATGGAGTTATGTTTTGAAAAATGAACAAATGAGATTGTTTTACAAAGTGTTATGAAAAGTATGCATTTTAAAAATGAAAAATTTGTTTTAAATTTTCATGTCGTTACATACTCACAATTTGGAGGCCCTTTGATGAAGACCCGGAGTGAAATATCGATGATACTTGAGAGCATTTGAAGAGTTTTCAGCCAAGGAAAGGAAAGAATGAGAAAAATGGCTAAGTGTTTCTTATATAGGGGAGAGTTTACGGACAGACCATAAGCTCTATGGCCGTAAACTCCATTTTGGTGGTGTTAAGGCTTGAATGTTGCACAGTGTCTCTAGCAGGTCCATTCTAACACTCACTCCTTAAGTGTACTAGGCTTAATACATTCAAACAGACTCCAAACAGTGCCAAATGATAGCAGGAGTGAGTCTGACTTAAGGTTGATTGGCTTGACTTATAAAGCAAAAATTTTCGGGTTGTCACAATTTCAACATAACATTCATATATATTTGACTAAATTTGATTAAAATCTCAATATAAGCTTTTAGAATTGAAATGAAGTATAAATTTCTCTCCCTTAATTATAGCAAAACAACTTTTCAAACCCTGCAACTTTGCGAATTGAAACCTTTGTTTTCTATAATTAAAATTGCTAACTTGCAACACTTGTCATAATAATTATGCTCCCACTAGCATAATAATTGTTATTAGCATAACATTTATGCTCCCACTAGCTTTGACATGTATTCAGAAATCAGCTGGAATTCTAGAAATCAATACCTATTGACTTTCATTACCAAAGTTCAGATTTCTGATATGAGATGCTTCGATAAGACTTTATCTAGGCTTCACAAAATCATACAATTTTCCTTAGATAGCTCACATGTGTGTCTGAACAATTTTAGAACTTACAACCATAAGTCTGAAATGTTTAGACCTTTTCCATTTCTCTCAATTTGAATTATGAAGAGGGATGCCGTAATCATAATTGAATTGGAAAATGAAAATATCACAATTCTATCTCCTTAAAATCTACTTAGTGAAAGCGTTTCCTCACAATCATTTTTATGAATCAAAGAGAAACCTTATGACACTTAGATTTTGTGGTGTATGTGTTCCTATCCATGTGAATTTGTCATGACCATAATCACAAGACATGGTTAGCGACAAATCCAAACTCATATGGTCTGAACTTGTTCAATCTCAATTTATTGCCACCTGGCAGCACAAGGGCCTACCATTGCTTCCAGTTTGTTATGCAAACAATTGAGAACTCTCAGAACTCACATGCATAGTCAAATTTAACTGTAATGGGCACAAAAACAAGAATATGTCAACACGATAGGTTATAAACCTCAAGTCGTGTGCTAGTGATAAACAATAGGTTTTATTCTTGATTAGTTCTTGAAGTTTTTCCCAGATCTTTAAGACTCCCACTGCCCTCTTGACATATAACAATCTATTGTCATGAATCATTCCTTGACAAAAAAAATATTCAAGAGTTAGTGCAGATTCTTATCAAGACAAACACTTCACACAATTGGCCTTACTTGGTCTTTATTTTATCCAAAACATCACAACTTACCAATTTCAAATGTACAAGAGTAGACACATTTTACTCTACATTATATAAGTGTTATAAACATTTCTCAAGATTATGTCACTCAAGGTTACAATCTTTGAGTATTACTCTAAGACTTGTTTCGGGAACCAGGTATGACACATCTTCTTGATTTAAACTATTTCAACAATTCACGATTCCTCTTCTTAGCCATACAAATGCACTAAGATGTCTTTAGAGGATCAATTGTGAAATGGTTTTTCCATAAAAATTAAGATGATCATAAAAGAAGATATTAAAGTACTCTCCCATCTTTTCAAATTGGAGAAATTTTTATCTTTCTGCCTAATTTGATTCCTCTCATTCGTTCTGCCATACATTGAACCTTTTCTAATGTTTCAGAATTATACTTAAACTTGCAAGCATAACCATGTTTACTAAACTTTAGCAAATCATGACGAATAGTCTTATTGATCTTTGTGGCGGATCTTGACCAGCGCACACCCAGTGTACCCGATCTCCTATTCCTTCACTTGACTCACATACACATGTGAACAAGGAATTAATTTACCAAAGATGAAAATTCTCATTCATCATACAATACAACTTGCATGGTTCCAATTTTCTGTCCAATTCAAACTTGGGTGATGAGAATATTTCCTTATTTGGCAAATACTCGACACTACCACAAATGAAAGAGTCAAATTCATATTGCTAACATAGAAACATACAAACATCAATTTTCACAAATGCCATTGCAAGGTGATATAATAAAAATAAAAACAAAATTTTATTTATTGATAAAATGTGGAAAAAACTTTTCCTTACAATGCAATTACAAATGAAAACTATGTTATTACATATTTCCTAGCAATCTATCATAACTCTTAAGCAGCAGCTCAAAAATTCGATCTTCGAACCACGCGATTAAAATCCATCTTGGCGATCAGATTCAGCATACAAATTCCTTTTGAGCTTCCTTCTTTTTGCATGATCCTACAAAACATCAAAATGCAACCTTGTCACATCATGTATTAAGAATCAACAATTAGGAACTTAATAGAGTTAGATAGTAGACTTACCTGAAGCAGAGTCAAACTTTTCGATTCTACATTTTCTCAGATCATTCAGGTAGTCAGGCAGCTTCGCAACCAATGCCCTTTCTCTTGGCAATAGAAACATATAGACTCTTTGGGAATGGTACACGGGACAATCTCATACTTAGCCTTTCTCTTTCCCTTGGAAACACAAATCTTTTCTGGACTTCTAATGTTTCCATTGTCAATGTCCATGGAAGTTTGGGGAGTAGATCTTCCAATCATTTTTGTTTTCCAGAGCGCCAAATCATTGCTGATTCAGCGGCAATAAGAAAATGGGTAAGATCAATAAGGGTCATGTCGTGGTTTGTCACATAGTAGTCCTTAATGAACTCACCATATGACTCGGGAAGTGATTGAAGAACCCAGTCAACCACCAACTTCCTCGAGACAACGACACCCAATATTCTCAGCCTTTCAATATGTGACTTCATCTCCAAGACATGAGTACACACAGGCCTTCCATCTTGATGTTTCATCGCAAGTAGGGCTTGAGTGACCTTGAATTTTTCAAGTTTTTGAACTTGTGGGTTAGGGAGAATTATTGGAGGAGGTGGAGGAAGTGAATTATGACTTCCACAATCCAACCGGGGGACATCATCTTCAAGAGGAAAGCTTGTTCCAAAAGATTTGGGAAGACCATAGTTGCCTGAACTAGACATCTATAATGGGAGAAATTCAAGTTAGTTGATTTAAGTCCTGAATATAACACCCAAATGAAATATTAAGGTTAGGAACCAACACAATATTTTACAATTTGGAAGTGGGATGTCGTAATCCAATTGCAAAATATTTGAAGGTAGGTAAATGACGATTTACCAATTTCCACCACGAAAAACGAAAAGAAACTTTAGGTTTTAAGTGAATTGAAATTCCTAGATTCTTTCAGATTCATTGAACTATTCAATGGCTTGTTTAAATCTCGATTGTGCCCTTCAAGTTTGTGACTGGGATGCCGAGGATCACAAACTAGGTGTGAATAACCATGCAAATTAGCTTGGTACACCCGACGTTACAACCACCTAATCAATGTGCCGGTTAACCACACACACTCCATTGATCTATGATTAACATCAAGCTACCCTTTGCCACGCACTATCAGTCCCAGATTAGTGTTGCGGTTAACCACACACGCTCCACTAACAACTTAACTAGGTGCAAAGTACAATTTCATGGGTTAGCACCATATTCACATTTTCCTAAGTAACTAAGATTTGGGAATTTATAAGTGTTTAGTTACTTCATATTTTTCATTATAGTTTTAATGAAGGGAGAATTAGAGTCCTATCCTACCCATTCGGCTAACGACCCTCCAACAGTCAAGGAAGCGGTGGGTGAGAGTGGACACCCATTAAACTGCCATTTTATAGGCAGTAACCTTATACCCCCTTTATAGACCGACTTCGTGAATGAAGCCTACTAACGGTAAGACTAACTTTACTCTTATACATATATATATATATATATATATATATATATATATATATATATATTAAACCTATAATATTATAATAGTATAAGGATAGAATTTTAAAGTTTAAAGTTCTGGAGTTTGGAATTAAATGTTTCAAAAGTTAGACTTTTACATTTATCAATTCCAAATCTCAACGGCAAGTTTTGAAACTTGTCAAAACTTTTCAAATTCATAACTTATGAGTTTAATATAGGTTTTAATGAAAAGACTCTTGAAAATCCATAACTTGAGGACAAGTTATGGAGTTCATAAAACCATTTATGGGAAAACGACTCTTCAAGTTCATAACCTATGATTTTAATGATCTCTTTAAAGGAAAAACTTTTCACTTTCCATAAGTTGAGGACAAGTTATGAAATTCATCAAAACCATTTAGATCAACTACTGTAACTTACAAAAACAAACAATTTGTGAATGATCTAAATTTTACTTATAAGAACAAGACAATTCATATCAAACAAATTTCATGTAATTAGCCTAACCATATAAACTAATACAAAACATGAAACTTTTCCAATTATCTTTTAAATTGGACTAGCATGATCATTACCACATCAAAAATAGTTTTATAAGTTCAAAATCAGTTTAGGGTAATGATCCTAGTCCAATTCCAGCCTTAAAACTCGAAAATCTGCTGTCAGGGGCACCAACTCGTCGAGTGCAGGAATTGAATCGGCGAGTTGGTTGAATTATAAGGTTAGCTCGGCGAGTTCCCCAGTGGACTCAGCGAGTCCACTGTCCAGATAGCACAAAAACGATTTTTTCAAGCTCTTAAGGCAAGTAGCATCAAGTATAATGAAAATAACCCTACTCCCTGATACCACTGATGGCTTTTGAGCATTCTAACACTCCTATGGTGTACATGCAACCCTAGATGCTTTGGATCTATGTTTTCTCTAATATACATGCAAACTTTTATTTTTCCAAAGCATCATCCTAACTAGCATACAATGGAGTATCTATACTACAAGATTCTAGTTAGATGACATACCTTTTGTTGTTCCTTGCTATCCTTGATGTGTTTGGCCTTTAAGAACTTAGCACCAATACGATGAATGCCACAAATGGAATCCCAACACACCTAGGACAAAGGATAACTTAAGAGAGAATGACTTGCTCTAGAAATTGGGTCTATGACTCTTCCAAAGATCACTAGTCCCAATTTCACCAAACAAGGGGCTTCTTATATAGTGTGACACAACTAGGGTTACACCATGCAAACCCTAATGTGCATGACTTTTTACATTCCTTAGGCTCCATGGGTTTTAACCTCCATGGAGTATCCATGGGTCACCACATGGGTTTAGCCCAACATAAACAACTATGGATCATAAGCCCACTTTATAAGAATGAATGATTTACACAATCAATCCCCATATATTTAATTAGTATCTTTTGATCACTAAATTAATTCCAAATTAATTCTTGATCAATACTAATTAAATAATATGAGTTCATATTAATATATTAGAACTTATATTGTATTAATAAATCATAAATAACCTCTTCTCAAAAGTCCATCTTATCAAATTGCCCAGGTGATATGCAACCCAAATGGACCATGCTACTCTCAGGTCAAGTACATACCAATTATAGTTATGGACTTAGACATTAATCCAACACTTCGAACGCGTGGTTTTTGAACTCTGAACCATTATCGTTGCAAACATTTCGGACAAGCTTTCACAGTTGAAGTTTGATCTGCTTTATAAAGTCCTTGATCTTGGGTGTGGCTTTAGATTTCTGTTGAAGAAAATATACCCACGTAAATCTGGAAAAATCATCAACAATTACTAAACGTACTTGTTACTACCAATGCTCTTGATGGCTGATGGCCCACAGAGATCTATATGCAATCGTTCAAGTGGCTTGATCACTTTCGTGTTTATGATTGTTGAATGACTCTTCCTGCTCTGCTTCCCTAGTTCACAGGCTGCACAGAGATGTTCTTTGTCAAAGCCAACTATCATTATCACCAAGCACGAGTTTGTTGATATCCTTAAAGTTTAGGTGTGAGAGCCTTCGGTGCCAAAGCCAACTATCATCCGGAGATGCTTTCGTAAGAAGGCATATGGTTGGCTTTCTTTTGATAGGATTCAAATTCAACGGATACATATCACCTTTGCGTTTTGACTTTAGCAGCACTATTTTGGATTTCTTCTCGATGATCAAAGATCCCTCATCATCAAAAGATACTTTCAAGCATATACCTACAACCAATTGAGAAACACTAATTAGGTTGTGTTGCAGGCCTTCGACATAGGCTACCTTCCGAATGCAGAATCCCCCGTTCGTAATCATTATGTATCCGTTGATCTCTCCAAGTGATTTATTCCAAAACTAAACTCTTCCTCCATCCTTCAATGATCTATATTCCATTAACTATTATTTCCTTCCTGTCATGTGACACGGGTAGCCATAATCAATGTACCATTCGAAGTCAAACAGCTCGTCACGAATTACCTGCAAAATTAGAGAGATTTAGGAACCCAAAGTTGTTTAGGTTCATGTGAGGTTTTCATAGACACGGGAAAAGTATTTGGTTCATCAACCAAGTAAGATCGTTTAACCAAAGTTGAATTTTCTTCTTTTGTGATTTTAAAAACAATAATCCTTCTATCTTTAGGATCCCTATTAAAAGAAGATTTTCTTTTCTTATCTTTGATTTGTTGTTTGACAACATTTTTCTCAATCTCCTTTTTCTCCCGTTGTAAGTAAGTTTCAGACCTTTTGGAAGGAATTTTAGAGTTCGAAACTACCTTTCCTTTGCCCTAAACATCTTTCGACGCGTTGGCAGGTTTTGTAGCATAGGTTTTAGGAGAAACATTGGAATTTGATTTTTTCTATTGGTTTCGTATGTTTATTAAACGATTGGTTTTGAAAAACTTTAGTTTTTGAAACTTGTGGAGAAGAAGACTGGGATTTTGAAAAAAATTTAGGATTCAAATTTGAAGAGACATTCGCATTCAATTTTGCTGATCTTTCTTAATAGACAAAGTTGGGATTTTTGGATTACCATAAATGCTTTCTTTCTCTTAGATTTTTATTATATCTTGCATTTCTTTGACGTTTCCGAGTAGCAAATTGCTCAGCAGACTTATGAACATTGTCCCTTGGTTTCGATTTTTTGACAGGAGTTTCAGTCTGTTCGGATGATGTATCAGTTGGAACATTTTTAGTTCCACTCGGACTTTCTTTTTCGTAGCTTGAGTTGACCTTGTTTATGGGTTCCGCTACATATCTTCCTTTCGTCTTCCAAGAGGTCATTTCTGAGAGACCCTTGGTTTTTGCTGCGTTGTCAATAGGGGCAGAACAAAATTATTTGTCGCACCCATCAGCGTTGTCTTCTTCTACAAGTGTCACACCCCAAAACCGGAACGACGGAAACGTTCTGGGGCGGAGGACGTCATGTTTAGTATCACAAGACATGCATCATAGTAATTAAAGTAATAAACAACCATTTCATTAGAAAGAAAGTGTTTACAAAGTATGTGATACACAAAAGATAGATTACAAAAGTAAATGACAAAACAAGTCATGGAGCTACTATGCTCCATCTTTTGAATCCCAGCGAGCGTACCTGTCTACTAATTTTCCTGAGAATACAAGTTATTTTGAAAGAGTAGATCAGCATTTAAGCTGGTGAGTTCATAAGTATTTAGATGATGTATTAGTAAGTTGAAAACTCTTTTTAGAAAATTTCGCCTGTTCCTCAGAAGATCCAATATATTCTGATGTGTTGAAAGATAAGTATAAATGACTTTACAATCCTTTCTATGTATACTAAATGAAAGTAAGTTATATTGAATACAGATCAAACAAACAATTGATTGTGGGAATCTACCCTAAACCCACAACCAAACAAGGAACAGGGAATGAGGCGATAGTCACACATTCCATTGTTTGTTGGATCTTTACTGAATATAACTCTACTGCATTCCTTTGGTATTCACGGAGTTAATTGTAATATTTCCTTTATGTTAATGAAAACATTCTTTAAGAAAACTCTCATTTCTTTATGAATAAAAATGGTAACCAGAATAGTTCTTTCTACAGTCACTTAGATTATACTAGTTATATATAGTCTAATATCAAGCAGATAGTTAATTGTGTGAATCTGCCCTAAGCCCACAACCAAACAAGGAACAGGAAGTAAGGCAGAAAACACACATCTAACTATCGGTCGGATATTAAATATATATAACTCTGATGTATAAACTAAGGTATTATAGAATTAACCACTTAAGGTCATTTAAATTGTACTGGTTTAATAAAATGGATTAAACCTTTCACTGTTAAGTTTCTAGTTTAGTTTACTCAATGTTCTAACAGAAAGTATGTTTTTGTACTAGAAAACAATGTATTGAATTTGTATACTATGACCTGACCTATACCTGGTACTCCTTATGATTTCTTGGTGTATACGGAATATATATATAGTTAAGTTTGATTAGATAGTAGACTGGGTGCATCTGCTCTAAGCCCACAACCAAACAAGGAACAGGAAATGAAGCGGAAGACACACATCCTACTATCTGCTGGACTCAATTAATATATATTCCTAATGTATCTACCGAGGAATCATAAAGTTAGCATTATAGGCCTTCTTCTAACTGAATGTTCATGTTATGAATAAGATATGAGGCATTGTTCTTATATTTGGACAATTACTAGAAGTAATGAAATCCTGTACTCTTAACGCCTCACTCGAAACTACTGTGAGTTTTGTATATATTTATGTGTTTTATTTATATTTGTCCGGTACTTTATAGATGTACCTTTATAAATAATTCTTGTATCATACTCGTGTTTGCTAACCCCGGTACATTGTATTTGTACCTTTGTTAGTGTAAACCCGATATGATGTTTTACCTCGTGTTTGCTACCCTGGTACGTTGTATTTGTACCTTTGTAATACAAACCCGGTATGGCGTACTTCGTATTTATGTATTTTCTGTATCATACTTCATATTTGCTAACCCTGGTACGTTGTATTTGTACCGTTGTCATTGAAATGAAGTATAATGTATATGTCATTCTTCAAGTTTGCTAACCCTGGTAAAGTTGAATTTATACCTTTGTTATTGAAACTAAGTATGGCGTATGTGTCATTCTTCAAGTTCACTAATCCTGGTACGTGGTGTTCGTACCGTTGTCATTGAAACTAAGTATGACGTTTGTGTCATTCTTCAAGATTCCTAACCTTGGTATGTGGTGTTCGTAGAATGTTTCTACTGTTATGGTTATAGTATGTTCTACTCTGTACTAGTTATAGAATGAACTCCTTGTACTAGTTATAGAATAGACACTCTGTACTTGTTATAGAATGAACTCTCTGTACTAGTTATAGAATGAACTCTCTGTACTTGTTATAGAATGACCCTCTGTACTTGTTATAGAATGGACTCTATGTACTTGTTATAGAATGACCCTCTGTACTTGTTATACAATGAACTCTCTGTACTTGTTATAGAATGACCCTCTGTACTTGTTATAGAATGAACTCTCTGTACTTGTTATAAAATGACCCTTTGTACTTGTTATAGGATGAACTGAATCCCTAAACTATACCTATTATAGTTTACTAGTATGTTTATTTGAATTGTTATTACCTTGAAATAAGACTTGTTTATCTACCAAGTTATGATTGTTCTTTAAAACAGAGTTTTATAAACCAATAAGTAACATAACTTTAATAAAGTTTTTAAATTGGTTTGATTACTTATTAAGGACATAAGCAATCTTTTGAAATTTATTTATAACAAAAAATTACACAATTATCATTGTGTTCAACTTGTATTCCCCCCCTTAAAAGCATTTAAAATGAATTAAAAGATTGATTACAGGGGTATGAACTCACCTTATGTGGGTGATTCAAACGAATAAGCGCGTAAGGATGAGAAGTTCCACGAGTGAAGTCCCGAAACACAAACAAATCCTAAATGACATATATGGTATGTTTTATATGAATATAGTGTTTATAAGTAACTAATATGCAAGGAAACACTTTCCGGAACTAGGAAACACCTTGACCAAGTGTTGAAATCACATGTGATTCATCTAAGGGGTGTTTAAGGTCACCGTTAAGTGTTTGCGGCCATGGGTTTACGGCCAAGGGAGTTTACGGCCGTAAACTCATGGTCAAACATGCATAAGTGTGTGGTTTAAGGTCCTACAACATCCATTAAGGATTCAAGGTCTAAGGCTTGGACTTAAGAAGAGTTTAAGGTCAAAATGGAACCATTATAGGGGTTTACGGCCAAGGGAGATGCTCTTGGCCATAAACTCCTTTTGTTCTTGAGAATTGGATGATTTCAAAGTGTAGATCAAGTGTTTCTAGCATACAACTTAGTTAAGGGAAGAGTACTCACGATATTGAAGCTTGAAGGGTTGATTTCGGTCCAAAAACACTAGTATGTGTTCTTGGTGTTCTTGGTAATCTAACAAAATGAAATGATTTCGTGGATGAAATCATGGAATGATACTAGATAATGAAGGATAACTACTAATCAAAGGTTAGAACACTTACATATATGATGATCTATATGAATAAATAGATGATACTTGAGAGAGTTTTCGAGTTCCTAGTCTTGGAAATGGTAAAAGTGAAGAAAAATGACCAAGTATCCTCTATATAGCCAAGAGTCTACGGCCACCATGAGTTTACGTCCGTAAACTCATGTGTCTTGGCCGTAAACTCCTCATGAAATGGGTTTATGGCTTGATCTTTGTACAGTGGCTCTAGCAGATACTTCCTAACACTCATTCCTTGAATGTATTGGGCTTAAAACACTCAAACATACTCTAAACAGTGCTAAATGATAGCAGGAGTGAGTCTGACTTAAGGTTGATTGGCTTGACTTATAAAGCAAAAAATTTCAGGTTGTCACAACAAGGGACGATAGTTCTCTGGTTTGACTTTTTTTAGGTCCGAATGTTTCAAAAACATGGTTCAGAATTGTTTGAACCTTTGGGAAAACAGTTGCATTTTCTTTTAAAACTTTTGAACTACTTTTAGAAATGCAAACGTACTCAACTGAATTTTCTGAAATCAAATTTTTCGTACGTTTAGGTTCACTTTTTACAAATTCTAAACAATCAACCTCATCCTCCACAAAAATCTCACTCATGTCACTTTCATCAACAAATTCAGATACATTTTAATTTTAAGTGTATTTTCTGAACTCAATTTAGTGCACAGTAAATCAAATTTCTGCAAAGTATCATATTTAATTTGCTATTTATCTTTTTTGCTCAGAATATGTTTCAGCATGATGTTATGATCTTTGGACTGTATATATGATTCAGTTTTGTCCAGACCAATTCTGTAAGCATCAGAGACTTCGTCAGATGACACGATGGATTCACATTTGAAACAGTCTGCATCGATTTCGTCCTCTTTCATTTCTAGAAAGGGAAAAATCATTTTATAGAGTTTCTTTCCTATTTCACAGTCAATGTGCAGCTGAGTAATATTAGAATAAAGATGTTTAGTTATCAACCAAAAAAAATTTCATTGTTTCAAAATACCTAAATTGTCTAGTTGCGAATAAATTAAATCATCCCTAGACCTAGACAACTCCGACTCTAACTTCTCAATCCACATCCGCCTCTCTTCCCTTTTTGATATTACCCTGCTAATTTGATCAGTTAATTTAGTATTGCTTATACGGGTTCTATTTAAACTAGCACTTAAACTAGAGACTATAAATTTTAGATCATCTAATTCAGTTTCATATTGAGACATAGGAATATTTAGAGATTCGAGAACGGAATGTACCTTGTTGATCATTCTCTCGAATTTGCTTATTTGCTTTGTGACAGGTTTCGCAGCGAAGCAATTGTCCGAAGCATATTTCCTTTGATTCGAAAAGTCATTTCTAATCATCAGACACTTTCCATCGTACACAAGGTCCTCATGCTTCACCACGAATAATTCGCCATGTGTGGGTCTACGAACCTCATCATCCTCTGAATCTGTTGACCACACTTCGACTCTTCCAAACTCGTCGCCGTCTTCCTGCACAATCAAAGCAGATTTATCATTATCAAGATTCTTCCTTTTCTTAAGCTCCTCTATCTTCTGAAGATAGTAAGCTTCATCCTTATCTTATTCTTCCTTCTTTTCATTTAATCTCTTCAACATGCATTCCTTTGCCAAAAAGATTCTTTCCATGACAATAATTACAGTCATAGCCAGAATCTCCCACTAGGTTGTTATCTTTCTTCATTTCATCCTTCTGCGAATTGAAGCTTTCATCCTTTGCCTTCTCAGAACTATAACTCCATTGCCAATTCCTGTTTTTAGAGTGTCCAAAGTTCTTATCTACAAACTTCCTGGTCTTTGACACCATTAGTGTGTATTTCTCTTTTGAGAGTTCGCAATCGCGGAGATCATACTCCGAACCTTTTTCTTCTACTTCCTGCTTTCCCTTCACAACTAGGGCCAAAGAACCCATTCCAGAAACAATCTTCGCGTCTTTTGTTACTTCATCCTCGTGAGACCTAAGAATCCCCACACGCTTCACTTAGGAGTAGCTTTTAAACTGCTCATGTGCTTTACCCGTTGATACAACAACTTTCCATTCTGAATTTAAACCATTCATGAATGTGACCTTTTGTTCTATCAGTTAACGTCCTATCTTATTTTTCACCATCATGCTCAAAATATGATTGTACCGGTAGAACTTTTGGTCAAGTTTCTCCTTAGGCTTCTGGACAAAGGCCACGAACTCAGAAAGAAGCAATGTTTGAACAGAATGTTCAAGATCTGTATCGCTGAAATATAACTCTTTCAACATGTCCCATATGTCATTTGTTGTTTCACAGGAACTCACCAGACGAAACGTGTCTGGAGGCAAAGCAAATCTGATAATCCTCATGGCCTTGACATTACTGATTAACTTGTCTCTTTTGTCCTGTGGAACGTCTTTAACTTGGAGAAGAAGATTGTTGTAGTCGGCTTGAGTTTTAATGATCTTTCGTGTACCAGTATGAGCAAACGTCTGTACAGTCATGGCTTCACATATCAGAGAACCATGATCTTCAAGCCTGTCACACCCCAAAACCGGAACGACGAAAACATTCTGGGGTGGAGGACGTCATGTCAAGTATCACAACCTATGCAGTATAGTAATCAAAGTACAACAACCATTGCATTAATAGTAATAATTTTACATAGGTTACATTTAACAACAACATCAGAGTAGATACGGAGAATAACATATAATGCAGCTCGGTACAAGGCTGTCTTGACAAAAGCTTCTGGAGTGTACCTGTCTACGGATGACCTGAGAATACAAGTTATTTTGAAAGCGAGTATTAGCATTTTTAGATGCTGGTGAGTTCATAAGTATTTAATGACATTGGTATAAATACATGTTTTTCTTCAAAATA
Organism: Lactuca virosa; assembly: GCF_052849685.1. Classification (NCBI taxonomy): domain Eukaryota; kingdom Viridiplantae; phylum Streptophyta; class Magnoliopsida; order Asterales; family Asteraceae; genus Lactuca; species Lactuca virosa. Next base: position 233,277,523 of record NC_136434.1, on the reverse strand, counting down.
ATCTCATAAAAGATGGTGATTTAGAATTTATAGAGTGTTACAATTCTTTCTAGAAAATCCTATATTTTCTAAATAACAGTAGTCTTCTACCAAGACCCAATTGTTTTATGTTTTAAATCGAGGTGTATCTATACTAAAAGCAGTCTTCTACCAAGACCCGACTGTTTTATGTTCAAGGAGTAATTTCCCCCAAAGGTAACTATCTTATCAAATATAGTTTTTACTTTAAAGAATAAGTGAGACGATCACATTCAAAAGTAATAGGGAAAATAATATTTTTACCTCAGCAGTAACGCTGCTGGCTAAAGGTAACTAAAACATAGACTCCAGGTGGTATTGAATGAACAACATGCCCTCGGAGAGTCTAAAAGAATAAAATACAGACTCCAGGAAGTATTAAGTGAACAATACGCCTAGCAAAGTCTAACAGAAAGAAGTACAGACTCCAGACAGTATCAAATGAGCAATACGTCTAGCAAAGTCTAACAGAAAGAAGTACAGACTCCAGACAGTATCAAATGAGCAATACGTCTAGCAAAGTCTAAAAGGATGAAGTACAGACTCCAGACAGTATCAAATGAGCAATACGTCTAGCAAAGTCTAAAAGAATGAAGTACAGACTCCAGACAGTATCAAATGAGCAATACGTCTAGCAAAGTCTAAAAGAATCTTTAATCCTAAGTAGGTTTATTTAAAGATTTAAAACGTGGCCTAGTGTATAACTAGGAAGATATATATATTGATAATTTTATATATAGAAAATACCATGATGACACTTATTACCTTAAAGCCATGAATTATAAGGTAACTCTAAAGATACTCGTAACCATACTGATTGACAATCGAATACGTGACGACCTGCTGGCGTCGGAATGAATGTGACATTTGTCACCCCTTGGCTTGGTCAGCCGGGACTGTAGCTAGCAGTCAGGATGTGGGAGTGTCTATCCTGTATAGATCTATACACACAATGTCCGCTTTCCCTCCAGGAGACTCTGGTTACCACTCGACAACGGTGAAATCCGCGTTTGAGGATGTATCTCGTGATTTGATTTCTATAAACCTTTCTCTTTATCAAAAAGTATAAGTTTCTAGAATATAGATATCGTTATGTTCTCCTTTATGAAAGTTATAGTTGGTTTCTAAACTATACCTATTATAGTTTACTTGAGAAGTTATCTAGATGCCTTTGCTACCCAAAGGGGATGAATTGGCTGATGGAACCTTTATGACTATATATGTATACATGATATATAACTAATATTTAAATGACCTTCGGACGGATAACCGATACCCTAAAGCCACATCCAAACAAGGAAAAGGAATTAAAGCGAGTTAGCCTTCCTAAGTCCTTTAAACATTACTTATATAACTATACGTATATAGACATGCATTTGACAATAAAAAGGTATAAAAAGAAGTTTTGGTAAAACCTTTGGAAAATTTATAAATAAGAATTTATGACTTGATGTCAGTTTATAACACAAGATTTGAAAACCTTTAGCTGGATAAAATAGTTTAACATGCAGAAATCTATTTGCTACTCAGTTATTAATCACATGTGATTGATCTAATAACCTTCTAGTTCAACTTGTATTCCCCCCCCCCATAAAAGCATTTAAAATCATTTAAAAGGTTGATTAAGTGGTATGAACTCACCTGACGTGGGTGATTCGGATGAACGGAGGGTATAGGATGCTAAGTGTCAAGTGAGGACTTGGACACACACGCGAATCCTATTTAACATGTAATGATACAGTTAAGTATCTAATTATTCATTTAATAACTAATTATGCAAGTAAAGACATCCTAATACATGAAAACACTTTGCTACAAGTGCTAGGAGTACTAAGGGTTGCATATAAGGAGAGTATGGCCTCACATTGGAGTTTACTCTTCAAATGGTGGCCCTTAGGGGTGTTTACAGTTTCTGGACCACTTCCCCCATGAGTTTACGGTCGTAAACTTATGGAAGTGGTGCCATTGGGTGTTCAAAGGTCCTAAACCACTCAAGGAATTAAGCTAGACTCGAATCAAGGGCTTAGGAAGTGAGTAGGGCTCGAAATGACCCTTCTTTGGAGTTTACGGTCGTAAACACATGGGTTTACGGCCGTAAACTCATGTTTGCCCATTTCTTTCGTGTTTTGGTGTTTCTATCTTATGCATGCAAGGTTCTAGTCACCTATACAAGCATTGGAAGGTGTTAGGGGCACTTAAACACCTTTGGAAGGTGTTTACGGGTTTGGGAGGTCTTCCCAAACCGTAAACTCATGTTTTCATGGGGATCTTGATGTTCTTCAAGGGTTTAACATGTATGCTAAGGGAATAACTTGATAGGAGGTGTGTACTTACTTATAGGAAGCTCGAAAAAGTGTTTGGAGCCCAAGAACACTAGTATGTGTTCTTGGTGTTCTTGGTGTTTTGAAGAACACTTGAAGATCTATGAAAAAGACAAGATTTCATGGATGAAATCGAGTATAAACACTAGATAAAGTATTATATGAACGAATCTAGGAAGAAAACACTTACATTTTGGCGGATTTGACGGGAATGTGATATGATACTTGAGAGAGAATTTTGGGTGTTCTTGAAGTTGGAAGTGAAAAATGAGCTAAAATTGACTAAGTGTCATATTTATACTCTTTGGGGTTTACGGCCGTAAACTCCATGTTTACGTCCGTAAACTCCAAACTTTTGGAGTTTTACGGCTTAAGTGATACACGACAAACTCTAAAGTATACTTCCTTTTATTTGATCGCTTGACGGATATAAAAAAAAAAATATTCAAACGGGCTTAAATCCGGCCAAAAATGTTTTGAGGTAAATTTGGCTAATTTTTGAAGTGCTTGACTGCGGAGTTAAAACAAATGAAAATTTTGGGTTGTCACATCATCCCCCCGTTAGAGGGAATTTCGTCCCGAAATTAGAGTTCAAGCACACACATAGATGCAATTGAGCGACTCAAAAGATGAGGACACTTTAGTTTCGTCTTATCCTCTCGCTCCCAAGTGAATTCAGGGGCTTCGCTTGGTGATCTAGCAAACATTCACTACCGGGATACGGCTTTGCTTGGGTCGCTTGACCTCTCGGTTCATGATTTCTACAGGTTCCTACACGAAGTTGGGTTCTCATTGATTTCGATATTGACGAGTGGGATTTCGAGAGTCACGTCGGACAAGCACTTTTTCAAGTCTAAGACGTGGATAGATTTGGGTGGAATTTATGGAATTCCAACAGTAGCTGAGGTCCGACGGGGGTTAGACCAATTCTTATTAAGAATTTCAGATGGTCCTAAACTATTGGGAAGATAGAGCTTTTCAGTACTATAATTGATAAGACTTGACCCGACTCGGCATGGTCCATTTGGGTTGCATGGCATCGGGACATTTGGATAGACCGTTTGTGAGAAGAGGACATTTGTGACATATTAATATATTATAAGTTCTAATATATTAATATAAAATTATGTTATTTAATTAGTATTGATCAAGAATAAATTTGGACTTAATTTATTGATCAAAAGAGACTAATTAAATATATGGAGATTGATTGTGTAAATCATTCTTCTTATATATGTGGGCTTATGATCCAAGATTCCTTATGTTGGGTTTAACCCATGTGGTGGTCCATGGATACTCCATGGAGGTTAAAACCCATGGAGCATAAGGAATGGGTAAAGTCATGGGTTACATGGTGTAACCCTAATGTGCACACTATATAAGGACCCCTTTAGCTCAAGAAATTGATACAAGTAATACACATATGAGGGCTAGTCAATTTGAGCTTGGAGTGTCTTCTTCTCATGGTTATTCCAAGTGTTCATTATGTTGTGTGAACCATTTGAGGTGTCACACTTGGGGCACTAGGCTCTCAGGCTTCATGGAGTCAAGCAACAACAACAAGGTATGTATTCTATCTATTTTATTACCCTAGTATCAATGTTTTGGTATGCTAGTTAGGATAATACCTTGGATATTCATATTTGTATGTATAATAGAGAAAACATAGATCCAAGGTATTTAGGGTTGCATGTACACTTAGGAGTGTTAGAATGCTCTAAACCCAACAGTGGTATCAGAGCCATGGGTTGTTTTCTGTTATATTCATGCAAATGTTTGATTTTCAAAGTTGAAAAAAAAAACATGAAGTTTGTCAAATTTTAAGATAATTACTTGTTTTGTGAAAAACTAATTATTTGTAAAATTTGAATCATTTGTTATGTGAGTTGAATTAGGTCAAATTTAGTAAAAGATAAAATGATATGATTATTTTATTAGTTTTAAAAGTTTGATCTAAATGTTTTAAGGAGTTACAAATTTTGTCATAAAATTTTGGAGCTCAAAAGTTTTTTTAAATTTGTGATCTTAAGAGTTTTGAAACCTCCATAAGTTATGGATATGAAAAGGTTTTAAAAAAAAAATTGATTCAAAGTTTTTATGGAGTTACAAAATTTGGTGTTAATGTTTTAAAGAATTCCATAACTTATTCTTAAGTTATGGAACATGAAAAGTTTCATCATAAAACAAGCATTTAACTCCATAAGTTATGGATTACCAAAAGTTTTATGTTTCCTTGATTTATAAGTTAGTTTAGATTAATGAAAAAAAAATTTGTGTTTTAGTTGTTTTCAATCCTAATTAATCTAGAGGTAGTTCATAAAATATGTTTTTGTAACTTGTCCTCAAGTTACATAAAAGGTCACATTTATGAATCTTAAAACTCATAAAAGTGCCATAGGTTACATAAAAAATGAAGAGTCTTCATTTTAATGAACCATTAAACTCATAAGTTATGAAATGAAAAGTTTTGAATAGTTTCAAAACTTGCCCTCAAGTTTTGGAATTTGAAAAGTTTTCTCTAATGAATACTTTAATTCCAAGTTAAGCCCTTAGAATTTTAAAAGATAAAATTCAACCCTTATACTTTATAATATTATAAGTTAATAATATTTATATATATGTATAAGAGCAATTCAGTCTTACCGTTAGTAGGCCTCATTCACGAAGTCGGTCTATAAGGGGGGTATAAGGTTACTGCCTATAAAATGGCAGTTTAATGGGTGTCCACTCTCACCCACCGCTTCCTTGACTGGTGGAGGGTCGTTATCCGAACAGGTAGGACAAGGACTATAATTCTCCCTTCATTAAAAGTATTAATGATAAATACTAAATAACTAAACACTTATAAATTCCCAATATTAGTTACTTAGGAAAATGTGAAATGGCGCTAACCCATGAAATTACACTTTGCACCTTTGTTAAGTCGTTAGTGGAGCATGTGTGGTTAACCGGCACACTAACATGGGACTGACAATGTGTGGCAAAGGGTGACTTAAGTTTTATCATAGATCGGTGGAGCGTGTGTGGTTAACCGGCACATCGATTAGGTGATAAAATGAATGGTACCAAGTCAATTTGCATGGTTATTCACACCTTGTTTGTGATCCTCGGCATCCCAGTCACAAACTTGAGAGGGCACAATTGAGATTCAAACATGCCATTGAAAGTTCAATGTATCTCAAAAGATCTAGGAGTTTCAAATCCAATTAAAACTTAATTATATTTCGTTTTTCATGGTGGAAATTGGTAAATCGTCATTTACCTACCTTCAACTATTTTATAACTTGGATTACGACATCCCTCTTCTAGTTATAAATAGGTTGTTGGATCCTAGCCTTAATATTTCATATTGGGTGTTATATTAAGGAATTTAAATCGACTAAACTTGAATATCTCCCAAAAGATGTCTAGTTCAGACATCTATGATCTTCCCGAATCTCTTGGAACTTCACCTCCTCCAATTATTCTCCCTAACCCACAAGTTCAAGGTCACTCAAGCCCTATTGGCAAAGCAAGGTCTAGGTGTGATCACATCTTGGAGATGAAGTCACATATTGACAAGCCGGGAGAGTTGGGTGTCAAAGTCTTGAGAAAGTTGGTGGTTCAATCACTTTCTAAGTCACATAGTGAGTTCCTTTGGGACTCCTATGAAACAGACTATAACAAGACCCTTAATGATCTTATCTATTTGCTTGGTACTGCTGAATCAGCAATGATTTGGAAGGCTAGTAAAGCAAATTTGATTAGAAGATCGACTTCCCAAAACTTTATGGACATTGACAATGATGACACTGGAAATCCAGAAAAAACATTCTCTTCTCAATGGAAAGGGATCGGCCATAGTCATCTCGGTTGACCAAATGGTAAAGAGAAAGGCTAAGTCTGCGATAGTCCCATGTACCATTCCCAAAGAGTCCCTATGTTTCTCTTGCGAAAGGAAGGGGCATTGATTGCGAAGCAGCCTATTTACCTGGAAGATCATAAGGTTGATCAAGTCAAGAAGATTGACTCTACTTCAGGTAAAGTCCACTATCTAACTCTGTTAAGTTTCTATTCTGAGATTCTTGTTACATGATGTGATTGGGTCACGTGTTGATGTTTTAAGAATCAAAGAAAAGTGAAGAAACTTAAAGGAAGTATATGTTGATTCTGATCGCGAAGATGGATCTCGATCGCATGGTTCTGTGATCAGAATTTTGAGTTGTTGCTTAGGAGTTATGATATATTGCTTAGGAATAGATAACAACAAAGTTTTTCATGTGCTTTTGCACTGTAAGGATAGTTTTTCCGCAAAGTTTTTAAAATAAAAAGAAAAATAAAATTTGATTTTATTTATTTTAAAATATCCTTACAATGGCATTTGTGAAAAGGAAAAAAATAATTGTTGCTTATATGATTCCATTAATAGCAAGAGTGGAAATATGAATTTGATTCTTTCATTTGTGGTAGTGTCTAAATTTTCCAAATAAGGAAAGATTCTCATCACCCAAGTTTTAGTTGGATAGAAACTTGGAATCATGCAAGTTGTATAGTATGATGAATGAGAACTTTCAAGCATTGGAAAATTAAGACTAATTACTTGTTCACATGGATGTGTGAGTCAAGTAAAGGACTAAGGGATCGAGTACACATTCTTGTGCATTGATCAAGCCCACCACAAATGTAACTTGAGTGACACATCTTAAAGAAGGTTTATTAACACTAGTGAAATGTAAGAGTAAAAGGTTTTCTACTCTTGTACATTTGAATTTGGTAAGTTCTGATGTTTTGGATAAAACAGAGACCAACTTAGGCCAATTGTGTTAAGTGTTTGTCTTGATTAGAATCCACACTATCTCTTGAATATTTGGCAAAAAGTCTTATAGGTCAAGGAGACAGTGGGAGTCTAAAAGATCCCGAAAGGGTTTCAAGAAGTAATCAAGAATAAAACATGTATTTCATCACTAGCACACAACTAGAGGTTTATAACCTATCATGTTGAAATTTCTGTGCCCATTCCAGTTAAGTTGGCTATACATTTGAGTTCTACATGTTCTCAATTGTTTGCATAGCTACTTGGAAGCAATGGCAGGCCCTTGAGCTGCCAGGTGGCAAGAAGTTAAGATTGCACAAGTTCAATCCATATGAGTTAGGATTTGTCACTAACCTAGTCTTGTGATTATGGTTTGACAAATTCACATGGATAAGAACACATACACCATAAAATCTAAGTGTCATAAGGTTTCTCTCCGATTCATGAAATTGATGGTGAGGAAATTCTTTCACTAAGTAGATTTTAAGTAGATAGCAATTGTGATATTTGCAGTTCTCAAAGTCGTTAGTGGAGCGTGCGTGGTTAACCGACACACTAACATGGACTTATGAGAAATGGCAAAGGTCTAAACAATTGAGACTATGATTACGGCATCCCTTTTCATAGTTCTGAAATTGTTTAGACACACCGGTGAGCTATCTAAGATAAGGTGTATAATTTTGATAAAGCCTTATCAAAGCAATCTAGTATCAGAAATTTGAACTTTAGTAAGAATGTCAATAAAGTATTGACTTCTAGAGGTCCAACTGTTTTCTGGATACATGTCAAAGCTAGTGGGAGCATAAGTGTTATGCTAATAATCATCATGTTAGTGGGAGCATGATAATTATGATATGTATTGCAAGTTAGCAATGTTAATTAGCGAAAACAAAAGTTTCAATTCATGAGGTTGCAGGGGTTGCAGGGGTTGAAAAAGTTGTTTTGCTATAATTAAGGGAGAGGAAATTATACTTCATTTCAATTCTAAAAAGCTTAGATTGAGTTTATAATCATTCTAAAGAGCTTATATTGATATTTTAATCACCTTTAGTCAAGAATATATATATATATATATATATATATATATATATATATATATATATATATATATATATATATATATATATATATATGAATTTCATGTTGGATTGGTTCAACTTAAGAAAATTCTATATATTGCGTTCTCAAAATTCGATTATGATTACGACATCCCTTTTCATAGTCAAATTTTGAGAATATGGCAAACAAAAAATTATTATGGCAAAAGACTGGTCTAGAACCATGTCTTTATGTGAAACATCATGAATCATGTCCCATTTACTTTGGGTACAAGATCGATTACATGTGCTATAATATTTATCATTTCTGAATTTTCCAAATGCCTTGGGGCATTAAGGGGAACAATGTCTAGAATTGGATATGACTAAAGTGATTAAGCAATTGTCAAGGACAATCTAAGGTTTACCAAAGATTGGTTGCTCAAGGACAGTTGGAAGTATACTGTTAATATTGGAAGGACCATATTGACATAGTCTGAAAAGAGGCAACTCTTGTTCAGAAGTGGAAGTCAAAATGGGAATATAGAGTTGTTTTCATAGGTGGAAGCAATCTGTGTAAGGTTAAAGAAACTTAATGCAAGAAGCATGTTCAAAGCAATGCGCTTTGAATTAGAGACATCGTTTCCATGGAATTGCTCTCCATTGGAATACTCTGTAATGATTGTTGCCAAGTCTTTGTGGCTTTGTGCATAATCATTACAAGAGGAATAGTGAATATAAGTTTAAAATCTAAACAGATTTCGATAAATGTTAGGAATTCTTACATTTACGACAAGGATTTGGAAGTGTGACAAGAGAATCGTTGAAATTATGTCCAATTGATCTAGTTCACAAAGAAAAAGGATCATAGATAAACATAGAGTGCATACTTGGTGTATGGCAAAGCTATTGTTTAGAAAAACATAGTGTACATGCTTGGAGCATGGGACAACTAGTGTTTTTAATTCAAGTATAAAGTTGATAAAACCGAAACAATGAATAATGAGTAATCAGTATGGTGATAAATAAAAGTGGTCTATTTATATTCATAGGGTTTGATACCATATTTGATTCATTTATTCTTGTGTTTCACGTTGCATGTTTTGACTTCCATAATAACTAGGTTATTCTTCAAGAATGACTAAGTTATTCAAACCATCCACAGTCGGTCATATGTTGGAAGTAGATATGAATCAAGACTGTCATGGGTTGGCTTGTAGAGGTCCAAGTTGGTGGACAAAGTTGTGCTACAACACTCATGAGTGCTCATAAGTTCTGAGTATTGGATTCAACCCGCGCTCATTTGAATCACTTCATGGATTTTATCACGAGTGATCATGAGATGATAATATCTTATATTCTTCAAACCTAGAGATATGAGTTGTTACTATGAGTTAATTGTACATTGATTGCACGAAACCGCATTGGTAACTCGATGTTATAAAGCGTGCCTTTGTGTATGATTCAACAAGTAGTAGAACAAGCCATATGAGTCGAAGTTTATCCATTCCTTTTACCTTCGGGATAAAAGCGATATCTGTGGGCCCCTCGATGATTTAGTGATGACACATGTGAGTGCTTGGCCAAGCCAAGACTGATTTGATTTGTTCAATCAGTCAGTCGTCATAAATCGAAAATCGGGAAACAACAAATGGACAGATAGAATGATTATAATCCATGTCTCAGTCCATATGATATCTGGAATGGAGGAATATATGATCCCTTATCTAATGGAAAAGTAATTGACAAAGGTCAGAGTTCATCGACAAGGTCAGAGTTCGACAACAGCTTTTGAGAGCTACGATTGCCAGTTAGGTTTGAAGTCATACGCAATAATAGTTTTAGACTTATCCAAGTGGGAGACTGTTGGATTAGTGTCTAAGTCCATAACTATAATTGGTAAGACTTGACCCGACTCGGCATGGTCCATTTGGGTTGCATGGCATCGGGACATTTGGATAGACCGTTTGTGAGAAGAGGAAATTTGTGGCATATTAATATATTATAAGTTCTAATATATTAATATAAAATCATGTTATTTAATTAGTATTGATCAAGAATAAATTTGGACTTAATTTATTGATCAAAAGAGACTAATTAAATATATGGGGATTGAGTGTGTAAATCATTCTTCTTATATATGTGGGCTTATGATCCAAGATTCCTTATGTTGGGTTTAACCCATGTGGTGGTCCATGGATACTCCATGGAGGTTAAAACCCATGGAGCATAAGGAATGGGTAAAGTCATGGGTTACATGGTGTAACCCTAATGTGCACACTATATAAGGACCCCTTTAGCTCAAGAAATTGATACAAGTAATACACATATGAGGGCTAGTCAATTTGAGCTTGGAGTGTCTTCTTCTCATGGTTATTCCAAGTGTTCATTATGTTGTGTGAACCATTTGAGGTGTCACACTTGGGGCACTAGGCTCTCAGGCTTCATGGAGTCAAGCAACAACAACAAGGTATGTATTCTATCTATTTTATTACCCTAGTATCAATGTTTTGGTATGCTAGTTAGGATAATACCTTGGATATTCATATTTGTATGTATAATAGAGAAAACATAGATCCAAGGTATTTAGGGTTGCATGTACACTTAGGAGTGTTAGAATGCTCTAAACCCAACAAGTGGTTCTCTTGACTCTAGCTTCTTTTCTATGGGATAGGATGAAGGGTCTTACTATAAGGTTCGTGGTAGACCTCATACTTGGCTCAATCACTATTACTCAGTGTATGCAAGTCGTATATAATTGAGATTTGACGGGATGTTCAGATGTGTGGCCCTACCCCAGACCCACAACCCAACGAGGAACAGGGAGTAGGGAGGAAGCACACATCTTAAATCTTATTGGTCTAAATTATATACCACTCTTATGCATATACTCAGTAGTAGTAAGTTAATCCCATGAGTTCTTTCTCTTGATTCACAAACCTGGTTGTGCGGTACGGATAGCCTTTCTGGAGGACCTATTGGGTAGGTTTCGCGTGGTTGTTGTCTTCCGGGATACCTGCAGTGCCTTTCTGCTTCTGGTTTTAATGTCTAAAGAGGGTTTGGTCAACAGCGCGTGGTACCCTTCTCCTGGGCACTTCGGAAGGTTCGGATAAGAGAGACGACTGACGATTCTCATTAGGTTTTCTTATTAGGTTCGGAAGAACCTTTATTTGACGCATAGGCTATGGTGAAAGTTCTCTTTACGCAGCACTAGGGATTTTCAAATGGTCGCACCAAGTTGAACCATGATTGACGGCAGTGTCGAATTTAGCAAACATCGACCTGATATGGAATGAATATTGATAGGACCATGTGCTGAGCAGGGCACACAAGTTCTTAGCGTCTCGGGTTTCGTCCATGGTATCACTTTCACGGATAATTGGACCGATAGAATTGACGCGGAACTCTAGGGGGTCCTGATGTTTTGGAGTAATGTACTTTTCATGAATGGATTTCTCACGAGGCCTCTCTATAATCTCCTAGTATACACTAGTCATGTATCATTAAGATTAAAAGGAGTGTTGACTGAGCGACTCCGCCCTAAATCCACAACCAAACAAGGAACAGGAAATAAGGTAGCATCACTCACTCGCGGTCTATCAATCCCATTTATACATGGCCTTAACGTATATACTAAGCCTTCATAGCTTTGCCTGATGGATTTTTGAGTGTTACAACAGTGCTGCGACTTTCGCCTTAACGAGGGAGTAATTACAATTAGAATTTACTTATTAAAGTTCTCGGTTAGCTACTTAGGATTGAGAGACGTACCAAAATTCTACCGGGTTCCTTGATGTTCCCTTAGGCATTAGGGTTATACTCCTCCTGTGTCCTTGTCATTTCTTTCAGTTGGGCAGTCCCTATTGAGGTGCCCAATTTCACCACATAGGTGGCATACGGGACTGGTCCCAACATTGGTGGTTGACGTAATGAACTCATCCGGGGTTCGGCAGCTGCGAGCGGTATGCCCCTTCATGTTGCACCTAACACAAAAGGGTTCCTGACAGGCTCCATAATGATGGAAGTCACACTTGCTGTAGTGGGGAAGGTTTCCTAGGTATGGTCTTCTTGTAGTCGAGACGGAAGGGTTGACAGGGGTATTGACTACCTCAGGTCGTTGCCCTTTGGAAGGTCCTTGAGTCGAGGTACTTCCCTCCTCGTTCTTAAACTTTCTTTTCAGTGGATTTGGTTGGGGTTCTTGGGTGGCTTTACACACCGGTGCTGGTTGCTGCTGTCCATTGCTTTAATCGAGATTCCCGATAGGGCTCTTGCTAACATTGGCGTTGTTAGCATTCAGATGAGCCATGACAGCTGCTACGGCTGCTGAAACTGCAGCTCGAAACGTAGCTTCATCGAATGGAAGGACCGGTGTCTTACTAACGGGTTGGGTACGTTTCTTCGGAGGCATGGTTTTTCCTACACTAAAACGAACACAAGCTGATGAGAGACGATGGTTAACCCTGGACGTATCTTTCTTTACTATGATAGGCATAAATTTTTCCTGCGCCTCGAATTATGGTTATCTGAGCGTCGACCTACATCCCTATGATGCAGTCTGGGTAACAGAGTAGGAGTAAGTGTATCGGAAAGCCATAAAATGGGAGTCGTTCCTACTAAGTTATCTTTATACTGGAGAGGTTCATTCTCCGGCTTGAAAAGATTTGAGAGAAGTTCGGAACGAAGATCACAGAAGAAAAGGCTCATGAAAGCTTATGGCTAAACACTCTCGAACGAGGTTTTGAGATCCGATCTATTCGTATTAATTGCGACGGGAAAGACGATTTGCCTAGCACATAGTGTGGGTAGTGTAATCACTAACTCACTAAATTGTATTATTTTACGGATTATTAGTGTGACGATAAAGAGGAAAAGACACTTCTCGGGTTCCATGTATTGGCTCCCTCTGTCTATCTCTTATCCTTGACTAGAACAGGCATTGGTTTTCTTCGGGTATTTTCCTAAGGTTTTCTTCTCTTGCAGACATATTGAAATTCTGCTCCGCCTTACTTCTGATTCCGACTCTGAGTGTCATCACTTCATGGTGGATGACTGGAATCTCGGAAGTTCAGGCGAATTTCCCACCGATGTCCCTAAAAGGCATAGGCACATGGTGATTCCAATAGTCTCGTCCATGTTCATTTATTTCCTAATTGGAAACCTTCTCAATGAACCTCTTCTGGGTCTGTATCGACCCTTCTGTCGATTATTGAAGTGGATAAGGTTTTCTAAAGTGGTTCGTGCGAGAATGGAAATGTCTAAACAACAGTAGTCTTCTACCAAGACCCAATTGTTTTATGTTTTAAATCGAGGAGTATCTCTACTAAAAGCAGTCTTCTACCAAGACCCGACTGTTTTATGTTCAAGGAGTAATTTCCCCCAAAGGTAACTATCTTATCAAAATATAGTTTTTACTTTAAAAAATAAGTGAGACGACCATATTCAAAAGTAATAGGGAAAATAAGATTTTTACCTCAGCAGTAACGTTGTTGGCTAATGGTAACTAAAACATAGACCCCAGGTGGTATTGAATGAACAACATGCCTCGGAGAGTCTAAAAGAATAAAATACAGACTCCAGGAAGTATTAAGTGAACAATACGCCTAGCAAAGTCTAACAGAAAGAAGTACAAACTCCAGACAGTATCAAATGAGCAATACGTCTAGCAAAGTCTAACAGAAAGAAGTACAGACTCCAGATAGTATCAAATGAACAATACGTCTAGCAAAGTCTAACAGAAAGAAGTACAGACTCCAGACAGTATCAAATGAGCAATACGTCTAGCAAAGTCTAAAAGGATGAAGTACAGACTCCAGACAGTATCAAATGAGCAATACGTCTAGCAAAGTCTAAAATAATGAAGTACAGACTCCAGACAGTATCAAATGAGCAATACGTCTAGCAAAGTCTAAAAGAATCTTTAATCCTAAGTAGGTTTATTTAAAGATTTAAAACGTGGCCTAGTGTATAACTAGGAAGATATATATATTGATAATTTTATATATAGAAAATACCATGATGACACTTATTACCTTAAAGCCATGAATTATAAGGTAACTCTAAAGATACTCGTAACCATACTAATTGACAATCGAATACTTGACGACCTGCTGGCGTCAGAATGAATGTGACATTTGTCACCCCTTGGCTTGGTCAGCCGGGACTGTAGCTAGCAGTCAGGATGTGGGAGTGTCTGTCCCGTATAGATCTATACACACAATGTCCGCTCTCCCTCCAGGAGACTCTGGTTACCACTCGACAACGGTGAAATCCGCGTTTGAGGATGTATCTCGTGTTTTGATTTCTATAAACCTTTCTCTTTATCAAAAAGTATAAGTTTCTAGAATATAGATATCGCTATGTTCTCCTTTATGAAAGTTATAGTTGGTTTCTAAACTATACCTATTATAGTTTACTTGAGAAGTTATCTAGATGCCTTTGCTACCCAAAGGGGATGAATTGGCTGATGGAACCTTTATGACTATATATGTATACATGATATATAACTAATATTTAAATGACCTTCGGACGGATAACCGATACCCTAAAGCCACATCCAAACAAGGAAAAGGAATTAAAGCGAGTTAACCTTCCTAATTCCTTTAAACATTACTTATATAACTATACGTATATAGACATGCATTTGACAATAAAAAGGTATAAAAAGAAGTTTTGGTAAAACCTTCGGAAAATTTATAAATAAGAATTTATGACTTGATGTCAGTTTATAACACAAGATTTGAAAACCTTTAGCTGGATAAAACAGTTTAACATGCAGAAATCTATTTGCTACTCAGTTATTAATCACATGTGATTGATCTAATAACCACATAGTTCAACTTGTATTCCCCCCCCCCCCCCATAAAAGAATTTAAAATCATTTAAAAGGTTGATTAAGGGGTATGAACTCACCTGACGTGGGTGATTCGGATGAACGGATGGTATAGGATGCTAAGTGTCAAGTGAGGACTTGGACACACACGCGAATCCTATTTAACATGTAATGATACAATTAAGTATCTAATTAGTAATTTAATAACTAATTATGCAAGTAAAGACATCCTAATACATGAAAACACTTTGCTACAAGTGCTAGGAGTACTAAGGGTTGCATATAAGGAGAGTATGGCCTCACATTGGAGTTTACTCTTCAAATGGTGGCCCTTAGGGGTGTTTACGGTTTCTGGACCACTTCCCCCATGAGTTTACGGCCGTAAACTCATGGAAGTGGTGCCATTGGGTGTTCAAAGGTCCTAAACCACTCAAGGAATTAAGCTAGACTCGAATCAAGGGCTTAGGAAGTGAGTAGGGCTCAAAATGACCCTTCTTTGGAGTATACGGTCCTTGGACCACTCCTTGGGAGTTTACGGTCGTAAACACATGGGTTTACGGCCGTAAACTCATGTTTTCCCATTTCTTTTGTGTTTTGGTGTTTCTATCTTATGCATGCAAGGTTCTAGTCACTTATACAAGCATTGGAAGGTGTTAGGGGCACTTAAACACCTTTGGAAGGTGTTTACGGTTTTGGGAGGTCTCCCCAAACCGTAAACGCATGTTTGATGGGGATCTTGATGTTCTTCAAGGGTTTAACATGTATTCTAAGGGAATAACTTGATAGGAGGAGTGTACTTACTTATAGGAAGCTCGAAAAAGTGTTTGGAGCCCAAGAACACTAGTGTGTGTTCTTGGTGTTTTGAAGAACACTTGAAGATCTATGAAAAAGACAAGATTTCATGGATGAAATCGAGTATAAACACTAGATAAAGTGTTATATGAACGAATCTAGGAAGAAAACACTTACATTTTGGCGGATTTGACGGGAATATGATATGATACTTGAGAGAGAATTTTGGGTGTTCTTGAAGTTGGAAGTGAAAAATGAGCTAAAAATGACTAAGTGTCATATTTATACACTTTGGGGTTTACGGCCGTAAACTCCATGTTTACGTCCGTAAACTTCAAACTTTTGGAGTTTCGCGGCTTACGTGATACACGACAAACTCTAAAGTATACTTCCTTTTATTTGATCGCTTGACGGATATAAAAAAAATATTCAAACGGGCTTAAATCCGGCCAAAAATGTTTTGAGGCAAATTTGGCTAATTTTTGAAGTGCTTGATTGCGGAGTTAAAACAAATGAAAATTTTGGGTTGTCACAAAGCCCTTGAACTTAATCCTCAAAGTGCAATGCCCAAACCTTATATTCATGTGGAAAGAGTATCGGGATCCTTGTTGTAGATCCGATGGTACTTGAGAGATTAAAATAGAGATTGTGTGAGTCTTCAGGCTGCATGATGTCTATTCAATAAAACCTGTAATGAACCAAATGTGTAAAACTAAATTTGAGTTTAGGGTAGAAAAAGGATCAAGATCCAATCGTCAACAATCGATAAAATGATGAAGACGGCTAACAACATATCGAATAAAAGCGGAAACCCTAAAAGGTCTTTAACAGAAAAGATGTGTATTGTTTACACAGTCTCCTGCTCTGATACCAATTGATGAGAATAAAACTATAAGATCAATAGATTCAAGAACAGGATTAAGAATCAAACACAAAGAATGAAGATCAAAGTCGTGGTGAATGATTATAATCTATGCCCTAGAAGAGATCGATTAAGAACTGCTACTGTAAAGGCACGGTAGGGTTACAAGCAATCTCTCCTAATCACGGTGAATGTATGCACTATAAATAGTCTAACCCTAGCACATTAATAACCGGGTGCACAGGCCCAACCCGTTTCAAAAGATGGACTATAACAATATAATACAATATTGACACAACATAAAATATCCCAACATCTTCCTTCTATGGAACAGTGTCATGCTGTTCTGGTGAATTTGCGTTATGATTTTACGAAACAAAAGAACCACAATGTTCTTCGATTGAATCTTCCCGCTACCTAGAAGTCGCTCACTGGATTTCTCAGCAAATATCTTGCTCACAAAGTAATAATATAAAAATTAAAGTCAAAATTAGCCGACGAAGTCTAAACGAAAGTTGTAGAGAGTAATTTTACCTACGCGTGCATATAAATAACGTCAAAAATGGAGCTCGTATGCGAAAGTTATGGATTTTAGAAGTTTTGGCGCGAAAACCGAGAAATTTCGAATAGGTGGCTTCGGCCACGTCACCTTCGCTTAGAGCATGCCACGTGTCCGAAAAACTCCTGAGTCATCCGAGCTACTGAGTCATCCGATCTCGTGAGTCGTCCGAAGTGGTCCAATGGCTGTCCGACGCGTGTCCTCTTTCACGTGTCCGAGCCCTCGCAGCGAGCCACGAACCCCTCTACTTCGGACCACTAGGCCTCGGTCCAATCAGGAGCTGCCAGCAGCCCCTTCGCACGCGCAGCCCATGTGCGAGCCACCTGCGCACCCTCGCCTGTTGACTCACCCCTTCTTAACCGACTTCGGACCCTATATATAGAGACGGTATGCGAGCCTTCTCGGTTACTTTTGGAGTTTTGCCATTTTTAGCCCCTTTTTCCATATTTTCTTCATCTTAACATTCCCCAAAGCCCCGGTATCGATTATAACCCCCGGAATACGCCAGGAAGAGACCAAGAAGCCCGGAAAATTTATCTTTTCGGTTTCGAAGCCCGACCCTCGCAGAACCCGGTTTCTGAATAAAACTCCCGGTTTTATTAGAAACGAACGTTTTAGGAAACGAATTGCTGCCCGATTTTCATCAAATCAAGTGAGTGTATAGTCACTTTCAATTGACACATAGATATGAAGTATTTACCTTAAAATACGTGTTATGTGTAAATATATTAATTGTTTATTTGAGGTGACTGTTGAGTTGATGTTTTATACAAGTTTTAAACTGTATATATATTTTTATCTACAAATATGTTGGGTAGAACATGGGTAGATAGTTGGTGTGTGATGAAATAAAGTGATGAGAGGCCTCGATGTGATTTGTGATTCAGTCATCTAGCAGAGTTTGGATGACGACCACAGACTTTTCTAGACAGTCCAGTGGGAAACGGTAGCAGGCCCGCAACCTGTAGGTGTTAATGAACTTGGGTGTTTATTCGCTGTACTCCATCCCCCTCATGGTTGCCTTTAGGACATGTATGGCTGAGGAAACCCCTTAGCAGTAGTGTCCATCCCGATGATATTCTTTAGGCTAGGTCCCTTGTGATAAGTGTTTAGGGACGTAAAGTGAGTATAACGGGAAATGGGTAATCAGGGTTATTGTTGATTGATGAACTTAATAAGTTTATTATTATTGTGGGTTGAAAACCCTATATGTTCACCAGGCTCCCAAGCCTGACCCACTCAGCTTTTTATGTTACAGGTAGTGGACCCCGAGCTTAGTCGGAGGATGACGTGAGATTTTTGGATTATAGGCTAGTAGTTGTATATAACTGTTGAAAGGCTTATAATGTCTTGTTTATGCTTTTGGTCTGTATCGGTACACGACATCCCGAAGTTTTGATATGAAATGAAATTATATATTTCTTAAAGAAAGGTTTTGAGAAACTTTTATCATATTTTGTTTTGGGGACCAATTCCGCAACATCTTTTATAAAGATTTCTTTGATTTGATTTTAAAAAGCATAAATTAAATCGGTCTTTTCTGGCCGAGAAATTAGGGGATGTCACAGTTTATGGCCGTAAACTAATGGGCCGTAAACCCACAGGCTGTAAACCCATGGGCCGTAAACCCATGGACCGCAAACACTTGGGCCGCAAACTCATGGACCGTGAACTCCTGATTACGGCCGCAAACTCCCCATTTTAATCACGTGTGATTCTAACACTTAGTTTCAAGTGTTTCCTAGTCCCTAAGGAGGTTTCCTTCCATAATCAATAGTGTTATGTCCTCATCTAATACATATATGTGTTACCATATGTTAATAGGATCCACTTGCGTATGAAATCATCAGTTGACACTCGACATTCACACCAACCTTGCGAACAGTGAGTTCATACCCCTACGCTTTACCAGTTTTAAAACGTTTTCAGGGGGAATACAAGCTAAACATAAAGGTTTTCACAACTTAAAAACTGATGCAATTACAACGGTTTTACCAAATATCTAGATACTTTATCCCTTTTGTAATATGCAGAGCATAAGGGACGTTTTCTAAACATAATTGCATAGTTTTCAGAAGAGTACATGAACATAACTTACCAGTCAAACTATAATAGGTATAGTTTGGGGAAATTCATTATCAATTTTTACAGATTCAATCTACGTATCGAATCAAACACATAAACTATGATAGATTTAGTTTATTCATGCGAATAACAAGAGTATCTTACTAAATAATTATTTTGTGTATAATTATTTACACTCTACACTGTTTACCAACTATTTCGAACTCGAGAACAAACGAACTACACGTAAACTACTTAATACCGGATTGTGAGACTTATCTTCGTTATGCCCTTCGGGGTACCAATAAATCCTCTCCGTTAGCATAACCAGAGTCTCCTGGAGGGAGAGCATGGAATTTGTGAATAGATCTATTCGGGATTGACAATCCCACACCTGAACTATTAGCTACAGTTAGGCGGGCACGCCTGGGTGACAAATTTTGTAATCGTACGACGTCTGAAGAAAAGTCAAGGAGGTCACGGGTCATATTAGTATGGTTATACGACTCACAATAAGTATAAACAAACCTTTGTTTATGGGATTTCTTTCTTCAATAGCTTTATTTTAACCAATGAAACTACGTATCTACTTACTGGAGGGTATCCTGGGGAATTAACTCTTGGTTTTATTTGAATAATAAAACTACTTACATACTGGTAGTAGCCAGGGCTTACCAAACGAAACATACCTTACTTACTGGCGGTAGCTAGGGTTTTCAAAGAATCATACTTTTCATACAGTAATCAACAAACATGTTAGAAAATATTGGATTTTCTTGGGAAGCATGCATACTTATTTCGAAACTCGATAACGAAGGTTTTCGTTACAAACGATATTTTCTATAATGAAAAGGAATCAATTTTACAAATTCAGTGACTAGTTTTCACTACAAAAACATGCTTATGAACTCACCATCTTTACGCTCATACGTTTTCAAAATCGCTTGTATTCTCTGGGCAACTATAGACAGGTACTTATGCCAGTTTTTGGAGAAGACGGAGCATTTTGGACTCTCGTCTTTTTTTCGTTTGCTACTTTTGAATATACTGATGTGTATAAACTATGTTTTCAAACAGATGTAAATATTCATATTCTAATGTAATGGTTGTGTTTAATTTGATTGCTATGATACGATTGTTGTGATACTACGCATGACGTCACCCGCCCCCAAACGTTTACGCCGTCCGTTCCGACGGTTCGGGGGTGTGACATTATAGGATTTTGATGCTACTGAATCAGGTCGACCAAACATATTCAGTTTGAGTCCTCTCCATATACTAAAGAAGAAGAAGACGAGCTCGTTCCAAAAACTCCTCCAACACGACAAAGTAATGACGCCGATACTAATTATATCTATGAGACTCATCCACATGAACACAATAATCTTGCTCTTGCTCATTCAGTTTGTCCTGGTCATTTTCGAACTCCCTTGTTTCGTACTTCAGAAGTTCCACTAGTTCAGCATGTTCTTACATCAAATGTTCAGATCGAACGGCGTCCTCTTGTTCCACAAATTCTTCCTAG
Source organism: Lactuca virosa (assembly GCF_052849685.1). Classification (NCBI taxonomy): domain Eukaryota; kingdom Viridiplantae; phylum Streptophyta; class Magnoliopsida; order Asterales; family Asteraceae; genus Lactuca; species Lactuca virosa. The sequence continues at coordinate 233,256,724 of NC_136434.1, read as the reverse complement.
TCAAGCAGCTATTTGGGGGGAGAAATCACTACCATGCCCGTTTCTTGTTGAATTCATGGATTTTTAGGAGAAGCTCTTTCAACTTTAGAGTCACTCACTCAACTCACCTCCAACATGAATCAGCGACTTGTTTCTATAGAGACTGATGTTACTACAATAAAACATATAATTACGAGCATTGACACTAAATCTGAATAAGGTATCAGTCTCCTCTTGGGGATGACCAACAACCTCGACCTGGTTCTTGAAATGCTCCTTCATTCAGTAGATCCTCCACCTCTATGTTTCTGCCTCCACCACTACTTCCTAAATATCCTTCATCAATTACTCATCATCCTCCTAAAATTCCTCCTATAGCTGTTCATAATTAAATGCTCTTAGTTGCCATTGTGCCCGCCCTTCAAACTAATGATGCTAAAAAAGGGGTGAGATTATATACAAGGAATTCACCAGCGACTTTGCTTCCATTGACGCTGAAGATGCTGAAATTGAGCCAAATACTGGGAATAATCCTAATGATCTTGATCAAACAAATGGTGATGATGAAGTCCATCTCATAGACTTATCCTTTATTGATGTGAAGCCTCTTCAAACAATATATCCATATGTTGATACTTCTGGTGTTGATGTTGAGGGGGAGCAGCAGGTCCCTGAAAGGGAACCAAGTGTAAATCAATTTGATGAAGTGATGTTCCTTTAAGCAAGAAAAAAAGGATTCAAGTGTATCGACTAATGCTGGTCCCTCTAAAAAGAAATATATAGTACCATCAGTCTCTGAGATGGGAAATCTCTGGGCTGTTCCTCTTAAAGAAGCTAAGGAGTTTTCCAGGCAACATAATATTCAATTTACTCGTAGAGTGGATTATATCATACGATACTCCAAGATGATTCGAAAAGTGGTTACTGGCTTTGGCACTCTATCTGATCAGATTGAACGGTTGAAAAAGTTCAATTTAAAGGCCTCAAGGGAAAAATCTGTTCATGATAGTGCAATTACCAGACTTGAGAGAAGCAGATTTGGAGATGTTCTGACAAGAAGTGATCCTGATCCAATCGTAAAAGTAAGGTGCTATAAGACAAAGACTAAAATAATCTTTTAGTGTATATCACCAAGTGTTGTGACAAGGGTAAAACTGTTGGACAATATACTGAAGTATTGTCGTCTCATGATTTGGTGAAATTTGGATAAAGTGAATGGATGAATCTTATTGATTTGATCAACAAGTAGAAGGGAAAATATTATGTGGAACTGACGCTTATTCTAGAAAGACTCATCACAAAGGTTAAGGATCTTGACTTAGAACCGAAGACCTCAGATAAACCTTCTTTAACCTCAATAACTTCAACAATGTCTCATAATAAATCCTTTAAAGAAGTCATATTTCTAGTTCCTTATGGCATCATCTACATGGATGAATCCAAGCATATGTGCTTTCAGTATTCAAATGATCTTGCCAAAGCACCCACTGAGCACTTGGTCCATCTCAGAATTTCATGTCTTGTCTTCACAAAACTCTTTCAAAATTATCATTTTTTAATTTCAATGAAACTAAACAACAGAAAAGAAGAGCTTAGTATCTCAGACTCTTGTTGGGTCAATCCAAAAGCTGAATAAGATGTTGAAGAGTTTATCATTGTTCTGAAGAAGAAGACTTTGGGTTTTGACATCATCAGATTGGGGGAGATTGTAAGTTCAAGCCTTAGAATCTGATGATGTAAATCTTTCACACATAATCAATCAACGCCAATGTCTCAATACTCTAGTGTATCGTTATGTCATATAAGTCTATTATGTATATAGTATGTAATCCCTTTAATTAGTAATTTATACCTAGTTAGATAGTAGATCTGATATCCTAGTGATATTGCATATATACTCTATTATTATAGTAGATTAGGTGATATCCCTGGTTTGTAGGGATTCACATTGTATTTACGTTTCTTTGTATACTAGGGTTCTGATTATTGGTTGATCATCGAACCCTAGCGCGTTGTGTTGGTTCTCCTTGTGAGAACATATTCTTAGTGAATACGTTTGTGTTAATTCTTCTGTACTTTTATTGTTAATTGATAACGATCAAGGAATCTACACTCTTAAACTACCAAAATTTGGAGCCCTTTTATTAAAAAGCTTATATGGGGACAAACAATTCAGATTAGACGAAAGGGTTCTATTAATTAGAAAAATTGAAGTAAGGATAGTATCTCCCCAATATCTGTGACAACCGTCAATTCTTGGTCAAGTCAAAGTCAAACAAAGTCAATGAGTCAAACCGGTAAACTTAACTAGTGCTCGTATGTTAGGGCTTACTCTATGTTTACTAATGTACAACTCTCTATCTTAATACAAAGTATCACTCGGAAGTTTCATATGTTCAGAAATCCTAAACCCCAACCAGGGTGAGTGATGTAACGACTCTATAAAGCACTATTAAGAACCCTTCGGGGGTGTAAAACACTCATAAAAAGGCATAATGGGGTTTACAAACCTTGCATTACGGGGCCAAACACTAATAAAGGTCACAAACAAAATCTCTCCCAAATGTCTCTTTATATCTCAAATCTCTCCCAAATGTCTCTTTGTATCTCAAATCTCTCCCAAATATCTCTTTGTATCTCAAATCTCTCCCAAATATCTCTTTGTATATCAAATCTCTCCCACATCCCTCCAAAATCTCTCTCACATCTCTCTTAACTCTTTATAAACATCTATACTATCCCAACCCCTTCCCTTGTTGAAAACAACTCAAAACCAAAGGAGATAACCCCAAAAGGACCCTCTTGGTCCGGAACACCTTCTCAAGAACTGGACAATCTCGCTACGGACACCCCTCTGATTTGGAACCTTCCCTTGTGCTTCGGAACTTTGCATGTACCGGACAGATTCACTCTGGAAGGTTTCGCTCTGGAAGCTCCTGATGATCCGGACTCCTTCGCATCTCGGAAGACCAGCCTGCTTCGGACCTCGTCATTTCGCACCTCCTGACTCCGGATTGTGCTGAATGACTCCGGAAGTTGAAGCCTAGCCTCGGAACTCATCCTTTTGCTTCGGAAATGGTTTCTTGACCTCCAGAACCCCTCACAACTTCGAACCCATTCCGTAATATTGAGCATTCTGGACCTTTTTGCAAGTTTTGGAGTTTTTAACGCCAGAAACTTCCTCAAACTCGCATTTTTCATGACTTAAACCCTCTAAACTCCTATTTTATGCCAAACTTGAAGAGTTAGATCACATTTTCAATGAATAACGTCTAAGGCTCATATTATTTTATTCATAAAGTAATCACCCACTTTACATCACTATTCACACACTCTCTAGTCAGATCATTGTCCTTTCAACTCCTCCCAACACTCCATCAGATTGCCTTAACAAAATCCTCCCAATATCTTTATTCCTTACACTCAAAGTCGCATTTTCCTTCACCAAGAACACATTATTCTCTCTCCCTCTTTCCCAGTCACGATCCTCTTGACAAGAAGTATTCTGGAGATTTGCTTCAATCTTGGTAAGTTCCTTCATTCAACTCCTAAATACTCTAGATTTCTTCATACAAATCATAGATCATTCACACAAATATCGACATATTGGTTCTTAGGATCTTCAAATCTTCAAGCAATCTTCAAGTGTAATTGACTTGAAATTCCCCTTCTTCAACCTCCCACCTCAGTAAATCACTCAAGGTGAGTTCATACCCTTATCTTTTCATGTTTTCTTCAAGTTTTAAGGGGGAGAATACAAGTTACAACACCAAAATATATTCTAACTCATCCAACAGCTTTCAATAGAAATGTTATGGGCCATTCACGAACTCTTTTGACTATCTTAAGCATAATATTTTTCAAAACCATTTTGTATTCACATAGTTTAGGTTTATATCTTTCTAATGACTACTTGCACACGTTCATACAATTTTTATGCAATTTATGGTGATTTTTAGAAAACGGCCTACCATTTCAGAAGTGATTTCGGACCAGTCTGTGAATATGGACATTTTCACACTAGTTAGAGACCACTAAAAATTATAATAAAAATTACGAGCAAACTAGACACATTTTCCGAACTCCCAAAGTTTACGGATTCAGTTTTCGACGTACAGTGATTTTATTATAATTTTTCTAAAAACAGTGATAGAAAGTTTAAAATTAGTAAACTAGTTTATGAGTTCATTAACACTTTGTAACATGTTGAGCAAAGTGTATAACAATAAATAGCTACATGATGATTGTATTTCTTGTTAGTTTACTTCCATGAAATAGACATAATCATTCACATCGGGGTCTTTCATCACTACAAATATATATAATAAACTATAATAGGTATAGTTTATGGTACATTAACACTATGAATACACTAAGGAAGGTTTCATTAATACTACAAAAGAGATTTTCATGTCACGCTACACGTAAACTCATTGAATTAAATTGTGAGACATTACTTCATTGTATCATTTAGAGTACTGGTTAAAAGTCATGTATTATAATCGTAGTCTCCTGTAGGGAGAGCGTGATACTTGTGTATAGATCTATATTGGGACTAACAATCCCGCACCTTAGATGCATGCAACAGCTAGACCGGCAGGTCTGGGGTGACAAATTTCAAAACATTCTGATGCCCGAAGTACGTCGTAACAGGCTTACTATGTCAATTGCACGGTTATAATAACTCACATAGGGAAACAACGACACATATAGTTTACGGGAATTCTTATATTCAAAAAGGGTTTTATTCATTTAAAACTGCCTATACTATCGTAAGTATGGAGAATACTTGTACATTTTTGTCATTGGGTCTTAATATTACAAGTTATTTCATAAGGAAAATATTTGATTTTTCTTGAACATACACTACATTTACAAAGAAACGGTTTCAACTCTACATACAAAAGCTTATGCACTCACCAACTTAATTGTTGGTACTCTTTCAAAATTACTTGTATTCTCAGGTAATCAATAAAAACAGGTAACTACCAGCTTTTGAGGATGGAACGCTACGACATCATTCAAAACACTTTATCATTATATTGTAATCAATTTTGAAACATGTAACTCATGAAACCATGTAAATTTCTCGATTATATTTAAGATGGTTGTATTTACTTTCTTCATTATTATACTCGTTGTTATGATATTATACATGAAGTCCTCCACCCCCGGACGTTTCCGGCATCCTTGGTTTGGTAGTGTGACAGATTGGTATCAGAGCATTGTTTATAGTGAACTAAGTGTATCGAACCACATAAGATATACCAACCATAAACACAATGGGAATAAAACTCTCTGATTAAACATTTTTCATACAACTAAACTTTTAGAAATAAAATATTATTCTTCTTTAAGTATAAGTACATGCATACATGCCAGTATAGTGTCGTAACTAGGAAAATACAAAGTAAAAAGGATGAGTTGTACTCTGCGAGTATGCCTCGGGATATGTAATCAAGTATGGGACGAATATAGCCTGATCAACTATATTTATCCGAGAAGTGACTCGCATATGCTCGAGGATAGTCGTAGGGGACAACAAGTCTAAGAACTTACCATCACCCATACAAGTAATGCACTAAGAACCGAACATAACATTTAAAATACTATAGGAGTATTTTATGTTGCTTTAGCATAATATTTCTAGATTCATTATGTGCATCTTACCCCTTATTCTCGCACAGACGTCATGGCAGGATTCCTCTTACCAGGAGACCCCTATTTCCCGAATCAAGGAAACAGAGGATGGATAGAAGAGGAACCAGAAGAAGACCCTGAATAAATCGAAGAGGAAGAGCCCGAAGAAGATGAACTTGAAGAGGAACTGGAGGAAGAAGAAGACGAATAGGAATCAGAAGAAGAGCCGGAGGTTATCAACCCTCCTTATGTTTCCAGGGTTCCCGTGAACCGTTTCGGCTACAATGGACCTATGCCTTGTTAAGTGGCATACATCGAGAGGTGGAGTCATCATCAGTGACAACGTTCACCATTTGGCGATCAACGAGGTTACTATGACCTCAACCATGGAGGACCGGCTGACAAAGCCCTGCCAGTCGTGATCCAGCAAATCTCGAACCTCGGGGATAAAAATAGAGCGACGACAGACCGAGTTCAGGAGCTGAGCGCTGCTGCGTAAGCCACCGATGTACGTACTCGAGACCTGGAGAGAGACTACTATCCCATTGATCGACCTATTGAGGACCTTACCAACACTCGGGCAGAAGTAAGGGAGTATCTGGAAAGGCACTCGGCTCTCGAAGAGAGAGTAATCGGAGCTGAGCGTCAGTTAGCAGAACTACAGGGCGCCTCGACTTCGTCTCAGGGACCACAGGGGACTAGTCGCTATGAGTAGGGTTCATAGTACTCACAAATATTTATGTAGAATAGGTTTTTGAGTATGTGTTAGTGCTACTCTTCTCTTTATGTAGGTTCAATTCTACGATTAAGTGATTACACTATTCGAGGGATGGTAATGCTAGAAAAAATTTCCCTTGCATTGATGTGATGTAGACCTGCATCAAGGTCAAATTTTCCAAACACTATGTACTAAATCATATCAATGATATTGGCATGCATGTTATATTTTCATTGGGAGTATTACCACTAAATTCAGAACAATGTATATATCGTTACTCATGGTGAATCTATGATTTCTTTGTGTATGCAGTAACGTTGTATGTAATTAAGATTCCATCGATTTAGAAATGCTGGTTCCGCTTTAGCTCCTGTTCCTTGTTTGGTTGTGGGCTTAGGGCAGACCCATTAGATTCAACGATCTATTCGATCTTAGTTATACACAACTAGCATACACCAAACAATTGTAAAAGGAACTAGTATGGATCAAGTCAAGAGATTTCACTAAGACATTACTATTAAATTCATAAGTTCAATCATATGGACTTCCATTATGAATTTCTTGCAAATACTTTAAAGTCGGGACATAATATAGATAATCTAGTTCAATAACAACCGACTTATCACTACTATTAAGGGCTTACCATCACTTTGTCTTTAAAAACTTGTGGCAGAATTATACCACCATGGAGAAATCCCAGGCGTTCCAACAACGCACCGCCACCACCTCCACAATTTGACCCCACCATGTTCCAAGGTGTCGTAACTGCAGCCGTGGCAGGCGTAATGTCACACATCGGTAAAAATGGCGCTGGTGGATCGGGAAATGGTGCTACAAACTCAAACTAGGGAGACAGTCAGTGACACTCAAAAGAATGTTCCTCCAAAGACTTTACAAATGGCAAACCCAAATCCTTCAATGGAAGCGGCGGCGTCATCACTCTTATGCAATGGTTCGAGAAGACTTAATCAGTCTTCGACATTTGTGCATGCCCTGAAGCGAGCAAAGTCAAATTTTGCAGCTTGCACTTTCACTGACTGAGCCCTTACCTGGTGGAATGGCAATGTAAAATTATTGACTCTTCTAGTGGCGAATGCAATGATCTGGGAAGATTTGAAGACCTTAATGCTAGCTGAATATTGCCCAAGGGGCGAGGTTGAAAAATTGGAACAAGAACTATGGGGCCTCAAGATGACCGGTTCTGACATCACATCTTACACTACTAGGTTCAGCGATCTAGACATACTATGTCCCAGGATGGTTACCCCATAGGGTAAAAAAGTGGAGAAATACATCTGGGGACTAACCCCCCAAATTCTAGGTAACGTGTTGGCTTCAAAACCAACTACATTTGACAGTGCCAAACAGTTGGCGCAACAAATCATCGACCATAGGGCCAACCATGGCACAGTGGCGGCCACCCCCGAGCAAGAAAAAGGGCGAAACAACAAAAGGAAGTTCTGGAACAACAAGAGGAACCAACTTGCCCAGGATTCCGCCAAGAAACAACAAGTAGTGGCGGTTCGCGCTGCTACTACCCCTGCCGCTCCAGAACCCATAAGGCAGTATGCTGGAACCCTCCCCAAATGTAACAAGTGCAGCTTTCACCACACCGGCCCTTATTGAGAGATGCACTGCAACAACTGCAACAGGAAAGGGCATACTGCCCGTTTCTGCATGGCACCAGCCCAACAAACCACCCCGGCCGCCAGCGCAGGGGCAAGCCGAGCCTGTTATGGTTGTGGGGAGAACGGGCACTTCAAAAGAGACTGCCCAAAGACAAGAAACGCAAATGTCGGCGGTGTTGGAAGGATCCTGGAATTAGGACATGGGGAAGCAATGGAAGATCCCACAGTGGTTACCGGTACGTTTCTCCTCAATAACTCGTATGCATGCATATTATTCGATAGTGGAGCGAAGAGGAGTTTCGTTAGCCAACAATTCAAACAATTATTAAAACAAAATCCCCAATCACTAAAAGATGCATACGTCGTAGAAATGGCAAATGCGGAGTTAGAGAGCACTAGCGATATATACACAGGGTGAACCCTCACTCTAGACAACCATTCATTCAAAATTGACCTAATGCATGTCACTATAAAAAGCTTTGACGTCATCGTTGGCATGGATTGGTTAAGTTTAAATCGTGCCGACATTCTGTGTTACGAAAGGGTTGTTCGCCTTAATCTGCCAAGTGGCAAAACTCTCGTCATTTATGGCGACAAACCTACTACGAACCTACAAATCATCTCTTACGTCAAAGCCCAAAAGTATCTCCGCAAGGAATACCACGCCTTCTTAGCCCACGTAGTGAATAAGAAACAAGAGGTGAAGGAAATCAAGGACATCCCGGAGGTCTGTAATTTCCCTGACGTATTTCCAGAAGAACTTCCCGAAGTTCCACCCACACGACAAGTCGAATTCCGAATTGACCTAATCCCTGGGGCTACCCCCATAGCCAAAGAGCCATACCGCCTAGCACCAGCCGAGATGCAAGAATTATCCAGCTAACTGAACGAACTGCTAAGCAAAGGGTTCATTAGACCGAGATTCTCGCCTTGGGGAGCACCAATACTGTTCGTGAAAAAGAAGGATGGATCGTTCCTCATGTGCATCGACTACCGCAAACTGAATAATCTTACCATAAAGAACTGATACCCTCTACCCCAAATCGACGACCTATTCGACCAACTCCAAGGAGCAACTTACTTCTCAAAAATCAATCTGAGGTCGGGATACCAACAACTACGAGTCCAGGAGGAGGATGTTCCTAAAACAACATTCAGGACTCTGTACGGTCACTACGAGTTTGTAGTGATGCCCTTCGGATTAATAAACACACCCGCAGTGTTCATGGATCTAATTAACCGGGTGTGCCGACCTTACTTAGACAAGTTCGTGATTGTCTTCATAGACGACATTCTGGTCTATTCAAGGAGTAAGGAAGAGCATAGCCCACACCTACGACAGGTATTGGAGACGCTAAGGGCGGAAAAATTATATGCAAAATTCTCAAAGTGCGAATTTTGGATCCGAGAAGTAAACTTCCTCAGTCATGTGGTTAGCAAGAAAGGGAGACACGTGGAACCCTCCAAAATCAAGGCGATCGAGAACTGGTCAGCACCAAGGACGCCGACAGAATTCGGTCAATTCTTAGGCCTCGCTGGCTACTACCGGAGGTTAATCCAAAACTTCTCCAAGGTCGTCAAACCACTTACCACCCTGACTAAGAAGGGTGTAACTTTCAACTGGGGAGAGAAGCAAGAAATCACGTTCCAAACGCTAAAGCAGGCCCTGTGCAGTGCCCCGATTTTATCTCTACCAGAAGGAACTAAAGACTTTATGGTCTATTGTGACGCATCAAACCAGGGTCTTGGATGTGTCTTAATGCAACGAGGAAAGATCATTACCTACGCCTCGAGGCAACTAAAAACAGACGAGGTCAACTATGCCATACACGACCTCAAACTGGGAGCAGTAGTATTCTCTCTAAAGATCTGGAGGCACTACCTCTACGGAACGAAATGTACTGTCTTCACCGATCATAAAAGCCTTCAGCACATCCTTAATAAAAAAGAGCTCAACATGGGGCAGAGGCGATGGGTAGAAATACTAAATGATTAAGAATGCGAGATTCGTTATCACCCAAGCAAAGCCAATATAGTAATTGACCCCCTCAGCCGAAAGGAATACTCGGGCCGCCGAGTAAAGTCATTAACCATGAAAATCCATTCACACCTGTCCGTACAAATCAAAGAGGCTCAGCTGGAAGCTTTCAAACCAGAAAATATGACAGGAGATGTGACAACCCGAAATTTCTATTATGTACAACCATTCACTTCAATAGAAGTCAGAACAGTTTCTGCAAATTTTCAAGCTTTTTGGAATAAGTTTGAGTGTTTTTAAGTTAGTACTTCAGGAGATACCAGGAGAGAGGATGCCCTAGGGTTTATTGTGCAACAATAATATCCCAAAACTCCAAGAGTTTTGAGTTTACGGCCTAAACAAAGGTGTTTACGGCCGTAAACCCTAAAAGGGGGTATAAATATGACACTTAGTCATATTTTACCATTTTTCACAAATTCAAGATCCAGATCTCAATTCTCTCTTAAGTATCATCCAACATTTCTTCAAGATCTTCAACATGTAAGTGTTTGTTACCCTAAAAAGTTGATATCTAGCTTAATCTAGTGATCTTACACACTTCCATCCGTGAAATCATTCCAAAATGTGTAGATCTTCAAGTTTCACCAAGAACACACACTAGTGTTCTTGGACTTTTAGCACCTTTTCAAGCTTCTATCTAGTAAGTACTTCTATCCTAGAGTATCATAAGGCTTGTTACACTTCTAAACATCAAGAAAACACCCAAGAAAGTCAAGATCAAAGGTGTTTACGGTCCAAGATGTTCTTGGACCGTAAACCCTAAAAAGGGTGCCAAAGTGTGCCCTAGTCCCTTCTAAGCCTTGGAAACTAACCTAGATCCCTTCCTTGATGAGCTTAGCACTTGAAAACATCAAAAGACCATAAACCATTTGGGTTTACGGCCGTAAACCCAAAGGCAAATGGTCCAAGGACCGTAAACTCCATTTAGGAGTGAAATGGTGCCCTAATCACTTCCATAGACTTATACTTCAAGTAGAAATGCTTCTAAGGACTTGTAGAGCTTCAAAACAACACTTGGTCAAAGAAGCATGAGTTTACGGCCGTAAACTCATGGGTTTACGACCGTAAACTCAATGAGTTATGGTCTTAAAACCGTAAATTCAAATAAGGGGTTCCCTTGAACCCTAAACTCAATAGCAATGTCCTACAACACTTAGATGCAATCCTTAGGACATATAGCACTTATATAAGGTGTTTTACATGTCCTAGGATGTCTTAACTTTGTTAATTAGTTGTTTAAAGACTAATTGGATGCATATATGTCATATTATATGTTAACTAGGATCATTGAGTGTGTACAAGTCTTCACTTGACACTTAGCATCCTATACAGTCGGTTCATCCAAACCACTCACTACAGGTGAGCTCATTCCCCCTTAATTAACCTTTTAAATGTTTTTAAATGCTTTTATGGGGGGGGGGGGGAATACAAGTTGAACTATTATAGTTATTATATCAATCACATGTGATTAATAACTACCAACCAAGTGGATTTCTTACTTTTCAAACTGTATTATCAAACTGTTTTACTTCAAACTGTTTTACAAACTCTTTTACTGATCAAATACTTTTATTAAACTCTTTTAAACTTATATTTTGTTATACTGACAAATGCATACATATATATATATGTATAGTTATATAAGTAATGTTTAAAGGACTTAGGAAGGCTAGCTCACCTTATTCCCTTTTCCTCGTTTGGATGTGGCCTTAGGGTATCGGTTATTCGTCCGAATGTCGTCTAAATATTAGTTATATATCATGTATACATATATAGATATAAAAGGTTACTTCTTTCATTCAGTTCAATGCCTTTGGGTAGCAAAGGTATACAAACATGTTCATATACACAAACAACATTACTAGTAAACTATAATAGGTATAGTTTAGGAAGATACTATTACTAGAACAATGAAACATACAAAGAGTCAGTTCATTCATGAGTAATACATAGTGATGAGAAACAAACATAATACATAGTGATGAGAAACAAACATAATACATAGTGATGAGAAACAAACATAATACATAGTGATGAGAAACAAACATAATACATAGTGATGAGAAACAAACATAATACATAGTGATGAGAAACAAAACATACAGGCTAGACAGAGACAGAACACACAATACAGCTAGCACATACATATACATATACATATACATATACATTACATGTAGTTGTGTGAGCCACTTAACGGGGGCATGGCAGTACCTGTCATGACCCGTTTTGTATCCAGAATCTCCTTAAATGGGGAGCGTATGAGTTTGTGTATAGATCTATACTGGATTGACTATCCTACACCTTGCTACTCGCTACAGTGGGACTTGCAAGTCTACGGGTGCCAAACGTCATTTCTTACGACGTCTTACATCGTCGTTTTACTATAGAGTTGGTAGCAGGATACAGGCCGATCACATGTTACTTTAAATAACAAATAGTTTAAAGTAATTAGTACAGCAGTAGTTACTTAATACAACACTACAATACTATATCATTTTTCCCTTTACATTTACTTTGTGATATTCACACAATAAACAATAATGTAAGAACTATATTTTTGATTAATGATAGTCAGATTTGGGAAAATACACACTCTTACAAGAGACACACACACAGATACTAGAGGCCTTGGTAGAAGGCTACTTTTAGTAGGAAACATAGGGTTTTCTAGGGGAGTTCAAACAATTACAAACTTTTACAAACTTATAAAATTACAGACTTACAAACACTTTCATACAAACTCAGACATTAATATACTTATGATCTCACCAGCTTTAAAGCTGATAAACTCTTTCAAAATAACTTGTATTCTCAGGTCACCAGTAGACAGGTACCGGTGCCAGGTTTTGAGAAGATGGAGCTTGTTCAAGACTCATCTTTTATTTTGATGTATATTTTTGGTGTCTATAAAACTTGACAGAACACACTTGTATGAAATTATATTATTAATTCAATGGATGATGTTGTTGCTTGTTTACTACTTTGCATTGTTGTGATACTGTACATGACGTCCTCCACCCCCGAACGTTTCCGCCGTTCCTGGTTGTGGGGTGTGACAGATTGGTATCAGAGCATTGTTTATAGTGAATCGAGTGTATCAACCCATAAAAGATATACGAACTATAAACACAACGGGATTAAAATACTCTGATAAAGAGTTTATACTTTTAAATAATAAAATATTTAACCAAGTATACATACCTGCATTCATACTAAAATCAGTGTCACTAGGACAGAACAAAAGTATTACGATTGTTGGACAGCACAAGTAGACTTAGAGACATATGGTCAACCCTGGGAAGATGTAGCCTGATCAACTACATTATCCGAGGAGTGATTAGCATGTGCCTAAGTGTGGTTGTGAGGTTGCAACAAGTCTAAAAATTTACCAACACTACTACAATGAGAACAGTAGAACAGAACATAAACTTAAAATACTATAGGAGTATTTTGTGTTACTATAATTACTTATCTGAGAACTAAAGGTCTTTATTATTATGTCAATGGTTGTTTAGTGGATACACTAAGGTTATAGGTACCTAGGACGTCATAGACTTAGAATCTGTGAATCTTTGCTTTACTTCCTGTCCTTGTTTGGTTGTGGGCTTAGAGTTAGGGTCACTTATTCGAAGGTCTATCCTGTCCTGAATACATATAACTGGTATGCACTAAACAAGTATTGAAGTAACTAATAAAGATCATCTTATAATTATCTAATTAGTACGTCTATTTAGTTATTTCTTATATCCCTTTTCTCGCGTAGACATCATGGCTGGATTCCATCCCCACGGCGACCCGTACTACCCTAACCATGGAAATGTTGGATGGCTTGGAGAGGAGCCAGAGAATGATCACCCAATCCCTATGGATGGTCACCAAGCTGAAGGATTTGCTGATGATTCTGACTCCGAACCTGATGTGGAGAACCTACCCCCGATGGCTCTTGTTCCAAATCCCAACCCTCGTCCGACTTTTCAAGGCCCGACGCCTCTGTGGGTGGAAAGCTTGGAAACATGGAGCCAAGGGCAGGATCAGCCTATGCCATTTAATGGAGGCCGAAGCTTTTATGACCTAAGCGAGGGGGGCTCAGCAGACAGAGTCTTGCCAATCCTGGTCCGCAGAGTGGCCCGAAATGAGATTCAAGGCAGGACAGCCCTCCATCAAATCACGGAAGTTGTCACCAATGTGAGAATGCATACGATCTGCACCATTCGCCTGGAAGATGCTCGTGAGAGATCAGAGAGAGACCATGAAACCCTGCTACAAGCACTGGCTGAATCACGAGCCGAAGTCAAAGAACTCTGAGTACGCCAGAGGGTATACGAAAGACACCTGCTTGATATGGAACGTCAACTGGCTGAACTAAGGGTTCACCAGAGGGATGACTATCACCAATAGTAGATGCCTTACTTTCTTTCCCTGTTAAAAGGAATCGTTTTTCCTGTCTATGTCCTATGTGGCATTTTTCTATGAAACTATCTTGTACTGTAGGTACTTTTAGTTAGGCCTTTATGCGGCCAAAACCTTTCTACTCCGGATATGATGTAAGACCTTCTACAAGGTCAATTTTCCCGAACATATTACATCATAAATATCAATGATATTGACAGTCGACTAATTTATATACCACCCTTTGTCCAAATACTTTCATGATACTACCATTGGAGTCTATCTGAAACCCCATCTAGTCAAGTTATTGAACTACGGTAATTTAGCTCAGGTATCATTCCCAATTCTCTTTCAAAGGTTGGATCATGCTATTCACCAACCAATGGTACCCCCGGTTTGAACGACAAACGTCATGAGACCATTCTACAAACTTACTTCTACTCTGTACCAGGACTGCATCATAGGGATGTAGGTCAAACCTTCGATAACATACTTCTACTCCTGACATGAACGATCGAAATCCATCTAGGGTCAACCATAATCACTCACGAACTCCTTATCTTTCGTGTTACAGAATCATGTCGTCATCCGGGAATAGTCAGCCGAACAACGAAACCCCTATCTTTCCTATCGACGCCGCTACTTTCCAAGCCGCAGTATCAGCTGCCGTGGCAGCTGCCCTTGCAAACCTCAACGCTAACCACACGAGCAAGGCTGGCGAGGGAGTTGATAATTCTGACCGTTGCATCGATCCGGGAAGCCAGCAAATGATAACAGTCGAAGACTTGCAAAGTCGTAAAACCAAGAAGAAGAAACGAAATCGCCAAGCCCGAAGGGAGCGCAAGCGATCCCAAAGACTTGCCATGCAACAGCAACAAGTGGCAACTCCTGCCATTTCAGCACCGGCACGACCCATTTCTCAAGTCCCTGGCATCGAGACCAGCTCTGCACACTAAAGTAGTGGTAAAACTGGACCCTATAAAAGGAAAGTTTCAAAGTGGATGAACAAGGAAAACACTCGTGTCCACATAACTCTGACTCGACACCTCACTTCCACCACCAATGCTAGTACAAGCCAAATATGTCGCCAATGTGGCGAGATAGCACACCTCAAAAAGGTTTGCCTGATAACAAAGAACTCCGACGCAGACGGGAAGATGCTAAGGATCACTGCCGCAGGAGAAACTACTCCGGACCCACGTTAAAGTATCTAAGGCGTTCGTTGTAACAGACTCAAAAACTGTTAACTCGTGCAACTCGAGTCTTATCTTTTGCGAGATCCCGTCAGTTAAGGGACCCTCGTGCTGCGTATACTTGTCTTATGTAGTATACCTAGTTCGCAGCAATAGTCTTGTAGTAAATCTATAGTACTGTAACTCAGTTAAAAGTTGCTCTGTTGGGTTTTGTCTGTAACTCCTTTATGATAAAGTCTAATGTCTTTATTTCCAAGTGTTCCCGATATTATCATACAACTTGAGTCAATTCGATCCTCGCAATACCAACTCGTACGTACACCTCTTTCTCCATAAACATCTTTCTAGCGAAGCCGTCATTTCAAAACTCCGAACTACTCATGCGTAGAGTACCTCATGTTTCTTATCCTTTCAAAAGAAACCTCAGCAAACCTCCCAGAGGTACCACTCGTGCAGTACGTCAAGTTCAATACAAGGACTCTTACGGTTAATCTATCGATGAAGAATGTATACACAAGGGTGGTATATAATCAAGGTTCTACAGGTTTAGAATTGATGATTCCCCTTTAACTTCTTTTCCTCATTGGGATGTGAGCTTAAAGAAGAATCATTTATTCGACTACCTTTTCAATCTTAATTATATACGACTCATATACATGAGACTGTGATTGATAAACCATGTATGAATTCTAATATGAACTTCAGGACGGAGACTGCCCAGGACTACGAGTAATCGCATCGTCATGCGAACAAACTTAGAACCCAATACTACCCCTATAACCTGATTGCCCTACAGTCTAACACCTACGGAGATGCAAGAACCATCCGGACAGCTTAACGACTACTCAACAATGGAATTCAAAGACCAAGCTCCTCACCCTGGAGAACTCCAGTCTTATTCTTCAGGAAGATAGACGGATTGTTTCGTAGGAGCATCGACTATCGGAGACCTCGACAGGATTCCAATTAGAAATCATTACCTCTGCCTCGCATAGATGAGTTGGTTGACCAACCGCAAGGAATGATGTACATTTCAGAAATAGACCTGAGGTCCGAATATCACCAGTTGCGAGTATTAGAGAAGGATGTCCCGAGGACAATCTTCCAAACTCGATGCGGACGCTACGAGTCTGTAGTGGTACCCCTCGGATAGGACCGATGCGCTGTAATATTCATGAACTTAATGAATAGGGTACGTCATTCTTACTAGGATCAGTTCGTCATTGTCTTTGTAAATGACTTACTTATCTACTCTCGTAGTAAGAAAGAAATCATAAAGAGCATCTACAACAAACCATAGAAACAATACGATCAGAGAAGCTTTATACAAAGTTCTCTAAATACGAGTTTTGGAATTGAAGAGTCAAATTCCTAAGACACACTATTAGTAATGTGGGAATTCTTGAGGACCCTTTCACTTAATCAAAACCGTTGAGAATTTGTCAGCACCGAAGACGCCGATGGAAATTCGCCAAATTCTAGGTCTCGCTGACCTACTGTCGTAGTTCATTTAGGACTCCTCGCAAATTACGGAACCTCTTACGACTTTGACCCAGAAGGGAGCGGCCATTGACTGGGAAGAGAAACAAGAAGAAGAAACCTTTGGAATTCCAAGTGAGAGACCAAATTCTTTTGGATGTCTCACTCTGGGAGGGCTTGATACGCTTCGGAAAGCGTGGAAAGCTAAAATCCAAGATAGTTAGGACCTCTGAGATTCTTGCCAGAATCGGCCCTGTAACTCACAAATTCAACCTACTCGTGAACTCAGTAACGTACATTTTACCCTCCACGTCTCGAACTTGAAAAAGTGTCTGTCCGACGAGACTCTTGTAATCCCACTCGACGAGATCAAGATCAACGAGAGCCTCAACTTCGTGGAAGAACCAGTAGAGATCATGGACCGGGAGGTCAAGCAAACGACTCAGAGCCGCTTCCCATTAGTGAAGGTTCGCTGGAATGCCAACCGAGGACCTGAATTCACTTGGGAACGCGAGAATCAATCGAATAGGAAGTATCCCCACTTCTTGTCTCGATTATTCATGCCTACTCCTTTACCTAAATTCTAATTTCGGGACGAAATTCCTTCTAATGTGGGAATGATGTGACAACCCGAAATTTCTATTCTGTACAACCATTCACTTCAATAGAATACATAATAGTTTCTGCAAACTTTCAAGCTTTTTGGAATAAGTTTGAGTGTTTTTAAGTTAGTACTTCAGGAGATACCAGGAGAGAGGATGCCCTAGGGTTTATTGTGCAACAATAATATCCCAAAACTCCAAGAGTTTGGAGTTTACGGCCTAAACAAAGGTGTTTACGGCCGTAAACCCTAAAAGGGGGTATAAATATGACACTTAGTCATATTTTACCATTTTTCACAAATTCAAGATCCAAATCTCAATTCTCTCTCAAGTATCATCCAACATTTCTTCAAGATCTTCAACATGTAAGTGTTTGTTACCCTAAAAAGTTGATATCTAGCTTAATCTAGTGATCTTACACACTTCCATCCGTGAAATCATTCCAAAATGTGTAGATCTTCAAGTTTCACCAAGAACACACACTAGTGTTCTTGGACTTTTAGCACCTTTTCAAGCTTCTATCTAGTAAGTACTTCTATCCTAGAGTATCATAAGGCTTGTTACACTTCTAAACATCAAGAAAACACCCAAGAAAGTCAAGATCAAAGGTGTTTACGGTCCAAGATGTTCTTGGACCGTAAACCCTAAAAAGGGTGCCAAAGTGTGCCCTAGTCCCTTCTAAGCCTTGGAAACTAACCTAGATCCCTTCCTTGATGAGCTTAGCACTTGAAAACATCAAAAGACCATAAACCATTTGGGTTTACGGCCGTAAAACCAAAGGCAAATGGTCCAAGGACCGTAAACTCCATTTAGGAGTGAAATGGTGCCCTAATCACTTCCATAGACTTATACTTCAAGTAGAAATGCTTCTAAGGACTTGTAGAGCTTCAAAACAACACTTGGTCAAAGAAGCATGAGTTTACAGCTATAAACTCATGGGTTTACGACCGTAAACTCAATGAGTTATGGTCTTAAAACCGTAAACTCAAATAAGGGGTTCCCTTGAACGCTAAACTCAATAGCAATGTCCTACAACACTTAGATGCAATCCTTAGGACTTATAGCACTTATATAAGGTGTTTTACATGTCCTAGGATGTCTTAACTTTGTTAATTAGTTGTTTAAAGACTAATTGGATGCATATATGTGATATTATATGTTAACTAGGATCATTGAGTGTGTACAAGTCTTCACTTGACACTTAGCATCCTATACAGTCGATTCATCCAAACCACTCACTACAGGTGAGTTCATACCCCCTTAATTAACCTTTTAAATGTTTTTAAATGCTTTTATGGGGGGGAATACAAGTTGAACTATTATAGTTATTATATCAATCACATGTGATTAATAACTACCAAACAAGTGGATTTCTTACTTTTCAAACTGTATTATCAAACTGTTTTACTTCAAACTGTTTTACAAACTCTTTTACTTATCAAATACTTTTATTAAACTCTTTTAAACTTATATTCCGTTATACTGATAAATGCATACCTATATATGTATAGTTGTATAAGTAATGTTTAAAGGACTTAGGAAGGCTAGCTCACCTTATTCCCTTTTCCTCGTTTGGATGTGGCCTTAGGGTATCGGTTATTCGTCCGAATGTCGTCTAAATATTAGTTATATATCATGTATACATATATAGATATAAAAGGTTACTTCTTTCATTCAGTTCAATGCCTTTGGGTAGCAAAGGTATACAAACATGTTCATATACACAAACAACATTACTAGTAAACTATAATAGGTATAGTTTAGGAAGATACTATTACTAGAACAATGAAACATACAAAGAGTCAGTTCATTCATGAGTAATACATAGTGATGAGAAACAAACATAGTACATAGTGATGAGAAACAAACATAATACATAGTGATGAGAAACAAAACATACAGACTAGACAGAGACAGAACACACAATACAACTAGCACATACATATACATATACATATACATATACATTACATTCAGTAATGTGAGCCACTTAACGGGGGCATGGCACTACCTGTCATGACCCATTTTGTATCCAGAATCTCCTTAAATGGGGAGCGTATGAGTTTGTGTATAGATCTATACTAGATTGACTATCCTACACCTTGCTGCTCGCTACAGTGGGACTTGCAAGTCTACGGGTGCCAAACGTCATTTCTTACGACGTCTTACATCGTCGTTTTACTATAGAGTCGGTAGCAGGATACAAGCCGATCACATGTTACTTTAAATAACAAATAGTTTAAAGTAATTAGTACAGCAGTAGTTACTTAATACAACACTACAGTACTATATCATTTTTCCCTTTACATTTACTTTGTGATATTCACACAATAAACAATAATGTAAGAACTATATTTTTTATTAATGATAGTCAGATTTGGGAAAATACACACTCTTACAAGAGACACACACACAGATACTAGAGGCCTTGGTAGAAGGCTACTTTTAGTAGGAAACATAGGGTTTTCTAGGGGAGTTCAAACAATTACAAACTTATACAATTACAGACTTACAAACACTTTCATACAAACTCAGACATTAATATACTTATGATATCACCAGCTTTAAAGCTGATAAACTCTTTCAAAATAACTTGTATTCTCAGGTCACTAGTAGACAGGTACCGGTGCCAGATTTTGAGAAGATGGAGCTCGTTCAAGACTCATCTTTTATTGTGATGTATAGTTTTGGTGTCTATAAAACTTGACAGAACACACTTGTATGAAATTATATTAATAATGCAATGGATGATGTTGTTGCTTGTTTACTACTTTGCATTGTTGTGATACTGTACATGACGTCCTCCACCCCCGAACGTTTCCGCCGTTCCTGGTTTTGGGGTGTGACAGGAGAGGCCTTAAGAGGAATGGATAAGAACCTAGAAGTCAAGGACGACGGAGTTCGTTACCTCATGAATCGGTTCTGGACACCGAAGTTTGGTGGATTCAGGGA
This sequence comes from Lactuca virosa, assembly GCF_052849685.1. NCBI lineage: Eukaryota > Viridiplantae > Streptophyta > Magnoliopsida > Asterales > Asteraceae > Lactuca > Lactuca virosa. The sequence goes on along the minus strand of NC_136434.1, from coordinate 233,236,103 downwards.
CGTCGTCATGAATGAAGCACACAAAACTCGATAATCCATACATCCCGGTTCAGACAAGATGTATCTGGACCTTAAGAAACTTTATTGGTGGCCGAACATGAAAGCCGAAATTGCTACCTTTGTGAGCAAGTGCCTGACTTGCGCCAAGCTCAAGGTAGAATACCAAAAGCCCTCGGGATTGTTGCAAAAACCAGAGATACCCGATTGGAAGTGGGAGCAGATCACAATGGATTTCATAACCAAGTTACCAAAGACGACAGGTGGTCTCGATACCATTTGGGTGATCGTTGATAGGTTGACCAAATCCGCACACTTCCTACCAATGAAGGAAACCGACAAGATGGAGAAACTGACCAGGACATACATTAAGGAGATCGTGCGACTGCATGGCGTACAATATCCATTATATCTGACATGGATAGTCGATTTACCTCACGGTTCTGGCAGTCACTTCAAAAATCCCTGGGAACTAGGTTGGACAAGAGTACAGCCTACCACCCACAAACTGATGGACAAAGTGAGAGAACTATACAAACTCTAGAAGACATGCTAAGAGCTTGTGTGAGAGATTTTGGCAAAGCTTGGGATACCCATTTACCTCTTATCGAATTCTCACACAATAACAGCTATCACACTAGCATCAAAGTTGCCCCATTTGAAGCCCTCTATGGCCGCAAGTGCAGATCACCACTGTGCTGGGATGAAGTGGGTGACACGCAACTAGCTAAGGGGCAAGTCCCAAATAGCACTCTCACTGCCTTGGAGATCATAAGGGAAACGACCGAGAAGATTGTTCAAATCTGAGAACGATTGAAGGCTTCTAGAGATAGATAGAAGAGCTATGCGGATAATAGATGGAAGCCCTTGGAATTACAGGTTGAATACCGAGTGGTATTAAAGGTCTCACCCTGGAAAGGATTGATACGTTTTGGAAAACGTGGGAAACTAAATCCAAGGTATATCGGGTCGTTTGAAATCCTCGCCAGGATTGGCCCGGTAGCATACAAGCTTCGATTACCTCAAGAACTCAAAAATGTACATCCTACCTTCCATGTGTCCAACTTAAATAAGTGCTTGTCCGATGACACTATCGTCATCCATCTTGAAGAGATTGAGATCAACGAGAGTCTCCACTTCGTAGAAGAACTGGTAGAAATCATGACCGACAGATCAAAAGAACAAAACAAAGTCGCATTCCCATTGTGAAGGTTCGATGGAACGCTAAATGAGGACCCAAGTTCACATGGGAACGCGAAGATCAGATGAAAAAAAAATACATACATCTTTTCCCCAACCCTTGAAGTCCCATTCGAAACTCTAATTTCGGGACGAAATTCCCTCTAACGGGGGGATGATGTGACAACCGTCAATTCCTGGTCAAGTCAAAGTCAAACAAAGTCAACGAGTCAAACCGGTAAACTTAACTAGTACTCGTATGGTAGGGCTTACTCTATGTTTACTAATGTACAACTCTCTATCTTAATACAAAGTATCACTCAGAACTTTTATATGTTCAGAAATCCTAAACCCTAACCAAGTTGAGTGATGTAACGACTCTATAAAGCATTATTAAGTACCCTTCGGGGCTGTAAAACACTCATAACAAGGCATAATGGGGTTTATAAACCTTGCATTATGGGGCCAAACACTAATAAAGGTCACAAACAAAATCTCTCCCAAATATCTCTTTGTATCTCAAATCTCTCCCAAATATCTCTTTGTATCTCAAATCTCTCCCAAATCCCTCCCAAATCTCTCTTAGATCTCTCTCAACTCTTTATAAATATCTATACCATCCCAACCCCTTCCTTTGTTGAAAACAGCTCAAAAACAAAGGAGATAACCCCAAAAGGACCCTCTTGGTCCGGGACACCTTCTCAATAACCGGACAATCTCGCTCTGGACACCCCTATGATTCGGAACCTTCCCTTGTGCTTTGGATCTTCGCATGGACCGGACAGATTTACTGCGGAAGGTTTTGCTCCGAAAGCTCCTGATGATCCAGACTCTTTCACATCTCGGAAGACCAGCCTGCTCCGGACCTCGCCGTTTCGCACCTCCTGACTCTGGATTGTGTTGAATGACTCCAGAAGTTGAAGCCTAGCCTCGGAACTCATCCTTTTGCTCCAAAATGGTTTCTTGACCTCCAAAACTCCTCATAACTTCGGACCCATTCCGGAATATTGAGCATTTCGGACCTTTTTGCAAGTTTAGGAGTTTTTAACGCCGGAAACTTCCTCACACTCGCATTTTTAATAACTTAAGCCCTCTAAACTCCTATTTTATGCCAAACTTGAAGAGTTAGATCATATTTTCATATAATAACGTCTAAGGCTCATATTATTTTATTCATAAAGTAATCACCCACTTTACATCACTATTCACACTCCCTAGTCAGATCATTGTCCTTTCAACTCCTCCCAACACTCCATCAGATTTCCTTAACAAAATCCACCCAAGAGATCTTTATTCCTTACACTCAAAGTCTCATTTTCCTTCACCAAGAACACACTATTCTCTCTCCATCTTTCCCAGTCACGATCCTCTTGACAAGAAGTATTCTGGATATTTCCTCCAATCTCGGTAAGTTCCTTCATTCAGCTCCTAAATACTCTAGATTTCTTCATACAAGTCATGGATCATTCACAAAAATATCGACATATTGGTTCTTAGGATCTTCAAATCTTCAAGCAATCTTCAAGTGTGATTGACTTGAAATTCCCCTTCTTCAACCTCCCACCTCAGGAAATCACTCAAGGTGAGTTCATACCCATATCTTTTCATGTTTTCTTCAAGTTTTAAGGAGGAGAATACAAGTTACAACACCAAAACATATTCTAACTCATCCAATAGCTTTCAACAGAAAAGTTATGGGCCATTCACGAACTCTTTTGACCATCTTAAACTTAATATTTTTCAAAACCGTTTGATATAAAAATATCTCAGGTTTATACCTTTCTAATGACTACTTGCACACATTTATACGATTTTTCTACAGTTTATGGTGATTTTTACAAAACTTCCTACCATTTCAGAAGTGATTTCGGACCGGTCTGTGAATATGGACATATTAACACTAGTTAGATACCACTCAAAATTATAATAAAAATTATGAACAAACTACACATATTTTCCAAACTCCCAGAGTTTACGGATTTAGTGTTTGACTTACAGTGATTTTACTATAATTTTTCAAAAACAGTGATAGAAAGTTTAAAACTAGTTTATGAGTTCATTAGCACTTTGTAACATATTGAGCAAAGTGTATAGTAGTAAATAGCTACATGATGATTGTATTTCTTGTTAGTTTACTTCCATGAAATAGAAATAATCATTCACATTGGGGTCTTTCATCACTACAAATATATATGATAAACTATAATAGGTATAGTTTATGGTACATTAACACTATGAATACACTAAGGAAGGTTTCATTAATACTACAAAAGGGATTTTCATTTCACACTGCACGTAAACTCGTTGAATTAAATTGTGAGACATTACCTCATTGTATTCTTTAGAGTATTGGTTAAAAGTCTTGTATTATAACCATAGTCTCCTGTAGGGAGAGTGTGATACTTGTGTATAGATCTATATTGGGACTAACAATCCCGCACCTTAGTTGCATGCAACAGCAAGACTGGCAGGTCTGGGGTGACAAATGTCAAAACATTCCGACGCCCGAAGTACGTCGTAACAGGCTTACTATGCCAATTGCACGGTTATAATAACTCACATAGGGAAACAACGACACATATAGTTTACAGGAATTCTTACATTCAAAAAGGGTTTTATTCATTTAAAACTGCCTATACTATCATAAGTATGGAGAATACTTGTACATTTCTGTCATTGAGTATTAAGACTATAACTTATTTCATAAGGAAAATATTGGATTTTTCTTGAACATACACTGCATTTACAAAGAAAGGGTTTCAACTCTACATACAAAAGCTTATGCACTCACCAACTTAATTGTTGACACTGTTTCAAAATTACCTCTATTCTCAAGTAATCAATAAAAATAGGTAACTACCAGCTTTTGAGGATGGAACGTTACGGCGTCAGTCAAAACACTTTATCATTATATTGTAATCAATTTTGAAACATGTAACTCATGAAACCATGTAACTTTCTCGATTATATTTATGATAGTTGTATTTACTTTCTTCACTATTATACTCGTTGTTATGATACTATACATGAAGTCCTCCACCCCTAGACATTTCCGCCATCCTTGGTTTGGGGGTGTGACAATGTCTCAAATGTGCCTTATATTGAAATATCAAGGACCTTGCAACATTGAAAACATGCTTGTTTTTTCTCTCCACAACACCATTTTGTTATGGAGTGTGAACACATGAAGTTTGATGTAAAAGACAACCTTTTTCGCAAAAGGTTTTCATACAAAAATTTTAAAACTCTGTCCCATTATCAGACCGGATTAATTTAATATTACTTTAGAATTGTTTTTTTAACGTATTAAAAAAAGGTAACAAAATATCTATATACTTCTAAATCACGCATATTATATCTTTACACCATTGAGCATCTTAGATCTTATTATCTAACAAATAAATATTGCTATCTTTATTTTTTTACAGGAATAATTTGAATCTTATTAAACAAGACCAAGTTAGGCAAGGCTCAATCACTAATGGATTGATAATCAAAGTAAGCAAGTCAATAACGTTTAAGAGAAGATCAAAGACTATCCAATATTTTTAGAACAGTTTGTTGAAATTCATTTTGTATAAATAACATAGTAGAGGAGACAAAAAAGACATGACGACACTTTGTGACTGATCACTCAATTTATTTTCATTCTCAAGCATTCTTTACTTAACAATTGCATCTATAAAGAAAGATAGGTAGTTGGACATTATCAACTCCTAATGTATTATGTTTGAGATCCCGACTAATCAAGGGCTTTTCTCATAACATATTGTGTTTTTTTAGGTTTTTACCTTACCTCAACAACTCTAAACATTCTACAAACATCACGCCCTAAACGAATATGGTCATTCTTCATTTGATTCATTTTTCGAACAAAATAGTGTCAAACGTTATATTTTGCTAAATCATTGTCCTTCACCACAATATTTTATATTTCCAATAAGTGATCAAAAAAATACTTATTGATAAGTTCAACCATAACAATGACCTAAATAAACAATCATTGTTAAATCAAAATAGATATCTAAACCATAACAACAAACATCAAAAAACAAATAAAGCATATCCAATCACTACAACATTACAGAAACACATAGACCTGAAAGTTCAAAGAGAAAGAATCAAAAGGACTAATATAAGGAAAAATAGAAAAGTTTAAGGGGAAATGTTTGGCTACAAACAATAGTGGTCAAAATAATATAAATAAAGAGATATAGGTGGATAAAATCTTGTTGTTTAGGTTGTAGGTGGCTGCATAAGGTAACTGGGAGTGTTGAAACGATTGTTGAAAACTACAGGTTAAGAGAGTGCAATACATGGTATCGATTTAGAGAAACAAAACTTAATTGGGCTTTGTTATTTTAGGGGAAAGGAATATTTTAGAGGGTGTCGATCGACTTAAGAGGTAGGGAATGTGTGACACTTTTTTTCATAATAGGTATGGCTAGGCGGAAGTTAGTTGTTTTGATGAGAAAAAGGAGGTTTTGTAAAGTTACACTTTTCACGAAAGAGAAAAGCAGCACGTCGGTGTTCTATAAAAAGCATCAATAGAGTCAAAGTCAAGAAAGTCAACGAATGTAAAATGTGTCACGATGTGAGTGTGTGAGCACACGACGCAAAGCATGGTGTCTAGTCATTGGACATGTAAAAGTGATTGTGCCTGGTTCCACCAACTGTTATTGTAAACTGTAATGTAATACTGTAAATTGTATCATTGTAAACTAGTACTTTGTAAATGTACTCATGTTTAGTTAATGATACAATTTACGAGTTAAATGCGAAGTTCTCAAAGTGTGAGTTTTGGATTAGGAAAGTTGATTTCCTAGGTCATGTATAATTAACTAAACATGAGTACATTTTCAAAGTACTAGTTTACAATGATACAATTTACAATAACAGCTGGTGGAACCAGGCACACTCACTTTTACAGGTTTAACTAAGGAATACAAATACAGAACACTGGTTTACAAACAGAAGAGTTTTATGAGATTAAAACTACTTTGCATATACAACAGAAAATATAGGATTTTCTGGAAGAATTTACATATTTAAAGAACAGAAAACATACTTTCAAACATAAATACTTATGCACTCACTCAACTTTATGTTGATACTCTCTTTTCAAATTACTTGTATTCTCAGGGAATCCTCGAGCTTTTGAGAAGACAAAGCTGTTTTGAGTCATGTCTTCTGTCTTTTGCTATACTATTCTGGTGTCAATATATAGTGATTGAACACATGTAAAAATCTATACATATTAATGCAATGGTTGTTTGTACTTTGATTACTATAATGCATGTGTTGTGATACTACAAATGAAGTCATCCACCCCCAGACGTTTCTGCCGTCGGGTTTGGGGGTGTGACAAAATATATACAAAAAAAATTTGTAATCAGATAGTCTTTAAAATGGGAACCCAATTCCGTGTAAGTAAAGTTAGAGTTGAGGGGTGTGAACGTTAACGATACAGTTGGGGTATGAGCCACCCAACAAGTTGAGGTATTCTCTCATTTCATCCTTACATAATTTTGGGTATTGTAGAGGGTTGTTAGACCCCGAGTACGTATTATAAGATTTGTGATATGAGGATATTACAAAATCGATAGTAAGATTAGTATATAAATCTTATAGTGAATTAATTAGTATGGATGGTGATGTTTTTAAACCCTAGTTGTAGGTTTTACCAGATGCGTAAGATTGTGCTAACACCTTACATGGTTATGTCGTTTAGTAGTTGTATTTTGGAGCTAGACTAGTTTGGAAACAAATGATTACCGATATTAATTAGTGGTTGATAAATGACCATTGTGGTGGATATATTAATTAAGATCCTAGTTAGTTGGGACAAGTTCCTATGAACATGATATATAGTGCAAATAGGTGTTTACAAGGTGATAAGTAGAGAGAGAACATGTCACACCCTCAAACCAGACGGCGGAAACGTCCGGGGGTGGAGAACTTCATTTGTAGTATCACAACACATGTATAATAGTAATCAAAGTACAAACAACCACTGTATTAAAAAGTATAAATATTTACATGTGTTTCACATTGTATACTGAAACCAAAAAGTTGTACAAAAGATAAAGACAAAACATAAACTGCTCCATCTTCTTAAAAGCTCGGGTGTACCAGTCTACAGGTTCCCTAAGAATACAAGTAATTTGAAAAGAGAGTATCAACATAAAGTTGAGTGAGTGCATAAGTATTTATGTTTTGTAAGAATGTTTTCTGTTTCTTGAATATGTAAACTGTTTCCAGAAAATCCTATATTTTCTGTTGTATATGAAAAGTAGTTTTATATGTATAAAACTGTTCTATTTGTAAACCAATGTTCTGTGTTTGTAATCTTTATCTAAACTTGTATCTTGTTAACTGTATCTCGTAAACTGTATCTTGTAAACTGAATATTGTAAACTGTATCTTATAAACTGTATCTAGTAAACTGTATCTTGAAAATTGTATCTTGTAAACTAATACTTTGAAAATGTACTTAATTTTAGTAATTATACACTAACGTATTGTTAATATCTTTTAATGAGTTATTATAACCATACTAACTAGATGGTCTGACCCAACGCTATGTATGCGCTGAAAGTTGATGATAACAATTGTCACTCACAGGCGTGTATGCCTGACTGTAGCTAGCAGTCCGAGTGCGGAGTGTCAATCCCAATATAGATCTATACACCCATTGTTTCGATCCCCTGCTGGAGACTCTGGTTATAATATCAGGACTTTACTGTATCGTTTAAAATGAATTAAACTAACTGTACTATTTGAATCATAAAAGCATATAACGTTACATGTATAACAGTTATGAAAACCTAATCATTCTGAAGTAAATGATTGATAGTATATCCTTGAGTTAGTACTCTTAACATGTATTTGAATAAATGAATACACTTGAATAATTTTGAATTAAACCTTCGTTTTTGTAAAACCATGTACTCTAGTATACTTGTATCGTGAATTAATGTTCTGTGAATCATAAATTATACCTATTATAATTTATATGTACTTTCTGATTTGATAAAGAGTATTCATGTATGGGATCCTTTGCTCAACATGTACAAAGGGTAATTGAATCTAATTGAATAAACTTTTATACTTGTATACATATACAAATATATATAACTAAGATTTAAATGACACTTGGACAAACAACGGATATTTGTAATCCCACATCCAAACAAGAAAAAGGAACGAAAGTGGGTTGTCAGTCCTAAGTCTTTTACATCTTATTTATATAAATATATGTATACTAGTATGATTTTTGGGGAAAAATATAAGTTTATAAAACATTTAAAAGAAGTTTCATATTTTGAAATCCATTTTAGTGACTTGATGTCTTTTTGAAATAATCACTTAAAACCACTTGATTTGATAAGATGTTTGAAACCATTTGTTATGATAACTGTATTCCATTTGAAATCATCTGTTATAACACAATATCTTTGTGTTAGACTTGTATTCCCCCCCCCCCCTTAAAAGAGTAAAAACTATGAAAATGTGGGGGTATGAACTCACCTGTTGTAAGTTACTCAAATGTAAGATTGGTGTAGGATGCTAAGTGTCAAGTGAAGACTTGAGCACACACTGATCCTATTGAACATATAATGACACATATATGTTTATAATTAGTGTTTAAACAACTAATTATGTAAGTAAAGACACCCTAGGACATGGAAAACACGTTGATTCAAGTGCTAGAAGTACAAAGGGTTGCATCTAAGGGTTGTAGGGCCTCATATAGGAGTTTACGGCCCAAATGGTAACACCATATGAGTTTACGGCCCATGGGTTTATGGTCCAATGAGTTTACAGCCGTAAACTCATGGTAATATGTACCATTTTGTGTTTTAAGGTCCTATGTTCTTCCTTGAGGTGTTCTAGACTTAGTTCCAAGGCTTAGGAAGAGATTAGGGCTCATTTGCACTCTTAATTAGGGTTTACGGCCCAAGGAGATTGCCTTGGCCGTAAACACCTTTTGTTCTTAATTTCTTGATGTTTTCAAGTAGTATAACTAGTAAGTATCACACAAAGGAAGGTACTCAAGGGTTTATAAGCCTTTAGGGGGGTCTAAGGCCAACAAATGCACCAAAAGATGGGTTTACGGCCAAGGGAGATTGCCTTGGCCGTAAACTCCCTTTGTTCTTGTCAATTGGATGTTTTCTAAGTGTTCTTCAAGTATTTCTTAAATATAATAAGCTTAGGAGAGAGTACTTACAATATAGAAGCTTGATAGGGTGATTAAAGTCCAAAAACACTAGTGTGTGTTCTTGGTGTTCTTGGTGAAATGAAGAACACTTGAAAATCTATCAAAATGGAATGATTTCATAGATGAAATCAAAGGGTTGTACTAGTTAATGAGATGTAACAACAATTCAAAGGAAGAATTTCTTACATTTTTGGAAGATCAAGATGAAGATCTTATGATACTTGAGATAAAATTTGGGTGTTCTTGACTTGAAATGGAAGAAATGATGAAAAATGATGTAAACTCATGCATATAGCATGAGTTCACGGCCTACACATTAGTTTACGGCCCAAACATGAAAGTTTGGCCGTAAACTCCTCTTAAGGGGTTTAAAGCTTGATTAAGGCACAATGGACTCAAGCAGATACTTCCTAATACCCGATTCTTGAATATACTAGGCTTAGAACACCCAAACAGACTCTAAACAATGCTAAAAGATAGCAGAAACAAGTCTGTCTTTGATTGAATTGATTGAAAGTACATGATAGAAATTTTGGGTTGTCACAGAACACATATCATAAGACCAAAGTAGTAGTTAGTTGTCACTAACTCATGTAAGTGCATGTGCATTTTCTATGTAATAGCAATGTGTAATTGATGATTATTTATGTGATAATAGCTGATATTAAGAAAGTTTCTTTCATTGAAAATGATTTAAAAATGTGGGTCTTTGAGTTCCCTGGTTTTCTGATTTTAAAAATATGGAATTTTGATGATTAAAATGCTTTAATTTTTATGGGTACATCTTACTCTTTTTAGTATGAATAGTTCATTATTTGGTGTGCCAATTTATTAGTGAGTCTTATGGAGATTATAGGATATTACACTTTTGGGTAGTGATATTTATTTGATCCAACGGATTTAGTGATTATTGATTGACTTTTACCCATGATAATTCCACTATGTTTGTAGTATGAGTGCCTTCATAATTTTAAAGAGTTTGGTCCGGACGAGTCTGTGACATCACTGGTGGGAAGTAGTGAGCAGGAGTGGCACTACTGGTGAAAAGTAGTGATTGGGTATATGTTTCTGACAGAGCAACGAAGTGATTTGTTCCCTTAAAGTTGGATGGAAAATTATAGGTGATAGACGCCATTTTATGCACCTTTTATACCAGTTTCTATTAGCATTTTGCATCACATTTTATGCATTTGCATGTGCATTAGTTTAAATAATGTTCAACTCAAGTTTATTGTCCATAATTCCTTTCTACTCATGCTTTTGTGTCGTTTTAAGATATTTTGAGTGGAGAGGTGCTTTGGGAGTAGCTTTGGATGCATAATTAGAGCTTAATGGAGCTAAAACACATGAGGAAGCTAGAAGTTGGGTTAGATTTGCTGAAACAAAAGAGTTTGTATTCGAATCGCGCGTTTTATGAAAAATGTGATCGTGCATTTGCCTATATGATCGTGATTTTGATCGTGCTTTACCTTCGCATCTTTTTCAGGACAAAAATACAATTTTTTGGGCTTTGAAGCAAAAATGCGATCGTGGTTTTGAAATCCACGATCGTATTTTCCATATTTTTTCAAATATACCAGCGTACTTCATTTATCGGGACATTTTGAATTTGCGAAGAAAAAATGCAATTGTGGTTTACAAAAAAAAACGACCGTGTTTTTTTGTTTCTTGCTCCGGAAGTTTTTGGCTCATTTACAATGACTCCCTCTCTAATCAGTTTAAACCCTAGACGTTCCTAGACACAAAAAACGACTTTTGAAGGCAATTTTCTGCACTTTTTTCATCACTTTCCGAAAATTTGAAGGTTATTGATCATGTCATTCAGTTAGATTACAAAGAATCAGTAGTTTAATGTCTATTTTCATTAGTTTTCATCGGTTTTTAGCCATGTCTTGCTAAACTTAGATATCAGTTATGCATACATTTGTACTTTTCATTTAATCAATCATTAGATCTAGTTTTTGATTTGTGATTCTATCTAGATTTTTTAGTTTTGTGGTTAATGAATGTTTGATTTTAGTTCTTTTTAGCCCGTTCACCTAATTTACGATTAAATCACTCTAGTTAATCAGTTAGTGGAATCTGTAATTGTTCTAATCAATTGGTAATAAGTAACAAGTATCAGATTGGTTCCGTGTTGCGATTTAATTCTAATATAAACTAAAATTTCTTATTTTTACGCTTCCGAGCTTGTTAGAAGTATTGAATATTGTTGAGAATTTTACACAAATCATAATGCTGTTTTTCTGATTTGATTAAGAGTTTGTTTAATTAAATTAGTAAGAAGTTAGTGTTAATTGAAAAGGTTGTTTTGGATAATTAACTAGGTAAAAGAGAAGAAACTAGAGCTTGTTAGTAGTTTTCAGTACGAGCTTAGATAGAACACATTTGGAATAAACAGGTTTGTGTTGATTGAATGATTAGGAAAGTCAAAGCATAACTGAATTCACTTTTTATTATTGAATTTACTTTTTTTTATTATCACTCCTATTTTAGTTAATAATTTACAACAAAACCCTCTTTTTATATTTTCTGTTTTATACTAGCATGTGCTTTGCGCAAAGAGGCATTGACTTTTAGGTAGTGTCCTTGAGGATTTGATCATGCTTCCTTGTGTTATTCTTTAGTGCATTCGAACAGTGATAAATTTATTTTCTTAAGACGCTCGCGACATCGTTTTAACAATAGCTACAAGAGGCATTAGTTGTTTTAATGGGATTTTGATTTTAGGGACTTAGCAAAGTCCCTGGTTGAACCTTGTAGTTTTGCGGGTTTATGATTTACTTAGGATTTATAATGTCAATATTATATTCCAAAATTTTTCGAAATCATATTTTGAGTATTTTGCAAGGTTAAAACCCATGTATCTAACGAATCTTCAGACTTACATCGTTTGTGTTATGTACTAAAGTTCGAGAGGTGAAGATTACAGTACATGGCGAGAGGACTATGTTGGATCTAGATGTGTTGGTATTGACTTTGTAACACCAAAATGTTTTATCTCTAATGTTTTAAATAATTTTTGTAAAACCATATTTTATAGTCGTTGTAACCATGATAAATTATGTGATATGAAAATGAGGGTGTTATAGAATGGGCGAACGAATCAATTGGGAGGGAATGAAATATATCAACAACCTTTCCTTAATTTGCATACCTTAATTAGTGAATAATTTGCAAAGGGTGGTATTTCGTTGATTCCTTTCAAATATGATATTGACCATGTAAATTTTATACAATAGTTTATTCTGCCGTTAATTATCACTAAACGATAAAATTTTGCTATGAATTTATTATGTTGTTGATTCTGTCTCATATTATCATGTTTTTCGATATATTGCCGTTCATAAAATGAAAAAGTTTATAGTAATTTTTTGAGGCACTAATAAATAAGAAAATGAGTAAATACCACAAAAGTCATTAAGTTTACACGAAAGTTCGATTTTGACTATTTGTTATTTTGTTGTCTAAAATTGGACACTGCATTTCCAATTTGTTACAATTTCGACCACTTGACCGGTCAACCCGGTTGTCTGCTGACATGACATGATAACGTATCAGTTTTGATGATGCGACATGCTAGCATGGGATGCTGAAGTGTCAAAATAAAAAACAAAAAATACACAAAAGATACTAAGTTTTTATTTTTTTCAATTTTGACATTAAGTTTTAATTTTTTCAGTTTTGACACTCTATTTTTTTGTTCCAAATCGAACATCATTTTTTTTCAATTTTGTTCATTGTTGATCATTTTCCATTTGAAATTGTATAAATATTTGTTTTTTTTTACATTTGAAGTCATCTTAATAGATTTTTTTCATTTAAAAACCATGTTTTTTATTTAAATACAAAGTTTTTTTAATTTTAACCATAATGTTATGTATAAATAAATATTAGTTATATTATAGTTGTGATCTCCATAAAATACAAAACTGTAAAATGAGTTCGGATGTGTGGAATGCACAGTCAGATCAGCTAATGTGATATCGGAAACACGAAGGTTTGAAGGTCGCTTTAATGGACCGTTCGTTGTATATATTAATGATTTTTAGTTCTTGCAGATATACTCCTTGATTCGTTGGAAAAAATTATAACATCCTTATAATGCATGAAAAATAAAGTTATAATATAATTAATACATGTTTAGTTTGTTATATATAAAATTGGTGTATTTAATGGGCATTCTTCCATTTATTACAGATAATCCAGTTAAGATACACCAGCTTTATAGATAATAAACTAAATACAAAATAATTATATTATAACCATATTATATTATAACCGTATTTTTCATGCATTATTAGGATGTTATAATTTTTTCTAACAAATCAAGAAGTATATCTATAAAAACCATAAATTATGAATATATACAACGAGCGGTCTCCTGGTAATTAAAGCGACGCCCGTACATACTTGTTCCACATTAGCTTATTTGAATGTGCATTCTATACCTCCAAACTCATTTTAAAGTTGGGTACTTAATGAAAAAATACGGTTATAATATAACTGTTGTGATATGTTGGAGAGGATCGAGTTGGAACTGTAGGGAAGGTCCGTGCGGGTATCTTCTCCTGTTATCACAGTGCAAAAGAGAGAGAAGACCATTACTCGACGTCCGGGAGGAGGTGCCGGGACGAAGCTCCGACGATCAAGTTAGTATGAGATCTGAGAGAGATTATGGTAGATTATAGGAAAGAGAGAATTTCGTCCCTTTCTTCGTGAGGAAGAATGATCCTTTTATACCTGTTTGAGAGGTGTGTGCCCCTCAACTGATTCTATTGAGCATTCCCCCATGAGGTGCGATGTGGCGGACCCATATTGGAGGGTTCTCCGTCACATCTTTTGCCTCATTCCCTCATTGGCTGGAAGGGGATCTTCTAAATATTTACGAAGATTGTGGCTATCTTCTAATAGGCGCGTGGGACGCTCTAATTGGTCCCACGTGTACCGGGATATAACTTCCTGGAGAAGAGACCAAGGCACGACTCTGCACCTTAGTCACCATACCAGTGATCTTCGCGTTGGCGAAGACCCGACCTTGGCTTCAAACAGGGTCTGAATGGGTTCTGACCACGCCAATCCTGGCGTTAGTTTAACTTCTTCTTTTTTGACGTTATCCTTGGGGGATACGTTAACAAGTCCCTTAGGCTCATAGGTGTATGCGTCCGCTTTGACAGCGTCGCCGCTCGAGTCTATTTCTCGACACGTGTATGCCTCAAATTAGTTCTATCATTTGACATGCCTTAGGCAGCGCCATTAATGTGTGTCAGATCCATCGTGAGACGGTTTGTGAAGCTAGTTTTTTCTGTAAACCCCCCCCCCCCTATTCCCAAGGCCTTTCATCCTTACCTCCTTTCTCCACTTTCGTTATATCAACCCGGGCATTCCGAGAATTTTACTTTTCGATCGCTTATTTTTTCTTTGATAATGGACCGTTATGGTAGAGTCCCTACTGCTAAGGAGTTCCAATTTCTGCAAGACCGCTTCGGCTTCTTACCAGAACATGGTTTAATGATTTCGACAAAGAGGGTATCGATCTACGATTGTCCTCAAGAGAAGGTGGGAGTTCCCATCCCTCTATTCGAAGCAGGGTTTCGCTTTCCGATATCCGATTTCGTCAACATGATTGTGGACCACTATGGCCTTTCCGTCGACGAGTTGACCCCGAGCGCTGTCAATAAAATCGTCAGTTTTGAACTGATTTGCCGATCTTTGGGTTGTATACTGTGACAACCGTCAAAATTCGAGTCGGTTCTAGATTTGACTAGACTTAGTTGCACATATAAGCACTACACATACTAGACTTAGTAACTAGAAGCTAAGTTATAACCTACTAGAAACTTGGAAACAATTAGAATCAATGGATAGTGTACTTAGATTTCACATTGATATGTGAATTCTACATCTACTGAGCTGTAGTGACTATCCATATTTGGGTCACTCTTTGACTCGAACAACATTTTATGAATCATATACACACATCATGCACTTGACCTAGAAGTAGAAGTTAGGTCAAAGTCTCATAGAAACTTAAGTCAAAGTTGAAGAGTAGGACTAGTATACTTGATTCCTCAATTTCGCTTGAATCTCGAAACCACTACATAGAATGCCAATAAACCGATAAAATAAGTTACAAACATTATTTATAACTATAAAAGAGTTATAATACCATAAAATAATTTGAAGTCTCAAAAATACAATTCACTTTGATATCCAAAGATTTATTAAACTCCAAAAACCCTAAAAATCCTAAAACCTAAATTTTATAAAGTTTAACATCAAGAATTATATAAAAAAATTTATGAAACTTATAAAATTATCTTAAAATAATCAAGTTGGGAAATATAATCAAGGAAATTATAGTTTAATGTACCAACATTTATCCTTATTTTATAAGTGGAAAATCAAGGATTTTATAACACAATGTAAAGCTTAAGCATATTTTATAAAAACTTTAGAAATTTATAAAAATTGGGGGAAATGATTTGAATGGGATTTATGAGAGAGAAATCCTCTCTCCTCCTCCTAAAAATCGGACTCATCCCCCCCAATACACCATTTTCCCAAGTCATTAATCAATTTCACTCACCCACTCCATCTATTTCTCTCTCACACTCCCTCACTTCATTTTCTCTCTATTCTCTCTTCCTCTCTCCCTCAACCACGAAATTCTCCAGAAAATGGGTCATAGAACACACCATGAACTCTAAATCTTAATCATCTTGAGGTGTTCTTAAAGGTAAACCCGAAAATCATTCATTTTCCTTCTCCTTTCCTTCAAGTTTTACTTGTTTTTCATGGATTTTCTCCATCTTCTACTCCATTCTAATGAAAAATCATGAACACATAAACATACACACACAAACTCATGGTTTTGATGATGATGGTGGTAGGATTTCACCCAAAAACAACATGCATGTTGTTAATGGTGAAATCCAAGGACCAAAACCTAAGTCAAAATCAACATAATGCACTCAAGTTTTGGGTAAAATCATCACATGCACCCTAAGTTTTCTATCAAAAACGATTTTTGAACATTTCAAACTCATTAATGGTCTTCAAAACAACATGCATGTGATGATCTTCAAGCTTAGATGCTTGATGATCAAAGTTTGTTGTTAAAAGCTTTCAAATATGTTAATGAAGGATTTATTTCCAAATAAATATCTAAAACTCCTTTTCTGACCAAATCCGATTTTTCCCAGATTCCCACCAACAAAATGAGATGTTCTACAAATTTTCAGAAAATAATTCATTTTTATCGGATTATTATAATTATTTCAATAATATATAGCAATAAATCATATAAATTACTTTATGAGGTCTATAAATCCTAGGTAAATTCGTGGATGACTTCTATGCTAAATAAAGACTTCTCATTAAGTTTGATCGATTTTTGTTACTATTTAGCATGGTTTTTAATTTTCTTTTTGTTTAGCCCCAATAAATCATAAATCCACTTTAGACAATTTGAAAAGGCTATCTAACAATTTTCGCAGCTTCTACCAGAGGTTTAAGACTCAGAAAAATATTTTCAAAATTCTTCATAATGCATTCCTATTTTTCCTTGATTTTGTGTGTATAATGGATTAAAAACAGGAAAAATAGTTCTAGTCATCCAAAATTCATGACAATTTACCAGAACACCTTGTAGTACATTAGGATGATACATAAAAGTTTTGATGATTTTTATCTTCTGTATACTATTTTTCTCCTATTTTCTAAGATTAAATACACTTAAATACACAAAATTGGATTCCCGTAGATAAAAACCACCTTTGAGATTTTTCCCATATTATTTACATTGTAAATGAACTTTACAAAAATTTTGGTAATTTACTTTAACTGTTTAATAATTATTCTCCAATTAATGATTATTTAAGAGGATAAAACAAAGAAAAATAGAAAGACTAATTGATAAATATCTTTTATATTTTTCACAACTTCTACATGTATAATAATAGTGTTACAAAAATTTTGGGCAATTTTGGAAACAGTTTTCTATTTATTTCAATGTTTATTTGAATAAATGCTCAAAAATTAAAATTTGGGTTAAATAGTTTGGAAATCCATTTTTATATTTTTCCCAGTTTAAGTATGTGTAATAACACTTGTAAAAAAAAGTTTGGTGAATTTTTGGATCTGTTATCTATTTATTTCTATTTTTATAGAATAAATACACAAAAATTAGAAAGATTGTGTTAAACTTTTTGAAAACACATATTAATATTTTTCCTAGATTATGTACACTGTAAAATAGTTACACAAAAATTATAACAATTTTTCATGATAATTTACTATTTTTCCATGATTTTATGATTATTTATGGAATTAAATGGTGAAAAATAGTTAGACAAATCAAAAATTCAAGGAAATTTATCTTAAGGTCTTTGACTTCAATTAAAACTTGAATGCAAAGTTTGGGAAAGTTTAGAACTAAATTGATTTAGTTTTGAATATTTAATCATTGGAACACCTCTAAAATGTTAAATATTAACATTTTAATAATGGAAATTTTCCACTTAAATTGTTATATAACATTTGATTCTTTGAAACTTAATTTCCACAGAAAAATGTTTGTAACTTATCAATATTAAAATTTGACACAATATTGGCATAATTCTATTGTAGTAGTATGTATACTAGTCTTAGATTTCGATTAGAGACTCATTAGTGTGTAACATCATTGTAGGAAAACGATAATGGTACGAGTGGAGCGTAGTTCAAGGCACCATTTGCATCATCTCAATTCATTGTGAGTATTCACGCACTCCCCTATTTTCAGTTTTTATGTTTTGGGGTGGAAAAGCATGTCCCGGAAAACTATTATTTGTTCGTTGTATTTAAATTGATTTGTATCAAACATGATTGCTATTTTATTGCTATATCTCTCTATGTATGTCTATGCAACACGGAACATGAGAACTTATCATATTAAGGCCCTTCCCTTATCTCTAACCATTAACTCTTTGAGCCAATGGTCATTGTGGATAGCGCTATTAGGAATTGACAACTCCTCACTCGCCCGATTGTTGGAGTGCATGATACCATATAATCTATGGAACGATAAGCATAGATCTTGATAGGGCTTCAGTCATAGGCTTGGTTGAGAACTCATTGTTTGCTCATACACATACAAACTTGTTATTTATTATGGCAATAAACTCGTTTATCAATTATAGCAATCAACTTTGTTTCTCATTATAGCAATGAACTCTGTTTCACATTATAGCAATCAACTTGTTTATTAATTATAGCAATGAACTTTGTTTCTCATTACAACAATGAACTTTTATTACTGAAAACTTATATACATGTTTTAGCAATGAAATTGTTTGCTCCTTGTAGCAACGAAATTGATTGCTCATTTTAGCAATGAAACTTGTTTACTCGTTTGAGTAACGAACTTTATCTTCCATGAGGATATGAATGTTGCATCTTATTTGGGCAACATACTTTATCTCTCATCATGACAAAGAACTTTGTTTTTTTTACAAACTTATTTACTCATTTTAACAATATACTTTTATTATTGGAAACTTTTATCAAAACTTTGATTTCAATTCATGGAACCAATATTATTTTGTTTATCTGTGATTACTCACCAACTATTTTTATAGTTGACGCTCGTTTTACATGCTTTTTCAGGAATCATCGAGTAAGTGGCACTTAGGGACACTTCACTTTTAGGAGCATTCGCATGTGTTGTATTTCAATTTACATTGTAATTTCTTTTAAAAGTTGTTCAAACCCATCGTAAATTTGTAATGATTTTTAATACTATGGTTGGTGTTGTCTTTTAACTTTTGCTATGAAACCCTTTATACTGCCATGCCTCGTGTTTCCGCTTTTGCGGGGTGTGACAGAAATGGTATCAGAGCCGAAGGTTATAGAGAATACCGGTTTTCCTTTGGAGAACCACAACTATAGCCAAAAATTTTCAAAAAGTTTTTAAAATACTGAACATACTACTGGTATAACTAATTCGAGTACACATTATTAGACTTTAATTAAGTATAGCCTGGCCAACTATGCTTACTTAAGGAAAGTTAATGCGAGGCTGGAAACGGTTATAGTAGACTTATGTTCAAAACGATTTTCAGCTTGAACTTTTGAAAAACAAAGTTTTTCGGTGTACGTACGGGCATTGCATATTATAGGCATTCATCTAGATACACTTAGAAACTAAGTGCACTTTTATAACAATGCCTTTATTTAGAAATATTCTTGTCCCTTATCAAGTGCTAGGTTAACCACTTAAGTTATATCACTAGCCACTCTAGGAGCAATGCACTTAGTACTGAGAATGAGTATTCCTTGGTAGCTATTGACTTTAGATGTAAGGTTAGTAGCTAGATATACACTAGTAATAATCATAAGTCGAAACCTATACGAATTATTCCTCAATACCTCTTCATCGTCTTCGTACTAGAGTTACAACTATGAAAAAGCATTTTGATATCGACACGGATGAGAATTGGAGCATCACGTAAGGAGGTAGATGAGTCTCCACTAAATAATCACTTGGATACCATTGGCGGGCATTCCGGATTCAACTCACGAGGAGATACGGAGGTTTAACCCATACGTGAGACCTTATTACTACGTTACGACTAAGCTCTAGGTTGTTTCCACCTTGAGCTTAAAACTTAACATAAGATGTCCCTTTGACCTCTATAAAAGGTCGTAAACTACATTGACACCATAAAACGTTTTTCAAACAATTTTTCTTGTCCTTTATCTTTGGGAAAAAGACATCGGTACTCGTCTTATACTCGCCTTGTACTCGTCTTAGTATTTAGGTACGATCAGCTACACTAACATACTTATTCCTTACTTCTTAATCTTCCATCGAAAAATTATTTCGCTTCATCGGTTTTATTTATCATTGATAAAATATTTTATAACCACTTCATTCAACTTAGTAGACATTTCCTAACAATGTAAGCCATATTCTCGCTAAAAATCTTTTGACAACTTGCTTTAATTTAACACTTTTCTTCAAAACTCAATTTAACCAATATTTGTTTTAACATTGCTATTTCAATTTCATTTCAATCCATTTCAATGGATAGATGTGCTTTTAAGGGCATATACACCATTTTAAACCTTGCTCCCATTTTGGCACGTTTTCGAAAAACATAGAAACATTTTCTTTTATAAAAGTGTTTAAACTTTATGCTATAAAACTTAAACATATGACGTTAAAGTTCATATTATGTGTAAAAGCTTCATCGGATCTTCAAACCACTTTTGTTTTAAGACGTTTGACTACCTTCTCATTTAGGCATTGTACTTTACTTAAATGTGTTTTCTTGAAACCCAACACGGTATTTTTACAACTTTCTAATTTAAAGATGTTTATAAGAAATCTCTAATTCCTACATTTCTAACATACCTCATTTTTTTTATTTTTTTCAAATTAGTTTTATAATTTGTAAAGTTTCTAAAATTTAATGAATTGAAAAACTTAGTGCTCACTTTTAAAATTCCAGTGACGCACTTTCGACAATGCACAATTATTCTTCTAAATATATTGAGTCTTTACCTTATCCATTTTAACCATTGTTGGACCCCAGTCAAAAGATCAAAACTGTCAAATTTTCAATTACGAGTTTTAGTGTTTCTTCTTTTTCACAAATGGAGTTTAACTTAATAAGTAACTTATAAATTTTTAGCAATCCTTAGCCAACACTTTAGTACTCCCACATGTCTATTTAATCATCAATATACATCAAATATTGAAGTTTGAAATATATCTCAACCTGGTTTTAAATCTACTTATAGGTATTGCTCTTATAATTTTAACAATAGCAATCATTGCCGCCGCTACCTTCCTTTTTCTTCCCCCCTAACTTGATTTCTCGCTCTCCTTCTGATTTTAGATCTCGCACGCCCATAATAGTAACATTATACATAGTCTAACTTTGTTTCTGTCTATTTTGCTTCTCCTGGTATCATGTTCGTGTACATAAAGACTTGAACTCTACCCTTTCGTTTTGAGCGATTAACACATCTATAGTCGTGAGGAATAATTTTGATTTAGTCAACTTTGATATATTCAATTACGCCTTTTATCATATGCATCTTGTTTTTATTTTGAAATCTCTATAAACAACCGATCCTTATTTACATTTTCTCTTTCGTTCTAAATTCAGAAACTTGACATAAAATGCAATTTCCGTTATATTTTTCCTTATAGTTAATACACAATATGAATACTCTTATGCTTATCATTTTTCTATATTCGGAAATTATATGTGGATATGTTTCCTTATGTTTCTTCTTTTATTTAAATACATCAAAAGTCTTGAATTTTACTATTATATATTCTCTAAATGATTGTTTTTGTAGAAACACTAAATTAAGAATCCACTATTTTCAATGATAGATATTTTTACACCTTTCTTAAAATAGCATTCTACTTTGTAATTTTCATTGAGTTCCTAACTCTCAACTTTGTTCACATAAATATTCTGACTCGTAAGCTTGAATTTGTCCCGACTTAGACAATTGGACAATTTCTCAAAAATTTAATATAAATATTTCTATACACTGTAAATGAACTTTACAAAAATTTTGGTAATTTACTTTAACTGTTTAATAATTATTCTCCAATTAATGATTATTTAAGAGGATAAAACAAAGAAAAATAGAAAGACTAATTGAAAAATATCTTTTATATTTTTCACAACTTCTACATGTATAATAATAGTGTTACAAAAATTTTGGGCAATTTTGGAAACTGTTTTCTATTTATTTCAATTTTTATTCGAATAAATGCTCAAAAATCAAAATTTGGGTTAAATAGTTTGGAAATCCATTTTTATATTTTTCCCAGATTAAGTATGTGTAATAACACTTGTAAAAAAAAGTTTGGTGAATTTTTGAAACTGTTATCTATTTATTTCTATTTTTATAGAATAAATACACAAAAATTAGAAAATTTGTGTTAAACTTTTTGAAAACACATATTAATATTTTTCCTAGATTATGTACACTGTAAAATAGTTACACAAAAATTATAAGAATTTTTCATGATAAGTTACTATATTTCCATGATTTTATGATTATTCATGGAATTAAATGGTGAAAAATAGTTAGACAAATCAAAAATTCAAGGAAATTTATCTTAAGGGCTTTGACTTCAATTAAAACTGAAATGCAAAGTTTGGGAAAGTTTAGAACTAAATTGATTTAGTTTTGAATATTTAATCATTGGAACACCTCTAAAATGTTAAATATTAACATTTCAATAATGGAAAATTTCCACTTAAATTGTTATATAACAATTGATTCTTTGAAACTTAATTTCCACAGAAAAATGTTTGTAACTTATCAATATTAAATTTTGACACAATATTGGCATAATTCTATTGTAGTAGTATGTATACTAGTGTTAGATTTCGATTAGAGACTCATTAGTGTGTAACATCGTTGTAGGAAAACGATAGTGGTACGAGTGGAGCGTAGTTCAAGGCACCATTTGCATCATCTCAATTCATTGTGAGTATTCACGCACTCTCCTATTTTCAGTTTTTATGTTTTGGGGTGGAAAAGCATGTCCCTAAAAACTATTATTTGTTCGTTGTATTTAAATTGATTTGTATCAAACATGATTGCTATTTTATTGCTATATCTCTCTATGTATGTCTATGCAACACGGAACATGAGAACTTATCGTATTAAGGCCCTTCCCTTATCTCTAACCATTAACTCTTTGAGCCAATGGTCATTGTGGATAGCGCTATTAGGAATTGACAACTCCTCACTCGCCCCGATTGCTGGAGTGCATGATACCATATAATCTATGGAACGATAAGCATAGATCTTGATAGGGCTTCAGTCATAGGCTTGGTTGAGAACTCATTGTTTGCTCATACACATACAAACTTGTTATTTATTATGGCAATAAACTCGTTTATCAATTATAGCAATCAACTTTGTTTCTCATTATAGCAATGAACTCTGTTTCACATTATAGCAATAAACTTGTTTATTAATTATAGCAATGAACTTTGTTTCTCATTACAACAACGAACTTTTATTACTGAAAACTTATATAGATGTTTTAGCAATGAAATTGTTTGCTCCTTGTAGCAACGAAATTGATTGCTCATTTTAGCAATGAAACTTGTTTACTCGTTTGAGTAACGAACTTTATCTTCCATGAGGATATGAATGTTGCATCTTATTTGGGCAACATACTTTATCTCTCATCATGACAAAGAACTTTGTTTTTTTTACAAACTTATTTACTCATTTTAACAATATACTTTTATTATTGGAAACTTTTATCAAAACTTTGATTTCAATTCATGGAACCAATATTATTTTGTTTATCTGTGAGTACTCACCAACTATTTTTAGAGTTGACGCTCGTTTTACATGCTTTTTCAGGAATCATCGAGTAAGTGGCACTTAGGGACACTTCACTTTTAGGAGCATTCGCATGTGTTGTATTTCAATTTACATTGTAATTTCTTTTAAAAGTTCTTCAAACCCATCGTAAATTTGTAATGATTTTTAATACTATGGTTGGTGTTGTCTTTTAACTTTTGCTATGAAACCCTTTATACTGCCACGCCTCGTGTTTCCGCTTTTGCGGGGTGTGACATATACCCACCTTCTGGGTCTTCAGTTACTTCTTTTGTTCAACTACAAATTCTGGTGTTCATACTTTGGCGAAAAGGCAGGGCATTCATCAGTTAATCTCTGAATAGGATGCCCCAAAGAAAAATTAGAAGAGGCAATGGCTCTGGGTTAACTGGAGCCTTATGGGACGTGGGTTTTGCAAAACATGAGACTTTCCTGACCGCCTTCCCAAACAGTTCGGGAGCAACCTAAACTCTCGGAAAACGACTAGGAAATATCAATGTTGTTGGGGAGAACTGGGAAGATTTCGTTGTTGGTACGGTTGGTATGAGTGCCGCCCGACGAGTTTGTGAGAAGATGCACAATTGTACTTCGTGAGATGCGGTATCCACTCGTCTCCTTCTTCTACCCCCCCCCCCCTCCCTTTTTTTTGAAAAAGGAGAAAATGGGGGGGGGGAGGGGGAGGAACAGGCTATCTTATGAGTCCTTATATTCAACTTTCATTTGCGCAGGTACTGAAGCCGATATTTTTTTAGAGATGGCCCTGAGCGGTCACTATCGAGGTAGGCTCTATCACCAGGAGATCGATCTTGTAGAGGCTCTTCCCCCTCCTGTGTCTGAAATTCGAATGCGAGAGTTTGCTGGATTGCTCTTGGTGGGAGGGGGAAATGTTGGTTCTAGCAGGCCTGCTTCGCCTTCCCGGCCAGTCGTTGGGGTTGTTTCCCCAGTTCGTTCGCCAGATGTTGCTCCTTTTGGTTTGCTTGTAGGGGTAGAAGCAGGAAGAGGTAATACTCTTATTCGGAAAAGGTGAAGTTTGCGCGTGGTGCCGTCGTCAGACGAGGAGAAAGAATCCGATGATGCGGGTCTTCGTCCTCACAAAGCGCGTAGGACTGTATCTGTGGCCAGGCTTCTTGGCGATATTGAGGGCATTCTTGGAGATCGGTTTTTTGTGCCTGAGTAAAAAGAGATAGTAGTGGTTCCTAGTTCTCCGGAGGCGCCACCCCAACTATTTGTTGGTTCATCCTTGGTTAATCTTGGTTTCGGCTCTATGTTTGGGGGTGCGCCGAGTTTTCTTGGAGGTTCTTTTCAGCGCGAGAAGCCTTCCGTGGCTGACGAAATAGGAACTTCGTCTCACTCCCTGTCTTTCGATGACTATGCTCAGGGTTGGGCGATTACTAGAGATTCCTTACTGTCGGAAGACACTGTCGTCCAGGAGTGGAGTAGATGTGCTCATCCTCCAGCTACAATGGGTTCTCTTACAGGTTAATCAAGTGCTCGTATGGATGGTGACCTTTGTTATGTCGCGGCCCTGACTTCCGCTCATACGGTCGCTACCGCCGATCGGGTTTGCCTCGCTGGTGCGAATGAGAGGCAGTTGAAAGTATTGCAGGGTGCCTTGGCACGCATGAGGGAGGAAGTTTGTGGTTCATAGGCGGAGCGCCAAGTTCTTTCCGAGCAGAAATGCATTATGGCCTGCGAGAAGGCCGCTTTTGAGGACCAAGTTGTTGGATTAGTGTCTAAGTCCGTAACTATATTTGGTATGTACTTGACCCGGTTGTGCATGGTCCTTTTGGGTTGCCTTCACCAAAGCAACTTGACAAGGTAATTTGATATGAGAGAGAGGATATTATGGTTTATTAATATATTATAAGAATAATATATTAAAGGAGAAATCATATTTATTTAATTAGTATTAGTCATAAATTAATTAGGAATTAATTTGGTGACTAAAAGAGATTAATTAAATAAAGGGGGCATAAACTGTCAAATGTGTGATAGTTGCGTTTTGGACTGGGAAACCTAATGGACTAAGGGGGAACGAAATTATGATGAAGGATCATCATATTTTCGTCCAAGGCCTCATTCCAGAAGGTTCCTTGGGCTGCTTGGTGGCTAAGCTATCCATTAGGGTTTAGACTGAAACCCTAGCACCCTACAGTATAAATAAGACCCAAAGGCTTCAATTTTCGGTCACTGGTTCCCAAGAGAAACCCTAGGGCCGATTTTAGCATCATCTCTCCTCTCTCATAATTGCCTTCTTGCTTGTGTGGTGTTTGTGATCCATTAGAGGAATTACAATTGTGATTCTAAGCTCAAGAAAAGAACATTCAAGATACTATTGAAGAGGTAAACATCTAGATCTGATGTTATTTGTTATTTTGATATTATGTATGCTAGATTAGGGTTTGCAAGTCTTGGATTCAAAGCATGTACAATAGAGAAACCTAGATCCAAGCATTAGGGTTTGTATGAACACATAGGATTGTTCTTATGCATAAAACCCATCAGTGGTATCAGAGCCTTGATTGGTTTCTGTTGTATGTGATGCTTTAAGTGTTTGTATGCTGAAAATCATTTTTCTAGCTTCTGTTCGACTGGACTCGGCGAGTCACTTCATGCACTCGGCGAGTCGGCCCTACTCGGTGAGTCCATGAGTGGCTCGGCGAGTCGGATCGTCTGACAGAGGATATATCGGGATTTCTTGCTGTTTTTGCTATGGAATAGTTGCCTAATCTGTTTTTACTGATAAAATTCGAATTCTAATGATTTTGTGAGACTATCCTTGCCAAAAACAAAAGATATTTACCAATTTATTAGATAATAAATTCCTTATATGATTAAAATTGATTATTTGTATTAATTGGATAACTTATCTTGCAAGAAATTGAATTAGGTCAAATATAGATAATCAGTAAATTAATTGTTTGATTTATATATTATTTGTTATTTGATCCCTTGTGTTTTGAAAAGTTCAAAACTCGTCCTCAAGTTTTGAAATTTGAATTTTGTGATTAAAAGTTTAATTTTGAATGATTTAAAATTTCAAACCCTTAGAATTTTACAAGTTTAAAATTCAACCCTATACTATTATATTATTACAAGATTAATTAATATATATGTATAAGAATAAGCTAGTCTTATCGCTAGTAGGCCTCATTCACGAAGCCAGTCTATAAGGTGGGTATAAGGTTGTTGCCTATAAAATGGCGCTTAATGGGTGTACACTCACACCAACCGCTTGCTTGACTGGTGGAGGGTCGTTAGCCGAACGGATAGGATAGGGCACTTAATTCCTCATTATAAGTATAATGAAATTTTAAAGTAACTACATTGTTTTATAAATTCTCAATCTTAGTTACTTTAGGGTAAAATGTGAAAATGATGCTATTCCATGGAATTACACTTTGTACCCCTGTCAAACGTTAGTGGAGCGTGCGTGGCTAGCCGGCACACTAATTTGGGATTGACATTGGTGACAAAGGGTGGCTCGATGTTTATCATAGATCAATGGAGCGTGCGTGGCTAACCAGCACATTGATTAGGTGATAGAGACATTGGGTGCACCATGTTGATTCGCATGGTTATTCACAACTTGTTTGCGATTCTCGGCATCCCAGTCGCAAATTTGAAGTGCATATCAAGATTTAAACATGCCATTGAAATGTTCAATGAATCTCAAAAGAAATCTAGGAATTTTCAAATACATTTAAAATTAATCTCTTTTCGTTTTTCATGGTGAAAATTAGTGAATCGTCATTCACTTACCTTCAAATTATTTACTTTTAGATTACGGCATCCCTTTTCTAAGTTGTAAATAATGTTGTTGCATCCTAGCCCTAATTTCTCATTTGGGTGTTTAATTGGGGATTCATTTCTAATCAAACTTTGTTTCTTTCTATTTCAGATGTCTAACGCAAATGCAAACAACAACACTTCTGGGTCATTATCATTGATGAACATGTGTCAAAAGGTGACATTTGATGGCTCGAACTTCAACGAGTGGATGAGATACATTCGCATGATAACTCGTTACGAGGACAAAGAATATGTCCTCGACGAGAAGCTAGAGAAGATCAACCCAGAAGAAGCTACTCCTGAAGAGATGACCGCCTTTGAGGCCCACGAGCATGATGCAACGAAAGTTCATTGCATCATGTTGGCCACCATGAACCTCGAACTCCAAAAGTCCTATGAGGACATGTATCCATATGAGATGGGTCAAGATTTGCTGGACAGGTACCACCAGAGCGCGAGGCAAGAGCGCTATGAGATCATCACCAACATGATCACCGCTAGGATGGGGAGTGGAGAATCCCTGACTGCTCATTTGCAAAGAATGCAAAGGTATGTTGATCGTCTTCTCAAACTTAATGTTAAATTTGATGAGGATTTGGCTATCGACATCATCCTCCACTCCTTGCCTTCCTGCTACAACCAGTTCAGAATGACCTACCACATGAATAAGGAAGAGGTCACCCTAAGTAAGCTTCAAGGGCTCCTGAGGACAGCTGAGAGCAACCTCAAGGACAAATCTATTGCATCATCCTCTACTGTAGCTGCTCCTGTCTTGGCAATTGGCCAAAGAAAGGGAAAGAAAAGGAAGGCTCCTTCTAAGAGCCACCATAAGGGTAAGACCCAAGATGGTTCCTCTTCTAGTGGGACCAAAGTAGGTTCTGTTAAGCCCTCTTCTGACCCCAAGGAAGCAGAGTGCTTCTATTGCCACCAG
The DNA here is from genome assembly GCF_052849685.1 of Lactuca virosa. NCBI lineage: Eukaryota > Viridiplantae > Streptophyta > Magnoliopsida > Asterales > Asteraceae > Lactuca > Lactuca virosa. The sequence continues at coordinate 233,207,604 of NC_136434.1, read as the reverse complement.
AAGGGCCACTGGAAACGAAGCTGCCCAAAGTATCTGCAGGACATTAAGGATGGGAAGATAAAGCCCACCTTCGCAGGTATGTATTTAATTAAATCTAATAACTCATCACTTGCTACTTCATGGGTCCTTGATACTGGATGTGGTTACCACATTTGTTCTGATTTGCAGGGGCTAAGAAAAGGTAGGGAAGTGGAGCATGGAAGGATAAACTTGATCATGGGAAACAAGAAGTCTTCACCAGTAACCAAGATCGGAGTTTATTCCTTAGTGTTGAGTTATGGGTTAGGGCTAGATTTAAATAATTGTTGCTATTCGCCAGATATGGCAAGAAACATCATTTCTTTTCATGGATTGTTTAGACAAGGTTTCAGATATTTGTTTGATAATAGTAATGGTTCTATTAATGCTTATTTGAATGGTGTCTTTTATTTCAATGCATTACCTTGTAATGGGATTTATGAATCTGTGTTAATTATAGATAATTTAGGAAATGATGTTTTGAATATTGATTCGTCCACAAGTTTGGACAAAGCATGCTTGTGGCATTGTCGCCTTGGCCATGTTAACAAGAAACGCATAGCCCAACTCCAAAAGGATGGAGTCTTGGAGTCATTCGACCTTAGGGACGATGACGTGTGTGAGTCTTGTTTACTTGGGAAGATGACCAAGTCACCCTTTACTGGCTCATGTGAGAGGGGTGAGGGTGTATTGGATCTCATACATACAGATGTATGTGGACCCTTTAGATCCACCACAAGGGACGCATGTCGCTTCTACGTGACTTTTACAGACGATTATAGCATATATGGATATATCTACTTAATCAAGCAGAAGTCGGAAACCTTTGAAAAGTTCAAAGAGTTCAAGAATGAAGTGGAGAATCAGTTGGGCAGGAAAATCAAGATGCTTCGATCTGATCGAGGAGGAGAGTACCTAAGTCTTGAGTTTCACGACTATCTAAAAGAATGTGGAATAGTTTCGCAATTGACGCCTCCTAGAACGCCACAATTGAATGGTGTGGCTGAGAGACGTAATCGAACCTTGTTGGACATGGTTCGTTCTATGATGAGTCGTGCTTCGTTACCAATCTCATTCTGGGGGTATGCCTTAGAGACTGCCGCCCATATCCTTAACTTAGTTCCCACCAAGAAGGTTGCCAAAACACCTCACGAGATGTGGACAGGGAAAGCTCCCTCGTTAGCACATATCAAGGTTTGGGGTTGTGAAGCTTTCGTAAGACAAGAGACTCACGACAAGCTAGAACCTCGTAGTGAGAAGTGTTATTTCATCGGCTACCCACAGAAGTCTTTTGGCTATTTCTTCTATAGACCAAGTGACAATGTTGTCTTTGTTTCTGGGAGAGGGGTTTTCAGATAGAGAGAACTCATAAGTCAAGGAGACAGTGGGAGTCAGATTGACCTTGAAGAGCTTCAAGAGTCAGGAGATGAAGGAACCTCTGACACTGGCATGCAACCTGAGGAGAAAACTCCTGTTGAACCAATTGATCGGTCCTTACCTCTTAGACGTTCGAATAGAGTTAGTGTTCCACCCCAGTTTTATGGTTTCCATATTACTACTGACGGGGATACGTTTATTAGTGATAGTACGCTAATAAATCTGGACGAAACTAATAGCTATAAGGAAGCCATGACAGGCCCAAAGTCTGCTAAATGGAAAGAGGCAATGGACAGCGAGATTCAGTCCATGTATGACAACCAAGTTTGGAATTTGGTTGATAATGTACCAGGTCGTAAGACAGGCGGGTGCAAGTGGATCTTCAAGAAGAAGACAGACATGGATGGGAAAGTGCACACTTATAAAGCGCGATTGGTCGCGAAGGGCTTTACTCAAACTCCTGGAGTTGACTATGATGAGACCTTCTCACCAGTTGCTAAGATAAAGTCTATTAGGGTAATGCTCGCAATAGCTGCGTTTCATGATTATGAAATTTGACAGATGGACGTAAAAACCGCTTTCCTAAATGGGAAGTTGGCTGAAGATGTTTACATGAATCAGCCAGAGGATTTTGTCGATGCGAAGCACCCAAATAGAGTGTATAAGCTTGAGAAATCCATTTATGGATTAAAGCAAGCATCTCGTAGATGGAATCTTTGTTTTGACAAGAAGGTCAAAGAGTTTGGCTTTCTGCGAAGTGAAGATGAGTCATGTGTATATGTCAAGGCCAGTGGGAGTATAGTGAGCTTCCTCGTATTGTATGTCGATGACATACTGCTCATAGGAAACGACATCCCAACCTTGCAGGAGGTCAAGTCCTGGCTTGGGAAGTGTTTCGCTATGAAGGACCTCGGAGAGGCTTCGTATATTCTGGGAATAAGGATAGTGAGAGACAGAAGTAAGAGACTGATAGGACTCAGTCAGGATACATACTTGGAAAAGGTGCTGAAACGTTTTAGTATGGAAAATTCCAAGAAAGGGGAGTTACCAATCCAATGCAATACCAAACTGAGTAAGACTCAGAGCCCAAGTACAGAGGCAGAGATAGCTGATATGAGCCGAGTACCTTACGCTTCCACAGTTGACTCGATTATGTACGCTATGACCTGTACTCGCCCTGATGTGGCCTTCGCTTTGAGCATAGTTAGTAGATATCAAGGGAACCCTGGTAGGGTGCATTGGATTGTTGTCAAGAATATTCTTAAGTACCTACGAAGGACCAAGGAATGGTTTCTAGTCCTCGGTGGGAGTGATGACTTAAGGGTGCGAGGGTACAGTAACGCTAGTTTTCAGACGGATAGGGATAATTATCGATCGCAGTCAGGCTGGGTCTTTACCCTGAATGGAAGAGCAGTGACTTGGAAAAGTTCCAAGCAAGAGACCGTAGCTGATTCAACGTGCGAATCAGAGTACATTGCGGCAAGCGAAGCGTCAAAGGAGGCTATATGGTTGAAGAACTTCATAGGAGACCTTGGAGTTATGCCATCCATAAAGGAGCCCATGGAAATTTTCTGTGATAATGAAGGAGCGGTTGCCTTGACCAAGGAACTAAGGGATCATGGCAGATCTCGACATATCGACAGGAAATACCATTTTATTAGACATCGGGTAGAAGAGGGACTCCTCGTTGTGAAGAGGGTATCGTCAGAAGATAACCCAGCAGATCCCCTTACGAAGGGACTGAGTAGGGTAAAGCATTTGAAGCACGCTAGGAGCGTTGGGCTAAAGGACGATATTAGTTTAGATTAGATAGGTAGGAAATTTGTAATGGATAATTTTGTATTCAACATTTTGATGATTAAATAAAGGTGTGTTATTTATAAGAAAGTTACTATCTTGTGTTGATAATTTATCTGTTATTTCCAAATTTTGCATGTTTTGACTTCCTGAATAATAAGATTGTTCGAACAGTCCACAATCGCTCATATGTTGGAAGTAGATATGAAAGAAGATTGTCATAAATTTGTTTGTAGATTGTCTAGAACTTTTTAGACATAGCAAAGGTTTGCTACGAAGTTTATGAGTGCTTATGAAATATTTTTTGAGCATTGGAATAAACCCGCACTTGCTAGTATCACTTCTTGAATGTTATCATAAGTGATCGCAAGATGATAATATCATATAATCTTAAAACCTAGAGATATGGTTATCGTTTGCTAGTTGATTATATATTGATAATACGAAAACGCATCAGTAACTTGATGTTATAAAACGTATTATTGTGTGTAACTTAGCTAGTAGATAATAAAAGCATATAAGTCGAAGTTTATATGTTCCTTTTATTCTAAGAGGATAAAAGCGATATCTTGGCCACTCGATGATTTGGTTTGACTTATGTGTCGGGCCCAGTCAGGATGAGGTTGATGTGTTCAACATAATTCTATGTCGAACGAATCAGAGATCGAGAAATAAAATGTTGGACAATAAGTATTGTCAGCATGATATCAAGAACAGAGGATTATATCATCCCTTATCTGAAGGACAGGATTTTGATCAGAGTTGACAGAATCGTATAAGAGCTACGATTGCTAATCGGATTCTGAAGTCGTATGTGAGATATAGTTACTAGACTTATCCAAGTGGGAGACTGTTGGATTAGTGTCTAAGCCCGTAACTATATTTGGTATGTACTTGACTCGGTTGTGCATGGTCCTTTTGGGTTGCCTTCACCAAAGCAACTTGACAAGGTAATTTGATATGAGAGAGAGGATATTATGGTTTATTAATATATTATAAGAATAATATATTAAAGGATAAATCATATTTATTTAATTAGTATTAGTCATAAATTAATTAGGAATTAATTTGGTGACTAAAAGAGATTAATTAAATAAAGGGGGCACAAACTGTTAATTGTGTGATAGTTGAGTTTTGGGCTGGGAAACCTAATGGACTAAGGGGGAACGAAATTATGATGAAGTATCATCATATTTTCATCCAATGCCTCATTCCAGAAGGTTCCTTGGGCTGCTTGGTGTCTAAGCTATCCATTAGGGTTTAGACTGAAACCCTAGCACCCTACAGTATAAATAAGACCCAAAGGCTTCAATTTTCGGTCACTGGTTCCCAAGAGAAACCCTAGGGCCGATTTTAGCATCATCTCTCCTCTCTCATAATTGCCTTCTTGCTTGTGTGGTGTTTGTGATCCATTAGAGGAATTACAATTGTGATTCTAAGCTCAAGAAAAGAAGATTCAAGATACTATTGAAGAGGTAAACATCTAGATCTTATGTTATTTGTTATTTTGATATTATGTATGCTAGATTAGGGTTTGCAAGTCTTGGATTCAAAGAATGTACAATAGAGAAACCTAGATCCAAGCATTAGGGTTTGTATGAACACATAGGATTGTTCTTATGCATAAAACCCATCACAAGTGGCCACTTTGGAGGACCGATCAGAGCGACTTGAAGACCAATTGAGTTCTCTTATTCGGGAGAAAGGTGTGCTGGCGAGTGAGTTGGCCAGGTGGCAACGCCAACTGGCTCGTGCTTATGTTGATGGTGCGGTCGCTGGAGGTAGTTTTGAATGGATGCTGGAGAAGGGGGTGGTTCGCATAATTGATAAAGTTATCGAGAGCGTGGAATTCGCCAACGGGATCCAGGGTGTTTGTGAGGCCTGTGAGGCCCTTGGGTTTTAAAAGGGGAAGCAACTAGGTGGTTGCTCCATAGGTGCCAGAGAATTTGGAGTCCCAGATCATGGCCGTGTTACGAGAAGGGCTGAAGAGGTGGATGCCGCTATATCATCCCTTGCCAAGACGGATGTCGATGGCCTCTTTCGCTTGGGTAAGCTGGATTATGACGGCTTCCGTCAGTTTTGACGCAGGCCAAGTCCGAGAGGTTATTCCTCAGACTCCGAAGGATGATTTCTGTTTTTCGCTTTTTTTTGTCTGTAATGTAGTTTCCTTTCTATGTACTACGTGTATAGTAAAAAAATGTTAGTTGTTAATAACCATAAACTGTGCATTTTTGTTTTGTACTTGGCATGGAAGTGTTCTCTTCCATTTTCTTTTTGTATGTATACACGTATTTTGAATTGTCCTATGGTATATTTAAGGACATGCTATTGTACTGCAATTCGCTTCTGCACACTCCCTTGTTTTAAGGTTTGCATTAGTCGGCTAATGTGTGCTTCAGACGTCGCATAGCTGCTACTATTGAGCTGTGCTCCCTGACTTCTATGTTTAGTTAGGCCTATTGTGTTAAGCCGTGAAATGTAAGTCACTGTTGTGGACTGTACTGTATGGTCTAGCTAACAATACATAGGTCGATATCGTCACCTCAAGACCTTTTACTGTTGTATTATTAGGGGAAACGTTATGAATCTTTTAGGACCCCTTGTTCTATGCCATTAATTGTGATTTTTACATTCTCATCTCTGAGATGTTAGTGGCACATTGTAGGTAAAGATTATGACTCTTTTAAGACCTACGGTTGCATCCTTGCATAGATTTTGCTCAAGTAGCATAGGTGATCAACCGTTATTGCTCCTTGGAAAACATGCACAACCTCTATGCTTTGTGTTTTTGTAGTACAGAATTCTAGAAAACTCTTTCAAAAATGCAAATTACATTACTTCTAGAAATAAAAATAAAAACATGAGATAATAGACTCTAAATGTCTAAGTATTAGGGCATAGGCCCGATCTTCGCTTCGGCACCTGGAGTATGGTTATCCTGTGCGGAGTTTGACCATAACCCCTCCCGTTGCTTCGGCACCTGGAGTATGGTTATCATGTGTGGAGTTTGACCATACTCCCTCCCTTCGCTCCGGCACCTGGAGTATGGTTATCTTGTGCGAAGTTTGACCATACTCCTTTTTCTAGGCTTCCACTTTATTTTTGAGTGAGTGCTCTGTTATGGCTATTTCATTGCGGCTGTGCCTCATCTGCTGCAAGTGCATCATGATATGTTGGGGTTTCCTCTTGTTTCCGCCAACGGTGTCCAGTGTGAGAGAGATGAATTTTGTAGTGCATGCTCTGGGGGTGCATGAACTTTCCTTTCTTCTCGACACATCGCGAGATACGGCCGTCGGAAGTGCCTTCCTGTGGCTTGGTGAGGGTTCCACCCGCGCTTTCTGGCATGCCTACCAACCTTGCGCCTCATACCACCGCTGGGGATGTCGTTTGGTGCATCGGGGGCACCTGCTAGTTTTCTTCCATAGGAAAGCGTGCGTGGTGGGATGATTGGTATTTTGCCTCTAGCTTCGGTGCTTCTGGTGCTTATTTCCTTCATTCCACGAGGTTTTGGTTCATATTTTGCATTGGCCAAAATGTACTTTGAATTTCGAATCGATCTCTAGCTGGGCACGGCTCATCCATCGGTTGCGGGCCCGGCCGGTGCCCTTGCCTGTGACTAGGCGTTTCATTGCTTTGCGATTTTTGCTTCATACTCTGGCTGATTCATCTGTATTGGGGTACAAAGTTATCAATGAATGACTTTGTAAACGTTTGCCTTTTGTAGACCCACTTGCATGTGGTGTATTAGCCTTGTGACATGAGATAGAGAGTGAGAGAGAGACATGTAAACACCTCTATATAAGGTGGGTTTAGTCTACTTGTAGAGGTGTGCTTGAGAGGTGTAAAAGTTGAATGTGTAAGTGTGTGTTATTTATGTAGATGTAGATCTATGTCCCTTTTTTGTAACACCATACATATTCAATATATCTCTTAATCACCGAAATCACCGTGTTCATTGTGCAATCTTTAATTCCGCATGCCAAACCAAAGTTCATAAATCACTACAATTGGTATCAGAGCGGGTCTTCGAAGATCAACACGAGTTTTTGAAGAACGAATCTCGGTTTGGCAAAATTTGTCACAATTGGAGCATTTTTGGTGAGTCTCTCTCTCTCTCTATGATCTATCTTAATCTCATTGAACCGTGTGTTATGTTCTTGAATTTTTGATCGATTTGTTTCGTTGGATCTAATCGGTTTTTTACCCCATTTTTGGTCCAATTTTTTTTAGATCAAGTCCAAAACCAAATTTAAAATCATTTGAAATCTATTTCAATATCCAAATCCATTTATTGTTCATCTGATTTCGCAATCCATTTCATAAAAATGAATTTATTACTGTTCACGATGATCATTTAAGCCCAATATTTTGTTTGTTTATGATCCAAAAGAATGAACCCATTACTATTCATACTATGATTGAGCCCATTATCTCATATTCGATCCAGTTATCATTTCTTTTTGTGTGTGAGTCCACAATTCAAATTGTCAATGGATGTTTGACTTGTACGATCAGATCATGTATCTTCATGATGAGTTATTCTAGAGTTCTTCATCTCGTTTTCTATTTTTTTCTTCTCTTTTGATCGATGTTCAATACTAATCTGAAAATGAGTTTTCAATTTCATGTGATTTGGAAAACGTGGAAATCAATTTCATACAAGTTCAAGTGAAAAAATCAGTCAAATTGATTCTTGATTTTGATGAACTTGTACAAAGAACACATGATTGTGATGAAGAACAGATGGCTAATCATGGTTTGATCTGAAATTGGATGTTAGAAGTATCGATTTCATGTTTGTTGACTTTTAATTTCGAAAAGTCAAACACAGCAAAAAGTCAAAGTTGAGATTTAAGTGATGATTTAATGAATTGGTAAAAGAAATTGGAAGATACGAGTTGTACTTGGGCTGGGGATGTCGAAATCATGTTCAATTTGGTGTTTAATTTCGAAATTTCTTGGATTAGAGTTAATGATGACGATACCTGTTCTTATGTTCTTGGTTGATTTTGGAACAATGATTTGGAAATCAAACTCTTCTGGTCAATGATGATTTCAACATGAGAAGTTAATTTTGACTTAGAAGTCAAAGATTTGTTGATTGATGGTTGAAATCGATTTTTGATATTGGGGCGATAATGAACGAAAGGTCTGTGTCGACTGGGAAGTTGATTATTAACGAAGCGATGGTTTGTGGATGAACAAATATCGACTGGGGTTCAATTTCATTGGTTTGGAGATGAACTGTGATATCGATTTTGGAAGCCAATGTTTGAAACTTTGATTTACAGTTGATGTTGGAATCGATGATCTCAATTAACGAATTCCTTGGAGTCTGGGTTTGTTATTGCAAAGCTAATTAAGAACGATTTGGGAAGATGTTACTGGAGAACGAACGATTGCTTGTGTTTGGATTGTGATAACGAAAAGGGTTAATGGTTTTACACTCGAATGAATTTGATATTATTGTCAAAAATCGATTGTCTCCATTTTGATTTCGATAGTTTGGGAATGCACGGCATAACGAAATCAGTTGTTCGTTAGTTTGTTTTGAAGATGGTTTTCTTTGGATTTTGATGCAAAGTATGGATGTCGATTACTGAATGATTAAGATGTTACTGTTCACGGTTAAGCGTTCGACATGCCTCGATTTCGTTAATCTGAATGAAATGTTTCGTTAAAATGGGCTATGGGTTTGGTGATTGAAACTAAAGAACATGAGGAAAATTTCGTTAAAATGGTGCTGAGGATTTCGTACGAAGGGAACGTTGCCTGGGAAACAAAATTGGGGAAGAAGAAACTCAAAAGTTTCGTAAATGAACCTTAAAGTTTCGTTAATTTGGCACTTTTTCGTACATTCCACAAAATTTCGTATGTTTTAAAGAAGTGTGCAGAATTTTTGAATTTGGTCCCTGAAATTTCGACAATTTGGCAGCTTATACCCAACTTCGACAATTGGGGTATTTTTCGAATGTTTGGAGAACAAAAGGCAGAACTTTCAAAATCAATCCCTGGAGTTTCAGAAATTTGGCAGTTTTTGCCTAGTTTCGAAAATGGACTGATTTTCTAATAAATTGAAGAAAAAGCATTTCAGGCCCCTGCAGTTTTTGCGAATTGACGCTTTCTACCCAGCTTTGGAAAAGGGTGAGAGTTACTGCAAAATTTTGAAATTGACAATTTCTACCCATTTTTGAGAAATTTTGTCGAAGGCGGTCCGTGAACGAAGCTAAAAATTGAAGATTTTTTGGATTTTCCGGATTGAAGAAAAAAGTTTATGCCACATGTTAACGGAGAGTTTTGACACGAAAAATTCCGAATAGAGCATTTTCTCTTTCCTTGAAGGTTTTATAATCAAATTTCGATTATAAAAAGTGGGAGAAATTTATATGGAAATTCGAACTTGAATTTTTCATATTACGCGGATTTGAAGACCGAAGTGAGCTTGAATTTTTGAAGTACACGAAATGATGCAATTGGAAGTTTGGAAGTGATTTCATTTCGAAATGGGTTTGGTTTTATTGAAGATTTTCGGGGTATGCTTTTATGCTCAACTTTTGGGTGATTATTTGGAGTTTGAGAAGCTCTTGATCATTCGTTGATGCTCGATTCGTATGGTCTCACATCCTAGAACCCAAATTGAAGAATCATGGAATAATTGAAGATTTGAAGTTCATTTCGACATGTGTCACCCTTGAGGCTCGGATCGCGTAGTTGCTCGATTTTGGAAGATTTGAAGCGGGTCATCCATTCCTAACTTTGGGGAGGAGAATGTTGGGGTACAAAGTTATCAATGCATGACTTTGTAAATGTTTGACTTTTATAGAACCACTTGCATGTGGTGTATTAGCCTTGTGACATGAGATAGATAGTGAGAGAGAGACATGTAAACACCTCTATATAAGGTGGGTTTAGTCCACTTGTAGAGGTGTGCTTGAGAGGTATAAAAGTTGATTGTGTAAGTGTGTGTTATTTATGTAGATGTAGATCTATGTCCCTTTTTGTAACACCATACATATTCAATACATCTCTTAATCACCGAAATCACCGTGTTCATTGTGCAATCATTAATTCCGCATGCCAAACCATAGTTCATAAATCACTACAATCTGTAGGTTAGCGCCTTCTTCCTTCTGTGGGAGAGATGTTGTGAGTCGACTGAATACATCTCTCCATCTTTTCCTGGACTCGTCGATCGGTGCTTGTGTTGCAGTCGTTCTTCGCTATCGATTTTCCTCCTTCTGGCAACCGTTTCTCCAAGACGATTGGATTTTGCGTTCCCTTTCTCGTTGAGTGTCATATCCATTACCCATCTTGGTTGCCACTACCGTTGCCGATCAATGTAAATGGGAGTGTGCCTGTTCTTGTTGGCCAGATGCTATGACCGGTGAACCCAACTAGCGGGCCCTGGCGTGGTAGCTGGATGTGCTTTTTCCATTCAATTGGTAACTGTCGAAGGTAGTGTTCATAAATCACATTGACCCTTCTTCCTGTATCGATGTACACTTGCTCGACACGGTTTTGGCTAATGAAACCAGTGATGTGCAAAGGGTCATTTGGATCCCAATGCTCTGGCCGAGCATCGTGCGTTCAAAATGCTATATTGAGAATGCTTTGATGACATACATGTGCGCCTACGCGCTGCCTCTGGCGGCTGCCATATGGGCGGGGAACTGTGATGGTAAGTATCTCGGTCCTTCTTTCGTTATCCCTGCCCCCATCCTTTTGATTTTTGGGCTGGTGCTTATCCCCATCGAATTTCTCCCTGAGCTCTTTTGCTATGTCGACTATATTTCCCACTAGTTGTTTCTCATCAATCTCCCATTTCAATACTGTGTATTCGTTGGTGTAATGCGTTTTGTTTCGATGATACTCATAGAACTTAGGCTTGTCTTTGTTCTCCTTGGCTGGATTCTTATTGATTGCGTGGAATCATTGTGGCTACTCCTGTTATCATCCTTGTTGAATGGTCTATATCGTCGTGACATGTGCCTGGAATGACGATTGTATCTTTGCTGGTTGCCATCTTGCCTCTCTTGCTGGGATGGGCTTGGTCGGGACACCATTTCCTCTTGTTTGAGATAGGCGTTACCTACAGCTTTGAGGTTGGCCTCTTTTCGCTCTTCCCCTTCGATTTGACGCAGGTATTTTTCCACATGGAACTTTAGTTAGTCCCTGGATCTAGGGACTGTTCCTTGCATCTTCCTCGATAGGCGTCCGGGAAGCAGGCCGTGGGCGAAGGCGCCCGTCACCAGGAACTCTTCATGTCCTGGGAAGTTCATGGTCGCTAGCGTGAATCGGTCATAATAGTCACGGATCAGTTCTCGTTCTTTTTGCCTGCACGCCATCACAGAGTTGGTATCCCCTTTTCCCTTTCCCAGTTGCATGAATTTGTTGAGGAAAAGGTATTTCAACTGCTCAAAGCTAGAGATATTGCCTGGCCTTAGAGACTTGAACCACTTGCCTGTGTTTCCTGTTAAGGTACAAGGGAAATACATGTAGGTGAAGCTACGATCCATCTTAAGAGATTTCATCATCCACTCGTAGTTGTCGATGTGGTCATCCGGGTCTGTAGTGTCGTCATACTTTGGCATGTTTGGTATCATCGCAGTGTGTGGGATCTCGTACTGCAAGAGTTCATGGCTGAAGTTGGAACTTGCACTTCGCATGGGGTTGTCCATGTATGAGTATGGCATACCACCATAAGCCACGAGTTCCTGCATATGGTAGGGGCTCGTATACGTCTGGTTATGCATGGCCGCTTGTGAGTTGTACGGTTGATATTGTTGTAGGTTTGGCTGCAATCCAAAGTTCGGGAATGCATATTTCCCTGCTAGGGGAGACATATAACTTGCTCCTGCGTGTTGTTGTGTGTATGGAATGAACGGCTGACCTCCTGTCATGAGGGGGTTGAATTCAGATGCTACTGAGAACTGAACAACGGATCCATAGGAGCCAGATCCCTGGCTGGACGAGGTTTGCACGCTTGTTACTTATGGTTGAGACAGTGCAAGGGTTAAACCTGTCGTCTGCTATACAAGTTGGTTGAAGATTGGCAGTTGTTGTGCAAATAGCGGCACATGGGACAATCCTGCCATCGCGGCGTGTGGGTGGACCATCGGGGAATATTGTGGTTGTGGCTGAATGGTGTGAGGGATCCAGGTTTCGGTTCTGAAAGTGTGTGGGAAGGATTGTTTTTGTGAGGCAGGGATCTATGTTTGTTGCGTTGCAATGATCTGCGGAGTTGTGGTTACGATTGATACTTGTGGAGTTATGGCGGCTGTTGGGCGCCATAGATTGGTTGTGTAAGTTGTTGCCGTTTCAGCAGCAGAACTGGACGGTGTCTGTGAGACCGGTGTACGGTTTGAAGAGTGCTCCTCCTGAACGGAGGTTTTCCAGCCATCGAGTGACTACATTGGACGCAGCGGGCTTATCGTCGCTGCCCCTGATGTCACTGGGATATCACCTGCCATTGTTGCTTTTTGGGTTTGCTTCGTGGATATATCGTTCTAAAGATACGCCCGGATGACGCCAAATGTTGTGATATGTTGGAGAGGATCAAGTTGGAACTGTATGGATGGTCCATGCGGGTATCTTCTCCTGTTATCATAGTGCAAAATAGAGAGAAGACCGTTAGTCGACGTCCGGGAGGAGGTCCCAGGACGAATCTCCGACGATCAAGTTTGTATCAGATCTGAGAGAGATTATGGTAGATTACAGGAAAGAAAGAGTTTTGTCCCCTTCTTTGTGAGGAAGAAGGATTCTTTTACACCTTTTTGAGAGGCATGTTCCCCTCAACTGATTCTGTTGAGCATTCCCTCGTGAGGTGCAACGTGGCGGACCCATATTGGAGGGTCATCCGTCACGTCTTTTTCCTCATTCCCTCATTGGATGGAAGGGGATCTTCTAAATATTTAGGAATATCGTGGCTATCGTCTAATGGGCGTGTGGGACGCTCTGACTGGTCCCACGTTTACTGGGATATAACTTCCTGGAGATGAGACCAAGGCACGACTCTGCACCTGAGCCGCCATACCAGTGATCTTCGCGGCGAAGACCCGAGCTTGGCTTCAGACAGGGTCTGAATGGGTTCTGACCACGCCAAGCCTGGCGTTAGTTTGGCTTCTCCTTTTTTGATCTTCTCCCTGAGGGATACGTTAACAATAACTAATATATATTTATACATAACATTATGGCATTAATGTAAAAACCCTTGTATTTATACACAAAATACGGTATGTATTTTAAAGCGCATTAACTTCCGTTGCTAGTTAGTAGGCAGAGATGAAGCTAGTTATTCTTACTCATTTTAAAGAAAATAACCATAATAACTAATCTTCCAAATAATTTTCCAAACAATGGCCTCAATTTTGGAAAATTCCCCAAATAGCCATATTTTTCACAAACATTAGTGCATAATATTTTCTGACATCCCCAAATTCACGGTCATTTTAAAAATTTATTTATGCTTATTTCAAAATCAGAGTATTCATTTTTAAAAAATAATAACGCGGAATTTGTTCCCAGAAAACATGATAAATATATTACCAATGCATTTCTGAAGAAATGTATTTTGTTTATATAAAAACTTTGGGATGTCATCGTCAATACATAAACATAAGCATAAACAGACCTTACATTCATTTACACTAGAGATTTACATGTCCTTTAATCTCTCAGTGTAATGTAGCTTCATATCGACACCTATGATACAAATAAATTGAGTGGGTCAGGTTGGGAAACCTGGTGAGTACATAGGTATTTCAATCCCACAATGTTATATCATATACATATGTTTAGAACTCACAATATACACAATTTCACCTCATATAAGCCATTTTACCCCACCCTTCGATCCTTACAACGGCACGATCTATACTCTTGGATCTAAAATTAACCTCTTTACCTAATCCATAAACACAGATTCAGTATGTATAATCCACGCTCTTGGATAAATAACTATGCCTATTCCATACTCTCGGACTAGGGACAACTGACTATGTCTAATCCGTACTCCCGGATTAATGAGAAATAACTATGTCCTCTCAATACTCTCGGACTAAGGACAATTGACTATGTCTAATCCATACTCTCAGATTAATGACTATGCCCACTCCATACTCTCAGACTAAGGACGAAAGACTATGTCTAATTCATGCTCTCGGATCAATGACATATTCTAAGGTTCTACTCTCCATATATATCTCACACGTATTCATAAGAAAATACTACCAAATATTCCTCTTAATTAATTTAGGTTTACTCTGTTTCCCAAGTCATCATATTTTATCATATATTCTCTTAACAAGTATTTCAGGCAATATCAAATATTTCACACACAAATATATATTTAATACTTTAATCAATACTTGTATTAAAATCATGATCATGAAAGGGACTATGCACTCACTTGTTAAAGTGATGATTACAAACTCGGGCAGCGCTTCGCTTCAAACAATTATAGTTTCCTTCGACGAAACCTAGTATCATTACCAGTATATTTTACTCTAAAATATATCGTGACTATTTACGAGCGATATTGTTTTATAAGTTTTAAACAATACTTTGCAACCACTATGTACAGACATGGGCCAGACATGAAACAGCGGAGGGCAGGACCATTTTGGCATTATAGCACTTCTGAAATCCAACAACCGTATGCGACCCTTCAAACCAGAATCTCCGTACCGTGAGTAGTTAAAAGATATTATAATAACTCTTTGTATATTATATTTTATAATATATTTATTGTTTATAAGTTCATAATAACAATATTGAACTTAAACATAAGTTATACTTGAAGAGTGTAAGAATAACTCACTTACCGGGAGGTTTGGCTAGGAACCGGGCTCTGCTGGGCAAAACTTTCGAGCCAAAAGATCTTCTTTTTGGAGCCTTCTAGCGCTCTGGGGCTTTTCCTCTAGCACCTTTAGCTTACTAGGGCTTTGGAAGGGTTTTAGGAGGCTTAGAGAGAAGTGAGAGAGAGAAGTGAAAGGGTTTTGGTGTGAAAAATAAAGGCACTCTCGCATGGAATTTATAGGCTGGAGTTGGGTCAAACTTGTTGAGTTGGTGCCACATGTCACCATCTGGTGTCAAGGCGTGGGGAGAAAGCAATGGCTCACATCGCGCCACATCACCCACTTCGCAGCAACACTCTTCCGACTTGTAAATTCTGTAACTTTCGCATACAAGCTCCGTTTTCGACGTTCTTTATATCCACACATAGGTATTGACAAGATCTACAACTCTTCTTTTGACTCCATCAGTAAATTCTCGACCAATTTTAAATCTAACAGTATGAGAAGATTACATTGTTAACGACCATGTAAAATTCATAACTTTTATATACGGACTCCGTTTTTTACTGTCTTTTTATCATTGAACACCTATTAATGAGATCTTAAATTCTCATTTAGGTTGTTGTGGCTAAAAATCGCTCGATCTAAAATTCGATTTCCGGGCTGTATACTACTATGCAAAATCTTAGAAAAATCATAACTTCCTCATACCAATTCAGATTTTGACGTTCTTTTTATGAACGCTCTCAGTTTAACGTATACTACAACTTTCATTTAGATATATAAGGAGAAAAAGTAATTTATCAAAAATCACTTTTTACGATTCCCGGTGCCGTGTCGGTTTAGCCGTAAAACTTCGACGGGTCATAACTTCTTCATTATAACTTGGATTTCGGCGTTCTTTATATGTATGAAAACCATGTGCCCTATGCTATAACTTGGTTAAGATTATTTACTCTAAATAATCTTATATCAAAAAGTCATTTTTGACACCCATTGTCTCTAAATTGACTAGCCCGAATCTGCAGGCGTTACAATTATCTCCCCTTAGGATGATTACGTCCCGGAATCATCAACAAAACAGGGCTTGTATAATGAGTCCCTATGTTATCTTTTCATCTTAGGCAATAACCCTAACTCTTATGTCCTTTCAAATGAATATCTAAGTTTTGAAATTCTTGATTGCAGACGGTGCTTCATCTTGAACCCGCTCTTTATCCTATGTTGGACTTTCAATTGTAACCTTTGAGTTATAAAATCGATCCTTATTGGGGACTCCTTCTTCTTCTTAATAAACTTACTTCGATTATTGAAACAGACCGATGGGTGATGTTCTAATGACCTCTAATCGTATGATGCAATGCTTAGACTTAGGTCTTTTAGAGTCAAATTCCAGAATGGAATATACCTTCCTTCATGTTCTAATGTGATATAATCACATTCTAGCATGCAGCACTTCTAACTACAAGCTTCTTACTTTAATAATGATCGCGATACTTCTATTGACCGCTTAGATTATCTTTCACTTCAATCTTTTGGCTTAAGTCGGATGTTACATCGATCTTGGTTCTCTGAACCATGTAACACACTCATCGTAGTCGGACTCGATTTGATATGAACACTAGGGTCGGAATAACAATCATCTTCTTAGTCATTACCGAAACGATGGTAACGACAGACATGAACAAAAAAGAATCAATTACTAGCACCTTGGTAACCTTGTGACTTTCCCTGATCCAAGTGTGAGTCTTGTGCTTCCGATAGTATAGGCCTCTACTACCTTTCACACCTACTCATACTCGTCCCAAGTATTGTATCGCAAATTTCCAAGTCACCATACAAGAATTTCACATAGCCACTTAACACACCAGATAACAAAACCAAGGTTTATATTATTTCTTGAAACGATTACATAGATGTTCAAGTTCAGCCTATATTACGCCTCTAATAGGCTACACCACATGATACTATCTATATGGCTACTTCATATCCCGAGCGTCGGATATATAGATCCTCACTCCTGATCATTGTCACCTGCCTCATTAAAGATCATCTGGAATGCTCTTACCTTTGGCTTTGGTGGTACGTTTGGCTTTGTAGCTCCTTCCCTATTTGGGAAGTCTTACTTGAAGTGTCCTTCTTCACCAAACTTAAAGCAGGCTTCTCTCCTGGTCGTGCATTCGCCGGCATAGTGACCAATTTTCCCGCATTTGAATCAAGTCACCTCTTTAGAGCATCTCCCAATGTGTTTCCTTCTACAATTGTCACACCACTTTTCTTCATTACTATCCACATAGCTTTTGTTGTTGGGTTCAGACTTTGGGAACCTGTTTTTCCTGTCGGATCTTAAAGACCCCTCAAACTTCCTCTTCTCGCCAATTTCAACCTTGTTGGCGACTCTACTCTTGATCATCTCCTCAACCGACTTAGCAGCCCAGATAGTCACGTCAAGAATAGGTGCACGGCATACTAGCACATTATACTCCCATGGTAGTCCCTTCGTGTACTTGTCGACTTTTTTAGTTCGTCAGGTACGATGCACAATGCAAACTCCATCTTGTCTGTGAAGGCATTGGTATACTCGTCAATGAACTTGTTTCCCTTCTTTAACGTCAGAAACTGGTTTTCTAGTTCCAACATGTTTTGGGATGAGCAGAACTTGTGTTTAAAGTGGACCAAGAACTCTATCCATGTCAGTTGTAGTGGCTCATTGGGGCTCATGTTCTTTCCCAAAGTGTTCCACCAACGAACAGCTCCACCTCTAAACTAACGCATTGCATAAGTGGTTTGTAGCTTACCCTTGCAACCACACGTTATGAAAGCTAGCTCCATTTCAGAGATCCAGTCCATAACTCCGATTGGATCTTCTTTCCGAGTCAAAGTTGATGGTTTGTAATTCGTGAAGTCTTTGTACTTGCATCCATTTCTTTAAATCCATTCGTCTTAGTCATTTCTCCCAATCACTGGCGGTTCAACTTGGCTAACGGTTCTGCTGTAGTTTCCTTCTTCTGACTGACCTTCATTTAGTTCAGTTCGTTCAATAGGCACAATAGATTCATCCCTATTCTGTTGAAGTAGACGCCTTGTCTCTTCCATATGAAGATCCAACATCATTTGAATCATTGCTTGTACTCCTGCCATAGTGATTGGCTCGGGTGCAGCCTCTACTTCTGGTGCATGCTTAGTCACACGTCGCTGATTAGCTTTAGTATTTCCATCAGCATTCCCAAATCCGCTTCGAGTTCCCACCATGTCGATCTATGAACGAAATCAAACGTTCGGTGTGCAATGACGAGAATATAGATAGGAAAGAGTTATTTACGATAGACATATAAAGCTCCTTATCGTTTCAAAAAGTTACATGCCAGTTCTAATACCGTAATTAAACGTTTAGAAATCTGAACACATAAATTTTCCAGATCTGGTCGGCAACATACCATAGATCCGGTCAAATAAAGCATCACAAATCATTTAGCACATAAAATCATTTTAGGCATCTTCCCTAATTAAGCTAGTGCTTGTGTTTGTTCAGGTGTACTACCTAAAATATATTAAACACACTCAACTCACAATCATCGCTTTGCATTCTAAGTTTAAGTCTAGAAATAAATCCTTATTCCTAGTTTGCTTAAACTAATGCTCTGATGCCAACTATGACAACCCCAAATTCACGGTCATTTTAAAAATCTATTTATGCTTATTTGAAAATTAGATTATTCATTTTTAAAGAATAATAATGCAGAATTTGTTCCCAGAAAACGTGATAAACATATTATCAAAGCATTTTCGAAGAAATGTATTTTGTTTATATTAAAACCTTGGGATGTCATCGTCAATACAGAAACATAAGCATAAACAGACCTTACGTTCATTTACACTAGTGATTTACATCTCCTTTAATCTCTCAGTGTAATGTAGCTTCATATCGATACATGTGATACAAATAAACTGAGTGGGTCAAGTTGGGAAACCTGGTGAGTACATAGGGATTCAATCCCACAGTATTATATATATATATATATATATATATATATATATATATATATATATATATATATATATATATATGTGTGTGTGTGTGTGTGTGTGTGTGTTTAGAACTCACAATATACACAATTTCACCTCATATAAGCCATTTTACCCCACCCCGTCGATCCTCACAACGACACGATCAATACTCTTGGATCTAAAATTAATCTCTTTACCTAATCCATACTCTCGGATTCGGTATGTATAATCCATGCTCTCGGATCAATACTTATGCCCATTCCATACTCTCGGACTAGGGACAATTGACTATGTTTAATCCATACTCTCGGATTAATGGCAAATACTATGTCCTCTCCTTACTCTCGGACTAAGTACAACTGACTATGTCAAATCGATACTCTCGGATTAATGACTATGCACTCTCCATACTCCCGTACTAAGGACGAATGACTATGTCTAATTCATGCTCTCGTATCAATGACATATTTTAAAGTTATACTCTCCGTATATATCTCACTCGTATTCTTAAGAAAATACTACCCAATATTTCTCTTAATTAATTTAGGTTTACTCTGTATCCTAAATCATCATATTTTATCATATATGCTCTTAACACGTATTTCAGGCAATATCAAATATTTCACACACAAACATATATTTAATTCTTTAATCAATACTTGTATTAAAATCATGCTCATGAAAGAGACAATGCACTCACTTGTTAAAGTGATGATTCCAAACTCGGGCAGTGCTTCGCTTCTAACAATTCTAGTTTCCTTCAACGAAATATAGTATCATTACCGCTAGATTTTAGTCTAATATCTATTGCGACTATTTACGAAAGATGTTTTATTAGTGTTAAACAATACTTTTCAACCACTATGTACAAACAGGGGCCAGACATGAAACACCGTAGGGCAGGACCATTTTGGCATTATAGCACTTCTAAAATCCAACAACTCTATGTGGCCCTTCAAACCAGATTCCCCGTACCGCGAGTAGTTAAAAGATATTATAATAACACTTTGTATATTATATTTTATAATATATTTATTGTTTATAAGTTCATAATAACGATATTAAACTTAAACATAAGCTATACTTGAAGTAGGGTAAGCATAACTCTCTTACCGGGAGGTTTGGCTAGAAACCAGGCTCTGCGGGGGCAGAACTTCTGAGCTAAAAGCTCTTCTTTTTGGAGGCTTCTAGCGCTCCGAGTCTTTTCCTCTAGCACATTGAGGTTACTAGGTCTTTGGGAGGCTTAGAGAGAAGTTAGAGAGAGAAGTGAAAGGGTTTTGGTGTGAAAAATGAAGGCACTCTCGCATGTAATTTATAGGCTGGAATTGGATCGAACTCGTTGAGTTGGTGCCACATGTCACCATCTGGTGGCAAGGCGTGGGGAGAAAGCAATGGCTCAGATCGCGCCACGTCACCCACTTCGCTGCAGCACCCTTCCGACTTCTAAATTCCGTAACTTTCACATACTAGCTCCGTTGTCCATACTATTTATATCCATGCGTATATATTGACAAGATCTACGACTCTCCTTTTGACTCCATTGGCTAATTCTCGGCCAATTTTAAATTTAACAGTATGAGAATATTACACTTTTAACGACCGTGTAAAATTCATTACTTTACATACGGACTCCGTTTTCGATTGTATTTTTATCGTTGAAATCCTATTAATGAGATCTTCAATTTTCATTTAGGTTGTTAGCTAAAAATCACTCGATCTATAATTCGATTTCCGGGCTGTATACTGCTATGCGAAATCTTAGAAAAATCGTAACTTCCTCATACGAAGTAAGATTTTGACGTTCTTTTCATGCACACTCTCGGTTTAACGTATACTACAACTTTAATTTAGATCTCTAAGGCTAAAAAGTAATTTATCAAAAATTCACTTTTTACAATTCCCGGTGTCGTGCCGGTTTAGCCGTAAAACTTCGACGGGTCATAATTTCTTTGTTATAACTCGGATTTCGGCGTTCTTTATATGTACGGAACCCTTGTGCCCTGTGATATAACTTGGTTAAGATTATTTAATCTAAATAATATTCTATCAAAAAGTCATGTTTGATGCTCATTGTCTTTAAATTGACTAGCCCGTATCTGTGGGCGTTACATATTTGTGGCATACATTTTTTTTGCGCCAAAATGACGTTGTCGAGTGGACTGCAAAAATCGAAATTCCCTGCGTAAATTTTGATCACCTGTGAAAATCTGCAAAAACGTTTTATTTTCTAAAAAAAACCATATGTTGTCATGTCAAGTGGATTAAGAAAAACAGATACCATACTATGGAATCAGAATCTGTAGTGGGAAATTAATTTGATAAAAACATTGTAGAACTTACCCATTGTCCTATTTTGTTTCAAAAACTTTTAGACATTTTTTGTCTAATTGTCACACCCCGGCCGTCGGCGGAAACACCAGGCGGTGTAACGTCATTTCTCGTATCATAGTTATCAACTTCCTTAAAACACATGCATTTTAAAATACGTCAACATAAAGTTAGTGAGTCCATAGGTTTTGACTCCATATAAAAATAATATATTTTCCAAGTTCAAAAGTATAGTTTTGAAAGTATCATTTTGACTCTCTAACGTTTAGCATATATATCCTAGGTATAAAAGTTTACTTACCAAATAAGTAGTTTACCTGTAAGTCTCATATACTATGAATATAAGTGTTTGTAATTCCATACAAACGAAAGTTGTTACGTATAAATCTTATTTCAATTCTATACGAGTAAAACCGCTACGTATAAATCTATTTCAATTCTATACAAGTAAAACTGCTACGTATAAATCTATTTCAATTCTATACGAGTAAAACCGCTACGTATAAATCTATTTCAATTCTATACGAGTATGTGTGTTAGGTATAATTATCTACTTAATATACAAGTAGTATACCTACCAGTTTCTTGTACCTAGAGTATAAGTGTTTGGGAAACTTATACTTAACATTAATACTTGTATAACGACAAAGTATAATGCTTCTAACAATTTGCTATCATGAGTCCGTAACCGCGGCTATATGACTAGTTTCAAACCTCTGCTTGATGCTACAAGTTTCGCATCTTAAGATAAGTTTCACACGCTTCATCAACGTCGGAATAATAAACAAACAAAAGGACAGTTCGTCACTCGCACACCGTTATGTTGTAGCTAGCAACCACGAGTGGGGTTGTCAACCCGTATCTTATTCATACACGACTTCCTCGCTCACACGGGATTAACGGTTACAGGTCAGAGGATTTTCCCTAAGATTTCCAATCTTATTTGATGAATACAATAGCTCATGTAGACTTGTCGAGTTCCGTTAGTTCTAGTAGTAAAATCATATTCGTGTCTAAAACCCTAAGTTATTAGACTATGCTTTTAACATTACTCCTAATATTTATAATACTTAGGCAGTACAACAGCTATAATTAGAATTAAAACCAGGTTTTATCTTGACATAAAACCAATAACAACAACATATAACATACCTGGTTTTATCTTGACATAAAACCAACAATAACAACATATTTATCAATTAACATATAGAACTTCCGAGTATAACTCTGGAACTATATCGCACACATAATATATATAGAATCCTAAGTATAACTCAAGATCTACATTAGTATACTACTATAACAATAACATACTAACAACTTTACGATAGTTGTATAATTTCATATACGAATAACTATATCCCGGTTATTATAACTATCTACGTTGATACTAATATACTATCATATAGACATAATAATAACGTATATATAATATTTAGCATGCGTTTTCCCCCGAAAACATTAAAAGTGGGGCCGTGAAACTCACCTTAATAGCGTGATCTATAGAATCTAAACGGTCAGAGGCTCGTCGTAGTGAGGCTCGGGAAGGGAAATGGCCTTCGGAAACGAGAGAGAATGAAAGTAGAAGGTGTAAGGATTGAATGAGCTTTGATCGCTATTTATAGGGTGTTTTGGGCCATTCCACATCGTGGCATACCTAGGGCCACGTCGTGGCCATCCATGAGTCACCCCGTAGCTTTAACACGTGTTTTCTAGCCCCGATTAGTGTCCCAGACACATTTCACGTCGTGGCCTTAATTGCCACGTCGTGGCTTAAGGCGGCTAGGGTTTCTTGCCACGTGTCATGCTCTAAGACAGCTGCATCTTCGGAAGGTCATAACTTTTGCATACGAACTCCGTTTTTGACGTTCTTTATATGTACGCGTAGCTAATTCCGAGTACTACAACTTTCTTTTAGACTCCAATAGCTAATTCTAAGTCTATTTTAAATTCCTCTTTATATAGTGTTCGGTTTATCATAACTTCTTCACCCGAAGTCAGATTTAGATGTTCTCTATATTTTTGGAATCGTATGGACGTATACTTTGATTTATACTATAAAGTATGTATGAAAGTTCATATTTATATTAGAATTATCATGAAATACATAGTGAGTTTACTACATTACCTGTTTTGACAAAATCACATTACATGATTGGTATAATCACATGTGATTGTTATTGACCTATTTTGACTAGTGTTACACTAATTTCCCTAGAAACTTTTCTAACTTACATATTCTGATATTGTTAACAAAAAAATGAGTTCAAAAATTCTAGATGTGAATTTTATCGTTGTGGATATTGGTGGTACATGAAAATCGAAAAATGGGGAATTCATATACATTAGACTATTTGTTAAAAACTTCGGTCTTGAAATTACCTTAGATATGAATTTCCCATATTTATATAACTTGGTCAAATAAATGTTAAATTTGGAAGACAATCCTAGAATCAATGTTTTGTTTTTCTAACATCCTATATTAAAGTATGTTATACATATAACTTTTGAGGGTTATGTGAAACATTTAAAGAAGATTATTCAGCAAGTTTCTACTCATGGAAATCTGTATTTGGTAAATAATGATCTAGTAGAGGAGACACAAATTGTTTAATATGTCACAAATCGGCCTATTGTTGGTGGGAACCGATCTAGCAGGAAAAGAGGATCTCGTAGTAGAAGAGAGAAAAGTTATGCTAAGAATAGATTCAACGGAAGAGATAGCGACAATCCTGGAGGTATACATATCTCTCCAAATGAACCTTACCATGTATGTGGATTTTTCCAAATGGAACACCGATACAACAATAATTCAATCCATAACTAATTAATGAAAATTTATACATACCGAGACAAATTTAGTTTCCTAATCCTGGATATTATGTACCATATCAAACACTGTTTGTATAATATTGTGATTGTTATCGGTGAGACAACATGATTTACTAATAACCACAGTTATCGAAGCTCTATATAGCGGTGCAACATGTATTAAAGAATCGATAAAGCAGAGGTATAAATAGGTCTAAACATTCAATGCCAATGCTACTAATTCTTTTATGCAGGGGGACTCTATGATAAATCTAATACCTTATATTGAGATGATGCTTCCTAGGAGGATGAAAAAGTATCGAACTTGGCAAGCAAGATCCATCTCTAGCTTTAGCTTTGAAGGTACAAATTTTTTGTTTTCTGAAATTGTTTATCTTGATCACAGGATTTCGAGATGGGAAATAGAAAAAGAAAAAGTGGTATAGCTTGTGGACACGATCTTGAGATCATGTAACATGCTAGAGATTCACAATATGGTTAATTAAAATTTAACTTTTACTGTGTATCGAACTTTAAACCGAATTGATATAGTTAATCATCTAACACTATAAGAAATAAAGGCATTAGCGGTGACACAAATAGCGGCGACACTTACCTTTAGCGTCGACAGATCAAATTGTCGCCGCTAAAGGTAAGTGTTGCCGCTATTGGTGTCGCTGCTAATGGCCCATGACACGGATCCGCGCTTTCACGTTCTCGTAAATTAAGACCGTTTGATTATGTTTTTAATCCAACGACTAGGGTACTCGACGAATGCACAAAAGCAATACCGACGACAAAAGTCGCCGCTAAACACCTAACAGAGTCGCTACTAATTGTCGAATAAATAGCGCGGCAATGATTCCCTCCTATGTGTCGCCGCTATTGATAGAAGTCGCCGCTAAAGCCAAAATTGTTGCAGGTAAAGGAGTTGCCGCTAAAGGTCGACGCAGTTAACCAAAAAAATCGACGCCCATTTCCTTTTCTCTTCTGTTTGCTTCCATCTCGTTGCTGCTACATTTTTTCTTTCATCTTCTTCGTCGATTCACAAGCAACCTCCTCCGGCAAAACCGAGATTAAGGATTCTGGCCACATAGAAGAAGATATTGGCGGTCAAAGTTGAGATTGACCGGTGAGGCTCCTCAGTTTTCAGCGACGGGCACTACATTCCGGCGATGCCCTTTTTGTTTATGTTTTATAATTTAACTTATAAATTTATATATGTTGTTATTTATTATGTAGTTGGAAAATCTTCGTGCAATGCTCAACGACCCAGCATGTAGGGAGAAGTTTTATTCGTTTTTTCAATCACAAAATAATCAAGGAGGAAACGATGGGAACAAAGATGATGATATGTAGGGAGGAACTTTATTTGTATGTTACACTTGTTGTCACGTTTTGCTACTTGTTAGAATTGTAAAACTTACTTTGCTACTTGTTAGAATTGTAAAACTTTTGGTTGTTTTATGTTGGTATGGAATTAAGTATAACAATATTTGGCATTTAATCGGATGTTGTTATGTAACTTGTTTCTTTTTTTAACGTTGTTATGTATCTGTTTTTTATACCCAAAATCGTTGATTAAAAAAATTTTAAAAATGAAAAATGCTATTACCAGCGACACTATTACCGGCGACGACAGAATTAGCGGCGACTCGAAGCATTATCGGCGACAGGAGCATTACCGGCGACAATTCTTTTTAGCGATGACAATCTAATCAAAAGTGACAGAGCAGTAGCGGCGACTTGTTGTCGCTATTGCCTTTACTGGCGATTAGCTAACTCTTTACCAACGACTATTGTCGCCGCTATTGCCCGGAATTCTTGTAGTGTGATATCTCATCTTCAATAAGAATTACCAAACGATGTATTGGTCATCATAACTCATTTGTAAGTGAATAATTTTTAAGAATCAACTTTAATGTCTACTTTATGTAAAGGCTACATGTTTATACACTTATTATAACGACATCCATATATCCGACATGTTTATACCCTTATTATAACGACATCCATATATCCATATGAAAGTTGATCTTTGGAGCTTATAAATTATGAATCCAGATATCAAAATATCGGAGTGTGATATGTTACTAGATAGTCTTCGTTACAAATAACACAATGAAAAAGATTCAGTTCAAACAAAGTTCTTATGCGAAAGTTATGAATATTGAAATTTTGGTCTTTTTCATATTTTTTTTACCGAGTAGCTTGCTTTAGAACTAAAAAAAAATACGACTTCTCGATTGTCAAATTTGGAGTGTAATATGTTTATGGATAACTTTTTTTTTTACAAAGAACACAACGAAAAAAAAAATCACCTAAAAACGAACTTGGTATGAATTGAAAGAGTTATATGAATGTTCAAAGTTAAGAAAAATATCATATTTCTGCAGGTCACCAAGATTTCCGCACGCCACATCGATTTTTAAGTCCACATTAACGAAAACAACCTCGTTTTGGCCATCACACGAAATATTCACGCTATCAAGATTTTTGCAGGTGTTAGGCTTGTGAAAATTGGGGTTATTTTTGGAAAAGCCTTGGAAAATTAACTATTATAGTCATCTTCTATAATTTTAGTGCAAATTTTTAAATTAAGTATTTCAATATCTACTTTGAAAATGCTTTTTTTTTGTTCTAGCAATGAGTTTTTTATTATTATAAACGGTTAAGATTTCTTTTTAATATATTGTTTGTTTAAAAAAAAACTGAAAACACAATACCGCAAAAAAAAACAACGAAAAATTAGGATTTCATAATTAAACCAATCAAGATATTTGTTATTTATTGAGTTTAGTACTTCAGATGTTTACAAAGCTTTACAACGGAAAAAGTGAAACACCTGGGTGTTGTAAAAAATAGAAAAGTAAAGTGTGGATGAGGATGTTTTTGCGTTGATGACTTTTGTCATGTATAAGAATGGAGTTCTTGTGAAAGTGATTGGGCAAATGCAGTTGGCAACCAGATAAAGACATAAATATTACATAGTAAGGGTGCATGCAGTTGGGGGGAAAGAAACAATGCTCTTTAACTCGATCTATGTGAAATGTCTACCTTCCAGCGTTATGTACAATGTTTTTTCTTCAACTGCATTCTGCTTTTAAGGCCACTTTTCATTCTGCAAGACCCTCAAGGTTTTCTCATATTTTCTTCCAAATACAAAGCTTTCTCTCTCTCTTTCTCTCTCACTCTCTCATCATTCCACCATGGTAAGTCATGACGACTCTCTCAGTATATGTATAATGCTCATATATCTTATGTGAACTTCTGCATGTACGCAGGGGGAGGAGACATCAAAGACAGGCTACAAATTACTTCGCGGGCTTAGCTTCAAGCCCAATGGTCTAAAGGGTGGCTTCAAAGCTTCTGGTTTCATCTTTGGTAAACCATACTTGTTTGTATATCATAATTACTACCGAATATTATGATGCGAAAGTTTCTTATACTCGAGTAGGAAGTACCACCAGTAACATACTCCAGCACATTCTTTTTAAGATTGTGGTTGACATAATTGAAGGTTTCTATGATTAACCTCTAATACCCTCGAACTATAATATATCATCAAGCTTGATACATAATGGAATGGATAAAATTGAAGTCAGTTGGTAGTTGTTATCCAAGTGTTTAGGATTGTTTTCTTACACACGTGTATCACATATATAATAAGTCACGCTACCTCAAATACTACAATAAATAGAAGTAGTTCTGTTTCACGCTAACCTCCCAAACTATATGCTACAAAGACCTGGTAAATTTTTAAATAATATTATTTGTGACTTACCATGAATATTAATTATAATTATTTTACTAGTTTTTTATGTATGCAAATTTATGAACCACAAGTTTGAGACATGGTACTTGTTCTCACATTTACGAAGAGTAAACTAACAAAAGTGTTATAAATTTGTCTAAGTAGGTTAACAAATAAATAATATTCAGTTGCCAGTATAGAAGCCGCAAAAGCATCATTCGTTGTGCATGATCTTAGATGTGTTATTAGATTGTCAACAATGGGAAATATGACACAGTCAACTTTTCTAATGTCAATAACTTTTTAAAATATGTCAAATAGTTTTTTCAATTATCTATATATAAATCGATGTAATATATCAATCCACTTAATTTCAAATATTTCAACACCACATCAACAATTACTTTATATATTTGTTTTATAAATTAATGGTTCTTATTAGAGTATATAAATCAGATTCTAATAAATCGCTTTATATTTGACATGTTTTCATACTCATCATAATCTTCGATTATTCCAATCCAACGATTAATCAAAAATGCTGTCTCGTTCTCACACAATAATAGCTTTTATAAATAATATATAATAAGGTGGGTCCCAGTTTTCAAGTCTTTTTTTAAATAAACGAGAAAGACGAAGGTGATGTGGTTTTCATAAAAAATATCTACAAGAAGAAAAAGACACCGTTGTGGGATGTCTCATCTGATTATGGTCCTTATGGAAAAATATACAGAGAAGAATACCTCACACCAAAACGCAATATGTGTTCTATTTTCCATAAATATATCATTTCTCCTATAATACATTGAGCACTAAACGTTCGATCAAAGATTTATTTCAAATATAAAAATGTTTCTTTTTGTAATTGAAGATGTCAATAACGTATTGAACTTTCTATAATGAATGTCAATATGTCATCCCCTTTGATCCAAGAACTTAATTCATTTAATGTCAACTAGACATATTACGTCACATTTAACTCTTTCATACTTATAAATGTGCAGGTTTGGTGGCATTAGAGAACATGGGATTCGTATCAAACGTATTGATATTGTTCTCATACTTCATGAAGGATTTGAGTTTCAACATCCCTGGGGCCGCAAACACAGTTACTAATTTTATGGGCTCGACATTCCTTCTATCAATTATTGGTGCTTTTATTTCAGACACTTACATCTCCAGATTCCATACTTGTCTTATTTTTGGAGTGATCGAAGTAGTGGTATGCAAATTAACAGCCGTCACAAAAGGGATAAGATTTTTACTAAAACATGATTAGTTTTCAACAACTAAATTACACCATGTGTGATTGATGACAGGCTTTTGCGATAATGACAATTCAAGCTCATGCCACAAGTCTGCATCCAAAACCTTGTGGTGGAAAGGCAAGTTGCATGGAAGGAGGGGTAGGATTCATGTTTTACACCTCATTAGCATTGTTAGCATTAGGTTCGGGTGGTGTTAGAGGTGCCCTTGCCCCGTTTGGTGCAGACCAGTTTGACACGATGAAACCAAAAGGACTTACGGCACAAGGAAGTTATTTCAACTGGCTTCTCCTCAGCACCACCTTGGGCGCCACCGTGGGAGTAACTGGATTCGTGTATGTTAGCACTAATCATGGCTGGTGGTGGGGCTTCTTATTAGCTACCATTACTAGCTCCTTGGGGTACACTTTATTTCTTTTGGGGAAACCCTTCTACCGCATTCAAGCTCCTAAAGACAGCCCGCTTCTAAGGGTTACTAGGGTATGCGTACACACACACACACACACACTCTCTCTCTCTCTCTCTCTCTCTCTCACACTCTCCCCATTGGTGCATAAAGCATGAAAAATGTGCAAAAAATCTTACAGAATTCTTTCTGAATGCAAATTTTCATGACATTGTGCAGGTGTTTGTAGCATCTGTCAACAATAGAAACTTAGCGCTACCAGAAAATTCTGAAGAGTTACATGAAAGTAGCAAAAATGAGCCCTTAATGGGAAAAAAACTCTCTCGCACTGCCCAATTCACGTACGTATTACATTCCATATCTAGAAAGTAATATAAATTAAATTCAGGTGTTGGAGTTGTATATTTATAAAACGAGGTATAAAAATAAAATCGTAGCTGAGTGTGATATTGTACAGTTGGCTGGACAAGGCAGCAGTTGTTCCTAAAGATTCAAAACCAAGTGAACTTGCACCATGGGAGATATGCACTGTGACACAAGTTGAAGAAGTTAAGATCCTAATAAGAATGCTTCCTATCATACTAAGCACTGTTGTCATGAACACATGTTTAGCCCAACTACAAACATTTTCACAAGCTCAAGGAAACTTCATGAACAAAAAACTTGGAAAACTTGACTTCCCTGCAGGCTCAATTCCAGTAATTCCCCTTGTCTTCATGTCAATTCTCCTTCCTGTTTATGAGTTCTTCTTTGTACCATTTGCAAGAAAATTCACCAAACATCCACAAGGAATTACTCAACTCCAAAGAGTTGGGGTTGGCCTTGTTCTCTCTGCAATCTCAATGGGAGTGGCTGGCATTGTGGAAGTAAAGAGGAGAAACCAATCAAGACTTCATCCACTTGAGCCTATTAGCCTCTTTTGGCTTTCTTTTCAGTATGGTATTTTTGGGATTGCAGATATGTTCACACTAGTGGGATTACTTGAGTTCTTCTACAAAGAGGCTCCTGTAGGGATGAGATCACTTGCCACTTCATTCACCTGGATATCTGTGTCGCTTGGGTACTTTCTGAGTAGTGTTTTGGTGGATATTGTCAATTCTGTTACGAAGAGAGTGTCGCCAAGCAAAAAAGGATGGATTAATGGGCTGCTATTGGATAACAACAATCTGAATTTATTTTATTGGTTGTTGGCTGTGTTGAGCTTGATAAATTTCGCAGTTTACTTGCTTTCAGCCATAAAGTATAAGTACAAAAAGGAGGATGATGAATTATTGAAGACAGAAATGGCGTCAACAACTACAAGTGTTGCCATGGTCAGTGCAAGTGAAGATGAGTTACCAAAGAGTACAATTCAAGAAGACCCTCCAGTGGGTGAAACAACCGTTGAATCAAATGAGGATGTTAAAAATGTGAAAGCACCGAATGAGGGGGTTAATGATGGAAAAGAACATGAAGCTCTAAAAGCAGAATCTTGAAGATATTGTTGAGTTTTTGGATCACTTCTCTCTTTCTTTTTTTCCTTGTACTTCATTGATTCATTAGCTTTTAAACAATCCACTCTAACCCTCCAACCCAACCATCTTTTTGGTGTGCTTTATGTTGTTATATTTGGATAAGCTCAGATGAGCACACATAAATGTAAGCATCATGTTGTATGCTACAAAATTCTGTTATAAAAAAACATTTTCTCTTCAAATAGATTGCAACACTAATTGCGGATTATTAATGACTTGGCTCTAGTTTGTCTAAATGGATATAATTTAGTAATATAAAAAAGGGAAATCTAAGGAAAAGTCTCAATACTTTGTGAAAAATTTTAATAAAGTCCCAAATTTTATTTTTTGAATAGAAAAGTCCCGAATTTTTAACTTTTTGAATAGAAAAGCCTAATACACCGGTTAATTGATTCACTTTATCCCTTTCTGACCTGTTCAGCAGTTCATAGGACCAAAATCATAAATTTTTCCAAATTAATGGGTTTTTTCTGCAGATTTTGTCAAAACTTATATATAATGTGTAAACGTATATTTTACGTATTTATATCTATTTTTACGTACTTTTGTATTTTTTTAAGTTTTTATATGTATATGTTTATGCATTTTTATAGATTTTAAATGTATAAACGTGTTTTTTTACGTATTTATATATATATTTAAGTATTTTATATATTTTTAAATGTATTTTTATGTATCATGTATTTATATATATTTTTACATATTTATGTCTTTTTGTAAGTTTTTATATGTATATGTTTAGATTGTTTATGTATTTTAAATTGATAAACGTATTTTTAACGTATTTATATGCATTTTTAAGTAGTTTATATACTTTTTATTTATTTGTATGTGTTATTTTTTTATGTATTATGTATTTATGTATTTTTTTAAAATTTTTTATATAGATGTTTATGTATGTTTATGTATTTTAAATGTATAAACGTATTTTTTACATATTTATATGTATATTTAAGTATTTTACATATTATCATGTATTTCAATGTGTTTTTTTATGTATTATGTATTTATATGTATTTTTTATGTATTTATCTAATTTTTAAAGTTTTTTATATGGATGTTTATGTATTTTAAATGTGTAATTGTATTTTTTTTTACGTATTTATGTACTTTTTACATCAATTCGTCTTCACCATTTCATCCAATTCGTACAACTTCTTCAAGTATTTCTAGATGTAACACTCGGTTCCTGATACGTATTTTAATTAAAGTAAACTCATGTTTTTCTTTGGGACTCGGCGAGTTGGAGGCCCAACTCGTCGAGTAGACTCGACTTTGGATCGGCAGGATAAGTGAGCTACTCGACAAGTCGGGAGACCGACGCGACGAGTAGGACTGTCTGGATGAAACCCTAATATTTAGGGTTTGCACCATATTTAAACAACTTATAACGCCCCAACACATCCTCCATTGTTCCTCCCAACCTAACGAAAGCCCTAACTCGAACCCTAAGCCTATTTTGAGTGTTTGTGAGCTTTTTGGTGACTTTTGTGTGCATTTGAAGTTGGAAGAGAAGGAGGAAGCTTGGGAGTTCAAGTGGAAGCTAGTAGATCTAGAGGTTTTGCTTCATTCTTAATTCATTCAAGGTAAAAAGCTTGAACCTTGACCATCTACCTCTTAGATCTTGTTTTGGGGCTATTTTCCTACCCTTTTTATGAGTTGTGAAGTTATAATCGGATTTTGTGAGTGTGTTTGGAGTTATACTTCAGATCTGGAACCATTGAGGGTTCCCATGGCATAAATGTGCCAACTTTATGGCCATGGGAGACCCATGCTTCTTATATACCTCTTTTTATGGCTTTTGAGCCAAAAAAACCCCCATGCATGGACGTCAAGATTGGAACTTTACGTAACAAATGGACCGTAGGAGGTCAGATCTATGGTTTTGATGCATTAAGACCCATTATAATCGACTTAATAGTTTTGGACAAAGAGGGACTCGGTGAGGCGCTTGGGTGACTCTGCGAGTCGGGTCGCATTTTCCCCCAAATGTCTTCTAGAAATGGTCTTTGGTTGAGTGGAAGGAACACTCAGCCTGTTATGGGTTTGTTATTGACTTGAAGATCAAAGGACTCGACGAGTTCAAGAAGAAACTCGGCGAGTTCAAGGCAATGTCCCAACCACATGAAGACGGACTCGACGAGTTCAAGGATAAACTCAGCGAGTCATAGACTGAACACCTTCATATGGATGAAAATGAACTCGACAAGTTCAAGGAGGAACTTGGCAAGTCGGTTGAAGATAGTCTGATGTGTTGGTGAAGGCGAACTCGTCGAACTCTTGCTATACTCGACGAGTAGGGACAGGATGGTAGCATTTTGTGGACATGGGGACTCGGCGAGTTGGTGGACCAACTCGGCGACTCGAGTCAACCAGATGTTGACTTTGACCAAAGTTGACTTTGACCAAGGTTTTGACCTTGACTTTGACTTGGACTTGAGTGACCCTTGTAATGGTTATAAGTATGAATTGATAACTTATAAAAGTTGTCGTGTAGGGATTGAGAAGTCGAGGAGAGTCGATTTTCACACTGAGGACGGTGCAGGCACTACACGACATTGAGGTGAGTTGCCTTCCAGTAGAAGTGGGTCTAAGGCACCAAGGCCGACCCACTAGTAGTTGATTACAGTTGAGATGATTGTCTTTGTGATAATTTCCTGGTTTGCTATTGCTTGTTGTATTCTATGTGCTAGTATGATATGTTCTATGTGATAGTGGTAGTAGGAGGGGAATAGTCCCCCAATTCGGTCGTTAGGACCGAAGAGTAGGTCGGACACCCCAGATCTGTATGACAGCATGATTATGATATGTTATTATGTGATAGTAGTAGGGGTGAAATAGTCCCCGTGACCGGGTGAGATAGACCGGAGGGTAGGCAGGCACCCCAGAATGGTCGGACATGGGTAGGTCAGCACCCTAGAATGGCTTGACATGGGTAGGTCAGCACCCCAGAATGGCTTGACATGGGTAGGTCGGGCACCCCAGAATTGACCGGTAGTATGTATGATGAATGGTATGTGGTATGATGGGGGAACTCACTAAGCTTCGTGCTTACAGTTTTTAGTTTTGGTTTCAGGTACCTCTTCAGCTAAGGGGATGGAGCCGGCAAGGTAGCAGCGCATCGCACACACATGATTTCCGCTTTGAGAATCCTAGGATTGTACTCTGACATTTTACTATTTGATGTTATGGTTTTCGAGACTTGTGATTTGTGACTTGATGTTTTGAAATGATAGCAACGATGTTTTCCGTAAACTATTTTTATAATTAATGTAATTAAACAAAAAAAATTGGGTCTCGATTTTGGGATGTTACAGTTTATACATTTAAAATACATAAATATACATAGACATCTATATAAAAAATTTTAAAAATACATAAATATGTGCTACATAAAAAAGCACATAAAAATACATAAAAAATATGTAAAATGCTTAAAAATATATATAAATACGTAAAAAAAATACGTTTTTACATTTAAAATACATAAACATCTATATAAAAAACTTTAAAAAATACACAAATACGTAAAATTACATAAAAATAAAAATAAATACATAATACTTAAAAAACAACACATAAAAATACATAAAAAAAATATGTAAAATGGCTAAAAGTACATATAAATAAGTAACAAAATAGTTTTATAAAATTAAAATACATAAAAATACGTAAATATATACATATAAAAACTTAAAAATAGACAAATATGTAAAAATAGATATAAATACATAAAAAATATGTTTATACATTATATACAAAATTTGACGAAATCTGCAAAAAGTCTCATTATTTTCAAAAAAAATTAACAATTTGGTCTCATGACCTGCTGAACAGGTCAAAATGGTTAAAGTGAATAAGTTAGCTGGTTTCTTGTGCTTTTCTATTCAAAAAGTGAAAAAGTCATGATTTTTTTCTTCAAAAAATAAAATTTAGGACTTTATTAAAAAATTTCCTAAAATATATATATGAAGCTGCAAAGTCTCACGTACTCCAATAGGACGTACCATCAGTCTACCATCCCGTCCCTACTCGTCTCACGTACTCCAATAGGACGTACCATCAATCTGATGTTTATGTGTTTGTTTCAGTATGGCGATTACACAACATGGAGCAGGAGGTTCAGGGTCTGGATCAGGATCAGGATCAGGCTTAGGTGTGGGATCCGAGCAGGTTGATGACGAGCTACGCGAATTCTTTGTGTCTGAGATCACGAGAGGTATCCTTGAGGCGACCCTGGTCATTTTCGGGTCGATCAAGGAGGGGATTATTGAGTTGATGGAGGATCACCTCCGGACATTCAGGAGTGACTTGGCGTCCAGCCAGACGGTACACACACACTTTCCTTCAAGGACTTCAGGGGGAGTGGTGCGCCAGACTTTCACGGGGTGAAGGTGTTGGATTAGATGTCTAAGCCCATAACTATTATTGGTATGTACTTGACCCGAGAGTAGCATGGTCCATTTGGGTTGCATATCATCAGGACAATTTGTTAGGATGGACTTTTGAGAGAAGGTTATTTATGGTTTATTAATATATTATAAGTTATAATATATTAATATGAAATCATATGTTTTAATTAGTATCGATCAAGAATTAATTTGGAATTAATTTAGTGATCAAAAGAGACTAATTAAATCTATGGGGACTAATTATGATAATTAGTTATATTTATATGTGTTGGGCTTATGATCCATGTTGGACCAAGTTTATGTATGGATACATAAAGAGTTGGGCCACATGAACCATGGATCATAAAACCCATGGGTATGGATTATGGGTTATACCCATGACCCTTGGAATCCTACATATAAATAGGTTACTCCATAGCCAAAATCACCACTTCTTTTCTTAGAGAAATATGGAGGTGTTTTGGTGCATGGAATTCTCTCTCAATAGCCACCTTTGTCCTAGGTGTGTTGTGATTCCATTTGAGGCCTTTCTTACTATTGGTGCTAAGCTCTTAAGGCCAAATACATCAAGACTTCAAGCCACATAAAAGGTATGTTTCCCTAACTAGTATATTATATGGTTTATGTCAAATGCATGCTAGTTATAGGTTTAATGCCTTGGAAACCATTTGCATGTATAATTAGTGAAAACATAGATCCAATGTATTTAGGGTTGTATGTGCACCATAGGATGTTGTATTATACCAAAATCCAACAGTGGTATCAGAGCCATGGGTTGTTTTCTAATATATTTGATGCAAATGTATTTTTTTTTCAAGTTGAAGGAAAAAAAAGGAAAAAAAAACATGAAGTTTGTCAAATTTTATGATAATTACTTGATTTTATGAAAAACTAATTATTTATAAAATTTAAGTCACTTTACTACAAGAGTTGAATTAGGTCAATTTATTAAAAGATAGAATGATATGATTATTTTATTTGTTTTAAAAGTTTGATCTAAATGGTTTTAAGCAGTTACAAATTTTGTCATAAAATTTTGGAACTCAAAAGTTTTTTTTAAAGTTATGATCTTAAGAGTTTTGAAACTTCCACAAGTTATGGATGTGAAATGTCTTATTTATTAACTCTTTAGGTTATGAATTCCAAGAGTCTTCAAAGGATAATTGTCAAAGTTTCAAGATTTGTATTAGTTTATATGATTATCTAATTTCTTGAAAATTGTTGATGTGAATTATCTTTACTTATGAGTTTAATCTAGATCATAGAAAAATTATTTGATTATTGTGTTAATTGGAATATTTGATCTTAATGGTTTTTATGAACTCCATAACTTGTCCTCAAGTTATGGAAAGTGAAGAGTTTTTCTTTTTAAAGTGTCATTAAGTCTCATAGGTTATGAAAATAGAAGAGTCACTATTTTTAATGTCATCATTAAATGATTTAATATCTTCCATAACTTGTCCTCAAGTTATGGAACTTGAATTTCTTTTTATTAAACCTTAATTAAACTCATAAGTTATGAAAAATTCAAGAGTTTTGAAAGGTTTCAAAACTTGTCCTCAAGTTTTGGAATTTGTAAAGTTACCCCCCCATGTATACTTTAATTCCAAACTAGACCTTAGAATTTTAAAAGTTAAAATTCAACCCTTATACTTTATAATATTATAAGTTAATAATATATATATATATATATATATATATATATATATATATATATATATATATATATATATATATGTGTGTGTGTGTGTGTGTGTGTGTGTATAAGAGCAAGTCAGTCTTACCATTAGTAGGCCTCATTCACGAAGCCGGTCTATAAGGGGGGTATAACGTTGTTGCCTATAAAATGGCAGCTTAATGGGTGTCCACTCTCACCCACCGCTTCCTTGACTAGTGGAGGGTCGTTAGCCGAACAGGTAGGACAAGGACTATAATTCTCCCTTCATTAAAAGTATTAATGATAAATACTACGTAACTAAACCTTTTATTAATTCCCAATCTTAGTTACTTAGGAAAATGTGAATAAGGTGTTAATCCATGAAATTACACTTTGCACTTTGTTTAAACCGTTAGTGGAGCGTGTGTGGTTAACCGGCACACTAACCTGGATTTAACAAAGTAGGCAAAGGGTAACTTAATATTTATCATAGTATCGGTGGAGCTCGTGTGGTTAACCGGCACATCGATTGAGGGGTAAATATTAAGGGTACCAAGTATATTTGCATGGTTACTTCACACCTTGTTTTGTGATCCTCGGCATCCCAGTCACAAAACCTGAAGGGCACACTCGAGATTGAAACATGCCATTGAAAAGTTCAATGAATCTCAAAAGATCTAGGAGTTTCAAATCCAATTAAAACTTAATTATATTTCGTTTTCATGGTGGAAATTGGTAAATCGTCATTTACCTACCTTCAACTATTTTATAGCTTGGATTACGGCATCCATCTTCCGGTTATAAATAGGTTGTTGGATCCTAGCCTTAATATTTCATATTGGGTGTTATATTAAGGACTTAAATCAACTTTACTTGAATTTCTCCCATTGTTGATGTCTGGTTTAAACAACAATGATCTTCCCAAATCAAGCTTTCCTAAGGAATATGACTTCCCGAGTTTGGCTCATGGAAGTCATACTTCTCTTCCTCCACCTCCTCCAATTATTCTCCCTGACCCACAAGTTTAAAGACTTGAAAAGTTCAAGATCACTCAATCCCTATTCACAATAAAACATAAAATTGGAAGTCCTGTGTGCACTCATGTCTTAGGACTGAAGTCACACAGTGACAGGTTGAGAATGTTGGGTGTCGTTGTCCCAAGGAAGTTGGCTATTGACTGGGTCTTTCAGTCACTTCCTGAGTCATATAGAAAGACTACTATGTGACAGATCACGACATGACCCTAATGGATCTTTCTTATTTGCTTATTGCTGCTGAATGAGAGATGATTTGGTGCAATAGTCAATAAAATATGGATGGAAGGTCTATTTCTCAAACTTCCATGGACATGGACAATGGTAACATTGGAAGTCCAGAAAAAAAAAACTTTCTCTTCCCAATGGAAAGGGATCGGCCTTGGTCAACCCGGTTGACCGGAAGATAAAGAGAAAGTTTAAGTCTGGAATAGCCTTTTGTACCATTCCCAAAGATTCCATATGTTTTCATTGTGAAGAAAAAGGGGCATTGGAAGCGAAGCTGCCCAAGCTACCTGAAAGAAAGAAGAATCAAAAAGTTTGACTCTGCTTCAGGTAAGTCCACTATCTAACTCTGTTAAGTTCCCAGTTGATGATTCTTAATACAAAATGTGACTCGGTTGCATTTTGATATTTAGCAGGATCAAGCAAAGGGAAGGAAACTTAAAGAAAGAGTATGCTGAATTTGATCACAAAGATGGATTTCTTTCGCTTGGTTGAAGATCGAATTCTTGAGCTACTTCTTAGGAGTTATGATAGATTGCTAGGAAACATGTAATAGCATAGTTTTCATTTCAAGTTACATTGTAAGGAAAAGTTTTTCCGCATTTTGATAAATAAATAAAAGTTTGTTTTACTTTATTTTATATCTCCTTACAATGGCATTTATGAAAACTTGATGTTTGTATGTTTCTAGCAATATTGGAAATATGAATTTGATTCTTTCGTTTGTGGTAGTGTCTAAATTTACCAAATAAGGAAAGATTCTCATCACCCAAGCTTCAATTGGACCGAAACTTGGAATCATTCAAGTTGTGTAGTATGATGAATGAGAATTTCCATCTTTGGAAAATTAAGACTAATTCCTTGTTCGCATGTACATGTGACTCAAGTGAAGGACTAAAGGATCAAGTACACATTCTTGTGCACTAGCCAGAGTCCACCACAAAAGATTGATAAGACTATTCTGTTGGATAAGGTGTCTAAGTCCATAACTATTTCTGGTATGTACTTGACCCGACCCGGCATGGTCCATTTGGGTTGCATGGCACCATGCAATTGGATAAACTAAAATGAGAGAAATAACACTTATGGTTTATTAATATATTATAAGTTCTAATATATTAATAATATTATTTAATTAGTTTGATCAAGAATTAATTTAGAATTAATTAAGTGATCAAAAGATAACTAATTAAATATATGGGTAGATTATGTAAATCTTTCATATCTTATATAGTGGGCTAAGAGGCTCCATGGATTATCAAGTTGGGTTCCACCCATAGGATGCTCCATGGGAGTTACAAACCCATGGGTCATGGAAATGAAGAGTCATGACACATTAGGGTTTACATGGTGTAACCCTAGATGTGTCAACACTATATAAGAAACCCATTCTCCACCAAAATAGGCTACACATAAGAAACAAGAGGGCTAGGCCGATTTTAGAAGTGTGTATTCTCTCTAAAGTCATTCCAAAAGCATTTGGTGTTGTGTGAAGCATTTGAGGCATCACACTTGGCGTGCTAGGCTCACAAGGTTTCAAGGATCATAAGCAACAACAAGGTAAGTTATTCTATCTTTCATGCAAGTTAAAATTTGTTCCCCATGTATGCTAGATAGGAATATAACCTTGGAATTCAACTTTGCATGATAATTAGACAAACATAGACCTAAGGTTATTAGGGTTGCATGTACACTTAGGAAGTGTTAAAATGCTCAAAACCCATTAGTGGTATCAGAGCCTAGGTTTGTTTGTTTTTTTTTTTTTTTGTGCAAACTGCTTGAAAAAAAATCGTTTTTCTGTTTTCTGCTCGTATGAAAGTTTGCACATTTGTTGCTGGAAATGGACTAGAAACATTACCCTAAACTGTTTTGATGTTTTAAAACTTGTTTTAGATGGTTTAATGTTTATGCTAATCCATTTACAATGGCAATTATCAAAATTACAAGTTTTTTTTAAGTGTAATTTTTTATTCTTGAAAGTGTTCATATTCATGTTCTTGAACTTATGAAGATTAGATGATCATAGGAATTGTTTGTAACCTTCATGGTAGTTTAATTCATGATCATAATGTGTTTTAATGGAGTCCATAACTTGTTCTCAAGTTATGGAAAACCAAAAGTCTCACTTTTATTAAAGTCATTAAAAGAACACAAGAGTTATAAAAATGAAGAGTCTTCATTTTTATTACTCAATTAATTCATAAATTATAAGAAATGAAAAGTTTTTGAAGTTTACAAAACTTGCCCTCAAGTTTTGGAACAAGTAAAGTCTTGATTAAAACTTTAGTTCCAACCCTTAGAATTTTAAAAGTTAAAATTCAACCCTTATACTTTATAATATTATAAGTTACTAATATATATATGTATAACATCAAGTCGTCTTACCGCTAGTATGCCTCATTCACGAAGCCGGTCTATAAGGGGGTATAAGGTTGTTGCTTATAAAATGGCAACTTAATGGGTGTCCACTCTCACCCACCGCTTCCTTGATCGGTGGAGGGTCGTTAGCCGAACGGGTAGGACAAGGACTTATAAATTCTCATTAAAAGTATGGTGAATATTATAAAGTAACTAAATGCTTTTATTAAATTCCCAATTTTAGTTACTTTAGGAAAAATGTGAATAAGGTGCTAATCCATGAAATTACACTTTACACTTTGTTTAAGTCGTTGGTGGAGCGTGTGTGGTTAACCGGCACACTAACTTGGACTTAACAAGGTAGGTAAAGGGTGACTTAAGGTTTATCATAGTATCGGTGGAGCGTGAGTGGTTTACCAGCACATCGATTGAGTGATAAACTTTAAGGGTACCAAGTGATTTGCATGGTTACTTCACACCTCGTTTTGTGATCCTCGGTATCCCAGTCACAAAACTTGGAGGGCACACTCGAGATTGAAACATGCCTTTGAAAAAAAATTCATTGAATCTCAAAAGAATCTAGGAATTTCTAAGAACCAATTACAAACCTAATATCTATATTTCGTTTTTCATGGTGGAAATTGGTGAATCGTCATTCACCTACCTTTCAAATATGTTATAGCTTGGATTACGGCATACCTCTTCTAAGTTATAATATATTGTGATTGGATCCTAGCCTTAATATTACATTTGGGTGTTTTATTAAGGACTCTCTTAATATCTAAACTCATCTTGTTCTCTTCTTTCAGATGTCTTCAAACAATGCTGCTTCTGGCTCTAATCCTAATGGCTCCTTTACCCTTATGAACTTGTGTGGGAAAGTCATTTTTGATGGATCCAACTTCAATGAATGGATCAGAAACATCAGGATGATTACCCGCTACGAGGATAAAGAATATGTCCTTGACAAGGAGCGTAAGGAGATTGATGAGACCACTGCAACTCCCCAGGAGATCGCTGACTTCCGGGCACATGAAAGGGATGCTACAAAAGTGGCATGCATCATGTTGGCCACCATGACAGCGGAACTCCAAAAGTCCTATGAGGACTTCTACCCTTTTGAAATGCACCAAGATCTGATGGAAAGATACCATCAAAGTGCACGACAAGAGAGGTATGAAATCATATGCTCTATCATAACAACCATGATGAAAGACGAGGAATCCGTGACGAGCCACATGCAGAAAATGCAAAGGTATGTGGATCGGTTGCTGAAGCTTAATGTGAACTTCCCTAAGGAGCTTGCAATAGATATCATTTTGCACTCCTTACCATCGTGCTATGATCAATTCTGCATGACATATCTCATGAATAAGGAAGAGGTCACACTCAGCAAACTTCAGGGACTCCTCAAGACCGCAGAAACAGGTCTTAAGGGTAAGTCGGTTGTTAACACTCCTACTCCAAACTCCGCCCCGGTTTTGGCAATCGGGAAAGGTCGGGGGAAGAAGAGTAAGAGCTCTTCGAAGGGTACCAATGGTAGGACCCTTGATGGCTCTTCTTCAAGTGGAACCAAGAAAGGTTTCGTCACTCCTTCTTCTGACCCTAAAGAGGCTGAATGCTTCTATTGCCATGAAAAGTCACATTGGAAGCGGAACTGCCCAAAGTACCAGCAAGATGTGAAGGATGGGAAAGTTAAACCCAACCATGCAGGTATTTACACTATCTTATCTAATAACTCACCCCATTCTAACTCTTGGGTCCTTGATACCGGTTGTGGTATTCATATCTGTTCTAATTTGCAGGGACTAAGAAGAAGTGAGAATGTGGAGCATGGAAGAATAAACTTAATCATGGGGAATAGGAAAGCTTTACCTGTCACCAAGATTGGAGTTTATACTTTATCGCTAAGTAGTGGGTTTAGTTTAGATTTGAATAAATGTTGTTATTCGCCAGAAATGGCAAGAAATATTATTTCCTTTCATGCATTGTATAAACAAGGTTTCACCTTTTCATTTGATAATGAAGTTGGTTCGATTAATGCTTTCTTTAATAATGTTCTTTATTTTAAAGCATTACCTTGTGATGGTGTGTATGAAACTGTATCTGTGGTTGATATCTTAGGAAATAATGTATTGTGTATTGATTCTGTTAATGATAATAACTTGGATAAAGCATCATTATGGCATTGTCATCTTGGACATATAAGCAAGAAACGCATAGGCCAACTCCAAAAGGATGGAGTATTGGAGTCATTTGACCTAAAGTCAGATGATAGTTGCGAATCATGCTTACTTGGAAAAATGACAAAGTCACCCTTCACAGGTTCTTGTGAGAGGGGTGAAGGTTTGTTGGATCTTATACACACGGATGTGTGTGGGCCCTTCAAACATGCCACAAGGGATGCTAATCGTTATTATTTGACTTTTACTGATGATTACAGTAGATATGGATATGTCTACTTAATCAAGCATAAGTCAGAGACTTTTCAGAAGTTTAAAGAGTTTAAACAGGAAGTCGAGAATCAATTGGGCAGGAACATTAAGATGCTTCGATCCGATCGAGATGGTGAGTATCTTAGTTCAGAGTTCCTCGACTATCTTAGGGAATGTGGGATTGTCTCACAATTGACACCCCCCAGGACACCGCAGTTGAATGGTGTAGCTGAGAGGCGTAATCGAACCTTGTTGGATATGGTTCGTTCCATGATGAGTCGAGCTTCGCTACCAATCTCATTTTGGGGGTATGCCGTAGAGACTGCCGCCCATATCCTTAATCTAGTTCCCACAAAGAAAGTTGCCAAAACTCCTCATGAGATGTGGACTGGTAAAGTACTCAAACTAGACCACATTAAGATTTGGGGTTGCGAGGCTTTCGTGAGACGCGAGACTCATGATAAGCTCGAACCTCGAAGTGAGAGGTGTATTTTCATCGGCTACCCACATAAATCCTTTGGTTACCTCTTCTACAGACATAGTGAGAATGTGGTCTTTGTAGCTAGGAGGGCTGTCTTTCGAGAGAGAGAGAGTTCATAAGCCAAGGAGACAGTGGGAGGCAAGTTGACCTTGAAGAAATTCAAGAGTCAAGTGGTGAAGGAACTTCAAACCCTAGCACTTAACTTGAGGAGGAAACTCCTGTTGAGCCAATTGACAAGTCTGTACCTCTAAGGCGTTCCACAAGGGTTAGGAATGCACCTGAGCATTACTATGGATTCCATATTACTGCGGAAGGTGATACACTTATCAGTGATGAGACACTGATAGGTCTGGATGAACCTAACAGTTACGCGGAAGCCACGGCAGGCCCTGAGTCAGCCAAGTGGGAAGAGGCAATGGACAGCGAGATACAGTCCATGTATGACAATCAAGTTTGGAACTTGGTTGAGAATGTACCGGGTCGTAAGACTGTAGGGTGCAAATGGATCTTCAAGAAGAATACCGACATGGATGGTAATGTACACACTTATAAGGCACGACTGGTTGCAAAGGGTTTCTCACAAACTCCGGGAGTTGATTATGATGAGACCTTTTCTCCAGTGGCCAAGATTAAGTCTATTAGGGTTCTGTTAGCCATAGCTGCATTTCATGACTATGAAATATGGCAAATGGATGTCAAAACCACTTTCCTTAATGGAAAGTTGGCTGAGGATGTTTACATGAGTCAGCCAGAGGGTTTTGTCAATATAGAGTACCCTAATAGAGTGTGTAAGCTTGAGAAATCCATTTATGGGTTAAAGCAAGCACCTCGCAGATGGAATCTTTGCTTTGATGAGAAAGTCAAAGAATTTGGCTTTTCTAGGAGTGAAGATGAATCTTGTGTATATGTCAAGGCTAGTGGGAGTATAGTTAGTTTTTTGGTATTGTATGTGGATGACATACTACTCATAGGAAATGACATCCCAACTCTGCAGGAAGTTAAGTCCTGGCTTGGGAAGTGTTTCTCTATGAAGGACC
Organism: Lactuca virosa; assembly: GCF_052849685.1. NCBI lineage: Eukaryota > Viridiplantae > Streptophyta > Magnoliopsida > Asterales > Asteraceae > Lactuca > Lactuca virosa. Next base: position 233,162,892 of record NC_136434.1, on the reverse strand, counting down.
TAGGAGAAGCTACCTATATTCTAGGGATAAGGATCTTGAGAGACCGGAGTAAAAGACTAATTGGACTTAGTCAGAGTACCTACTTGGATAAGGTGCTGAAGAGATTCAGCATGTAGGACTCCAAGAAAGGAGAGTTACCCATCCAGAGTAACGCCAGATTGAGTAAGACACAAAGCCCTAGTACTGAGGCTGAGATAGCAGAAATGAGTTGAATACCATATGCTTCGGCTGTAGGATCGATCATGTATGATATGACGTGTACTCGACCTGATGTAGCCTTTGCTTTGAGCATGGTTAGCAGGTATCAGGGGAACCCTGGCAAGGCACACTGGACTGCGGTAAAGAATATCCTCAAGTACCTACGGAGGACTAAGGACTGGGTCCTTACCCTCGGTGGGAGTGAAGACTTGAGAGTTGTAGGGTATAGTGATGCTAGCTTTCAGACTGATAGGGATAATTTCCGCTCTCAGTCAGGCTGGGTCTTTACCTTAAACGGAGGAGCAATTTCTTGGAAGAGTTCCAAGCAAGAGACAGTGGCTGATTCAACTTGCGAATCAGAGTATATAGCAGCTAGCGAGGCAGCAAAGGAGGCGATATGGCTGAAGAACTTCATTGGAGACCTTGGAGTTGTACCAGCTATTAAAGAGCCAATGGAAATTTTCTGTGACAGTGAAAGTGCAGTTGCCTTAGCCAAGGAACCAAGGGATCACGGGAGATCCAGACACATCGACAGAAAATACCATTTCATCAGACATCGAATAGAAGAAGGACTCATTGTGGCAAAGAGGGTATCATCGGATGAGAATCCAGCAGATCCCCTCACGAAGGGACTGACTCGGGTTAAGCATCTCCAGCATGCTCGGAGCATAGGGCTGAAGGATGATAGTAGATTTAGTAGTTAGATAACCTTGAAATTTGTAAAGTGTAATTGACATTAGATGATGAATAAAAGGTGTTTTATTTATGAGTAAAGTGTTGCTATCTCTTGTCGATCGTTTACTATATTTCTTTTGCATGTTTTGACTTCCAGAATAATTATGTTAGGTATATCATATTATTCGAACCTCCACAGTCGGTCATATGTCGGAAGTAGGTATGAATCAAGACTGACATGATTGGTTGCAGAGGTCTAAGTTGTTGGACATGGCTACAACACTCATGAGTGCTCATAAGTTCTGAGCATTGGACTCAACCCACGCTCACTGGAATCACTTCATGGAATTTATCTCGAGTGATCGTGAGACGGTAATATCATATAAGTCTTCAAACCCAGATATATGATTTGTTACTTATGAGTTGGTTATGCATTGATTGTACGAAAACGCATTGGTAACTCGATGTTATAAAACGTGCTCTTGTGTATAATTCAATGAGTAGTAGAACAAACATATGAGTCGAAGTTTATCTGTTCCTTCTTGGATTAGAAGCTGATATCTGGGCCCCTCGATGATTTTGTTTTGACCTATGTACCGGGCCCGGTCAGAACTAAGTTGATGTGTTCAATTAAGTTCTTTGTCAAACAAATCAGAAATCGGGAAACAAACTGCTGGACAATAAGTAAGACATTGTTCCATGTATTTGTCCGGCTGATATCTAGAACAGAGGATTATATGATCACTTATCTTAAATGGCGTATCATCATCTTCTCAGTTCTGAGAGACCTTGAAAGAGCTACGATTGCCGATCGGTTCCTGAAGTATTGCAGTTATAGTTATTAGACTTATCCAATTGGGAGACTGTTGGGTCATGAAAGAGCTACGATTTCCGATAGGATGCTCCATGGATGCTCCATGGGAGTTACAAACCCATGGGTCATGGAAATGAAGAGTCATGACACATTAGGGTTTACATGGTGTAACCCTAGATGTGTCAACACTATATAAGAAACCCATTCTCCACCAAAATAGGCTACACATAAGAAACAAGAGGGCTAGGCCGATTTTAGAAGTGTGTATTCTCTCTAAAGTCATTCCAAAAGCATTTGGTGTTGTGTGAAGCATTTGAGGCATCACACTTGGCGTGCTAGGCTCACAAGGTTTCAAGGATCATAAGCAACAACAAGGTAAGTTATTCTATCTTTCATGCAAGTTAAAATTTGTTCCCCATGTATGCTAGATAGGAATATAACCTTGGAATTCAACTTTGCATGATAATTAGACAAACATAGATCCAAGGTTATTAGGGTTGCATGTACACTTAGGAAGTGTTAGAATGCTCAAAACCCATCATATTCGTCATGATTTACTAAAGTTTAGTAAATATGGTTATGCTTACAAGTTTAAGTGTAATTCTGAAACATTGGAAAAGTTTCAATGTAAGGCAGAACGAATAAGAAGAATCAAATTAGGCAGGAAGATAAAAGTTTCTCAAATCTAAAAAGATGGGAGAGTACTTTAGTATCATGTTTTATGATCATCTTAATGATTGTGAGACCATATCACAATTCATTCTCTAAGGACACCTTAGTGCATTCTTATGGCTAAGAAGAGGAGTCATGAATTGTTGAAATGGTTAAATCAAGAAGATGAGTCATACTTCGTTCCAAAGCAAGTCTTAGATTGTAACTTGAGTGACACATCTTAAGAAGGTTTATAACACTTATCAAATGTAAGAGTAAAATGTTTTCTACTCTTGTACATTTGAAATTGGTAAGTTGTGATGTTTTGGATAAAACAGAGACCAACTAGGCCAATTGTGTGAAGTGTTTGTCTTGATAAAGAATCCGCACTAACTCTTGACTATTTGGCAAGAGAGTCGTATATGTCAAGAGGACAGTGGGAGTCTAAAAGATCCTGAAAGAGTTTCAAGATCTAATCAAGAATAAAACCTGTAGTTTATAACCTGTCGTGTTGACATTTCTGTGCCTATTCCAGTTAAAGTTGGCTTTGCATATGAGTTCTGAAAGTTCTCAATTGGTTGCATAACAACTTGGAAGCAATGGCAAGCCCTTGTACTGCCAGGTGGCAAGAATTTAAGATTGCACAAGTTCAATCCATATGCGTTTGGATTTGTCACTAACCTTGTCTTGTGATTATAGTTTTGACAAATTCATATGGATAGGAACTCATACACCATAAAATCTAAGTGTCATAAGGTTTCTCTCCGATTCATGAAAATGATGGTGAGGAAACGCTTTCACTAAGTAGTTTTTAAGTAGATAGCAATTGTGATATTTGCATTCTCAAAGTCGTTGGTGGAGCGTGTGGTTAACCGACACACTAACATGGACTTGTGAGAAATGGCAAAGGTCTAAAACAATTGAGACTATGATTACGGCATCCCTTTTCATAGTTCTGAAATTGTTTAGACACACATGTGTGCTATCTAAGGAAAGGTGTATGATTTTGATGAAGTTTTATCAAAGCATCTCGTATCAGAAGTCTGAACTTTGGTAAGAAAGTCAATAAAGTATTGATTTTTAGAAGTTCAGCTGATTTCTGAGTACATGTCAAAGCTAGTGGGAGCATAAGTGTTATGCTAATAATCATCATGTTAGTGGGAGCATGATAATTATGATAAGTGTTAATTATAGAAAAACAAAAAAGTTCAATTGGGAAATGTTGTTTTGCTATAATTAAGGGAGAGGAAATTGTACTTCATTTCAAATCTAAAAGCTTAGATCGTGAGTTTTTAATCAAATTTAGTCAAGTATATATATATGAATTTTATGTTGGAATGGTTCAACATAAGGAAATTCTATATATGGGAAAAATATTTGCGTTCTAAAATTCGATTATGATTACGGCATCCCTTTTCATAATCTGAATTTTGAGAACATGGCAAATAGAAATAAAAATATTATAACAAAAGACTGGTCTAGTATCATGTCTTTATGTGAGACATCATGAATCGTGTCCCATATGCTTCGGATATAGGATCGATTGCATGTGCTATAATATTCATCCTATCTAAATTTTCCAAATGCTCAGGGCATTAAGAGAGGAAAAGTCTAGAATTGGATATGACTAAAATGATTAAACAATTGTCGAGGACAATCTAAGGTTTACCAAAGATTGGTTGCTTAGGGACAGTTGGAAGTATAGTGTTAATTCTGGAAGGACCATATTGACATAATCTGAAAAGAGGCAACTCTTGTTTAGAAGTGGTAGTCAAAATGGGAATATGGAGTTGTCTTCATAGGTGGAAGTTATCTGTGTAAGATTAGAAAAACTTAATGCAAGAAGCATGTTCAAAGCTATGTACTTTGAATATGAGACTTAATTTTCATGAAGTTGATCTTCATTAGAATGCCCTGTAATGACTATTGACGAGTTTTGTGACTTTGTACACATTCATTACAAGAGGGTCAGTGCATATAAGTTTAAAATCTAAACAGATTTTGATAAATGATAGGAATTTGGAATTCTTACATTTTTCGATAAGGATTTGTGAGTGTGAAAAGAGAATCATTGAAAGTATGTTCAATCGATCTAGTTCACAAAGTAAGGATCATAGACAAACATAGAGTACATACTTGGTGTATGGCAAAGCTATTGTTTAAGAAAAACATAGTGTACATGCTTGGAGCAGGGTACAAGTAGTGTTTTTAATTCAAGTATAAAGTTGATAAAACCGAAACAATGAATAATGAGTAATCAGTATGGTGATAAATAAAAGTGTTTTATTTATATTCATAGGTTTTGATACCATATTGGATTCAATTATTCTTGTGTTTCATTTTGCATGTTTTGACTTCTAGAATAAACTAGGTCATTCTTCCTGAATGACTAATTTATTCAAACTATCCACAGTCAGTCATATGTTGGAAGTAGATATGAATCAAGATTGTCATGGGTTGGCTTGTAGAGGTCTAAGATGTTGGACAAAGCGGTGCTACAACACTCATGAGTGCTCATAAGTTATGAGTATTGGATTCAACCCACGCTCATTTGAATCACTTCATGGATTTTATCACGAGTGATCATGAGACGATAATATCTTATATTCTTAAAACCTAGAGATATGAGTTGTTACTATGAGTTGGTTATACATTGATTGCACGAAAACGCATTGGTAACTCGATGTTATAAAACGTGCCTTTGTGTATGATTCAACAAGTAGTAGAACAAGCCATATGAGTCGAAGTTTATCCATTCCTTTTACCTTCGGGATAAAAGCGGTATCTGTGGGCCCCTCAATGATTTAGCGATGACACATGTGTGTGCTTGGCCAAGCCATGACTGATTTGATTTGTTCAATCAGTCAGTCATCATAAATCGGAAATCAGGAAACAACAAATGGACAGAGAGAATGATTGATAATCCATGTCTCAGTCCATATGATATCTAGAATGGAGGAATATATGATCCCTTATCTAATGGACGCGTCATTGATTTGTTCAGATTTTGACAGCGGCTTTAAGAGCTACGATTGCTAGTCGGGTTATGAAGTCGTACTTGCAATAATAGTTTTAGACTTATCCAAGTGGGAGACTGTTGGATTAGATGTCTAAGCCCATAACTATTATTGGTATGTACTTGACCCGAGAGTAGCATGGTCCATTTGGGTTGCATATCATCAGGACAATTTGTTATGATGGACTTTTGAGAGAAGGTTATTTATGGTTTATTAATATATTATAAGTTATAATATATTAATATGAAATCATATGTTTTAATTAGTATCGATCAAGAATTAATTTGGAATTAATTTAGTGATCAAAAGAGACTAATTAAATCTATGGGGACTAATTATGATAATTAGTTATATTTATATGTGTTGGGCTTATGATCCATGTTGGACCAAGTTTATGTATGGATACATAAAGAGTTGGGCCACATGAACCATGGATCATAAAACCCATGGGTATGGATTATGGGTTATACCCATGACCCTTGGAATCCTACATATAAATAGGTTACTCCATAGCCAAAATCACCACTTCTTTTCTTAGAGAAATATGGAGGTGTTTTGGTGCATGGAATTCTCTCTCAAGAGCCACCTTTGTCCTAGGTGTGTTGTGATTCCATTTGAGGCATTTCATACTATTGGTGCTAAGGTCTTAAGGCCAAATACATCAAGACTTCAAGCCACATAAAAGGTATGTTTCCCTAACTAGTATATTATATGGTTTATGTTAAATGCATGCTAGTTATAGGTTTAATGCCTTGGAAACCATTTGCATGTATAATTAGTGAAAGCATAGATCCAAGGTATTTAGGGTTGTATATGCACCATAGGATGTTGTATTTTACCAAAATCCAACAGAAGGACCCCATTGTTGCTAGGAGATGGATCACAGACATCGAGTCTGCACAATTGACGAGCTTCTGCCCGGAGGGGTCGAAAGTCCGCTTTGCTGTGGGTTGTTTGAGAGACAGAGCTAGGGATTGGTGGGAGTCAATTGGTGACTCACTGGGAGCCCCAGCCATCGAGGTTGTGACTTGGTCGGACTTTGTGACCAGGTTCAGGGCTGAGTTTGCGCCAGCTGTGGACCTTCAGCAGCTGGCCAGGGAGTTTCTTGATATGAGACAGACTACGGAGACAGTGGCGGAGATCACAGCCAAGTTCAGCGAGAGTGTTTTATTGGTACCTCAATATGAGGGGGATGAGGAGATGCGGAAGACCCGCTATCATGACATGTTGAGGGCTGACATTCGAGAGCATGTCAGCTACTCAGCCTGCCCGACCCTAGAGTCCATGATTGCCAGGGCGAGGGAGAGGTAGATTGATTTATAGCACCTCGGGAAGAGGAAGCAAGAGACGGAGCAGGTTACTGGGGTTTCGGGGAAGAAACCCAAGGGATCCGACGTGAGGTCGAAGGGCCAGTCGGGCCAGAACCGCTGCAGGAAATGCGGCAGGCCGCATGAGGGAGCTTGTAAAGCTGGATCATCAGGCTGCTACAAGTACGGCAAGACGGGGCACTTTAGCAGGGATTGTACTGCCCCTACTCCCACTGTTCAGACATCAGACCTGATTTTCTTTCATTGCAATCATAGCCATAAAAAGGCCAACTGCCCTAGATTGACAGAAGCAGCAGCGCTAGTGGTGGCGCCGACTCCAGCGACTGCACAGGTTACGGATGGCCGGAAGGTCAAGTCAGAGGCTCCAATGGTGAGGAGCCGAGCTTTTCAGTTGACAGCCGAGGAGGCATGCGCTGTGTAACGCCCGTAGATCCGGGCTAGTCAATTTAGAGATAATAGGGGTCGAAAACGACTTTTCGACAACAGAGTATTTAGAATAAATAATCTTAACCAAGTTGTAGAATATGTCTCAAGGATTCCGTACATATAAAGAACATCGGAATCCGAGTTATAACGAAGAAGTTATGGCCCGTCAAAGTTTTACGGCAAAACCGGCACGGCACCAGGAGACGTAAATAGTGAATTTTTGATAAAGGACTTTTTAACCTTAGTGATCTAAACAAAAGTTGTTGTATACGTTAAACCGAGAACATACAAAAAAAGAACGCCCAAATCTGACTTCGTATGAGGAAGTTATGAATTTTCTTAGATTTAGCATAGTAGTACACGACCCGAAACTCGATCTTTAGATAGAGCGGTTTTTGCCCTACGCGACCTAAATGAGAGTTGAATATCTCATTAATAGGAACTCAACGGTAAAAAGACAGACGAAAACAGAGTCCGTATGTAGAAGTTATGAATTTTACGCGGACATTTAACAGTATAATCTCCTCATACTGTTAAATTTAAGATCGGTCGAGAATTAGCTGATGGAGTCAAAATAAAGGTTGTAGATATTATTTTTACCTACGCGTGGATATAAATAACGTTGAAAACGGAGCTCGTATACCAAAGTTATGAATTTTTGAAAATCGGCTGATTTCCACCCTGTGTGCGATGCCACGTGTCAGGACCAGGCGAAGCCTTGGAGCCTACGCATGTTCACGACGCGAATTTGCCCCAGACAGCCTATAAATATAGGGTCGGGGGAAGCTCATTCCTCACACCTTTTACCCTCTCTTTCTCTCACTAAACTCTCTCTCTCTCTCTAACCCCCCAAAACCCCCTAAAAGCCTAGGTAAACCCCCTAGCACCCGAAGGAATCCCCGAGGCTCCCGAAGTCCCGAGAAAAGGAGCCTTTCGGCTCGGAAACGCTGCTCCAATCGAAGCCCGGTATTCTATAAAACCCGCTGTAAATGAGCTACGTCTACGCTATTGTTAATATAGCTTCTAATTAATTAAAGAAACATTATTAGGACCTTAAAATAATTATTTGGGCTATTATTATAAGTTATATAAGAGTGTTGTTTAACGCTTATATAATAGTAATAATAGCTAAACTATTAATTAGTCTCAGTGAATATTAGACTAAACCCTAGTGGTGATGATACTAGGTTTTGTCGAACGAAGCTGTTTTACGTAAACGAAGCGTTGTCCGAGTACCGAGTCACCACCTTATCAGGTGAGTGCATAGTTACTTTCATCTTACACACATATATGAAGTATTTTATATAAACTACGTGCTATGTGTGCATATTATCTGTATACTTGCTATCTATGCTGGATGAACGATTTTATACAAGTTTTAAATTATTTAAACTGTATATGTATTTTTTTTATCTACAAAATATGTTGGGTAAAACATGGGTAGATGAAATATGAGTTGGATGATGAAATGAGAGGTGATATAGACCGTGAGATAAGAGTGAGAGGTAAACCATGAGAGAAGCCTTTTACCCATGTGTTGGCCCCGTCATTCAGCAGAGTATGGATGACAACCACGGACTATTCTAGACAGTCCAGTGGATACTAGCAGGCTCGCAACCTGTAGGTGTTTTGAACTGTGTGCTCACCAGATGTACTCTAAAAACCCCCTTGACATGTGTTGTGAGAGGAGTCTCGGAAACGACACTGTCGATAGACGAGATTAACCTTAGCGACTATGCAACGTAGTGCCTAAACCTCTTGACATGTGTTGTGAGAGGAGTCTCGGAATCGATACTGTCGACAAAAGAGAATAACCCTGGAGACTATGAGACTTAGTGCCTATTGATTAAACCATGGCAACGATGGACTTCGTGCCGATTCCTTAGGATGATCCTTAGGAATAAATGAACGAGAAATAGATGATTCTTAGGGTAAAACCTTAAGAGTAAAGAAGATAACGGGAATGGGTAATTGGGTTGATTAATTGTTTGATGATTAAACATAATAATTATATTACTGTGGGTTGAAAACCCTATGTACTCACCAGATTTCCCAACCTGACCCACTCCAGCTTATTTGTATCACAGGTGTCGATATGAAGCTACTTTACACTGAGAGATTTAAAAGAGATGTAGATCACTAGTGTAAATGAATGTAAGTTACGTTTATGCTTATGTTTCTGTATTGACAATGACATCCCAATGTTTTAAAAATGAATAAAATACATTTCTTCGGAAATGATTTGATAACTTATTTTTTTCTAGGAACAAATTCCGCAACGCATTTCTTTAAAAGATTCTATGATTTTCAAAATAAAGCATAAACAAATCGGTCTTTTCTGGCCGTGAAAATGGGGATGTCACAGTTGGTATCAGAGCATTATTTTAAGCGAACTAGGAATAAGGATTTATTTCTAGACTTAAACTTAGAATGCTAAGCAATGATTGTGAGGAGTGTGTCTAATATATTTTAGGTAGTACACCTAAATAGACGCAAGCACTAGCTTATTTAGGAAAATGCCTAACATTCTTTTATGTGCTAAATGATTTGTGATGCCTTATGCTATCGTTTGATCGGATCTATGGTTTGTTGCCGACCAGATCTGGAAATTTTATGTGCTCAGGTTTCTAAACGTTTACTTACGATATTAGAACTGGCATGTAACATTTTGGAGTAATAAGGAGGAATACGCGTCTAAATCTTCCTCTATCTATATTCTCGTCTCAATACACCGAACGCCTGCTTTGGTGTATAGAATGTCATGATAAGGACTCATAGCAGACTGAGCAAATGGAGGAAATGAGAAGGCTTACGATATTGAATGATACCTATCGGAAGATATTTTAAGAGTGATATCTTGCCTTTAGAACGCGTCTAAGAAATAATACGTCTAGTACGGGAGAAGTACACTTTCGATTAGTAGAAAGAAATATTTTTTGTATAATCCATGAAGTTATCCCATCGTCTGACATTTCCATCACCAACCGAGTTGAAGCAGAATTGATGATTGAAGATACGCATGGAAGAAGTCCTAGTAGAGTCTAGGGAAAATTATATGATTGTTTGGACACATTTGTATGTGTTAAAATTGTTTTTGTGATAATGACTTGGAGAACTGCGAGACAATACTTGGGACGAGTATGAGTAGGTGTGAATGATAGTAGAGGCCTATACTACCGGAAGCACAGGACTCACACTTGGATCGGGGAAAGTCACAAGGTTACCAAGAAGCTAGTATTTGATTTCGTTTTATTCAAGTATGTCGTTACCATTGTTTCGGTAATAACTAAGAAGATGATTGTTGTTTCGACCCTAGTGGTCATATCAAATCGAGTCCGACTAAGATGAGTATGTTACGTGGTTCAGAGAACCAAGTTCGATGTAGCGTCTGACTTAAGCCAGAAGATTGAAGTGAAAGATAATCGAAGCGATCAATAGAAGTATCGCGCTAGTTAAAGAAGCTGGTAGCTAGAAATGCTACATGTTAAAATGTGATTATATCACATTAGAACATGAAGGAAGATATATTCCATTCCAGAATTTGACTCTAAGAGACCTGAGTCTGAGTGTTGCAACATACGATGAGAGTTCATTAGGACGTGACCCATTAGTCTATCGTGGAAATCAAATAAACTTAACTTAAGTTTGTTAAGAAGAAGAAGGAGTCTCTAATAAAGAGCGAGGTTGTGACATGAAGGTCATGATTGAAAGTCTAACAAGACATAGAGAACGGGTGCAAGATCAAGCATTGCTTGCAGTCAAGAAGATCAGGAGTTAAATACGCATTCGAAGAAACATAGAAGTTACGAGTACTACCTAGTATGAAGAGATAACGTATGGAGTCATTATACAACCCTATTTCGTTGATGATTCCGGGATGTAATCATCCTAAGGGGGAGATAATTGTAACGCCCGTAGATCCGGGCTAGTTAATTTAGAGAAAATAGGGGTCGAAAACGACTTTTTGACAAAAGAGTATTTAGATTAAATAATCTTAACCAAGTTGTAGAATATGTCTCAAGGGTTCCGTACATATAAAGAACGTCGGAATCCGAGTTATAACGAAGAAGTTATGGCCCGTTGAAGTTTTACGGCAAAACCGGCACGGCACTGGGAGACGTAAATAGTGAATTTTTGATAAAGGGCCTTTTAGCCTTAGTGATCTAAACAAAAGTTGTAGTATACGTTAAACCGAGAACATACAAAAAAAGAACGCCCAAATCTGACTTCGTATGAGGAAGTTATGAATTTTCTAAGATTTGGCATAGCAGTGCACGACCCGAAACTCGAATTTTACATCGAGCGGTTTTGGCCTACGCGACCTAAATGAGAGTTGAATATCTCATTAATAGGAACTCAACGGTAAAAATACAGACGAAAACAGAGTCCGTATGTAGAAGTTGTGAATTTTACGCGGACATTTAACAGTATAATCTCCTCATACTGTTAAATTTAAGATTGGTCGAGAACTAGCCAGTGGAGTCAATATAAAAGTTTTAGATCTTATTTTTACCTATGCGTGGATATAAAGAACGTCGAAAAAGGAGATCGTATGCGAAAGTTATGAATTTTTGAAAATCGGCTGATTTCCACCCTGTGTGCAATGCCACGTGTCAGCACCAGGCGAAGCCTTGGAGCCTACGCATGTTCACGACGTGAATTGAAGTTTCACGACGCGAATTCGCCCCAGACAGCCTATAAATAGAGGGTCGGGGAAGCTCATTCCTCACACCTTTTACCCTCTCTTTCTCTCTCTAATCTCTCTCTCTCTCTCTCTCTCTCTCTAACCCCCCCCCCCCCCCCCCAAAACCCCCTAAAAGCCTAGGTAAACCCCCTAGCACCCGAAGGAATCCCCGAAGCTCCCGAAGTCCCGAGAAAAGGAGCCTTTCGCCTCGGAAATGCTACTCCAAGCGAAGCCCGGTTTTCTATGAAACCCGTTGTAAGTGAGATACGCCTACGCTATTTTTAATATAGCTTCTAATTAATTAAAGTAACATTATTAGGACCTTAAAATAATTATTTGGGCTATTATTATGAGTTATATAAGAGTGTTGTTTAACGCTTATATAATAGTAATAATAGCTAAACTATTAATTAGTCTCGGTGAATATTAGACTAAACCCTAGTGGTAATGATACTAGGTTTTGTCGAACGAAGCTGTTTTAAGTAAACGAAGCGCTGTCCGAGTACCGAGTCACCACCTTATCAGATGAGTGCATAGTCACTTTCATCTTACACATAGATATGAAGTATTTTATATAAACTACGTGCTATGTGTGCATATTATCTGTATACTTGCTATCTATGTTGGATGAACGATTTTATGCAAGTTTTAAATGATTTAAACTGTATATGTATCTTTTTTATCTACAAAATATGTTGGGTAATTGGGTTGAAGTATTTTATATAAACTACATTCTTAGGGTAAACCCTTAAGAGTAAAGAAGATAACGGGAATGGGTAATTGGATTGATTAATTGTTTGATGATTAAACATAATAATTATATTACTGTGGGTTGAAAACCCTATGTACTCACCAGGTTTCCCAACCTGACCCACTCCAGCTTATTTGTATCACATGTGTCGATATGAAGCTACTTTACACTGAGAGATTTTAAAGAGATGTAGATCACTAGTGTAAATGAATGTAATTTCTGTTTATGCTTATGTTTCTGTATTGACAATGACATCCCAATGTTTTAAAAATGAATAAAATACATTTCTTCGGAAATGATTTGATAACGTATTTTTTTCTGGGAACAAATTCTGCAACACATTTCTTTAAAAGATACTCTAATTTTCAAAATAAAGCATAAACAAATTGGTCTTTTCTGGCCGTGAAAATGGGGATGTCACACGCTGCACCCGATGTGGTGACGGGTATGGTTTCTTCTCTCTAGCTTTTATTATATGTCGCTTGTGATATTGATGTATTATGTTATATGTTTTATTTAGGATCATTCCATGTGAACGGTATCCCATTTCAGGTGTTGTTTGATTCGGGTGCTACCCGATCATTTGTCTCTCTTGCGCTTAGCAAGAGGTTCCCTGAGTCTTCGGGCATGTTAGATTGCCATCTAGAGGTTGAGATTGCGGACGACCGATCAGTGCGAGCATCGGAGGTTTTCAGGGATTGTGTTTTGAGACTGTTCAAGGAGCGCTACTTGGTAGACTTGGTTCCCATACCGTTGCGGGGGAACAAGGTTATTATAGGCATGGATTGGTTGAGCCCCAATGGGGCGGTGATCGACTGCGCGCAGCAGTTGGTCCGGGTCAGGACCCCCAGTGGGGGAGAGCTGGTGATTCAGGGCGAGAGGCCACAACGTGGACCAACTTTATGTTCAGCAGCGAGGGCTAGACGCTACCTCCAGAAGGGGTGCGCAGGGTATGTCGCCTATGTCTTGGATACCCGGGAGACGGGCGAGGCGACGTTGAGTGGCGTGCCGGTGGTACGAGAGTACGTGGATGCATTTCCAGAGGAGCTGCCTGGAATACCTCCGGAGAGGCAGGTAGAGTTCAGGATCGACCTAGTCCCTGGTGTGGCTCCGATAAAGGCACCGTATCTGCTGGCTCCTCCCGAGCAGTTCACCTTGGGGAGCCCCGATAGTATTTGTGAAGAAGAAGGACGGGTCGTATCGGATGTGTATAGATTACCGGGAGCTGAATAAGGTAACGGTGAAGAACCGTTACCCACTCCCGAGGATTGATGACCTCTTTGACCAGCTTAAGGGAGCATATTGGTTCTCCAAGATCGATCTGCGTTCAGGTTATCATCAGATGAGGGTCGGAGAGGAGGATGTGCAGAAGACAGCTTTTCGGACGTGATATGGCCACTATGAGTTTGTGGTGATGCCGTTTGGGCTCACCAATGCTCCTGCCACGTTCATGGATCTCATGAACCGCATGTGTAGACCGATGTTGGATCGGTATGTGATAGTTTTCATTGATGACATCCTGGTCTATTCCAAGACACGGGAGCAACATGAGGAGCACTTGCGGGAGGTATTGGATACTCTTAGGAGGGAGAGCTTCTATGTCAAGTTCTCCAAGTGTGAGTTCTGGTTGCGCGAGGTGCAGTTTCTTGGGCACCTTGTCAACCAGAACGGGATTTCAGTCGACCCGGCCAAAGTAGAGGCCGTGATGAAGTGGGAGGTTCCAAGGTCTCCATCTGAGATTCGGAGCTTCCTGGGATTGGCAAGGTACTATCGGAGATTCATTCATGATTTCTCCAAGATAGTCGTGCCTTTGACCCAGTTGACAAGGAAAGTCGTGGTCTTTTGCTGGGGGCCAGAGCAGCAGGCCGCATTCGAGACGTTGAGGCAGAGATTGTGCGAGGCGCCAATCTTTGCCCTGCTGGAGGGCGTGGATGATTTTGTGTTGTATTGCGATGCGTCCATCTTGGGTTTGGGCGCGGTATTGATACAGAGCGGGCATGTTATCGCCTACGCTTCGAGGCAGCTGAAGCCTCATCAGGCGAACTATCCGACACATGACTTGGAGTTGGGGGCAGTTGTTTTCGCCCTCAAGATTTGGCGTCATTACCTCTATGGGGTCTGATGTACTATTTACACGGACCATAAGAGTTTGAGGTACCTCATGGATCAGACAAATCTGAATATGAGGCAGCGTCGATGGCTAGATGTGGTGAAGGATTACGATTGTGAGATCCTCTACCACCTAGGGAAGGCCAATGTCGTGGTCGATGCGCTTAGCCGCAAGGTAGCGCCGGTCAGAGATATTTGTTTGAGGATGACGGTGGTGACCCCGCTGTTGGAGCGGATTCGAGAGGCCCAGCAGGAGGCCATAAAGGAGGAACATCGTACGAGTAAGCGTATTGTGGGTCAGGTTTCCTCCTTCGATTATGACAGTCGTTGGATTGCTGACTCTACATCGTAGGGTGTGGGTCCCATATCATGGAGATGTGCGTCGGGTATTGATGGTGAAGGCGCACAAATCCAGGTTCTCTATCCATCCCGGGGCGACGAAAATGTACAGGGATCTTCGTCTTGACTATTGGTGGCCCTGCATGAAGAGGGACGTAGCTTGGTTTGTTGAGAGATGTCTGACTTGCAGGAAGGTCAAGGCCGAGCACCAGAGGCCTCATGGCAAGATCCAGCCGTTGGATATTCCGCTGTGGAAATGGGAAGATATCACTATGGATTTCATCACGAAGCTTCCCAGGACCGCACGGGGAGTGGATTCGATTTGGGTCATCGTGGATCGGTTGACCAAGAGCGCCCATTTCATTCCGATTTAGGAGAGCATTTCGGCTGAGAAGTTAGCCGAATTCTATATCAGAGAGGTAGTGGCTCGGCACAGGGTGCCAGTTTTAGTGATTTCCGACAGAGATGTGCGGTTCACTTCCAAATTCTGGAAGAAGTTTCACGACGAGTTGGATACTCGTCTGCACTTTAGCACCGTTTTTCACTTGCAGACGGATGGTCAGAGTGAGCGAACCATCCAGACTCTGGAGGATATGTTGCGAGCATACGTTTTAGACTTTGGAGGTAGTTGGGATACTTACCTTCCTTTGGCATAATTTTCCTATAATAATAGCTATCACGCGAGTATCGATCGTCCTCCCTTCGAGATGTTGTAAGGAAGGAAGTGCAGGACCCCGATATGTTGGGGTGAGGTTGGCCAGAGGGTCATGGGGAGTACCGAAGTTGTACTCAAGACTACAGAGAGGATCCAGCAGGTTCGGAGCAGGCTTCAGACTGCTCAGAGTCGGCAGAAGAGTTATGCCGACAGGCATCGTTCGGACCTGGAGTTCCAGGTCGGGGATATGGTGCTTCTGAAGGTGTCGCCTTGGAAAGGCGTCATTCGGTTCAGGAAGCGGGGTAAGTTGGGACCCAGGTACATTGGACCTTTCAGGGTTGTAGCCCGGGTGGGAAAGGTAGCGTATAGGTTGGATCTGCCAACCGAACTCAGTCAGATTCACGGTACTTTTCACGTCTCCCAACTGCGGAAGTGCCTGGTGGACGACTCGGCAGTGGTGCCTTTGGAGGATATCCAGGTGGATGATAGCCTGAACTATATTGAGCGGCCAGTAGCTATCCTCGATAGGAAGTCGAGAGATATGAGGAACAAGAGGGTGGAGCTGGTGAAGGTGCAATGGCAGCACCGCAAGGGCTCGGAATGGACCTGGGAATCGGAGGACGAGATGAGGTAGCACTACCCCAAGCTCTTTCCGGATTCGGCAGCAGACTTCGAGGACAAAATCTAAAATAAGCGGGGGAGATTTGTAACACTCGGTTCCTGGTACGTATTTTAATTAAATTAAACTCATGTTTTTCTTTGGGACTCGGCGAGTTGGAGGCCCAACTCGTCGAGTAGACTCGACTTTGGATCGGTAGGATAAGTGAGCTACTCGACAAGTCAGGAGACCGATGCGACGAGTAGGACTGTCTGGATGAAACCCTAATATTTAGGGTTTGCACCCTATTTAAACAACTTATAACGCCCCAACACATCCTCCATTGTTCCTCCCAACCTAACGAAAGCCCTAACTCGAACCCTAAGCCTATTTTGAGTGTTTGTGAGCTTTTTGGTGACTTTTGTGTGCATTTGAAGTTGGAAGAGAAGGAGGAAGCTTGGGAGTTCAAGTGGAAGCTAGTAGATCTAGAGGTTTTGCTTCATTCTTAATTCATTCAAGGTAAAAAGCTTGAACCTTGACCATCTACCTCTTAGATCTTGTTTTGGGGCTATTTTCCTACCCTTTTTATGAGTTGTGAAGTTATAATCGGATTTTGTGAGTGTGTTTGGAGTTATACTTCAGATCTGGAACCATTGAGGGTTCCCATGGCATAAATGTGCCAACTTTATGGCCATGGGAGACCCATGCTTCTTATATACCTCTTTTTATGGCTTTTGAGCCAAAAAAAACCCCCATGCATGGATGTCAAGATTGGAACTTTACGTAACAAATGGACCGTAGGAGGTCAGATCTATGGTTTTGATGCATTAAGACCCATTATAATCGACTTAATAGTTTTGGACAAAGAGGGACTCGGTGAGGCGCTTGGGTGACTCTGCGAGTCGGGTCGCATTTTCCCCCAAATGTCTTCTGGAAATGGTCTTTGGTTGAGTGGAAGGAACACTCAGCCTGTTATGGGTTTGTTATGGACTTGAAGATCAAAGGACTCGATGAGTTCAAGAAGAAACTCGGCGAGTTCAAGGCAATGTCCCAACCACATGAAGACGGACTCGACGAGTTCAAGGATAAACTCAGCGAGTCATAGACTGAACACCTTCATATGGATGAAGATGAACTCGACAAGTTCAAGGAGGAACTTGGCAAGTCGGTTGAAGATAGTCCGATGTGTTGGTGAAGGCGAACTCGTTGAGCTCTTGCTATACTCGACGAGTAGGGGCGGGATGGTAGCATTTTGTGGACATGGGGACTCGGCGAGTTGGTGGACCAACTCGGCGACTCGAGTCAACCAGATGTTGACTTTGACCAAAGTTGACTTTGACCAAGGTTTTGACCTTGAATTTGACTTGGACTTGAGTGACCCTTGTAATGGTTATAAGTATGAATTGATAACTTATAAAAGTTGTCGTATAGGGATTGAGAAGTCGAGGAGAGTCGATTTTCACACTGAGGACGGTGCAGGCACTACACGACATTGAGGTGAGTTGCCTTCCAGTAGAAGTGGGTCTAAGGCACCAAGGCCGACCCACTAGTAGTTGATTACAGTTGAGATGATTGTCTTTGTGATAATTTCCTGGTTTGCTATTACTTGTTGTATTCTATGTGCTAGTATGATATGCTCTATGTGATAGTGGTAGTAGGAGGGGAATAGTCCCCCAATTCGGTCGTTAGGACCGAAGGGTAGGTCGGACACCCCAGATCTGTATGACAGCATGATTATGATATGTTATTATGTGATAGTAGTAGGGGTGAAATAGTCCCCGTGACCGGGTGAGATAGACCGGAGGGTAGGCAGGCACCCCAGAATGGTCGGACATGGGTAGGTCAGCACCCTAGAATGGCTTGACATGGGTAGGTCAGCACCCCAGAATGGCTTGACATGGGTAGGTCGGGCACCCCAGAATTGACCGGTAGTATGTATGATGAATGGTATATGGTATGATGGGGGAACTCACTAAGCTTCGTGCTTACAGTTTTTAGTTTTGGTTTCAGGTACCTCTTCAGCTAAGGGGATGGAGCCGGCAGGGTAGCAGCGCATCGCACACACATGATTTCCGCTTTGAGAATCCTGGGATTGTACTCTGACATTTTACTATTTGATGTTATGGTTTTCGAGACTTGTGATTTGTGACTTGATGTTTTGAAATGATAGCAACGATGTTTTCTGTAAACTATTTTTATAATTAATGTAATTAAACAAAAAAATTTGGGTCTCGATTTTGGGATGTTACAGTTTATACATTTAAAATACATAAATATACATAAACATCTATATAAAAAAATTTTTAAAAAAATATATAAATATGTACTACATAAAAAAAGCACATAAAAATACATTAAAAAATATGTAAGATGCTTAAAAATATATATAAATACGTAAAAAATACGTTTGTACATTTAAAATACATAAACATCTACATAAAAAACTTAAAAAAATACATAAATACGTAAAATTACATAAAAATAAAAATAAATACATAATACTTAAAAAATAACACATAAAAATACATAAAAAAAATATGTAAAATGGTTAAAAGTACATATAAATAAGTAACAAAATAGTTTTATAAAATTAAAATACATAAAAATACGTAAATATATACATCTAAAAACTTAAAAATAGACAAATGCGTAAAAATAGATATAAATACATAAAAAAATATGTTTATACATTATATACAAATTTTGACGAAATCTGCAAAAATTATTTTCAAAAAATTAACAATTTGGTCTCATGACCTGCTGAACAGGTCAAAAGGGTTAAAGTGAATAAATTAGCCGGTTTCTTGGGCTTTTCTATTCAAAAAGTGAAAAAGTCAGGATTTTTTTCTTCAACAAATAAAATTTAGGACTTTATTAAAAATTTTCCTAAAATTTTGTGACTTTTCTAGATATTTCCCTATAAAAAATGAAAAAATAGCATGTTATAAAAATTTAAACCAATCAAAGTCCTAATTGTTATTTGTTGAATTTAGCACTTCAGATGTTTATATAAAGTTGTAACTGACAAAAAAAGTTAAATATTTCGGTATTATCGATAACATAAAAGAAAAGATGGATTATGTGTGTGTATATATAAGAATGGAGTTGTGAACATCATTGGGTAAATGCAGTTCGCAACCATATGAAGACTCATTGGTGTGCTTGTGGTCATTAGAGAGAGAGAGAGAGAGAGAGAGAGAGAGAGAGAGAGAGAGAGAGAGAGAGAGAGAGAGAGAGAGAGAGAGAGAGAGAGAGAGAGAGAGAGGTATTAAAATTTACTTAGGAGCTTTAGCTAGTTAGCTTTAAAGCCGAATGGTTTCGGAGTTAACTTTAAAACCCGAATGGTTAAAAAAAGGTGGTTTGATAGTCAAAACCTAAATATATATGAAGATGCAAAGTCTCACGTACTCCAATAGGACGTACCATTAGTCTAACATACTTTGAAACATTTGCTTAGATATCGTGGTTAGTATTAACCTTTTATTATTTCAGAAAATTACAAATACAATCAAATTTCTTAATTACTTTGTGGAAAATAGCAAAAAAAAACCCAAATTACAAATATAGCCATGAAAATATCAAATGGATTAAGCTCATCTGCGATTTTCCCATTCCATCTGCAAACGTACAAGTCGCTAAAACACAGTTGTTATCGACACCTAGTTTAAAACTCAAAACCACCATTTTTTCATCTCAAAACCACCCTTTGGTCAAAACCCAAATTAAAATGACTTTACATATTATTTTATATCAAAACACTACTACCTACTATTAAACAATTATATATACTCATGTCAAAACCACCCTTTGGTCAAAACCCAAATTAAAATGACTTTACATATTATTTTATATCAAAACACTACTACCCACTATTAAACAATTATATATACGATTCTATTTTATATATTATTTTAATGAAGTATTTTTATTTTATCATTTTCTTTTATATTATCTCTGAATGTGTACAGTTAACAAGTTGAAGAGGTAAATATTGACGAAAAAAACTCACGTACCAAATATGTACAAATTGAAAAAAAAAAAAAAAAAAAAACAACAACGGTTGCCATATATGTGATTAAAATATGTAATATGATATTTTTCGTAGCTATATAATTATGTTAGGCAAAATTTATGAGTTAAAATAAGCATACAAAAAATATATTATTAAATTTTTTTAAAATTTTTTAGAACAGCAGTATATACATACATCATAATATTACATATTTTATTGTTAATGCAATCGTTTTTCCAATAAAATTAAAATATGAGTATTTATGACAAAACGGTAGTAAGTGAAAACTATAATTTTTATTTACCGTATATATGTTTGATAAACAAAATAGTTGTAAATATGTTTTTTTTAAATATGTTTTTGTGTGACGTTAATAATAATTCACAAAAAAAAAATCCCGTCCAAATGACTAATTCATAATTTTTTTAATTCATATATAAAGATTAATAATCAACTAACTACACCACCTATGAGAGAGAGAGATTTTCTTAATAAAATATATATATATATATATATATATATATATATATATATATATATATATATATATATATAAAGAAAAATTAATTAAAATAATAATATAAAATAAAATACGTTTTTTTTATTGCAAAAAAGAAAAGGACTTTGACGTGCAAATTTTAATACCACGGAAACTAACGTGTAAAAGTTTTAATAGGTTTGTATGGAAAAATATAGGACCATTATAAACAAAAGAAAAAGGTTAATTAGTTTGAAACAAAAAATAAAAGTAAACAAAATTATTTATATCATACCACAAAAATTACATTAGGTATCATTATTTAAATAAAGTCAATATATTTTTTGACATTTATTAAGATTGATTTGACTAAGATGGTTTTAACCATTATAAATGGAATCTACGATGGTGCCGATAGAATGCCCCGTTTATAATCCATGAGAACTATGGTTAGAAAATTAATTATACTTTCGTAATAAAAACTCAAAATTATTAATCAATTACGTTAAATAAATAATTAATTAAGAGATATTTTTTAATTATATAAAATTATAATCGTTGATTTAAATAAATATGTGACCTTATAATATGTACTAAGTTTATTTTAATTTTTATTATAATGTTATTAATTAATTCAACTGCAATTAGAAATTTAAAATTCTAAATTTTAAATAGAGAATTAATAAGTTGAAAAGTGACATAACATTAATTAGTCTGATAGGATGACATATTGTAAAAAAAATATTTTTTTTATTAGAATAAAGATTATTATGATTGTTCTTTCATATGGGCTTTGAGATTGATTTATATCAACTAATTATTTTTGTATCATGTACTTTAATTATTAATTTACACGAGCGTTTATAAATATCATCAAGCTCCATAGATAACAGAATAGAAAAAATTGACTAAACCATCATTTATTCATGTCAAAACCACCCTTTGGTCGCAACCCAAATTAAAATGATTTTATATATTATTTTATATCAAAACATTACTAATTTATATCAACTAATTATTTTTGTATCATGTACTTTAATTATTAATTTACACGAGCGTTTATAAATATCATCAAGCTCCATAGATAACAGAATAGAAAAAAATTGACTAAACCATCATTTATTCATGTCAAAACCCACCCTTTGGTCGCAACCCAAATTAAAATGATTTTATATATTATTTTATATCAAAACATTACTATCCACTGTTAAACAATTGTATATATGATCTATTTTATATATTATTTGAATGAAATATTTTTATTTTACGATTTTATTTTATATATTAACTCTGAATGTATACAGTTTAACAAGTTGAAAGACTAAATATACACGAAAAAAACTAAGTGACCAAATGTGTACAAATTGAAAAAAAAAACAACGGTGGTCATATCTGTGATTAAAATATGTAATATGATATTTTCGTAACTACATAACTATGTTAGGCAAAATTGTTGAGTTTAAATAAGTATACAAAAAATATATTGTTAAACTTTTTTGAAGTTTTTTACAACTGCAATATATTCATACATCATAATATTACATATTTTATTGTTAATGTAATCGTTTCTCCAATAAAATTAAAATATGAGTATTTTTGACAAGACATTAGTAAGTAAAAACTATAATTTTTATTTACTGTATATAAGTTTGATAAACAAATAGTTGTAAATATGTTTTTTAAAATATGTTTGTGTATGACGTTAATAATACTGCAGAAAAAAAATTAAATCCGGTCCATATGACCAATATCATAATTTTTTTAATTGCATATATAAAGATTAATAATCAACTAACTACACCACCTATTGGAGAGAGAGAGAGAGAGAGAGAGAGAGAGAGAGAGAGAGAGAGAGAGAGAGAGAGAGAGAGAGAGAGAGAGAGAGAGAGAGAGAGAGAGAGAGAGAGAGAGAGAGAGAGAGAGAGAGAGAGAGAGAGAGAGAGAGAGAGAGAGAGAGAGTTTCTTAATAAAAAATATATATAAAAAGAAAAATTAATTAAAATAATAATATAAAATAAAAAATGTAAAATAGTTTTTTTATGGGAAAAAGAAAAGGACTATGACGTGCAAATTTTAATACCACGGAAACTAACGTGTAAAAGTTTTAATTATTAGGTTTGTATGGAAAAATATAGGACCAATCGTGTAATTTTATTTTATAATTATAAACAGGGAAAATGACTTAGCAAGGTAATTAACTTTTCGGTATGTTCACATCTGGGTAACTATCTTTTTTTTGTACACATCTAGGTAACAAACTTGTTGGAAGTGTTCACATATGATTATTATGACCTGCTGTAGCCGGTTACATCCTAGATGTGAACATTTTTGACAAGTTCGTTATCTAGATGTGTACAAAAAAAATAGTTACCCAAATATGAACAACGAAAAGTAAGAGGAAATTACATGAATGGTCCCTGTGGTTTGGAGGAATTTGTGTTTTTGGTCCCTAACTTATTTTTTTTAACTCGGATGGTCCCTACTTGTCCCTGTCTTACCTAAAAAGACTATTGTGCCCTTATTAATTTATTTTTTAATTAATTTTCTTATTTATGTATTTATTTTTTATAAATTTAAAAAAATTAATAGACCCCACATATATGTATCTCCTCGGATGATCCCTACCGTTTATTTTTTAATTAATTTATATTTTTAACTAGCATGGTGAAGACGTCGATGTCGCTAAAGATGGAAAAGAAATAGAAGTTGAGGAGGATGAGAGATAGGATGGTGACCGGTGAGTTCCAAATTAAATTTCTCAAATGTGCTTCAGGTTTACGGTGAGGAGATACAGATATGTGGGGTCTATTAATTTTTTAAATATATAAAAAATAAATACATAAATAAGAAAATCAATTAAAAAATAAATTAATAATGGCACAATAGTCTTTTTAGGTAAGACATGGACCAAACGTGCAACAAAATAAACATAAGGGACTATCCGAGTTAAAAAAATAAGTTAGGGACCAAAAACACAAATTTCCCCAAACCACAGGGACCATTCGTGTAATTTACTCTTACTTTTCGTTTTGTTCATATTTGGGTAACTACTTTTTTTGTACACATTTAGGTAACGAACTTGTTGAAAGTGTTCACATCTAGGATTTAACATGCTACAGCAAGTCATAATGGTCATATGTGAACACTTCCAACAAGTTTGTTATCTAGATATGTACAAAAAAAAAGATAGTTACCCAGATGTAAACATAACGAAAAGTTAATTACCTTGATAAGTCATTTTCCCTTATAAACATATGCAAAAAGTTAATTATTTTGAACCAAAAAATAAAAATAAACAAAATTATTTATATCATACCACAAAAATTATTTTAGGTATCATTATTTAAATGAAGTCATTATATTTTTAACATTTACTAAGATTAATTTGACTAAGATGGTTTTGACCATTATAAATGGATTCTACGATGGTGCTGATAGAATGTCCCGTTTATAATCCGTGAGAACTATGATTACAAAATTAATTATAATTTCGTAATAAAAACTCAAAATTATTAATCAATTAATTTATATATATTATTAATTAAAAGATATTTTTTAATTATATAAAATTGTAATCGTTGATTTAAATAAATACATGACCTTATAATCTGTATTAAATTTATTTTATTATTTATTATAATGTTATTAATTACTTTAACATAATTGGAATTAGAAATTTTAAATTTTAAATTTTAAATAGAGAATCTGTGGGTTGAAAAGTGACATAACATTAGTTAGTCTGATAGGATGACACATTGTAAAAAAAATCTATTTTTTTATTAGAATAAAGATTATTGTTGATTGTTCTTTCATATGAGCTTTGAGATTGATTTATATTAACTAATTATTTTTGTATCATGTACTTTAATTATTAATTTCCACGAACTTTTATAAATATCATCAAGCTCCATTCATAATAGAATAGAAAAAATTGAT
The DNA here is from genome assembly GCF_052849685.1 of Lactuca virosa. Taxonomy (NCBI): domain Eukaryota; kingdom Viridiplantae; phylum Streptophyta; class Magnoliopsida; order Asterales; family Asteraceae; genus Lactuca; species Lactuca virosa. The sequence continues at coordinate 233,138,221 of NC_136434.1, read as the reverse complement.
CAAACCACCATTTATTCATGTCAAAACCACCCTTTGCTCAAAACTCATATTAAAATGACTTTATATATTATTTATATCAAAACATTACTACCACTGTTAAACAATTATATATACGATTTTATTTTATATATTATCTCTGAATGTGTACAGTTTAACAAGTTGAAGGACTAAATATGGACGAAAAAAAAAACTTACTTACCAAATGTGTACAAATTGAAAAAAAAACAGTGGTCATATATGTGATTATATGTAATATGATATTTTCCGTAACTACATAATTATGTCAGACAAAATTGATGAGTTTAAATAAGTATACAAAATATATATAGTTAAATTTTTTTGAAGTTTTTTAGAACAGCAGTATATACATACATCAGAATACTACATATTTTATTGTTAATGCAATCGTTTTTCCAATAAAATTGAAATGAGTATTTTTGACAAGACTGTAGTAAGTGAAAACTATCATTTTTATTTACTGTATATATGTTTGATAAACAAAATAGTTGTAAATATGTTTTTTTAAAATATGTTTTTGTATGACGTAAATAATAATGCAGAAAAAAAAAATTTAAATCCCGTCCATATGACTAATATCATAAAATTTTTTAATTGAATATATAAAGATTAATAATCAACTAACTACACCACCTATTATGTTAGCAGACTAATCTCTGAATGTGTACAGTTTAACAAGTTGAAGGACTAAATATGGACGAAAAAAACTAAGTTACCAAATGTGTATAAATTGAAAAAAAAACAACGGTGGTCATATCTGTAATTAAAATATGTAATATGATATTTTTCGTAACTACATAATTATGTTAGGCAAAATTGATGAGTTTAAATAAGTATACAAAAAATATATTGTTAAATTTTTTTGAAGTTTTTTAGAACAGTATATATATACATCATAATATTACATATTTTATTGTTAATGCAATCGTTTTTCCAATAAAATTAAAATATGAGTATTTTTGACAAGACAGTTGTAAGTGAAAACTATAATTTTTATTCACTGTATATATGTTTGATAAACAAAATAGTTGTAAATATGTTTTTTTAAATATATTTTTGTATGACGTTAATAATAATGCAAAAAAAAAAAAATTTTAATCCCATCCAAATGACTAATATCATAATTTTTTTAATTGCATATATAACTAACTTTTTAATTGCATATATAAAGATTAATAATCAACTAACTGAGAGAGAGAGAGAGAGAGAGAGAGAGAGAGAGAGAGAGAGAGAGAGAGAGAGAGAGAGAGAGAGAGAGAGAGAGAGAGAGAGAGAGAGAGAGAGAGAGAGAGAGAGAGAGAGAGAGAGAGAGAGAGAGAGAGAGAGAGAGTTTTTCTTAATAAAAAATATATATAAAAAGAAAAATTATTTAAAATAATAATATAAAATAAAAAATGTAAAAAAGTTTTTTTATGGCAAAAAAGAAAAGGACTATGATGTGTAAATTTTAATACCACGGAAACTAACGTGTAAAAGTTTTAATTATTAGGTTTGTATGGAAAAATATATGATCAATCGTGTAATTTTATTTTATAATTATAAACATAGGCAAAAAGTTAATTAGTTTGAACCACAAAATAAAAATAAACAAAATGATTTATATCATACCACAGAAATTACATTAGGTATCATTATTTAAATAAAGTTATTATATTTTTTTGACATTTACTAAGATTAATTTGACTAAGATGGTTTGACCATTATGAATGGATTCAACGATGGTGCCGATAAAATGCCCCGTTTATAATCAATGAGAACTATAGTTAAAAAATTAATTATAATTTCGTAATAAAAACTCAAAATTATTAATCAATTACTTTAACTAAATTATTAATTAACAGATATTTTTTAAATTATATAAAACTGTAATCGTTGATTTAAATAAATACGTGACCTTATAATCCGTATTAAATTTATTTTAATTTTTATTATAATGTTATTAATTAATTTAACATAATTGGAATTAGAATATTTAAATTTTAAATTTTAAATAGAGAATTAATAGGTTGAAAAGTGACATAACATTAATTTGTCTGATAGGATGACACATGGTAAAAAAAAATCTATTTTTTTTATTAGAGTAAAGATTATTGTTGATTGTTCTTTCATATGGGCTTTGAGATTGATTTATATCAACTAATTATTTTTGTATCATGTACTTTAATTATTAATTTGCACGAACGTTTATAAATATCATTAAGCTCCATAGATAACAGAATAGAAAAAATTGACTAAACCATCATTTATTCATGTCAAAACCACCCTTTGGTGGCAACCCAAATTAAAATGATTTTATATATTATTTTATATCAAAACATTACTACCCACTGTTAAACAATTGTATATATGATTCTATTTTATATATTATTTGAATGAAATATTTTTATTTTACGATTTTATTTTATATATTAACTCCTAATGTATACAGTTTAACAAAGTTGAAGGACTAAATATAGATGAAAAAAATTAAGTGACCAAATATGTATAAATTGAAAAAAAAAACAACTGTGGCCATATCTGTGATTAAAATATGTAATATGATATTTTTCGTAACTACATAACTATGTTAGGCAAAATTAATGAGTTTAAATAAGTATACAAAAAATATATTGTTAAATTTTTTTGAAGTTTTTTAGAACAAACAGTATATACATACATCATAATATTACATATTTTATTGTTAATGTAATCGTTTTTCCAATAAAATTAAAATATGAGTATTTTTGACAAGACACTAGTAAGTGAAAACTATAATTTTTATTCACTGTATATATGTTTGATAAACAAAATAGTTGTAAATATGTTTTTTTTAAATATGTTTTCTTGTATGACGTTAATAATAATGCAAAAAAAAAATTAAATCTCGTCCAAATGACTAATATCATAATTTTTTTAATTGCAAAGATTAATAATCAACTAACTACACCATCTATTGGAGAGAGAGAGAGAGAGAGAGAGAGAGAGAGAGAGAGAGAGAGAGAGAGAGAGAGAGAGAGAGAGAGAGTTTTTCTTAATACAAAAAATATATATAAAGAAAAATTAATTAACATAATAATAAAAAATAAAAAATGTAAAAAAGTTTTTTATGGCAAAAAAGAAAAGGACTATGATGTGCAAATTTTAATGCCAAAGTTTTAATTATTAGGTTTGTATGGAAAAATATAGGACCGTGTAATTTTATTTTATAATTATAAACATAGGCAAAAATTATTTGAACCAAAAAAAAATAAACAAAATTATTAATATCACACCATAGAAAGTACATTAGGTATCATTATTTAAATAAAGTCAATATATTTTTATAACATTTACTAAGATTGATTTGACTAAGATGGTTTTGACCGTTACAAATGGATTCTACGATGGTGCCGATATAATGCCCCGTTTATAATCCATGAGAACTATGGTTACAAAATTAATTATATTTTCGTTATAAAAACTCAAAATTATTAATCAATTACTTTAAATAAATTATTAATTAAGAGATATTTTGTTAATTATATAAAATTGCAATCGTTGATTTAAATAAATACGTGACATTATAATTTGTATTAAGTTTATTTTAATTTTTATTATAATATTATTAATTAATTTAACATAATTGGAATTAGAAATTTTAAATTTGAAATAGAGAATCAGTAGGTTGAAAAGTGACATAACATTAATTAGTCTGATAGAATGACACATGGTAAAAAAAAATGTATTTTTTTATTAGAATAAAGATTATTGTTGATTGTTCTTTCATATGAGCTTTGAGATTGATTTATATCAATTAATTATTTTTGTATCATGTACTTTAATTATTAATTTCCACGAACTTTTTTAAATATCGTCAAGCTCCATAGATAATAGAATAGAAAAAATTGAATATTATTAAAGTAAACTAGTGAAGAAACTCGAGTTGCGAGATTAGAAGTTATTATTGTAGATGAAAGACATGGCAGTAGATCTAGATTTTTTTAACATGCATACGGTTGTTTGTTATTACATGCATTCTGGAATGGCAAAATGGTCCATAAAGTTTATATAAATAACAGGTAATACCTAGGGGTGTTCGTTTGGATGGATCGGTTGGATCCGATCCTATCAAGCGAATCCAAATTGATTTCAGTTTTCAAAACATGGATCCGAATAGTCCAAACTAAATTTAAATCTGATCTGATCCGATCAAATTACAATTCGGTTGGATCGGTTTTTATAATTCGGTTTTAAGAAACCGAAACGTTTTAAAACGACATATAATTATAATATTACCCAATTTTACACGAGAAGCAAAAAATAATTATATAGCTATGATTTGAAATTTATAAACAACTACTAAGAATATATATTATAGTTAAATATTTCATAGATATAAAACTTTTGAGAGATAATACATATTGATGGTTTTTTATTGGGTGAAACGTTTTGAATCTATTTTAAAAAGGTAAAATACAAAATTAATATATAGCTATAGATATATATTATAAATAAATAAATAAATAATGTTTATTCGGTTTTTTTGGACTATTCGGTTCTTATTTTAAAAACCAAAACCAATCCGAAATCCAAAATAATAATTCGATTTTGTTGAAAATCAATCCAAAAATCCGAATATCCGAACCAAATAGTCAAATCCAAATTGTCCAATTGGATAATCCGGTTTTATCCAAATAGTGAACAACCCTAGTAATACCTAATAGAAATGGTTCATAAAGTTGATATAAATATCAGGTAATACCTAATAGCAACATACTTTGCATTTTTGGCAAAGTATGTTGTTATTATATGTAAATCAGCCATTTTTTTCCAAAAAGAAGAATAAAAAGAAGAAGTATGTTGTTATTATATGTAAATCAGCCATTTTTTCCAAAAAGAAGAATAAAAAGAAAACACCGTACATAAAAGGACAACTTAATTGCAGGGCCAATTTGGTCATAATTGCAGCAGAAAATACAGGGGCAGTTTGGTCATAAAACGGTATTTGAATGAAATTATCGAGCGAAAGGGATAAAAAAAAATTTAATAAAATCCAAGACCAGCTTATATTCGTACTTAAATATTAACAACGGGTGTTGCTATCCGCACCTAGAATTTGGGTCAAAACCACCCATTCTAAAAAGTCAAAACCACTCTTTTGCATAAAAACTCAAACTGAAATGACAAGTATTATTATTTATATTATTGTTATTGGAACCGTAGAATCCCATCAAACAATCACTTAATCAAACATTAAATAATTTTTACAACTTTGCCCCTTCTTTCTATTTAAAACGTATTTTCAGTTTATATCTTTTTGTATTTTGAAAACTTATTTTCAATCCTTATTACTCTAGTTTAATATATATCGATATTTCAACTTTTTTCTTATATATATATATATATATATATATATATATATATATATATATATATATATATATATATAAGGTTAAAAAAAACTTGTCATTGCTTCAAGGCTTGTACTTGCCGTCGAGCTTTGACCAAATGTTGCGTTAAGTCATATATGTATATAAAAATGAATAATAGTAGAATATATATATATATATATATATATATATATATATATATATATATATATATACACAAAATTGTCGCCTTAATTCACGCATTACAAACGATATAGTTCATCAAGGCTCGAAAAAACTTAAGGCTTGACATTGCCACAAAGTCACGCATAATTTTTTTTTTGTAAATTTTGGATTGGATCCAAACCGGATCGGATTAAACCAATCCGGATTCGTGGAAGGGAAAACCGGACAAAACTGGTATGAAATCGGATCGGATTTTTGATGAAACCGGTTTCTGTTCGACGTCATCAAACCGGATCTGATTGGCTGTTTGTGCATCTCTAGTGAGAGTCTTGGAGAATCTGAGAAGCTTTGGGGAGAAGTTTATGACCCGTTTTGGGGATAGAGGATGTTCCAGTTGTTGTAGCTTAGCCATTGGCAGGCGAGCTAGTGAGCGTGGCAGGGCGTCAGACCCTGAAGGATATGATTTCCAAAAAGTTGCAGATGCGAGATCGATTTGGAGCACTTTGAGAAGAGAGGTTCGTGCCAGGTGTGTATAGTAGAGGGTCCCGGGAAGAGACCCATGACTTCTGATCATCGGGTAAAAGGCCAGCAGGGCCGAAATCAGTGTAGCACATACAAGAAAGTGCACAAGGGGGTTTGACATTCCAAGGGTTTAGGCTGCTACAAGTGTAGCAGGGTCGGTTATGTCAGAAGAAGGTGATCCGGATTCCTCCAGATGTTGCGGGTATGCCATCTTCTACTACTATTAGGTGGATGTTGGGAATATGTATCGCTTTGGAATTGTGAGTGAGTTTGGAAAGTCAGATCTCGGGTCGGTTTTCTGCTAGTGTTTGGGTTATCAAGGATCATATATGCCATCCTACATGCCGAAAAGTCCTTGATGAACCCCCAGAGGGACGCATCCTGCGGAGTGGGTTCCACGTGTACCGTTATCATCCCGGATCTTTGTCGGGATCTGTGCATGAGTATTATTTAGAGGATACTCGGTCAGGGTTAGAGCGATAGTTCTTCAGTGAAGGCAGCGTTCAGTGGTTGAGTACACAAACAAGACCTACTGTTCCGCCTACTCAAGATCCAATAACGCAATATCCTCGTAGACATAGTTTTGCGACGTCTATGTTAGATTATAATGGTTCTAATCAGTTTGATTTAAACCAGGAACCAGACAGGCAAAATACATTTTCGTTTCAACAACCTTCAACATTTTATTCAAATTCACTTATGAGTGAAATTCCAAATGAATTTCATCCATACGTTACAAACATTGAAGATGTGGAGGGAGATGGAAATTGTGGATTTCAGGCAATAGCTGTCTCCCTCGGGTATAGTCAAAATTATTGGCGTCAAATCCGCTCAGAATTACACAACGAGTTATTAGAAAATTAGGGACGATATGCAATGATTTTTCAGGATGATATAAACAACATACATCACTCGTTGAGTTTCACTGGATTGGGTTCTGCACAAAGTGAATATTGGTTGATTATGTTGGGAACTGGATTCCTCATTGTTAATAAGTATGGTGTAATCGTCTATTTTTTAGACAAACAAGGTTCGTCGACCTGTTTTCCGCTTTGGCATGGCCCGCAAGACATCTCACATCATAGATCTATTGTTATCGCCTTCTTTTATAATGGCCATTACGTAAAAGTTGATTTACAAGAATCACATCCAATACCTATAGTTTTGTCACTTTGGTGTCACCATAGATCAGAACGTGCTGCTAGATGGGAAATTTTGTATAATGCTCGACTTAATGCATATATTCCACCGAATGAACCACATAATAACTGTAATATTAATATAGTTGATGTCCGTGATAATTAATAAAATTAAAATATGACAGTGTTTGACAAAACGATGGTAAATGAAAATGATAATTTTATTTATTATAGTTGTGAAAAAATATCATATTATGTTTTTTATTGTTCGTTTAATTGTTCGTGATCGTTATTTATCGTTTAAGGTTAAATGAACTAATATGAACAAATCTATACTCATGTTCGCTAGGTACGTTGTCCGGTTGATATCACTAAAATTAAAACTTAAATAAAATTTTAAAGTTAGAAATATTATATGAAAATCCCTATAATAAAGTTGAGATATTGTACAAAATAAAATTGATTATGTAATGATAAAAAATAAATTGGATTATGTAAGTATATAAAATAAAATTGATATATTATATGACAATTTCAATATTTAATAGTTGAAGGTGTAAATTAAAAGTTAAATATATGTTAAAGGGTCATAAATATAAATTTTAATAAGTTCATAAAAGAAACCTAAAGTAAATTAAGATATTTTATTTATTCATTTTCTTTATTTTATTATCTAACGGTAGTAAATGATGGAGACATTTATTGCATATCTTTATTATATGAATTAATTAATCAGCATTTGTCCCATCAAATTGGATTAATACAAGTCAAAACCATTTTGACTTTTAAAGAGGGTTTGTCCCATCAAATTGGGTTAATACAAGTTAAAACCATTTTGACTTTTAAAGATGGTTTTAACCGGGTGCATATAGAATCCCCCATTAACAACTGGGGTTGTGTATTCCCAATATATGGTCGGGAATTTGACTTTGACCTAATTATGATATTCGAAATTACTCGCAAAATTTGATGCTTATATAATAAGCAAAGCATTTTCCATTGAAATGATTATTGCTGACAGTTTCCCACCAATCTGATCATATAATCTTTCATCTCCAACCTATTCTATATATATTAGATCTAAAGGAAGTTAGCAATAGTAACTTTTATGTCTTTAGGTTTTTGCCATAAATATTTAGTGAATTTGACACTTTTAATCCTTAAAGTCAAAACTTTTAGATTTTTGTGTTTTGATTAAGTTTTTGTGCTTTTAGGGTTTTGCCAAAAAATCTTTAGTAACTTTGACACTTTTCGTCCTTGCAGTGAAAAGTTTTATATTTTAGTGTTTTTGACACAAATCTTTAATAAATTTGACACTTTTCGTTCTTGTAGTCAAAACTTTTACATTTTGACACAAAAAGCACAAAAAACCTCCTTTAGAATTTTGTCACCATATTTTCTCACCTTTGACAACTTTCACATTATTGCCACAATATTTTTGGATTTTCTCGACGAGTGTCCCTTCTTTTGGTTGTTGTACACTTTTGACATCTAATTTTAGGGGTTGTTGACTTTCTCTCCTATTTGTGGTGATTTACACTTTCAGCACATGTTTTTTAAAGTTTGCCGATTTTCCCCATATTACCCCAAAAGCGGCATAGCCGCGAGTTCTTTGCTAGTTGAACATGAAATCTATTATGTGAAAATGGATCAATTAGGATTATATTTTATTATAGTTTTGCCGCATATAATGATGCAATGGTTTTCTTGATATCATCATCATCCTTGATGCGTACCCATGATTCATGTCGTATAACCTAAAGAAAAGAAATTTTGAATGTAACATAAAGGACGAACATACCTACAAAGTTTGGTTGCATTGCCACGACAAAAGAACACATTTTTATAATGGAAATTTTAGTTGTCACAATATCTATCGATCGTTAACTTCCAAACATCCACCGGCAAAATATTAATACCTCAATGGTTCAGCCAAAACAACAATTTTTTTTTTTTTTCAATTTAGGTCCAAGGGTAAAGTGGTCATTTTCAGAAAGCAACACCTGGGTACTTACATTCATTTAATGAAGTAGCGACCAAAATCATTTTGATCTCACAAAGACCAGGCCTCGCTATTTTATTTTTATTTTTAGACCCTTCATGATTTTAGATAATTCGAATGAGATGATTATTAAACTAAAGCATCATTTTCACACGCCGACTGATCACTAAAAAGCTTAAACCGATTGACAATATTAAAAAAACAAAAAGTTTTGCAGCTATCTAATAAAAGGAATTAAAGTAAAACGTTATATGTTACGAACATATAAATTTAGTGCATTTAATCATATGTTTAATATAAAAGTGTTAGAATCAGATAGTTTTTTGAACGCACAATGTTCTAAAATATATCCTAAAACAAATAATGTTGTATTTCACCCACATACATATTATGTTTCTATTTTAAACCAAAGTATGTAAATGACTATATTACCCTTTAGTTTAGAGTAACAGCCTTAATTATGTAATTTTTATCGTTTGTGGTTATGTGTAACATAGTAAGTCTCATTATGTTATTCGTGTTTCAAAATCCAGTCAGATGGTTGAAACAGTTGCTCATCTTTACTCGTAGTCCGTGAGGTTGTGATTTTTTTTTTTGAGGTTACTCACTTATGAAACTTATTTGGAAATGGTTTTTTTTTCAATAAAATGTTTTTTCTTTTGTTTTGAGCCCAAATAAATTTCAAAAACCATTTGTGTTAGAAAATTATGGTACAAATCTACTTAGGAGGTATGTATTTTCATCATTTTCACATCTTTCAGTTGTACCTTAATGAAAATATCAGTTTATGTTGCTAAATGTAATCAATCGTTATAAGTTCCGGTAAGTAACAAACCTTAAATCTGTCAAAATCATGGTTCATATGCTGGAAAACATTCTGTAGTTCAGAACAAATTCCATGATATCAGTTCAATGTGTGAATCATCACCAACAACCATTGTAATTTCAATAACTTTCACACTGAAATTGCTACTTCATCAAATGCATTTATAAGCCGATTTAAAAGGAATAGAAATTGACTTTATTAAAAATATTAGTAAAATGACAGAGTAGAGCTCCCTATCAAATTAATTCATATAAAAAAATGATCAATGAGATTATATACCATAAACTACTGATAATCAAAGGGTTTCCCATAAACTAAAGCAACAAACTATATTGACATATAAATTGACTGATAGCATACATGTTTCTTTAATCGACCACTTTAATATCATCTTCGCCCTACAGTAAAACAAAAAAAAAAAACAACTCATCGGTCATAATAAATTTAAACTCAAATTTACTACAATAAACAAAATCATTCAACCTCATTCAAAGTAAAACAAAACAAAATCTTGAAGATCTAAATCATTACCTTCAGCAACTTCGTTTCAAACAATAATCCCTATTGTATGTGTTTTGGGAAAGTTTGCATGAACATTTTATTTTACCCAATTGAGGGCATGAATGGCCTTTGGAACCTTCTAAGAGCCGATTTGTAAAAAAAGAGCAGGGAAACATGAAGCTTTCAACTTCTCAGAAGTCAATCAAGATAAAAAAAAAAAAAAAAGGCTTACCTTCGGCTGATATTTTTTCTACAAAGAATCGTTGAAAATCAGTAACTGAAAAGAAGTTACACAAATTTAACCATTGAGATAACAATCGCGGTCCGATGCAAACCTTCCTTTGAATCGATTAACCCCAAAACTGAAAATCGTAGGGCACAATTACAGTCGACTCCAAAAAATAGAAACATAAATTGATTTTTTTTAAAAAGGCTATTGAATAATTGTGGGTTCGATTTACCTGGGTTGAAGGATACACAATCTTGAACAACAAAACACACATAATCCTGAAGGGAAGACAGATCCGCCGAAAGGAGAGTCGTTTCACAGCAGCTAAAGAGAAGATGCGTATAATTCATATGTTGGACGGTTGGAAGGCCGATGAAGTATATCTGTATCTGTGAATATTCGATTGGCTAACAGTGGTTGTGATAGGGGTGGGTTTTGTGAGGAGATAACAGATGAAAAAAATAGGGTGATGGTCGGTGAAGCGCCTCTTTGAAAAGGATCAAGAGATGGACTGGAAGAGGGAGAAATAGAGGGTTTCTGTGATGAGGACTGAAAATCGTTAGTGTTAAGAGTGTGAGGATTAGAAGCTGACGATGGAGACGGTGGACCGAGGGAAAAAGAAGAAGCAGAGACGGTGAATCCAAAAGCGGTGGGAATCATGCAGAGGAATCCGGAGATAAGTATCGGGAAGAAACTCACCGAGGTGGCGACCTGGCGGTGGAGGATTCTGTTTCTACGACACCGGCGGCTCTGATTTTGATTGAGGAGGAAGACGAAGCAGTAGGCGGTGGAATGTATTTAGGGCTTAACCAAAGAATGGGTGAGTCGGCAGAACGATCGAGATTATCAACTGAAATCGGATATTCGACAGCAAATGATTAAGAAAATAATAATAATAATAATAAAATTAGAGGTGGTCCAGTAGGAATATAGCACTGTTCACTAAGGGGGTTTAAAATTAAGAGAAAATTACAAATATAACCAAAATAGTTAATTACTTTGTAAAAATAACCAAAAAAAAAATCCAAATTACAAAAATAGTCATCAAAATCACAGATGGATTAAACTCATATGCGATTTCACCAAGCCATCTGCGAACGTACAAGTCGCTAAAGCACATCCGTACTTAGCGACTTGTACGTTCGCAGATAATTTTTTTATTTTATTTTTTATTTTTTTATGGTATAAATAGACGATACAAGTGACTAAAATCGCAGATGAACTAAGTTCATCTGCGATTTCCTCTCAGTTCATCTGCGATTTCGTTTTTTTTTTATTTTTTTTTTTATTTTTGACTACGAAATTGATAGGATTTGACTATGAAATAACCATATTATATATAAATTCTTGCAAAAAATTATCACTTTTGTTGTAATTTCTTTGAAAATTTTGTTTATAATCTTTTTAATAAAATGAATTAATATTTGTTTTGTCAAATCGTCCATAATGCTTCCAGAGAGAGAGTTCTTCAACGAAAAGTGTGAAAAATGCAACAAACAAAAAAATTATGTTTTTATACCTGTGAAAAAGGTGAAATCGCAGATGGAATGTGAAATAGCAGATTGACTAGTCCATCTGCAAACGTACAAGTCGCTAAAGCATGGATGTGCTTTAGCGACTTGTACGTTCGCAGATGGCTTTGTCAAATCGCAGATGGACTTAGTCAATCTGCGATTTTGCAGGCTATTTTTGTAATTGGGTTTTTTTTTTTTTTTGTTATTTTCTACAAAGTAATTATCGGTTTTGGTTATATTTGTAATTTTCTCTAAAATTAATCATACTTTTTACCCAAGTAATTTTTTTTTGTTAGAAATGCTCCGAACCTTATATGCACCGGAGTTTTCTGAGTTAGCAGACCCAGTCCAAAACTGTCGTTTAACAAAATTTTCATTGCTGTAATTTTCTTAAATGCATTTTTTTTAAGTAAGTTAAAGTTTTATTATCTCTCCTTTTAGATTATCTATATAAGGCTATCATTAGATAAGTTTTTATCAGACTACGTTTATTATTAATAAACAGGTTACAACACTAACATATATCAAAATAATAGTTCTTGTTTGTCCACCTATACAAAACAATACTAACAAACAAATCTTAACTTTTTTTTTTACCATTTATCAACAACCTAAAACAACCAAATTTATATTTTATATAAACGTTTAAAATACATATAAAAAATATATCAAAATCATATTTTCTTTGTAGGTAATTAAAAACCATAAATTTTGATATATTTTTAATAATTTTTTAGTACATAATTTATTTAAAAAATAATTAATAAAATTAATAAGAAAAAAAATCAACCATTCATAGGGTGACATGCGGGGATTGTTGGATTATAACGTCTCATTTTCACATAAAAAAATTTCATTTTTAATTAAGCTAAAATTGTTTACTTTTAGAATACAAGTTACGAAAATCATTTGTTCTTATGTACATTGTTTAAAATTAGAGTATTATAAATAATGTGAAATCTTCATTGTTGCAAATGAATGTGTACAAGCACGCATTCGTCTTCCTGTAACATTCGAGATTTATTGGTATGTTCATTTTTTATCCTTATTGTGAATTCTTTTCATTTTAAGTCCCTAACCGAGTACGATGGGCGTACTCTATGAGTATGTTGGGCGTACTGGCTCATTAGTTGGTCGTGAATGCGCCCACTTAAGATGGGCGTACGTGTGAGTACGCGGGGCATACGCTAAGCAGGGACAAACCCTAATTTTTAGGGTTTGTGCCCTATTTAAGCAACTTATGTCTCCTTGGTGGTATCTTTTGGTCAGCCTCCACTCCCCTAAACCCTAAGAACGAAACCCTAAGTGCCATTTGTGAGGTTTGAGCTTGGAAGTGAGTTTTGGTGGTGTTTTTGGTGATTTGAAGGAAGAAGAACACTTGGAGATTGTCTTGGTGTGGCTTGATCTTGTAGATCCCGAACCATCATCATATTTGCAAGCTATTTGAGGTATAACGTTCTCTACTTTATGATTCCTTATGCTAGATCCAGTTTAGGGCTTCATTTGTTCATTTTTGGGTCCTTAAGTCATATTTGTGAGTATGGTCTACTCCAGAAGCCATGGATGTTATATCTTAGCACCTTTGAGGTCCCTTGACCATAAAATGCAATCTTTATGAGTTATATTGGTCCATGCATGTGTTAGGGTCCTTAATATGGTTCTTTTTTAGTTTTGGGTCCCGTTATGTCATGCATGGGAGTAAACTTGCCAACTTTACGTGTTAAGTCACCATTTTGGGATCAGATCTGAGAGTTTGGCTTAGTGACTTAACCGATTAAGTGCTTAATGGTGAAGTTTGGTCGATTGTGTCATACGTTGGGTGTACCCAGCTAGTACACTGCGTGTACTGGCCACCGAGGTAGAACGCGGGGCATAAAACTAAGTACATCGGGCGTACTCAGCAACCTTGACTTTCGGTTGACCTTCTCGGTTTGGGCCATATTTTGGAGTTTTAGGGTTTGGGCCTTGTTGGGCCGTTAGACTTCTGACTTTGGGCCATTGCTAGGCAATGGGCTTTCTTGGATTTAGGTCATGATGGGTTTTAGGCCCATTTAGGAAGTTAAGCCATATTAGGCTTTGGGATGCCATTTAGGAATTTGGGCTTTTTCGGTAAATGGGTTTGGCCTAGGTTTTTAGGCCAACTAAGAAAAGGGTAAAATGGTCTTTTACCTTGGATGTTGGACAAGTAATTTAGATTCTTGAATATGGGTTGAGTTCCAATTATTAATTGGATATTATTTGATGGTGTTAGCGCGGGGATTTTCCGGATCAGCAGACCTAAATTTTATTTGAGAGATTCAGCAGCTTGAGGTGAGTTTCCTCACTGTGTTTGGCGGGTCGAAGGCGTCAATGCTGGCCCATGGTTTATTATGATTAGGATGCTAGTTGTCTGCGTGACTCTGCATGTATGTTTTCTGATATGTTTACCGAGCGGGGCCTGATGAATATCTTGTATGCAATTTATCTTTGTGATTCTTGAATGTGTTTATGTGTTTGTATGTATACCGGGCGGGGCCCATTATTTATTGATAGATCTGTTCCGAGCGGGACTCGATGTTGGGCAGGATCCGATGATGGGTAGGGCCCATTATTTGTTTGTTATGTATGGTGTAGGGTATTCTGGGGAACTCACTAAGTTTTTGCTTACAGTTTTCAGTTTATGTTTCAGGTACTTTCGGATCCAAAGGGAAGAGCTCGGGCTGATCGCATCGCACACACGATGATATTCCGCATTTTACTTTACTCTAATGTATGTGGATGTTTTGATCGTACTTGATTTTATTATGGTTTATGGATATGTTTTGAAGGATGGTTTTATAATAATTAGAAAAATGAAATTTTTGGCCTTAATTTTTGGGACGTTACAAGTTGGTATCAGAGCCTTAGTTTGAGGGATTCAGGCATACTCTCGGGTGTGTCTGAACTCAAAATCAGGGTTTGGTAGATTGTTTTCAAAAGAAATATTTTATAAAATGGTTTTCTAATAAAAGAAAAGGGGTGTGGTGCATGCAATCGACCGAGCTCAAGTAAGTTTTCCCAAAATACTCATACATGTTTTATAATATGCTTTGATTTGTGAATCTGTGAATTGCATGCTAGTTAGGGCTAAGGATCTACTCAGGAATTGCATGATAGAATGCTAGGAGAGATGCCTTTATATGCCTACTGTGTGAGCTTGTCGACTTGCATGCTAGTATTGAGCAGTCAGTGATAGGATGTCCTGTTTAGGTTATGTTTATTCTGATTACTCGATGATCAAATGTTGCTTGCTTTGTGCTTTTAGGAGTTTCCATTAACTTCAGCTAACTAGTAAGCGAATATACTAAGTTACATATTGAAGATAATAAATAATTTTAAAAGGTTAGGTTTTAACTCTATTGTGAAGCTGTTGTTTAAGTCCAACCATTGTAGTGTGAGACCTTTCATTCGAAGAATTATCTGGTGTCGGTGATATGTAACTATATTTGTAAGCTAGTTAGAGGATGTTAGGGGGAGTTCCTTCCGCAGCTGATAGCGGGGAGTAGTGTGGTGGTTGCCCTAGGAAAACCTAGGAAGAGATTTGGTGCTGGGAGCCTTGTCTTGTTGCGGATTGTATGTATGGATAAGGAATGACTTAGAGGATTCAACGCGGTCCTTGAGGAAAATACGAATAGATGTGGAAGGTAGTATGGGCCCGTACTACTGGAAGCAGAGGATCTGCACTCGAGTCAATGATAATTGCGATGTGTAACATCCCAAGTCCAAGTATACCTTGTTAACCTTGATCTTTTGAGCATTTGTCCATTTTGACCCTTTTTAGAGAAAATGTTGTAAATGAGTACGCGGGTCGTACTAGAGTGTACGCTCAGCGTACTCATGAGCGTGCATTTAACGCGGAGACCACCTAGTACGCTGGGCGTACTAGGCCCAGAGTGGAAACCATAACTTGGGGTGTGACCCTATAAAAAGGATATGATGGCCTCATTCATGGCCACCATTCCCAGACACCAAACCCTCCTAACCCTAAATCTTTGTTCTTCTAGCTTGTGAGTGCATTTGAGAGCTTGTGAGTGTGATCTTGTGTTCTTGAAGTGGAGAAGAAGCCTTGGAGAAGAAGGAGTGAGAGTCCAGGCTTTTGGATTTGAGCTTAGCTGTGTGGAAAGCTTCACATAGAGGTATAAAGCTTCAAGCTTTCTCACTCTTTTGATTTGTGCATTTTTATGGAGTATTTTAGGGTTTTGTCCCAAAAGATGGAGACTTTATGAGTCAATGAGCTCCAGAGACCTTGATCTACCCCCCCCCCCCTTCAGTGTTTTGTGGAGTAAAGTCATAAAAATCCAATCTTGGACGTGAGAAATGAGCCATGCATGAGATATGAGCTTCATGAGGAAAGAGGATGAGTGTTTTGAGTGTTTGTGACCTAATCAGCCATGCAAAGGCCAAAAGTCACTGACTTTATGGATTAAGAGATATTAGGGAGTCCAGATCTGTGATATGAGCCAAGGTCTTAACTGATTAAGACCAAATATGTGAGGAGAGTGAAACTGGGACGTACGTTGGGCGTAATCCCAGTACGCGCAACGTAGGGGTCGAGCATCCCCAATGCCTACATGGCAGCCGAGTACGCCCAGCGTAGAGAGTTGGTACGCGCAGCGTACTCCTTGCCGTTGACTTTCGGTTGACTTTTAGGGTTTGGTCAATTTGTGGACTATAAGGCCATAGAGGGGTAAAATGGTCCTTTTCCCTTCTGTGAGTTTGTAGAAGGGTTAGTTTAGTTTCAGTGAGAGCCTTATTAATTAGGGATTATTATTGTTGTGTTAGGCCGAGGCTAGACTGGTGATTCGAGTTCGAGATTATCCAAGTTCTTACGAGGTGAGTCTTCTCACTATACTTACCTTGAGTGGTAATCTATGTGTGACCGGAGGGTATTATGTGCATATACTGTGTATTGAGTTATCCTGCTTATTTGTCTTTGTGATATGTATGATGTGTATTATATTGAGTTACTGAGTTGAGGGACTGGAGGGTCCGTCTGAGCTGTGGGACCAGAGGTATCTGAGTATAGCCATAAAAGGCTGATGAGTTACGAGTGGTATTTTGGGGAACTCACTAAGCTTTGTGCTTATCGTGTTATGTGTTATGTGTTTCAGGTACTTCTCAGGATCAAGGTAAGGCGCCGGCTTGATTGTACACACGTCATAGATTTGAGTCATGTTTTGAGAGGATCCTGGATTTGTTATATATTCGGTTTTGGGATATGTGCTTGATGATTTGATAATATTTTTGGAGATATTGAATTGAGAAAAATGTGTTTTAAAATTTTGAAAATTTTGGTTTGAAAATTTACGTTGTTACACGATGATACGAGGAAACTTGTGGAGTATGAGACTCCTCGATATATATATTTATGCGTATTCTGATTGTTTGAATGATCTATTTTCAGTATGGTGACCCTTCAAGGAAAAGGTGTAGTGGTTCTGGTGCTGGTGAGGGTTCAGGTTCATGTTCTGGAGTCGAACAGATGGATGATCAGATGCGGGAGTTCATATCGTCAAGATTACCTGTAGCATAATCGAGCAGACTCCTGTGATATTCGGTACGATCAAGTAGGGTACAATGGAGGTCTTAGAGGAGCATTTAGGCTCATTCCATTATGAGATGGTAGCGATGATGGTAGCATAATCGAGTAGACCCCAAAGTTCTTTGGGAAGAAGGACCCGATCGCGAGCAGACATTGGTTAGCGGATGTCACTAATGCATTCTGCTCTAGCAGTTGTACCAATGGGGCAAAGGTCAAACTTGCTTCCTATCTTCTGAAAGATAGAGCTCGAGACTGGTGGGAGGAGGTAGGACATTCCTTGGGAGGCGAGGCGATTGAGTCCATGACTTGGGAGGATTTTATGACGAGATTTTAGACCGAGTTCGCACCTGTGATTGAGGTACAGCAGTTGGCGTCAGAGTTTAAGGATCTCCACTAGACTACTGAGATGGTTGCTGAGATCATCGCGATGTTCCGCGAGAGGGCATTGCTAGTTCCACAGTACGTGGTGGATGAGGAGATGAAGAATACGAGATACCATGAGATGTTGAGGAGTGATATCCGATAGTTTGTGATCCTATCCAGTTGCAAGACAATGTAAGATATGAAAGCAAGGGCCAGAGAGAGAGAGAGAGAGAGAGAGAGAGAGAGAGAGAGAGAGAGAGAGAGAGAGAGAGAGAGAGAGAGAGAGAGAGAGAGAGAGAGAGAGAGAGAGAGAGAGAGAGAGAGAGAGAGAGAGAGAGAGAGAGAGAGAGAGAGAGAGAGAGAGAGAGAGAGAGAGAGAGAGAGAGAGAGAGAGAGAGAGAGAGAGAGAGAGAGAGAGAGAGAGCGAGCGAGAGAGAGAGAGAGATAGAGAGAGATAGAGAGAGATAGAGAGAGAGAGAGAGATAGTGAGTGAGAGTGTGAGAGAGAGAGAGTGAGAGAGAGAGAGAGATTGACTTGGAGACGGAGAGGAAGAGAAAGTCGAAGTAGGTTCAGGATTCAGAGGGTTCGGGCATGAGGCCCAAGGTTTTTGATTCGAGATCGAGAGGCCAGCAGAGCCGGAGCCGTTGTGGCAAGTGCGGTAGGACGCACGATGGGGCGTACAAAGTGGGAGGTTCTGGCTATTTCAAGTGCGGCCGGACGGGTCATATTAGCAGGGATTGCACTGCGACTACCCCTGCATCCATACATCTGACCTGATTTGCTTCCATTGCAATCAGAGGGACCATAAGAAGGCCAATTGCCCGAGCTGAGCAGTGGGAGGACCAGTTGCATCACCCGCTCCAACGACTCTATGGATTACTGATGGCCTGCAGGGCAAGGCGGATGCGCCTGTTACGAGGATCAAGGGTTTTCAGCTGACATCCGAGGAGGATTGCACAACACATGATGTGGTGACGGGTATGTATCTTCTCCTTATCTCTTTATTTATGTTGATTTTCTGCTTATATTTGTGTGTTTAGTTTTAGGATCATTCCTTGTGAACGGTATCTCTGCCTTGGTATTGTTTGATTCGGGGGCTACCCGATCTTTTGTATCCTTTGCGCTTAGCAAGAGGTTCGTTGGTGCTCCAGGGGAGCGGGATTGTTCATTAGAGGTTGAGATTGCGGATGACCAATCTGTATGGGTATCGAGGGTTCATCGGGGTTGTGTTCTTGAGATGTTCAGTGAGCAGTATCCGATTGATTTGGTTCCTATTCCTTTGCGCGGGAACAAGGTTATTATAGGGATGGACTGGTTAGCCCCAATGGGGCGGTGATTGATTGTGAGCATCAGTTGGTACGCATTCGGACCCCAAGTGGGGGAGAGTTAATGGTTCAGGGAGAGAGTGCCCAGCATGGGCCGTCAGCAGCTAGGGCCATACGATATCTTCAGCAAGGTTGTTTCCAATATGTTTCCTATGTTATGGATACCCGAGAGAAGGGTAAGGCTACTGTGGATGAGTGTCGGTTGTCCGGGAATACCCTGATGTGTTCCAGGAGGACTTGCCTGGATTGCCTCCAGAGTTTGTGGAGATTAGGATTGATTTGGTTCCGGGTGCGGCTCCGATAGCCAAAGCACCGTATCGGTTAGCTCCTCCAGATATGCAGGAGTTGTCTGCACAACTACAAGAGCTGTTAGATAAGGGGTTCATTCGACCGAGCAGTTTTCCATGAGGAGCACCGATCTTGTTTTTGAAGAAGAATGATGGGTCGCATCGTATGTGTATTGACTATCGAGAGCTAAATAGCTAACGGTGAAGAACCGTTATCCACTCCCGATGATTGATGATTTTTTTGACCAGCTTCAGGGTTCATCTTGGTTTTCCAAGATTGATCTATGTTCGGGTTATCATTAGATGAGGGTCAGAGAGGAGGATATGCAGAAGATGGCCTTCCGGACTCGATATGGTCATTATGAGTTCGTGGTGATGCCATTTGGGCTCACCAATGCTCCAGCCGTGTTCATGGACCTCATGAACTGCGTATGCAGGCTGATTCTGTATTACTCTATGATTGTATTCATTGATGACATCCTGGTCTATTCCAAGACCTAGGAGCTACATGAGGCAGCGCTGGTGGTTGGATGTGGTGAAGGATTATGATTGTGAGATCCTTTACCATCCGGGGAAGGCCAATGTGGTGGCAGATGCTCTCATCCGCAAGGCAGTTGCGGCTCTGATCAAAGATATTTGTTTGAGGATGATAGTGATTACTCCACTCTTGGAGTAGATTCGAGAGGCTCAGGTTGAGGATATGAAGGAAGAGCACCGAAAAAATGAGTGCATAGTGGGTCAGGTGGATTCCTTCGATTATGATAGCCGGGGGTTATTGACTCTCCATCAGAGGGTGTGGGTTCCTTATTGGGGTGGTGCGCGTCAGGTTTTGATGGAGGATGCGCACAAGTCGAGATTTTCCATTCATCCATGGGCGAAAAAGATGTATAGAGATCTCCGTCCTGATTATTGGTGGCCCTGTATGAAGCGGGATGTAGCTTGGTATGTAGAGAAGTGCTTGATTTGCAAGAAAGTCAAGGTCGAGCATCAATAGCCTCACAGAAAGATGCAGTCGTTAGACATGCCCGTTTGGAAATGGGAGGAGATCACCATGAATTTCATTACGAAGTTGCCTCGGATAGTGCGCAGAGTGGACTCGATTTGGGTCATCGTGGATCGATTGACCAAGAGCGCGCATTTTATTTCGATTCAATATAGTATCTCTACGGAGAAGTTGGCCGACATATACATTAGAGAGGTTGTGGCATGGAATGGCGTGCCGGTTTCTGTGGTTTCAGACAGGGACGTACGGTTTACTTCCAGGTTTTGGAAGAGGTTCCATGAGGAGTTGGGTACTTGTCTGGATTTCATCACGGTTTTCCACTCGTAGACTGATGGACAGAGTGATCGTACTATCCATACCTTGGAGGATATGCTTCGGGCGTGTGTATTGGATTTCGGTGGGAGTTAGGATACATATCTCCCTTTGGAGGAGTTTTCGTATAACAACAGTTATCACGCCGGCATTGATCAACCTACGTTTGAGATGCTCTATGGGAGGAAATGCAGGACCCCGATATGTTGGGGTGAGGTCGGTCAGCGATTCATGGGGAGTACCGAAGTGGTACTCAATACTACCGAGTTGATTCAACAGGCTCAGGGTAGACTTCAGACATCACAGAGTCGGCAGAAGAGCTATGCCGACAAGCGGCGATCAGACTTAGAGTTCCAGTTTGGGGATATGGTTATCCTAAAGGTGTCACCTTGGAAAGGTGTCATCCGATTCAGGAAGAGGGGCAAGTTGGGCCAAGGTACATTGGTCCTTTCAGGGTTTTGGCCCAGGTAGGTCGGGTTGCTTATCGCTTGGATCTTCCCGAGGACCTTAGTCAAATCCATAGCGCGTTTCACGTCTCTCAACTGCGGAAATGCTTTATTGATGATTTTGTAGTGGTTCCACTGTAGGATATTCAGGTGGTTGATCACCTGAATTATGTCGAGAGACCGGTAGCGATTCTTGATAGGAGGACGAAAACCTTGAGGAACAAGGTTGTTGAGTTGGTGAAAGTATAGTAGCAGCACCACGAGGGCTAGAATGGACATGGGAGTCAGAGGACGAGATGAGGGAGCATTGGCCAGAGTTGTTTGCGGTAGCGGACTTCGAGGACGAAGTCTGATTCAAGTGGGGGAGAATTGTAACATTCGAGATTTATTTGTGTGTTCATTTTTACCCTTATTTTGAATCCCTTTCATTTTAAGTCCCTTTCCGAGTATGTTGGGCGTACTCTATAAGTACGTTGAGCGTACTGGCTCATTAGTTGGTTGAGGATCTGCCCACATACGTTGGGCGTACATGGGAGTACATGGGGCCTACGCTAAGCAGACACAAACCCTAATTTTTAAGGTTTGTCCCTTGTTTTGAATCCCTTTCATTTTAAGTCCCTTTCCGAGTACGTTGGGCGTACTCTATAAGTACGTTGAGCGTACTGGCTCATTAGTTGGTTGCGGATCCGCTCACGTACGTTGGGCGTACATGGGACCTACGCCAAGCAGGCACAAACCCTAATTTTTAAGGTTTGTCCCCTATTTAAGCAACTTATGTTGCCTTGGTGGTATCTTTTGGTCAGTCTCTACTCCCCTAAACCCTAAGAACGAAACTTTAAGTGCAATTTGTGATTTTTGAGCTTGGAAGTGGGTTTTGGTGGTGTTTTTTCGTGATTTGAAGGAAGAAGAACACTTGGAGATTGTCTTGGTGTGGCTTGAGCTTGTAGATCCATAACTATAACACCCAAAATCTTGAAGAAAAATTGTTGAGAATGAACCTATTACAAGGTGAACTCGGCGGGTTGTAGGGACCAACTCGACGTGTTCAAGATGGAAGAATCGCGAGGGTTTAATGAACCAACACGACGAGTTGAGATGCCTCAACTCGACGAGTTGGCAGCTGGGAAGGAAGCCTTAATTTTTAGGGTCTTGCACCCTATTTAAAGGCCTTAAGTCCTTTTTCTGGCCTCCTTATTAGCATTCATTGTTATCAAAACCCTAAAACGAGTTGTAGCCTCCATTGTCAAGTTTTTGAGCCTTGGAAGGAAGTTTGGTGTCCATATTGTGCATTGTGAAGGAGTTAGAAGATCTTAAAGTTTCTAGCTTGGAGAAGGAAGTCTTGGATCCAGAATCCCTCCATTCCTTGCAGTCACTTTAAGGTATCAAGTTCGTACCTTGATTTGTAGATGATTAGATCTCCTCATTTTGGGTTTTGTTGTGTTTTCGCCTCTTTTTGGGGATGATGATGGAGTGAAGTCATGTAAGAGGTTTGTTCTTTAAGATCTAAGTTAGTTTTGGTACCCTTGAGCTTAAAGGTGCAAACTTTATGAGGATTTTGGTATCATGCATGCATTAAGTCAATTATTAAGTCCATTTTAAGCTTAAGAGCCTCATTTAGACATGGATGAACGTAAAGTTGGAAACTTTACATGGTTTTCCAGCTCAAGGAAGTCAGAACTATGTTTTGGGGTCATGTCCTTATGTATTAAGTGCTTAATGTATTGAGATGTGGGTTTCTGGCGAACTCGGCGAGTTTATGGATAAACTCGGCGAGTTGGCTTGATTTTTCCCCGACTTTGTAGATTGATAGAGGAACTCGACGACTTCGGTCAACTCAGGCCATTGACCTTGACTTTTGACCCTGTATTTGACCAAGTTGTTATAAGGGGTACTAGAGGTAATCAGAATTGCAATTAAGAAAATTATGGGCTCAGGATAAGACCCATATGGGATTGGGCCCAATTTGTGGCCTTTGTGGATCTTTTGGATTTGGGCCTCAGTTTTGGTTCATGTTGGGTCAGGGGTAAAATGGTCATTTTACCCCAAGTAAGGATTTTGGATTATAGCTTGGAATCTAATTGCTAACTGGGTGTGTTGTTGGTATTGAAAGTTCCGGAAGTCGGCAGGGCAGCAGCTAGGGATTTCTTTCAATGAGCTTCTGCATTCGAGGCGAGTTTTCCTCACTATACTTTCAGGTCAAAGGCACCAAGGCCGACCCTTTGGTTTGATAACCTGATATTGTTGATATGCCGAGTATGGAATAGATATGCATGCTAGTCTTGTGATGTTGGTCTTGATATGTTAGTCTGGTAGATCTGTAGGACTACCTATGATACTGTCTGTTTATCTGTATATATGATATTATCTGTTATATGTTGACATATTGTGTGGGTTGGGTTAAGGTTGTACTACTTTGTGTTGTAGCCAAAAAACCTTGGAGTGTTCCAGATATGAGCTGAGGGCCAGGGAGGGCATGTCAGACTCATACTGAGGACTCATTAGCATTCCAGATATGAGCTGAGGGTTGGGTAGGGCAAACCAGACTCATACTGAGGGCTCAGTGGCATTCCAGATATGATCTGAGGACCGGCTAGTATGCCCAACTCGTACTAAGGGCTACTCATTGGTATTCCAGTCCAAGGACTGAGGGAGCAAGCCATATATAAGCTGTGGGCCCAAGGGCAAGCCAAACTTATGTTGAGGGATCGAGAGCAAGCCAGATATGAGCTGTGGGCCTGATAGGTAAGCCAGACTTATACTGTGGGCTCAAGGGGTAATCCAGTCTTTTAGCTGTGGACCCAATACATGATGTTATTTGTATATGTTATTTGTTTGGCTGTTGGTACTTTGGGGGAACTCACTAAGCTTCGTGCTTACAGTTTTGGTTATGGTTTCAGGTACTTTAGCGGATCTTGTCAGAGTGAAGGTGTGACCGTACACATCTTCGCGTTTTGGACTTATGATTTCTGGGAAACTATGATAATGAGAATGTTTTGAAAACTATGTTGAAAGCAATTCTGACTTTTAAATAATGTTTTGAAAACAATGGTTTTTGTAAACACTTCTTTGGAAAAAGGGTTGTTTTGAAAAGTTTAAATTTTATGAATTTTTATGGATGTTACAATAACCATCATCATCTTTGAAAGCTATTTAAGATATAAAGTTCTCTACTTGATGATTCCTTATGCTAGATCTAATTTAGGGCTTCATTTGTTCATTTTTTGGTCCTTAAGGCATATTTGTGAGTATGGTCTACTCCAGAAGCCATGGATGTTAGATCTTAGCACCTTTTTGGTCCTTTGACCATAAAAATGCAATCTTTATGAGTTATATTGGTCCATGCATGTGTTAGGATCCTTAATATGGTTCTTTTTGCGTTTTGGGTCCCATTAAGTCATGCATGGGAGTAAAGTTGCGAATTTTACGTGTTAAGTTACCATATGGGATCAGATCCGAGAGTTTGGCTTAGTGATTTAACCGATTAAGTGCTTAATGGTGAAGTTTGGTTGACTGCGTCGTACGTTGGGTGTACCCAGCTAGTACGCTGCGCGTACTGGCCACCTAGGTAGAATGCGGGGCGTAAGACTGAGTACGCCGGTTGGGCCATATTTTGGACTTTTAGGGTTTGGGCCTTGTTGGGCCATTAGACTTCTGACTTTGGGTCATTGCTACGCTATGGGCTTTCTTGGATTTACACCATGATGGCTTTTGGCCCATTTACGAAGTTGGGCCATATTAGGCTTTGGGATGCCATTTAGAAATTTGGGTTTTTTGACCAAATGCCTTGGTTTTTGTGACAACTAAGAAAAGGGTAAAATGGTCTTTTACCCTAGATGTTGGACAAGTAATTTAGATTCTTTAATATGGGTTAAGATCCAATTATTAATTGGATATTATTTGATGGTGTTAGCGCGGGGATTTTCCGGATCAGCAGACCGAGATTTTATTTGAGAGATTCAACAGCTTGAGGTGAGTTTCCTCACTGTGTTTGGCGGGTCGAAGGCACCAATGCTGGTCCATGGTATATTATGATTAGGATACTAGTTGTTTGTGTGACTCTGCATGTATGCTTTCTCATATGTTTACCGGGCGGGGCCTGATGACTATCTTGTAGGCTATTTATCTTTGTGATTCTTGCATGTGTTAATGTGTTTGTATGTATACTGGGCGGGGCCTGATGACGGGCAGGGCCCATTATTTACTGACAGATCTGTTCCAAGCGGGGCTCAATGTCGGGCATGGCCCATTATGTGTTTGTTATATATGGTATTAGGTATTTTGGGGAACTCACTAAGCTTTGTGCTTACAGTTTTCAGTTTATGTTTGAGGTGTTTCTGGATCCAAGGGGAAGAGCTCGGGCTGATCGCATCGCACACACCATGATTTTCAGCTTTTTACTTTACTCTTATGTATTTGGATGTTATGATCATACTTGATTTTATTATGGTTTATGGATATGTTTTGAAGGATGGTTTTTTATTATAACTAAAAAATGAAATTTTTAGCCTTAATTTTTGGGACGTTACACTTCCCACGATAGTCGATGATACCTGAAAACAATAACAGTTGGGTAAACATAAAGCTTAATGAGTTTCCTCAAAATACCGCACAAAATAGGAAATATATAAACATTCAGACTGGGCCCACAATCATAGGACTGGATTGCCTCAGGTATGTTGGCCTTAACCCAACCACTCTTCACGAGCCTCTGGGCATACGGCTTACAGCCGGATCGCACCTAGTCTCTTGGCCTACAGCACAAAGTAGGACCGCCTCATCCTCCTCTGACACTATATGTCAACATATAAACAAACAAAAGATCAAGTAGGCACATAATACCGACAATTATAAATCATACAGCTCACTACCACCTACTAGACCCCTCACAATACACTGCTCCACTACTAGCTAATCTCCATGGAATGCATAGTTATAAGTAACCATAGGTGAGATACCAAACCAAACAGATGATCCCACTCTACAGCCACAACCAAACAAGGAATAGACAATAAATCCTAGATCAAGAGTCCTCAATCTATCCTACGTGACTACATACAGTCCCTAGGGCATCTCTCTAATAAATGATAACCAAAAATAGTGGGTCGACATTGGTGCCTTCGACCCATGGGTATAGTGAGGAAATACTCACCTGAAATGAAGAACCCATAAACATTGCGACGTGCTCCCCTTTTTGCACTGCTTGATCCCACGAACCTTCTAGCAACCAAAACATGGTAGAATCTTAGTCAACATCCCAAATTCTTCAAGTTTGACCCTAAGTCAAACTGGTCAAAAAAGCCAACGGTCAATCTTGGTAAAAGTCAACACCACATCGTGGCTCTCCTTGGCCATGTCGTGGGAACGTAAAGTCAAACAGTCAACCATGAAGAACATTGCTACGCCGTGGTCCTCCTTGGCCACCCATGGCAATGCCAGAATAAGGTAGCCGTGATTTTTGATATTGCCACGCCATGACTACCCTTCACCATGTCATGGCTACTGGAAAAATGACATTTCTCTCATTAAGAGCTTAATCCTTCCAGATCTAAGCTCATACTCTCAGATCTACTCTTCCACGCTGAATTAATGGATAAAGTTTCCAAAGTTATCCATTTGGACTCCATTTCAAGGAGAGATTTAGAATTCAAAGTCCATTAGGCCCTTAATGAGGTTGTAACTTGAACATGGAAACAAAATCCACCAATCATGGTCCTGTTTCCCAGTCAACAAGAGTCCATGAACCTAGGAAAGCCACTACACGATCTGGAGTTTCTTCAAACTCCAAGAGTATCCAAGAAAGGGACAAAACCACCCATTTATGACCTAGAACTTTAATCTAGAAGAAAAAGGCATCAAGGTATGAACTTTATACTGTCAACAACTCGGAAAAATAGAGAGAATATTGGATCCATCTTGCTTATTTTTTCCCTTGCTTCCTTGTCAACATCCCTCATCCAAGGCTCTACCAAAAATCCAAGAACAATGCTCAAAATTGATGAAATATACTCTTAAGAATGCATGGAGGCTAGGGTTTCGAAATGAGGAGATGGAGGCTAAAGAGGATGCCCTAAACCTAAGTTTTAGGTGCTTAAATATGGCAGAAACCCTAAAACTTCATGGGCTTGGGCTGCACCAGCTGCCACGCCGTGGCTATCCATTGCCACACTGTGTCGGTCATTAAAAAAATGTGCATGAACTTTCATGCTATATCGTAGCCATCCATTCTCTACACGGTGGCATTCATTCTTCCCCACAAATCCTCATTTTGATTCTTTCAAGCTCACAACTGACCTACACAAGAAAACCAGTGCTACATGGATTGTGATCTTAAATTGTCAGATAAATTTGGGTCACAACCTATTCCTTATATATGAAAAATCTAGTATGCTCAAGAATCATATTAAAGTGATATTGCTAATTAACATATGATACTAATGGGTCATACTACAACAACTTGATATAATTGATTATTTATTAGAAATTGGTTTCAATAAATATTCAATAAAGTCTTATATTAAAATTGGAAATTATTTATTTCTAGGAAATAATAATTTTTCATTAGCAAGTAACATCATGTAATTCATATTGTATGAATTAATAAGTCATGCACAACATTTTGGACTAGATAAATTCTTTTGTCTTTTACCAAAAAGTTAAAAGTTTATATTTTATAAACTTGGTTTATAAAATATAAAAGGATTTTGTCTTCTTTTGCCTTTATAATTTCGAAATATGGCTAGACAAAAGAGAGTATGAGATCTTCATTTGTTTAATGAAAAGAACACACCTCTAGAAAAAAACAAGCATGGACAATATGATTAAAATAAGGTGTGATGGTCTTTTGATTAATTTATTCAAAAGAAAGGCATGGCTTGAATAATGGTGAACACATCGGATTTAGGGGCATGGGTTCTTAAAGTGTTAAGAACTTATAGACCAAAGATTCTCTATATAAAGTGAGGCTTTCATTCTTTGTCTTAACCCATGCAAAAATTCGAAATTTTTTCTCTTCATCTCACTCTCTCTAGTTTTGTTAAGAACACATGAAGATTACTTGCTTCTTGATGTTCTCTTTATATTTTTATTTTGATAAGAACATAAAGCTTAAGAGTCTTAAGAGTTTTATACAAAAGAACTAGCATTCTACATCAAGTTGATATATTGCTGGTGTCTCTAAAGTTCATCATTCTCCATCAACTTCCAAGCCTCCCAAGAGGATCCAAAGAACTACAAAGGTTGTAATTTTTCTCCATCTTCTTCTTTGGTGCTTTTTTTCTTTCCAAACTTTGCAAGAATATCATTAGTGGGTTATAAACTTGTTTTTTGTTATTCAAATTATCAAGTCTTCCGTTGCCTAAATTTTATGTTTTTGAATCTAATTTTTGAATAAAACCCCAACAATTGGTATTAGAGCACCTTGCAAGTTTGGTTAGATTTTTTGATTTTTGGATATCTTAGTTTTTGGAGAATATGGATAACGTGTTTTTGTATAAAAACAAGTTCATACATATTTTCTATGACACTTTATAATTGTTATTTTATTTGACAAAAGTTTTCATACATCTTTTTCATTTAAAGTTGTCTTAGAATAACAAAGCTTGTTTTATATGTATGTCGATACGTATGATGTGCATAAACTTTCCAAGGATCATTATGTTTGTTGTGTTAATGTGTTTGTTGTTTTTATTATAAAAATGGTTGTAATAATTTATTTATTCATATGGTATGTAATAAATCAAATAGGTTAGTTTTCTTGGTTTATTTTTGTAAATAATAGATTAGTTGTTAGAATTACTTTATTTGTACAAATATGTAACAAGAAATGAAGTTGGAGCCATTTTTTGAAGACAATAATGCAATTTTTGAGGTTTAGAGGTGTGCAGGGACAAAGGCAACCTTTTCGGCAATCTTTTGCAAAAGGTGTTGTTGTTAACAACTTCCCTTGGAGTTGTTGGACCAAATGCAACCTTTTCTGCAGCCTTTTCTGAAAAGTGTTGATATTGCTGAAATATTGCTCTAAAGAAGTTTTTCCAATCTTTTGCAAGCAAGAGGTGTTTTCACAAATGAGAGCTTGTACAACAACATTACAAGAAGATTTTTGGTCCCTCAAAATGTCCCTTTAGGAATGGACTTCGCATTTTATGCACATATAATTTTATGCATGTTTGTGTTGTTTGTTTTATGCAATTATTGTGTGTGGTTGATAAATTAGTTTTTGAAATACTAAAATAATTCTTGGACAAAATAAACATAACATGGAGTTTGGTTTTCAAAATTTATAATGTGGACATAAGATGTAACAAGTTATTTTTTTAAAATAAAATCCGGTTTTATAAAAACATTAATAACATCAAATTTTGAAATACTCAAATATAAGTTTAAAATGGTGATGTTTGTAACTTATACAAACTCCAAATATATAAGTAATAAAAATAAGTTTTATTAAAGATATAAAAGGTTCAAATGCACTCAAACTTAATACCGGTTATTAAAATTGAATCGCGTCAAATTATATAAAAACTAACTTTTTATATAGAACCTTTAAAAGTGACTTTCTTTTGAAAATTGGTACCATGGTTTATTATATGCATGTAATAAAAATGATATCATATGTTTTTAAAACTAGAATTATAAAACATATAAAAGACCATTTTACAAACCTCAAATATATGCAATCCTTTTTGAAGAGCATTCAGACGTCTCTTGTATGTACTAGTGGGATAAAGGATACATAACCGCTTAGTGTTATCTTTTGATGGTCGGGGTGTCTTTGTGATTTCTATAACCAAGTTATAGGCTGATTACACAAGTTTTTCAAATTGGATGATTTGATCGAAAATCTTTTGTGATAAAGGATACCTAAGCAAAAGAGTTCTGAGGCATAGATAGGATCAAACATGTCTAATCAAATTTGTTATTAGCGATCCCATAAATCTTGGATTTATATAGTAAGATATAATTGATAATTGATATCTACCGTGTTGAATTCAAATAGATGGGATAAATGATACCTAACCATTTATTTGTTTTGCAACTTGGATCCTAGACTTTAATAATTTATGTTTTTGGAAACTAAAAGGGTATTAATTATTAAAGAGTTTAAATATTGAATATACTAAATGAATTTTGTTAGAATTTTGTAGTTAAAGATTCCTTTCTCATTACCATGAATCGTCATTTTCTTTAATGAATTAATGAAACAATAACGGTCACTAGATAGAACTTCAATGAATGGGTTCATGTCTTAAGAGACAATCTCGTAAGAGATGAAATTGTATACACTTAAATGTCCTAATCCTAAACTATTTGCTTTGAGCAATAAGCCTGAACATGATACCTAGTAAAGACATCACTGTGATGCTAAAGATGTTTCTAACATCAAACTAGAAATAGTACAAGGCCCAAAAGAGTCACCTTGTGTGATCTAGGAGCCCCATGCTTTATGGATTGAACACCATTAAGCCCAAGAAATCCTATAAGGCCCACATAAATTGATCTTGTTTCTTTTGTGGAGAACTGGATAGTAGAAGAGGATCTGCTCCTTTTATTTGGAAAGAAAGTTTGGAAGAGACTAGTACTTCAGGTATCTACTAGATAAAACTCATACTTTTCATATAACACTTAGGTACTTGGTACTTAAATGTTATTCTAAAATTTGTAATTAGCTTGCGGATATTTATAGAAGAGTAACCAGTTGAGCACAATCAAGTTGGAACTACACTCTCGGAGTTCAGTTTATTAATTATACTAGGAACATAATCTACTTGTAATATAAAACAATGTTTGTTTTGTAACAATGTATGTTTTAATTTAGTTTGCCTAAATATATGTCTCGGTTTAATTTATGAATGACTGATTATTTAATTAAATTGTTTTTCATAATGATCACCATCATATTCAGAACTGATTAAAATTCTATATATGAGACTAGATCTCGTAATAAGAATTACAAATTAAATATCAATGGTTTATAAATAACAAGTTCTATATGCAAAATTGTTTTGACTTAAACTTTTTCTAAAACAAACTCATCTTTGACATTGTTATCTTTATTATATAAATAATATTCGCATATTCAAACTTTAAGAAATGGATCCTTGAAGGCAAATAATGTAGTTTATTTGACATATGTAAATTTTATTTATATATAAAAGATACCTAATGATATTTTCACTAAGTAGTAGAGAAAATAATTATTAAGAAACTATACACTATGGTCTATGACTTCCTTTCTAATAAATGTCTAAGATTTAGCACAAGATACCAAATCAACTTTATTAACAACTATACTAGTTATAATTATATTTTAGATGGTAAAACATAATTGTGAAATCTTTGTTTAAGTTTTCAAATATAAAGATGAAACACAAACCGGGAAGAACTATCTAAGGCCTTAATAATAATAAAAGATGACTTAAATCTTACTTGGTATTATTTTCTTTCTAATCGGTAGAAATGTCATCTTTTTATTTCCTTGGGATAACACATAACACTATCAATTGTACCTTGACTACAAATACCAACTGATAAGTAGATATAACATTTTCTTTATAAGATGTTGTATGGAAAGGCTCCATCCTTATCGTGTTAAATGTTTTATGGATTTAAAGCCTATGTTGGACTAAAGCTTTTGAACCCAAAATCTACTAAATACATATTTGTATATAATACTCTAAATGTGGTTTAGATTATTATAAGCAAACCCACCAAGAATAAGTTTTTCTTATTCCTCTGACTGTTGAGTTAGCAGAAAGCAAGCTTCTAATGAAAAAGCAAGTGGGAGGTACATGGAACTTGAAGCAACTCAATAATCATTACCTGATGTAGTAATAGTTGGAACTAGTTTTAACAAGGGATTGTTAAACTTAAATAATAGATTTTCTCAAACACAAATTGTTCGCATTAGTGGTAGAAATCATCTATGACTTGAGAAATGTGGAATCTCTCATTGATGAGCTTTTATTGATAATTTCTAGTAAATTCATCAAATACCAAGATGCTATGTCAGATCTCGATTCTGATTAATGACTTAGAGTCATGAACATGAGATGTAATCCATGTATGATAATCAAGTATGGTCTTGACTAAACTTTCTCTCTATAGCAAGGCTAGAAGGAGTAAGTGGTTCTTCTAAAAAGAATACATTACATGGATAACTATACACATTTAAAGAAAAACTTGTTATAAAAGGATTTCTCATACTCATGTCATTGACTATGGTCCTTATCATACTCATGACATTGACTATGATCAAACATTTTTCACAAGTAGCTATGATTAGATCAACAATGATATTATTTACTATAAATTCCTATCAATATAAAATACAACAAATAGATTTCAAGAAAGACCATTTTTCTTAATAGACATTTACTAGAAGACATCTATATAGATTAGCCTGGAAGTTTTCATAATCCATGTTATCCTAACAAAATGTGTAAAGTTTGAGATCCACTTTTGGATATAAAGAAAACATCTCAATGTTTCAATCATCATTTTAATATAAAACGACAAGGTATGCTTTTATATCAAAATAAATAGAACATGTGTGTTTACTAGGAACTAGTGGGAACATAGTGACATTCCTAATCTTGTATGAATGAGACATACTTAATCATAAGAAATTGCATTCTGACCATGCCAGGCCTTTTCGCCTTGACTCGGAATATGTTTCTAAAATGAAAGACTTAGGAAGGACAAGATACATTCTTGGAATATTAAATCTATAGAGATGGATAAAATGAATGTTAAAAGATTTATATCCTTATGTATATGTTGACAATATATTGAAAGAGATCAAGATAGAAGAATCCTTTAGAGGAACCTTAACATAGTCACATGGCACTGATATTGAGCCAACCTCATAAGGACCTAGCTCATAGGTTTAAACTACCTGAAATGATTTATATTCGATTTGTTTGGAAAATGAATCCATCATTTATGCCATATTATGCATAAGACCTGATATATGATCATGCTGTGAGCATATCATAATATACCAATTGACTACATGGTTAAGTCACCAAATAACTATAGAAACATTCTAAGAGTACTTTGGAAGAACTAAGTGAATGTATATGAGACATATATTTTAGAACACAAACTTCATGTAAAGATCTACATAAGATTATGATTCTAAACAAATGTATATAATTATGAATTATAATTGGATTATGACTTCATTGAAGGATGAATAGTAAGTTTAGTTGGAATGAGGTCCAAGAAAAACAAAATGACACAATATACTACAAAATAAGAATACACTACTTTAGAAGTTGAAATCTAATATGATTGGATGAAAGAGTTCATGGAAAAACTATGTTGATTTATGCCATTAAAGGATCACATGGAAATCTTTATGACTTCGAGAGTATACTTAATCGAGCTAAGAGACTATATGTCACAAAAGAACACCAATCATATACTCAAAGATATTTAACTATACCTAGAGTAAAGTCAAATACGGAGATGATAGTATTCGCAGAATTCACACAAATTAAGTTTAGTTGAACCCATTAATAAAGTCCTTCTTCTAAGCTAAGTATGAATGGTCACACTTCAGCCGTGAGACTTTATTATTCTAGAAATAGGATTTTGATTTGGATTTAGTATTTAGATATTGGAACATTATAACAACAACTATTATATAATGTTTTGATATACCGGGATATGATCATAACATCAACACTTGTTGTGTTCTATATTAACATGTTTAATCCATGAATAATCTTATTATTCTAAAAGTTCATAGTCGGTTATAATTATTGGAGCATTTATGAAATAATACTAATATGAATTGGATTGGTTGACTTTCACTAGATAAAGGTATGCAATGGGTTGTAAGCAAGTTTCATAGGTACTTGTCAAAGAACTAGTATTGAACTGACCCCCATCAAGATCATCTCATGGATCGCTATCATGAATGATACTTGATTAAAATGTACTATCTTTGTATCCTTAACACCTGAGATACATTGTGGGACTTAAGTGTAGAGAGTGTTGTGCTTAGATATGGTCAAACGCTGGTCCTTAATCAGACAATTATAAAAGCCATTTTCAGGTATGGTATGAACTATGCAAGAGGCTTATGTAGTCAAGATGGGATTTGTTCCTCTTATGTGTTGAGAGTTAAACATCTAAGGCGCCTTACCAAAATTTGAACACCATATGAGATTGATTGCGATCTGTATCTCATGTTTAACATGATGTTTGTGACAAATGGATAATTGATAAACTTACCTTATATACACCCATTGTGGCTTGGAGCTTTTTGGGAATTGGAAGTTGATAAAATGGCACAAGTTGATGGGGGGAATGAAATGTTGCTAGACGTTCACCACTATTTATATCAGTCTAATATGAATCTTACGCAACTGGGAGATTGAAAGATCTAGTATGCTCAAGAATCATATTAAAGTGATATTGCTAATTAACATATAATACTAATGGGTCACACTAACAATAACTTGATATAATTTATTATTTATTAGAAATTGGTTTTAATAAATATTTAATAAAGTCTTATAATAAAATTGGAAATTATTTATTTCTAGGAAATAGTAATTTTTCATTAGCAAGTAACATCATGTAATTCATATGGTATGAATTAATAAGTCATGCACAATATTTTGGAGTACATAAATTCTTTTGTCTTTTACCAAAAAGTTAAAGTTTATATTTTATGAACTTGGTTTATAAAATATAAAAGGATTTTGTCTTCTTTTGCCTTTATAATTTCAAAATATGGCTAGACAAAAGAGAGTATGGGATCTTCATTTGTTTAATGAAAAGAACACTCCTCTAAAAAAAGACAAGCATGGACAATATGATTAAAATAATGAGTGATGGTCTTTTGACTAATTTATTCAAAAGAAAGGCATGACTTGAAGCATAGGGAACACATAAGCTTAAGGGGTATGGGTTCTTAAAGCGTTAAGAACTTATGGACCAAAGATTTTCTATATAAAGTAAGGCTTTCATTCTCTTGTCTTAACCCATGCAAAAATTCAAAATTTGTTCTCTTCATCTCACTCTCTCTAGTTTTGTTAAGAACATATAAAGATTACTTGCTTCTTGATGCTATCTTTATTTTCTTATCTTGATAAGAACATAAATCTTAAGAGTCTTAAGAGTTTTATACAAAAAAAACTAGCATTTGATATCAAGTTGATATATTGTTGGTGTCTCTAAAGTTCATCATTTTCCATCAACTTCCAAGCCTCCCAAGAGAATCGAAAGAACTACAAAGGTTGTAATTTTTCTCCATCTTCTTCTTTGGTGCTTGTTTTCTTTCCAAACTTTTCAAGAAGATCATTGATGGGTTATAAACTTGTTTTATGTTATTCAAATTTTCAAGTCTTCTGTTGCCTAAATTTTATATTTTTGAAACTAATTTTTGAATAAAAACACAACAATATATATATATATATATATATATATATATATATATATATATATATATATATATATATATATAGAGAGAGAGAGAGAGAGAGAGAGAGAGAGACAGAGAGAGAGAAAAAGAGGTTCATTTGAGACCATGCTAATTTTGTAAGACATAGGAACGTGATCCTAGCCACTCATCTTGGAGTTCAAAAAAATAAAACAAATTATAAATTGCAAAATAAAAGAAAAAAATCAAAAAAATATTTTTTAAATTATTATTTTCGTTATTTAATTTATCCAAATTTTTTTTAAAAAAACACCATTTTTTTTCGAATTATGAGTGAAATATTATAATAGAATATTACACTGTAAATAATCAAATCGAATTTTTAGAATGTTAGAATATTCTAATATTCTACTAAAACTGGTAGATATCTTAAAATATTCTAATATTCTACTTAAATTGTGAGATTTGTTAAAATATTCTAATATTCTATTAGAATTTTTTGAATATTTATAGTTTAATATTCTAGTAGAATATTCTAACATTCTAAAAACTCGATTTGAATATTTACAGTATAATACTCTATTAGAATATTTCGCTTATATTTTGAAAAAAATAATAATTCTTTTTATTTTATTTTATTTTTTATTTTTGGATAAATTAAATGACGAAAATAATATTTAAAAAAATTCAAAAATTTTCATTTATTTTACATTTTAAAAATATATTTTTTTATCTCCAAAATGAATGGCTAGGATTGCGTCTCCATGTCTTACAAAATATGATGGTCTCACACACACACACACACACACACACATATATATATATATATATATATATATATATATATATATATATATATATATATATATATATATATATATATACACTACAAGAAAACGCGATTTTGCTAGGGAATGTCGCTATGGAACGTATTTACGTTGTTAATCTGCAATGGATTGTGCTATGGAATATCGTTCCATAGCAATGTTGCTACCACATTGTCTACGTATTTTATTTCTGGTAGCGAGAATGAGACTTGCTAGGGAAAATGCTACCGACTCCATATTCGTTGGTATTATGCTACCGATAGTTCTTGGAATTCATTATCGTGATTACTATGCAACGAAGTTTGTGACGGAAACCAATTCCATAGTTGAATTGCTATGGAAGTACCATTCGTAGGTATTTGCTAGGGAATTCTACTACGGAATATGATTTCGTTTGCTTGTTTTGCTATGGAACAAAACACGTAGCTAATTTGTGACGACATTTGTTGGGATGTTGTATGCTTAATTAATCTTCTTATACTATGGATGAATTATTATTATGATCAATGGAATTTGTAAGATATGGTTTGAATGAAATGTTTTTGAATTGGTAATATGTGGCATAAACTAATGGCTAAAAAATGTAAAAAATGAATTATAAAGTAGATATTGCTGGCAAGCGGACTCGGACTTAAGCTTATGCTAGAAAAGGGCGCGGTTAAGCCAGTTGTGCTAATCAAGTTGTGTATAATTTCTTGAAAACATAGTGTATAATGAATAATTAACAACGAATTCATTACAAACTTATTTTTAATTACATTAACCGGGCATGTTAAAGTATATAATCTATGTAGACTATTTTCCTTAATAACGAATTCATTACAAACTTATTTTTAATTACATTAACTATACTTCATCACAAAAATAACATGGGTTTTACGTATACTTCATCCTACTCAAACAACATAGCAAGCAAAAATGACTAAAATGCCCTTTTAACATAATGATGTAAACACAAAACCAAAATAAAATTATAGTAGTACTATACAACTTTATATACAGTACAATAAGAACACTAATATTCAATGTCCAATCTATTATCAACCATTAATAGTTTTAAGAAATATACAAAACCTACCATACTCTACATACCAACGACAAACCGTGCAATATCTTTGCCGATCCTCATCCTGTTCATGGCCTATTGCAAATGCACCTTTAACAGAATGACGTGGGTCTTCACATTGGAATGTGATGTTATTCGTTGTAAGTCTATGAACAACATCAATAGCCCGCAACAACTCTTTGGCATTATCAACAACACCCGTGTACTCCCCATCATCCGGAACTGCCCAGCCAAAATAGGCATCAAGTAATTGTAAACCTACACATTAAAATATCCATCAATTAATCCAATGTATCCTTTTCAATACAACAGTAAATATTATACAACACAAGACAACTAAATACTAACCCCAAACTACAAACATGCCTTAATTAACTATATATATAATTTAATTTACATATATACTATATATAGATACCTTCATCACATTGATGAGGCCCTCTTGAAATGTAGCTCCATCCAAGCAAATAAATTGCCTCAAGATGATCTTCATTTGCTGCTTGTCTCAACAAAGACAATCCTAAATCAAATTTGCCATAATAAAAGCACTCATCCTGTTAACAGAATAACAATATCAATATATAACATCAATGACACAAAATATAAATAAATGGTGTAGATTACATATAATTAATGAAATTGCACATACAATTCCTTGTATGAACATGGCTTCAATGTTATTATGTAATGCACATGTGTGTATAAATGAACCAGCATTCAAATTTTTGGGACCCATTCATTCAATCATGTCAATGCATGCTGTTCTGAACACTTGAGGATCACCCCCCGCTTCATACATCTTCTTTGAACTTCAAAAATTTAAATACACAATAAATAGAAAATAAATAAAGTTGTATTTCATCAAATATACATTCATTAGTTGATGTTTATTGAGAATTACCAAAGTCTTGTAGAGACGATGTCTTTCGTAGATTCTGACCCTAATACTACAAATATCCGACTCAAAATCTCTAATGGGTGATCATCTAACAAACGACGACTTCTAGTATTCAACATTCCACTTACAAAATAGACATTGGAGTAGTTGATTTCAATTTATTTTTAAAAAATAAGCGTAACTATGAAAAACAGTGTAACAGGGTATGGCAAAAAAACTTACTTTATGATGGTCTGGTTGCGAGGAGTACATGAGTGTCTATTATCGGAGAAAATCGATTTTAAGAATGATTACCCTTCGATGATTTGGGGGTTTTAGTGTTTGTATGGAGATTTATCGTCCGGAAAAGTTGAGACGTTCTGAATGGTTGAAAAACTGCTAACGTCGATGTGACGTCAGAGGTATGATGGCGCCTTAACGCTTTAGAGTGCAAAAAGACCAAAGTGCCCTTGAAATCATTCCAAATATGTGAATACTAAGGATATTTGTGTCAAAACACATTATTCAAATATTATAACCTTTTATAGGTAACACTGGAATTTTGATTGTTGAAATGTAATTGGAATTTTGATTGTTGA
Source organism: Lactuca virosa (assembly GCF_052849685.1). NCBI lineage: Eukaryota > Viridiplantae > Streptophyta > Magnoliopsida > Asterales > Asteraceae > Lactuca > Lactuca virosa. The sequence continues at coordinate 233,098,900 of NC_136434.1, read as the reverse complement.
AATGGAAAAGACAAAAATAACATATATATCATAATCTATAATGTAATACATTAGTGTGTGTATATATATATATATATATATATATATATATATATATATATATATATATATATATATATATATAAGCACAAAAGAGTTAGCAATAGGAACTTTTTGGGCATTAAGATTTTTGCCACAATTTTTTAGCCACTTTGACACTTTTAGTCCTTATTGTAAAAAATTATACATTTGACACAATATACACGAAAAACATTTAGGTTTTTTCCACAATTCTTTAGCCACTTTGATACTCTTGGGCTTTACAGTCAATAGTTTTACATTTTGACATAAAAAACACAATAAAACATCTCGGGGCGAAGCCCGGGCTTTCTTCCTAGTTTACATTTATGTATTGATATTAAACCAAATTACAAATTAACTTCATCTGAAAAAAAAAACATTAAACACAAAAACATCTAGTCATTATCTTCTTCCTCCTCTTCTTCTTCATCCTCTTCTTCTTCATTGCTCGATGTACTATACTCATAACTACCCTCGCTGTCAGGAATACCATCATCGTCGTCCTCATGAACTTCACCTTCTTCATCAATATTAGTTTCATTATCTGAACCGTTGCCTGACATACAATAAGTAGTCATACAATTTTAAAAATACAAATATAGAAAACTAATTGAATTCGCAATTATCCGATTGCCTAAAAAAAGAGTACCATTCCATCGTTGAAGAGTACGTGTGGGTTGTTCAACTTTCTGCATTTGCTTATGACTTCATACTGTTGAATACCTAATGGACGAAACCTTAATTGATTTGTGTCTATGATTTTATATATTGCGTCTGATGTTACAGAATCCCTAAAGAGTTTGCAACTATAATTCACAAATCAACAAAATTAATCTATTAAACACTAAATTAAATATGTATATAAGTATAATATAATTAATGTACATCATACTTACACTAACTAGCACTTAAAAGCATCGATTGGTGAATTTCCTCCAACCGTAGTTACTATTTTTTCAATCAAGTGCGATGGCAAAGCAGTAATTCTTTTTTCTTGTTGTCTTGTTTGCATTCTTTCTGATGAACAACTTGCTGCCATTATGTTGAACTACGTCGAGTGTAATTCAAATTATATAACAACAATGATTTTAGGGTTTATTAATCAACGTGCCAAAATTTTGATTGTTGGGAATGGAATGTAGATGATCAATCGCCGATAAACTGAAACGACGGGATGAGTCTGACTACAAATTATGGCGCTTAAGTGTTTAGACTATGAATTGAAATAATTGCCCTTTAACGTACAAAGGTTACTACGTAAATGGTTAGGGTATTTTTGTCAATACCTACCGGCATTTTTGTAAATAAATTGACATTTTAAATTTAAAAAGATGAAGTTAAATAAAATTATTGATTAAATTTAGAGACACGAGTTTAAATAAAATATTGACATAAGTAGGATTTGAACCTGCGACTTTGCGTAGGAAGTAAGACGCGTTTGCGAGCTAAAGTAAATTAACTTCCGTTTCTTCTAATTGAAAAAACCATAATATTATGTTCATTAATATTGCAGCCCATATGTCATCCATGGACACCATAAGCCACTACCATGTTGACCAATGACCCATATGTCATCCATGGACACCATAAGCCACTACCATGTTGACCAATGACCCATATGTCATTCATATGTCATCCATGGACACCATAAGCCACTACCATGTTGACCAATGACCTATATGTCATCCATGGACACCATAAGCCACTACCATGTTGACCAATGACCCATATGTCATCCATGGACACCATAAGCCACTACGATGTTGACCAATGACCTATATGTCATCCATATACACCATAAGCCACTACCATGTTGACCAATGACCCATATGTCATCCATGGACACCATAAGCCACTACGATGTTGACCAATGACCCATATGTCATCCATGGACACCATAAGCCACTACCATGTTGACCAATGACCCATATGTCATCCATATACACCATAAGCCACTACCATGTTGACCAATGACCCATATGTCATCCATGGACACCATAAGCCACTACCATGTTGACCAATGACCCATATGTCATCCATGGACAACATAAGCCACTACCATGTTGACCAATGACCCATATGTCATCCATATGTCATCCATGGACACCATAAGCCACTACCATGTTGACCAATGACCCATATGTCATCCCTGGACACCATAAGCCACTACCATGTTGACCAATGGCCCATATGTCATCCATATGTCATCCATGGACACCATAAGCAACTACCATGTTGACCAATGGCCCATATGTCATCCATGGACACCTTAAGCCACTACCATGTTGACCAATGAACCATATGTCATCCATATGTCATCCATGGACACCATAAGCCACTACCATGTTGACCAATGACCCATATGTCATCCATATGTCATCCATGGACACTATAAGGCACTACCATGTTGACCAATGACCCATATGTCATCCATGGACACCATAAGCCACTACCATGTTGACCAATGACCCATATGTCATCCATGGACACCATAAGCCACTACCATGTTGAACAATGACCCATATGTCATCCATGGACACCATAAGCCACTACCATGTTGACCAATGACCCCTATGTCATCCATATGTCATCCATGGGCACCATAAGCAACTACCATGTTGACCAATGACCCATATGTCATCCATGGGTGATACCATGACACCATAAGCAACTACCATATATATTGACATGACCCGTACGTCTTTTGTATATAAATTTTGTTTTAAACATAAAAGCATAAAGATAAATAGTTTATTAATGTTTAATCCTCGTTTATAATTTTAAATTAAAATTATACTATGAACACCTTGTTAGTGTATGTTCTTTCTTGACGTTAGCTAGATGTATATACCCTATCTATCAATTTGGAACTACTATAATAAATTTCAATTACTAAATATTTAGCGGTAATTAGCACAGTTCAAATTTTTGATTAGCGTAGGTTGAAAATATTTCGCAATTCCTTTCCCTCCAACCTACACACGTTTAGGCTGCATATTAGGGTAAGTTTACTATTTAGAAATAGATTTTCTGTAATCATCATCTCCGACAGCTAATCGATCGAAATCTTTGTTCATTATACGTTTGTGCACTGACTTTGGCGATATAGGTTGTCACTCATCTAAAATTAATTTTTATTTAATTTACTTTTATCGTGATGATCGTTTATTGTTCTCTGATCATCTTCATGTATATTATCATCTTAAATTACAAGTAAATTGGTTTTGATTGTATTCAGTACTTTGCATGCGTATTAATGCTTTCACATATAATTTATTTTTATTGTTTGTTTCTCTCTTCTCATCAGTAGTTTATCATCTTTAATACATTGGTATTGACTATAGTTTTTTGTTAATTTTTAAGCAAGAAAGATGTCGAACTCGAAAGCAAAAGGAGCATCCGGTGTGAAGCCAACTAAATTCATTGCACCACAGGTTATGAAACGCAACAGGATATCAGCTGCAAAATTCGTAAACAGAAAATTACAAGATGAAGAAATCGACTTCCCAATACCAACAACCACATCCAAATCACCTATAACATTTACCAACAAAACCCCTAAAGATATATCATTAACATCAACCATGACTACCACTTCCTCGGCATCACTTACAACATCCACACCGTCCTTAGAAAATACATCTAAAACTTCAGAAATTGGAACAATACAATCCTCAACACTTACATCAATAACCAAAACTTCAGCACCTACATCATCTAAACCATCATCAACACCGACACCCACTACCACATCATCAACACATATATCTACTACCACAACCTCAAAACCTGCATCTACACTACCATCCTCCACAACTACAGTAACTACCACACCCTCCTTAAGTAAAGGAACTACCACAGCCTCAACATATACATCTATCCCAACTAGGGTTGTAAACGAACCGAACGAACACGAACAAAGGCTTGTTCATGTTCGTTCGTTTAAGTTAGCCGAACAATCGAACGAACACGAACGGATAAACGAACAAAGTATTGTTGTTCATGTTCATTCATTTAACAAATTGTCTTGTTCATGTTCGTTCGTTTATGTTCGTGAACATACTAAACGAACATAAACGAACAAAGATAAACAAACACAATTGAACATAAACGAACTATAATATAGTAATGTAATAAAAAAATAATTGAAAATATATGAACATAAAAAAACTTAAACGAATGAACAGAAATGAACGTTCACGAACGTAAATGAACGAACGAGACCATTGTTTATGTTCTTTCGTTTAACTAAACGAACGCGAATTTGTGTTCATGTTCTTTCATTTATTAAATAAACGAACATAAACGAACTTCCTGCCGAATAGTTCACGAACGGTTCGCCGAACGTTCAGTTCGTTTACAGCCCTAATCCCAACACCTACCCCAGAATCTACCCCATCAACAACACCTATCCCAGAATCTACCCCATCACCAACACAACCAACCATGAATGGATCTGTAGTGGAAAGTGTAGAAGGTGAAAACAATTCCTCTGAAGATTGTGGACCAAATGGACGTTTAAATGTTCATGTTTGGAAAAAAAACGTGAGTTACCAATCAAATCTTAATTACAACTTTTTCTATGTATAACCTTTTGGTTTACAAGTGCACAGCAAAACCTACACATAACGCTGGATCCGCAAGTCATTTGAAGATAGCTTCTGATTTGGTAATTTTTTTAATGGTACATCGTATCAATGTTTATATATGTTTATCTGTATATTTGACATTTTATATGGTATTTATGTAGAAGAGGAAATTAGGACATGATCCACCCCATAGTGAATTGTTCATGTATACACACATGAAGAATCACAATGGAGTCACTTTCACAAATGAAAAAGATAGACAAATTCATGTAATATTCATTTCAGTGTTAAACTTTTATATTGTAGCTACTCTATAATATCATTCATAAATTTGATATCTTTTAACTTATAATATTTTTATTTTGTAGGCGGCTTATACAGAAAAACGGGAAGAGTTGGAAGGTGAAGGTGTTGAATTTGAGGAGGACAAGCTATTTTATGCTGTTGTTGGTGGTCATGATAAAAAAAGAAGACTTTATGGATTAGGCTCTTTTGCAAAGGCGGTTCCCAATAGGAACGGTAAAACGTTTGTATCTTACATTCCGGAAAAAATGATGAAATAGAAGAAATGAGGGAGCTTGTTGCTAAACAAAAACAACAAAACGAAGAGCTTAAAGAAATGATGAACGCCCAACAATATGAAAACAAAGCAAGGGTCGGGCATCTTGAAAAACAACTTCAAACGGCATTGGATCTTATTAATGTCTTTACAAAACAACAACAGTAGTAGGTTGATATATGTTTATTGTAGATTATGTATTTTAGAGTAGCAACTTTCTTTTTTCCATGTAAGAAATAATTATTGTATTATTTTATGATATAATTGTTTTGATTTTTTTTGTTTTTCATATATTACTACAAAATAATTTGGATATAATTTATAAATCAATAATCCATCGGTCCATATGGAATCTGGTATATAATATACACCACTAAAATTGCTAGGGATTCATGACCACGAAATTTGCTAGGAAGTCATCAAACAGAATTTGCTAGGGATTCATGACCACAAAATTTGCTAGGAAATCATCAAACAAAATTTGCTAGGGATTCAGCACGACGGAATTTGCTACGGAATCACCACCATGGAATTTACTAGGGAATGACCACCATGGAATTTACTAGGGAATGACCACCACATAATTTACTAGGGAATCACCACCACAGAATTTTCTAGGGATTCATCACCACATAATTTGCTAGGGAATCACCACCACGAAATTTGCTAGGGAATCACCACCACAGATTGTGCGATTGAATCCTACTACGGAATACACGACGGAATACCACCTACCACGAATTTCATTCCGTTGTCACATTTTTGACGGAATTATCTTTTCTGTTGCAAACCCTCGCTACGGCGTTTTTAGGGACAGAAATAGGTCGTTGCAAATTCCGTCGCTATTCGTCTTTTGCAACGGAATTTCAGCTTTTCACAACGGATTCCTTCCGTAGCAAAAACGTGTTTTCTTGTAGTGATATATATATATATATATATATATATATATATATATATATATATATATATATATATATATATATATATATATATATATATATATGGAGAAGTTATATCGAGAATAGAAAAAGGTTAAGAACACGAGAACACTTTTAAACCCATCATTAAATTAATTTTTACAATAATTAAAATATAAATAAGTCATATGTAATTAATAGATTTCGATGTAACTGCCAATTTCCATAATTATAAATAAAGATAAAGATTCTATTGTTTTAATTACCACAAATGAATAAAGTTATCATTTAACATTATTTTTCTCAGAAAAACGTTATTTTATTTTATTTTGATCACTCAATTATTAAAGAAATTGAAGAGATTTTAATTTCATTGGGATTTTGTAATCATATACAAATAAAATATATTTGTAATGTAATGTAAATGAATAAAACAAAATTTAAAGATAAAAAAATTCAAGATATTTGTAATCATAAATAAATAAATCATAATACAAAATAACTGATTATATACCTTTATTCATAAACGAATAACACCAAAAAAAGTATAATACATAGTTCTTTTCTTATAATCGTAAATAAATAGTACACAAACAAAAGAAATATAATGCAAATATCTACTGTTATTGCAGTATATTCACAGATAAATAAACTTTTAATCCTAAATATGCCTAAATAGAATATAAATTTACATCCAAAAAAAAATGAACAAAAGTATAGGTTTCATTCTCATCGATTTAACCAAGAGACAAACACCTCTAATACTAATGAATACACCTCAATCATGAATGAATATATCTCTAGTAATATAAATACACTGTTATAATCATAAAAGAATATCCCTTTAATCATAAATGAATACAACTGCTACTCCCATATTCTTATCAAGATTGTCCAACAAATAAAATCAAAAGTAAAATATTAACTCCACAGCACACAATGCCTCCTGCTATAAAGATTGTCTCATCCACCTCTAAACCATCATCAATCCACTATCTTCAACTTTAACCCTTTACATTCATATCTTCAACTTTAACCCTTTACATTCATATGTTCATGTCGTCACCACATCTCCGGTAACCTAAGACCAGCATCACTTCACTGAGGCCACCTTCTACAACGGTCATCACCGAACTGTTACAAACCAACTTATACAGTCTGATATAATAAATTATATTTTTAAAAACTCAAAGACAGAATTCGTTGAAGCATTTAATCGAACAGTTTATGAGCATTCAACATGCGCAATATCGTAAGAATAAAACGTTGTTTGCAGATAGTCGCCAAGTTTTGAATGCATATCAATTATCAAATTATAAATTTAATTCCAGTATTAAACTAACAAGATTAGGTGTGAAAAAGTAATTTGAAACTCAAAGTAACTTCATAAATGAAACACATGACAATCACCAAGTTTTGAATGCAATTCCAAAAGCTCACATGCTCAATACAGATGATGCTCAATTAGATAGTTACCAACAAAGTAAAATAATAAAAACACAAATTTAGAATCGATAAGTATAGCAGTAAAAAATAAATTTGCATCAATTCTATTTGTGAGTTATCTAATTAATCAATATTCTAATTTTTGGTGCTAGATAGTGTTAATTGTTAATGATGACAAAAATGAGAACTTATAATGCATAACTAATGTAGCGAATAAACAACAGATTGAGAAAATGAAGACTGAAGACTGTATAACATGTAATGAATGATGGTTGGACCAAGTCAGTATGGGATTACACGTTACTCTGGATGACGATTTGTTTCTAATTTGATTTGAGTGTTTCCAGGGACGGCCATTAGTTCCCGTGATTTTCCATTTTGGTTTCGCTAATTCTGTCTCCCACCTTGGTTTTTCTGATTTCGTTCCCGCCTACAATGACGATGTATTCTTCCGAACACCTTGAACTTGGCTATAGTCGGCTCTGAAGATGATAATGGTGTAGGATGCGGTGACGAAAGCTTCCAATTAGGGCTTGATGGTGTCAAACGGATATATATAGTAATATAGGAGAGTTAATATTTTCCATATCAGGTGAGCTGATTTTGTGGAAGGGGTCGAATTGGAATTACCTTTATATTACAATTTGATTACATGACTTTCATAATTGACATAAATGACACATTAATATCATCCCCTCATCTTAATAATTGGAGGGTTTAAATTTGTTCTCGCATTCTCAACCTTTTCGGTGTTCTCGATTTAACCTACCTCTCTCTCTCTCTCTCTCTCTATATATATATATATATATATATATATATATATATATATATATATATATATATATAGGTTTAGGTTCTATGGAAAACAAAAAAACCCTAAAAATCATAAAAATGCATAAAAAAAATATTTAGATGTCACAAAACTTTTTTTGAATTTTTTTATCAAAAAATCGCAGCTTTTAACATAAAATCGCTGAAAATTTTTTTGATAAAAAAATTCAAAAAGGCTGCGACTTTTTGATAAAAAAATTCAAAAAAAGTTTTGTGACATCTAAGTATTTTTTTTTTATGCATTTTTATGATATTTAGGGTTTTTTTGTTTTCCATAGAACCTAAACCTATATATATATATATATATATATATATATATATATATATATATATATATATATCTTATTCTAATAAATGAATACGTTTATTCTTCTATTGATGAATGTCACAAAATTAGAAATCCTCATTAATATTATATGCCACATGTCAACATATTAATTCTTAATTTCAAATTTTAAATTTCAAACTCTAATTACATTAAATTAATAACATTAGAATAAAAAATAAAATAAAATTAATATATATTATAATGTGATATAATTTCATGTATTTATTTAAATCAACGATTATAATTTTATATAACTAAAAAAATATTGTAATTAATAATTTATTTGAAATAATTGATTAATAGTTATTAATTTTATAACCGTGGTTTTCATGGGTTATAAACTTTTATATATATATATATATATATATATATATATATATATATATATATATATATATATATATGGATTTAATTTATTATTATTATTATTATTCTACCAACTAAGATCGAAGGAGGCAATCAATTGCTTTGGATATGAGTAATAAACATGGTTTTAGGGACAGGTTACAAAGTACTTAGGAGCCTTAGGTACTTAGCTTCAAATTCGAATGGTCAAAAGGGTGGTATCATAGTTAAAACCTAAATATATATGAAGATGCAAAGTCTAACTTACTCCAATAGGAAGTACCATCAATATAACGTACTCCAAAACATTTAATTTGAGATTATTGTTCACATAATGGAAGTTTTCTGTGATTAACCTTTTATTATTTTTATTATTTTTAGTGTTTGCTGATTAATGTTTCATACAAGCTTTCAAACGGATTGATATAGATTGATTATTTTTTATTATGTAGTTTAATTATTAATTTCCACAAACTTTTATAAATATCATCAAGCTTCATGGATAATATAATAGACAAAATTTATAATTAGTAAAGTAAATGCCTGCTTTTTACCCAAGTGTTTTTTTGTTAGAAATGTTCCAAACGTTGCATGCACGGGATATTTCTGACTTACGCGACCCATTACAAAACTGTCGTTTTACGGAATTTTGGTTGTTGAAATTTTTTTAAGTGCAGTTTTTACACTAAGTTAAAGCTTTATTGGAACTTTTTTTTTAATAGATTATGATAAATAGGGCTATTAATTAGAGAAGTTTTGATTAGACTATCTTAATTAATAAGATGTCAGAACTCAATCTTATATTAAAATAACAGTTTTTTTATTTGTCCACCTATACAACCAATACTAACAAGTAATCCAACCAATGTTAACTTTTATTACAGAACCAAAATTATATTTTTGGATTGGCTAAAAAGACATCTCATTTTAGCATATAAACACCCTAATTTAATTTTGAAATGTTTTTATTGATTGAAATTGCATTATTTTCCGAAAAACGTGATTATAAATAGTTTATTATAGGTTGACTTTTTATAAAATGGTCAATGAGGTGTCTAATGAGTGTCTTATTAACAGCATACTATATTTTATATAAGTGTTTTAAATACAAATAAAAAAATATATCAATATTATACTTTATTTTAGGTAATTAAAAACCATAAGCTTTGACATATTTTTAATAATTTTTTAATATATAATAAATTAATAAATCAACCTTTCTCTCCAAATGTTATTATATTCAGTTACTAGTTAGGAGGGCAACCAAAAAAACACTTTGTTTCTAATTCAAGTATATACCAATTTAGTTATGAGTTTAGACACCTTAATCCAAGAATATCCCACTTGGATAAGTCGATAACTACAACAGCAAGTATAACCTTGAACCAAACAATAAGGTGTGTTTTCCGAAGCAACTGTCGAAATCTGATTCAAATCAGACATTGGCCCTAAGATAAGTGATTATCTATTCCTTCATTCTTCAAGATATTGTATGGACACGAGGCATGGAAGCCAATCAATCTCATTATCCAAAATTTTGTTTCCCAATTTCCCGACTTATGATGACGTCATTAGACTACTAACTGAACACATTAATTTAGTCCTAGCTTGGCCCAACACTATAATGTCAACACCAAATCACCAATGGGCTCAAGTATATCGCTTTTCCTGTCAGGGAAAAAGGAACGAATAAACTTTTACCATATAACTATAACCTTTACTCACCAAATGATACATGATACTATGTTTTATAACATCATGTTACTAATGCGTTTTCACAACACCAATGCACAATTGATTTGTAAACCACAACTTATATATCTCTGTTTGAAGCATATAAGATATTATCATCTTATAATTACCCGTGATTGAAACCATGAAACAATCTTTAAGTGTGAGTTTATCCAATACTCAAAATCTCTATTTTTAAAGTACTTATGAATATTGCAGCAATCCCATGTAATGTCTAAACTCTATAGACAATCTACAATTGATTCATGACAATCTTAAATCACTACTTACTCCCAAAAGGATGGGCAACTGTGGAATTTTGAATAATAAAATAACTCAGGAAGTAAAACATGCAAAGAGAAATACAAGAATAAATAATTGAAGAAGGCAGTATGATACTCATAAATATTTCTCTGTTTTTCATTTACCAAAATCAATTAAATTTATTTTGGTACAAAGTTTCAAACTATCAACTAACTACTGAAACAAATATCATCTCTTGAGTCGATGCTCCTAGCATGCTGGTTGTGCTTGACCCTGCTTAGAGCCTTTGTCAAAGGATCTACAGGGTTATCTTCTGATGATAATCGTTTCGCAAGGAGATGCCTTTCTTCAACCCTATGTATGATGTAGTGGTACTTTTTCTCAATATGCTTAGACCTGCCATGGTCTTTCGGTTCATTGGTCAAAGCAACCGCGCCTTCATTATCACAAAATAATTCTATTGTCTCTTGAATGGTCAAGAACACTCTAAGATCTCCGATGAAGTTATTCAACCAAGCCGACTACTTTGATGCCTCACTCGCTATGATGTACTTTGATTCACTAGTAGAATTAACTATCGTAGACTACTTCGAACTTTTTCAAGTCACCTCTCCACCATTCAACAAGAATACCCAGCCAAATTGAGAGCAAAAGTTGTATCGGTGTTTTTGAAAGTTGGCGTCACTATAACCACTCAATCTTAATGTATCATTGCCACCAATAACTAAGAACATGTTTTTTTGTCTTTGAAAATACTTGAGTATATTCTTGACTGCTGTCCAATGGGCTCTACCTGGATTTCCCTGAGAACGCCTAAACACGCTCAGGGCATAAGCCACACCCGGGCGAGTAAATGTCATAGAATACATGATCGGTCCTATACCGAAAGCATATGAGACTCGACTCATATCATCTGTTTATTCCTCAGTACTAGGACTTTAAGTCTTACTCAATTTGGCAATACAGTGAATGGGAAAATCCCCTTTCTTGGAGTTCTGTATATTGAAAGCCTTTAATATTTAGTCCAAGTATGTACTATGGGTAAGTCCAATAAGTCGTTTCTTTCTATCCCTCAACATTCTTATCCCAAGATCCTTCATAGTGAAACACTTCCCAAGCCAAGATTTTACTTCTTGCAAGGTTGGAATTTCGTTTCCTTTAAGGAGTATGTCATCAACATACAATACCAGGAAAGTTACTATACTCCCACTAGCTTTGACATACATACAATAATCATCCTCACCCCTAGAGAATCCAAACTCTTTGACTTTCTCATGGAAGTAAAGATTCTAACTACAAGATGCTTGTTTCAATCCATAAATGTATTTCTCAAGCTTACACACTCTATCGGGATACTTGGAATGTACAAAACCTTCTAGTTGACTCATTTAGACGTCCTCAGTTAAATTCCCATTTAGGAAAGCGGTTTTCACATCCATTTTCCATACCTCATAATCATAAAAGGTAGCTATGACAAGCATAATCCTAATTGACTTTATCTTAGCCACTTATCAAAAGATCTCATCATAGTTAACACCTTGGGTTTGAGTAAATCCATTTGCAACCATTCGGGAATTTAACGTGTGTACCTTTGTTGGAACATAAAGTGACCCTTATGCAATCCAAAATGAATACTTCCGAGGTTGAAAGCAATCTGAAGTGAAGCATGTCCGAGATAGAGTGTTTGTTTAGGTACATTTTTTGTCTGTAATGCATATATTGTTGCAAGTACTATTTTGTATTGTTCTTATTGTTTTCTAGTATAGTACAAGAGACAAGATCAACAACAACGACTGTGTGATTCTGTTGATCTTTAGAAGTCACTCAGTCCATGCGCACTTTATTAGATTTTTCTTCTAGTTATTCTTTGACTTTTTAAGGAGTCGTCTACACTATATCTTGATAGAGAAGTGTGCACCTTTTTCACTCAAATCAAGAATCACAGTCAATCATTCTCTCATATATTCTTCTTGTTCTTGAATTACTTTACAAGTGTTCATACTATTACTTTTCATACTTTGAGTACAGGGGCGGAGCTTGAACAATTAATTTGAGGGGGGGCGAAAGAATCACTTATACGGGTCGACAAATATATAGTTATACGATAATTTCCTCACGAAAGTAGCCAATGGGCTTCCCCGATGCTAGAATCTCTATGACATAGATGATAATGGGAATTCACATAGATACTGTTGATGCTTAATGCAATATGTTCTTGTTTTCATATTATTCGGAAATCAGTTTTTGATTTTGTCCAGTTTGAAACCAAACTGGTTATATATTAATTTATTAGCTTTTTTTGTTATAGTTTGAAAGAGAAATTGTTTTAAGTATAAAACTTGTAAAACTAAACATTATAATCAATAAAGATATAGGCTTGCAAATTGTGATTAGAACATCTTAGAACATCTTCTACATCCTGTTAACACTTGTGTTAACCAAACAGAATAAATTCAAATTAAGGACTTAATTTAGAATTTTAGATGAAAAACAATGAACATACCAAAAAATCTTAATAAATGCATAATCACTGATAATCAGTAAAGATACAGGCGTGCACATTACAATGTTCTAAGATTTACATTCTGACAAATAGATTCTCTGGGAGATACACCAAAAATCAGACATGGTAACAGTAAATCAAATGTTTGACATTCCTGATTAGCTGAATGTTGATTCCACTTTTCAAGCGGACAAGAGAGAAGAGAGAAACAGAGATAATAAATAAATGGAGGAACTGCAGGACATAACTGATTGCAGCGACCAAAAGTGGTGATTTGTGAGAGGTTAGAGGTGGAGCGGGGTGATTGATTGCAATGATGGTGAAACCTGGTCCAAACTCCACTGAACGAAGATGGGCCGGTGATTTGGGATACACTTAAAGACACATTTGAAGGGTCAAAAAATATGAAGGATAAGCATTTAACATCCGTGGTAAACGACTTTGACACCTTCACTACAACTCCTCGTGAATCTGTTACTTCTGCATCAAAACGGTACAGAATCGTGGTCAACAACATAACATCACATGGAGTAATCCAAACCACTCTTGAGTACAACCTCAAATTCATCAACTGTTTAGGAAAAGGTTTAGGTAATGCTAAGTCATGTCTTCAGAGTAATGGATCTCTGAAGAAACTAAAACTCTACCAATTGTTTGATGAACTACAAAGTCATGAATCCAACATTGTTCAAACATTAAGAGAACTCTCAGGAGGTCCTATTTCCTTGGTCGGTTCTGTCAACCCACCACTTTTGAATCCATCTGTTTTGGTTCCTTTTGGAGCCATACCACCTGTTCCACCTGTTCAACCTACACGATCTACTCCACCTGATACACCTGTTCCTCAAGTTTCAAGTTACCTATATGAATAGAATTTCGATCCAGGTGAAGCTAATTCAGATGTTTGCTTCCAACAAGAATTTGCACGTGTATCCATGAAATATAGACGACCTTGAAATCTTAATCAAAAACCATCTCAGAACTGCTTTCAAGCTCGACATAAAATCAATGCTCAACCCTATCCAAAACCAACTGAAAATCCGCCAGCATATCAACCCAACATTCCTAATCGCTCTTTGGAACCTCAGGAAGTTCCGAACTTCGTCAAACCCAAGATTGTCCGTCACAAATGTGGTATCAGAAACCACTATGCTAGGGATTGTTTGGTTGATGTTCCTCAAAACCCGAAGGTGAAAGACTCTGTCAACTATACTCGTAGAGCACAAGAACATGCTGAAAGTGAAAAGGCTTTGTCACAACGGTTTTAAGAAATGTTGATGTGTATTGGTCATCTGGTGATGAGGGTGAAGGAAAATCTGGAAGAAACTTGTGTCTTATGGCTAGATAGTTAATTGAGTGTGATGAAGGTTAATGGTCTTCTAATTTGGAAGCTGATGATGAAGATGCTGAGCCAAACTACTGCCATATGGGATCCACCTGGTCGTAGCATCATCCAACATGTAAAATCAATGATTACTGATAATAATTTTGATTTGTCTTTTGTGAACCTTATCTAACTAAAATTTAATCAAATATGATATTTATTTATAAGGCCTATGAGTCTGCCATAGAAGTTCGTGAGAAGTTGGATAGTGAGTTGACCCGTCTTAGATTACGATTGCAAAACCATAAGCTTAAGATAGAATCATTAGAAAGAGTACTCGTAATGGCCAAAGATGAATGTATCATTCAAAATGAAACATGTGAAATTCAGTTAGTGAAAGAAATGTTATGGTAACGGATAACAAACGTCTTAATGATAAAATTAATGCTTTGCATAATTCGATTGATGTTCTTGAAGCTAATGAAAGAATGACAAACAATTTTCGTCATCCCTGGTCCAAACCACCTGGTCTCGGAAGCGAGATTCCAAAACCTGTTGCTCGTTCCCTGAAGGAACTACAAAATTTAATGTTTATGGGAGATATTATGAACCATACTTATTCGGATACCCCTCTCTCACCATTGTCGTCCCTTTATGAGACCTCAGACAAATATTAATCATTGATTCATGAGTTTAAACCAATCACTATTACATGTCCTGATTCCATGCAATTTCTGCCTCTGATATGTTGGGTTTTATGTACTATAACACTCCTATGGTGCATATACAACCGTAATGCTATGGATCTATGTTTTCTCTAGTTATACATTCAACAAAAATTATCCAAAGCATGAAACCTATAACTAGCATACAACTTGATATTTGAAACATAAAAACAAGTTAGTCAATTACCTCTTTGTTGTAGCTTGTAGAGTTTTGGCCTTTGAAGAGCTTAGTGCCTCAAATGTTGCACCTCTAATGGAATCACAACACACCATGAACAAATGGAGGACTTTGAGAGAGAGGTTAGGCACACCAAAAATCGGCTATATTCTTCATGGAATACACAAGTCACGATTTTAGGGTTTAGGGATACATATATAGTGTAGAATTCCAAGAGTCATATGTAAACCCTAATTCTTACACTTAGGCTTATGATCCAATAACTCATATGAACTAAATCTTCATGGACTCTCACATAAACTTAGTCCATCATGGATCAATAGCCTAAACCATATATATCACTGATTTACATAATCAGTCTCCGTTAATTTAATTAGTCTCTTTTTATCACTAAATTAATTCCAAACTAATTCTTGATCAATACTAATTAAATAATATGATTTATCAATTAATATATTATACTTATAATATATTAATAAATCATAAATAACCTCTTTCTCAAATATCCATCCTATCAAATTGCCCTGGTGAATGCAACCCAAAAGGACCATGCTACTCTCGGGTCAAGTACATACCAATTATAGTTATGGGCTTAGACACCTAATCCAACAGGTTCCCACTTGGATAAGTCTAATAACTATAACTGCAAGTACGACTCCAAAACCCGATTAGCAATCGTAGCTCTTAAAAGCCGCTGTCGAACTCTGACGCGTCCTTTAGATAAGGGATCATATATTCCTCCATTCTAGATATCGTATGGACATGAGACATGGATTATAATCATTCTCTCTGTCCATGTGTTGTTTCCCGATTTCCGATTTATAACAACTGACCAATTGAACAAATCAAATCAGTCCAGGCTTGACCAAGCGCTTAGGGTTGTCATCACTAAATCATCGAGAGGCCCACAGATATCGCTTTTATCCCTATTAGGGTAAAAGGAACAGATAAACTTTGACTCATATGCTTGCTCTATTTTTTCATCAAATCACACACAATAATGCGTTTTATAACACCAAGTTACTGGTGCATTTACACATCATCTATGTGCAATCGACTTGTAAACTGCAACTATATGTCTCCGTTTCAAGAATATAAGATATTATCGTCTCACTAATCACTCGTGATAAAATCCATGAAGTGATTCAGATGAGCGTGGGTTTAATCCAATACTCAAATCTTATTACAGGAGTACTCATGAACACTGCAACAAACTTGTGCTATATCTAAACACTTTAGACAATCTACAGACGGATTCATGACAGTCTTACCTTAATACCTACTTCCAAAGTATGATCGACTGTGGATAGTTTGAATAATATTATTATTCGGGAAGTCAAAACATGCAAAGTGAAACACAAGAATAATCGAATTCAATATGGTCTCAAAACTTTTGAATATAAATAAAACACCTTTTATTTAATCACCATATTGATTACACATTTTTCATTGTATAATGTTTCGATTAATGAACTTAATACTTGAATTAAAACAATAGTTATCCCATGCTCCAAGCATGCACACTATGTTTATATATGGTCCTTACTTTGTGAAATAGATCAATTGAAAATATTTCAATGATGCTTATTTCACAATTCCAAGTCCTTATTACTTAGTGTAAGAATACCTAATTCTTGCCATTATAAGAATGTGTTAGATTCTAAACTATCATGCAATGTATCTTTTGTAATGTCGAGGTACCAAAGTCAGAGAGATTTTGCCAACGATATTACAAAACTTTCCGCTGGAGATTGATAACAAAACAATTCCAAGGAAGCGAAGTCTCAAATTCAAAGTACATTCCTTTGAACATCCTTCTTGCATAAAGATTTCTAACCTACACATAGATTCTTAATATCCAACTCCCATTATGAAAACATTTCCATATTTACCATATGTCAATGCATTATTAATAGAATTCTGTCTATTCATAATAACGTCAATATGGTCCATCCATTACTATACTTCCAATTGTCCTTAATAAACCAATCCTTAGCGAACCTTAGATCGTCTTTGACAGTTTTTAACCACTTTAGTCATATCCGGTTCTAGTCCTTTTTCCCTCTTAATGCCCTAGGCATTTGGAAAATTAGAACACGTGAATATTATAGCATATGCAATCGATCCTATATCCGAAGCATATGGGACACGATTCATAATGTCTTACATGAAGACATGATACTTGACCAGTATTTTGCTTTAATATTTCTATATATAGAATTTCCAATGTTGAAATATTTCAACATGGTATTCATATATATATATATATATATATATATATATATATATATATATATATATATATATATATATATATATATATATATATATATATATCCATGACTAAGTTTGATTAATACTTCAATCTAAACTTTTAGATTCGAAATAAAGTATAAGTATCCTCTCCCTTACTATAGCGAAATACCTTTTCAACATTTGCAACTTTGCAAATTAGAACTTTGCTTCCTATAAATAGTATTGCTAACTCGCAACACTTACCATAATAATTATGCTCTGACTAGCATAACAATTATTTTGTTACTAGCATAACATTTATGCTCCCACTAGCTTTGACATGTATTCAAAATCAGATGGACTTCAAGAAATCAATACTTTACTGACTTTCTTACCAAATTTCAGATTTCTGATACGAGATACTTCGATAAGCCTTTATCTAATCTCATACACCTTTTATAAGAAAGCTCACATGTGTGTCTAAACTATTTTAGAACTTATAACAATAATTTCCGAGTGTTTAAACCTTTTTCCATGTCTCAAAATTCGAACTATGAAGAGGGATGCCGTAATCATAATTAAACTTGAGAACGCAATTAACACAACTGCTATCTCCTTAAAATCTTCTTAGTGAAAGTGTTTCCTCACAATCATTTTCATGAAATGGAGAGAAACCTTTGTCACTTAGACTTTATGGTGTATGTGTTCCTATCCATGTGAATTTGTCATTATCATAAGACAAGGTCTATGACAAATTTAAACTCATGTGGACTGAACCTGTTCAATCTTAATTTCCTGCCACTTGGCAGCACAAGGGCCTACCATGTCTTCCAAGTAGTTGAGCATATCACCCTTACTGATCAATGAACTTTCACTGATCAAGGTGCCTTGCCTTATGCAAACAATTGAGAACTCATAGAACTCACATGCATAGTCAACTTTAACTGGAATTAGCACAAAAACAAGAATATGTCAACACGATAGGTTACAAACGTCAAGTCGTGTGCTAGTGATAAACGATAGGTTTATTCTTGATTAGTTCTTGAAACTTTTCAAGGTCTTTAAGACTTCCACTGACCTCTTTACATATAATATTCTATGTCAAGAAACATTCCTTGACAAACAAATATCCAAGAGTTAGTATGGATTCTTATCAAGAATGACACTTCATATAATTGGTCTTAGTTGGTATTTGTCTTATCTAAACATCACAACTACCATTTTCAAATGTGCAAGAGCAATAAACATTTCTACTCCACATCCTATGAGGTGCTATAAAACTGCTTAAGATATGTCACTCAAGTCACAATCTTGGAGTATGACTCTAAGACTTGATTTTGAAACGAAGTATGATTCACCTTTTTGATTTAACAATTTGAAAAATTCCCGATTCCTCTTCTTAGCCATACAAATGCACTAAGGTGTCCATAGAGTATCAATTGTGATATGGTTTTCATAATCATTAAGATAATCATAAAGCATGATACTAAAGTACTCTCCTTTCCTTTCAGATTGGAGAAACTTTTATCTTTCTGCCTAATTGATTCTTCTTATTTGTTCTGCTATACATTGAAACTTTTTCAATGATTCGGAATTACACTTAATCTTGTAAGCATAACCATATTTACTAAACTTTTAGTAAATCATGACGAATAGTCTTATCGTTCTTTGTGGTTGACCTGATAAGTGTACAACAATTTGTACTAGATCCCCTAGTCCTTCACTTGATTCACATCTTTATGTGAACAAGGAATTAGTCTTAATTTACCAAAGATGAAGGTTCTCATTCATCATATAATACAAGTTGCACGATTCCAATTTTCTGTCCAGTTGAAACTTGGTGATGAGAATCTTTCCTTATTTGGTAAATTTAGACACTGCCACAAACGAAAGAATCAAATCCATATTGCTAAAAATAGAAACATACAAACATCAATTTTCACAAATGTCATTGCAAGGAAATATAAAATAAGATAAAATCAAAATTTTCTTTGTTTATAAAATTGCTGAAAATCTTGTCCTTACAATGCAAGTACATATGAAAACTATGTTTCTAAATATTCCTAAGCAATCTATCATAACTCCTAAGCAGCAGCTCAAAACTCTGATCATCGAATCATGCAATTGAAATCCATCTCTTCGCGATCAGACTCAGCCTGCTCTTTCTTTAAGCTTCCTTTCTCTTCTTCGATCCTACAAAACATCAAAATATGATCTCATCACATCATGTATTAAGAATCTTCAAATAGGAACTTAATAGAGTTAGATAGTGGACTTACCTGAAGCAAAGTCATAAATTTTGACATTACCATCCTTGTGGTCCTTCAGGTAGATACGGCAGCTTCGCATCCAATGCCCCTTCTCTTGGAAGTAGTAACAAACAAACTCTTTTGGAATGGCAAACGGGACAATCTCATACTTAGCCTTTCTCTTTATCATTTGGTCTAATGGTTCGACCAAGGCCGATCCCTTTCCATTGGGAAGAGAAGACTTTTCTGGACTTCCAATGTTTCCATTGTCAATGTCTATGGAAGTTTGGGAAGTAGATCTTCCAATCAAATTTGCATTACCAGTGCGCCAAATCATTTCTGATTCAACAACAATTAGCAAATAGGTAAGATCAATAAGGGTCACGTCGCGGTCTGTCATATAGTAATCTTTAATAAACTCACTATATGACTCAGGAAGTGATTGAAGAACCAAGTCAACAACCAACTTCCTCAAGACAATGACTCCTAACATTCCCAGCCTGTCAATGTGTGATTTCATCTCCAAGACATATACACATAAAGACCTTCCATCTTGGTGTTTGCTTGCTAATTGGGTATGAGTGACCTTGAACATTTCTAGTCAACGAACACGTGGGTCAGGGAGAATTATTAGAGGAGGTGGAGGAAGTGAAGTATGATTTCCATTTCCACGATCAAAACGTGGAACATCATCTTCATGAGGGAAGCTATTTTTCAAAAGATTCGGGAAGACCATAGTTGTCAGAATTTGACATCTACAAGGGAGAAATTCAAGTTTAATTGATTTAAGTCCTTAATATAACACCCAAATGAAATATTAAGGCTAGGACCCAACACAATATTCTGCAATTCAAAAGAGGGATGCCGTAATCCAATTGCAAACTATTTGTTGGTAGGTAAATGACGATTTACCAATTCCACCATGAAAAACGAAAACGAATATTAGGTTTTAAATGAATTGAAATTCCTAGATTCTTTTTAGAGTCATTGAACTTTTCAATGGCATGCTTAATCTCGATTATGCCCTTCAAGTTTGTGACTGGATATCGAGGATCACAAACATGGTGTGAATAACCACGCAAATTAGCTTGGTACTCTCGATGTCATTAATCACCTAATCAATGTGTCGGTTAACCACACACGCTCCATTGTTCAATGATAATTTACGAGAAACCCATTGCCATCCTTCATTAGTCCATATTAGTGTGCCGGTTAACCACACACGCTCCACTAACTGACCAATAAGGTGCAATGTGCAATTTCATGGGTTAGCATCAAATTCATATTTTTCCTAAAGTAACTAAGATTGGGAATTTATAAAGTGTTTAGTTACTTTGTATTTCATTATACTTTTAATGAGGATTTAAGTGTCATATCAAGCCCGTTCGGCTAACGACCCTCTACTGGTCAGGGGTGCGGTGGGTAAGAGTGGATACCCATTGACGGTCATTTTACAGGCCGCTTCCTTAAACACCCCTTATAGACCAGCTTCGTGAATGAGGTCTAGTAAAGGTAAGACTGACTTTTTACTTATACATATATAATATATTAAACTTTTAATTTTATATAGTATAAGGGTGTATTTTACACTTTAAAAATACTAGGTGGTTTAATCTATTAATAAATTAAACTTTTAATTTAATTAATTTTAAACCATATGATTATGGATTTATTAACTTTCTCTTTTAATTAAACATTTAATCAATTTAATAAAGTCCACAAGAGTGTAATTTGAACTAATCAAAGGAAACATCAAGGTTCTAAATGCAAAATTCAAAATTAAAACTATTTAATTAATTTTTTAAGTTATGAACCCAAGAGTTGCACATTTTCAAATTACTAGGTTTCTTTTAATATTCAATGTTTCATAAATGAGACTTTTCAATTTCCAAAACTTGAGGGCAAGTTTTGTAAATCTTGAAAACCTTTTGAATTCCAAACTTGATGGCAAGTTTTGTAACTCCTTAAAAAAACTTTTTGAGTTCCAAAACTTGATGGCAAGTTTTGTAACTCTTCAAAAACATTTAGATCAAATTTTAACCAATAAAATAATCATATTATCTTTTACCAATTTGACCTAATTACAATTCATGTAGATAAATCAAATAATACAAATAATTAGCTTATCATATAACTTGTAATTATCTTAATATTTGACATTTATCTTTTACTTGGATGAGGTTGATCACTACCATATCAGAAAAAAGAGATTTTATAATATAAAACAGTTCATAGTAATGATCCTAATCCAATTATGGCTAAAAAACCCCGAAAATCTGCCAACAGAATGTCTAACTCGTCGAGTTCAAGAAATGAACTCATTGAGTTCCATAGTGGACTCGTCGAGTTCACCTTGGCAGAAGGCAACTTTCCATTTTTTTCAACTTTGAACAATTAACCAATGCATCTATATAACAGAAAACACCCATGGCTCTGATACCACTGTTGGGTTTTATGTACTATAACACTCCTGTGGTGCACATACAACCCTAATGCTTTGGATCTAAGTTTTCTCTAGTTATACATGCAACAAAAATTATCCAAAGCATGAAACCTATAACTAGCATACAACTTGATATTTGAAACATAAAAACAAGTTAGTCAATTACCTCCTTGTTGTAGCTTTTAGAGTTTTGGCCTTTGAAGAGCTTAGTGCCTCAAATGTTGCACCTCTAATGGAATCACAACACACCATGAACAAATGGAGGACTTTGAGAGAGAGGTTAGGCACACCAAAAATCGGCTATATTCTTCATGGAATACACAAGTCATGATTTTAGGGTTTAGGGAATACATATATAGTGTAGAATCCAAACGTCATATGTAAAACATAATTATTACACTTAAGCTTATGATCCAATAACTCATATGGACTAACTCTTCATGGACTCTCACATAAACTTAGTTCATCATGGATTAATAGCCCAAACCATATGTATCACTGATTTACATAATCAGTCCCCGTTAATTTAATTAGTCTCTTTTGATCACTAAATTTATTCCAAAATAATTCTTGATCAATACTAATTAAATAATATGATTTCTCAATTAATATATTATACTTATAATATATTAATAAATCACAAATAACCTCTTTCTCAAATATCCACCCTATCAAATTGCCTTGGTGAATGCAACCCAAAAGGACCATGCTACTCTCGAGTCAAGTGCATACCGATTATAGTTATGGGCTTAGACACCTAATCCAACATGATATCCCTAGACCTGAATTTATCTTCAGAACCTTCACATAACACAAGCAGTACTGGAGTTTGCATTCCAAACTCCGGTCCTCCGAACAATTTTGTTATTGAGGAAATCATCCTGATACAGACGGACATAACTCATACCAATGGAACTCCTTTTGGACATCTCTTGATAATGATATAGAACTTAAGAGTGGTGATGACACTTCGTTCGATTCCTTTGTCTCCAACTCTAATGGGGTTGTAAAATCGACCGTAGTTCCAATTAAGCCTCATTTCAACAATCCATCAGTTAGAAAAACTTCCAAGTCATCACCTGAATCTCGGAAGAAACCTTGGTTGAACAAGAAGGACATTATTCATCCAAAGACCGACGCTTGGAAAGCTCTTGAAAAAGAAACTAGGTCTAGGCAGTGCTCTAGGTTTCTTCAGAAATCTTAAAAGAAAGTGCCTCAAACAGTCAGTCCAGCTATATGGAATCACAATACTTTCATGCATGTTAAGATTCTTAAAAGACAATCTATTCATTTTTGCTCGGATATTCGTAATATATCTATCAAAAGTTCTATGAAAAATGTTACTGCTGAGACCCCATCTAAGAAAATTGACTCTGTTCGGAAAGTATCTTCTTCTGTGTTTATTGCTACCTCGGGTGGCATGATTTTTAAACCAAAACAATTTCCAAAATCAAATGTGCCTACGAATGCAATGAACAAAGGAAAAGATGCTCGAAATACTGTTGTTCAGAAACTTTCTAAAGGTTTAAAACAAAATTTCGAATGGAAAGTTAAAAAAATATGATAACTCAATTGAAACACCTCGTAACACAGTTCTTCCTGCAACATCTTGGAAAGCCTTGCCCAAACAACCAATAGTTAAGTATGATTTTTTGATAAATGAATAGACTCTGACATTCTACCTCTTTCTAAAAGAATCTCGAAAAAAAAGCCTTCCGAGATACCAACTGTTCAAAAATCACAAACAAAGTCCAAAGCCCAGGCTTTTTATGCTTCAGAACAAGATACAATATGGTATATTGATAGTGCTTGTTCCATGCACATGATTGGGCAGAAGGATTTTATATGTGATCTAAAGCTTGTTCCTAATGGTGGTTATGTTACTAATGGAAAGAATTCTAATTCCCAAATTTGTGGTAATGACGTCTTGACCAACCGTAATTTCTCCGTCTCCAATGTGGCTTATGTAACTAATCTCAAGCATAATCTAATTAGTGTGACCCAACTCACTGATGCAAGCCGAAGAGTTGAGTTTTGTAAGAAACATAGATAGGTTTTGATAGTAGACAAAAATTGCCTCATCAAATCAGATCGCATCAAAAGTGTGTATCCTCTAGATATCAACATGAACATTGGGAAGCCTTAATTGTGTATTTTATCAAAAGTCGTTCCTGACGTAAGTTGGCTATGACATTAGAGGCTTGCTCATCTTAATTTCTGATACACGAATGATCTGGTTTCTGGTGAAATGGTCTGAGGTCTGCCACTCAAATTTGAAAATGATCATCTATGTGTTGCTTGTGAACGTGGGAAGAAATCAGAGAAATGACATCCTGTTCTGATCGAAAAATCCATTTCGGACCCGCTTAAACTTCTTCATATCGATCTTTGTGGACCATCTGTTGTGGAAAGCTTACATCACAAAAAGTAGATTCTGGTGATTGTTGACGACTACACAAGGTTCACATGGGTTTTCTTCTTAAGGCTTAAATCAGAAACTGTCTCTAAGCTCATAAATTTCATCAAAGGCATTGAAGTTATGACTAAACTTCCTGTTCGAAGAATTCGAAGTGATAATGGATCTGAGTTCACAAATGCCATAATTGAAAACTTTCTTATAGATAAAGGCATTGAACACAACTTTTCTGTTCCCTACCTACATTCCTCGGAAAAATGGTGTTGTTGAAAGAAGAAACCAAGATCTAGTTGAAGCCCTCGGTCAATGTTGAACTTTGCAAATCTTCCTCTTTATCTTTAGGCGGAATCCGTCTCAATAGCATGCTTCACTCAAATTCGAAGCATCATCGACCGTTGACTCAACATGACACCATATGAAGCAATGAATGGTCGGAAGCCAAGTATCTCAATTTTGCACATTTTTATTGTAGATGATTTATCAAAAATAACCGTGATTAACTCACCAAGTTTCAACCGAAATCCAATGAAGCCATATTTTTTGGATACTTAGCCAAATCTAAAGGTTACAAAGTTCTGAATCATAGAAAGTACCCACATCTTTTCCCTAGTCCATAAGTACTCACTATAGAAATAATTTTGGGGCAAAATTCCCTCTAACGGGGGGATAATGTAACAACTCGTTATTTCAAGTCAATAAAAGTCAATAAAGGTCACACTTTTTCAAATAAAAGTCAAAATCTTAATCATATATAAGTGAAACCACCATTGCAACATTGTTGCATTGTATCATCGATAGCCATGAGGGCATGTTTATGAGTTAATAACTTGGTGTAGATTAAAACCCACGATTTATTTATGCTATAACAAGTCAAACATTAAAATTAAATCATAATATATAATAATATATATGGTTTTCGATTTAGAGAATCTAATCCCTTACCAAAACCGAAAACACTTGCTTTATGGAACCAAGAACCGAAATCACTTGCTTTTTAAAATGTCGTGACCGAAATCCCTTAAGGAATCACTATAGGACCGAAATCATCACTTAAAGGACCGAAAACCCTCTTGTTAAGGCCCATTAAGGCCGAAAACACCCCCTTATATATGTATATATGTTTAGCCGCAAACACTTCTCATTTCTCACTTTTCACACCGAAATCCTTCCCATTTTGCTCTCAAAAGTCATCCGTAAACAGTATATCTTCATAAGATTTTAGCCAGATTCCTTCAAATCTCCTTATTTTCCTCAAGAACATTCATACTCATCTTCAAATCTTCAAGTTTTCACCAAGAACACCTTCAAAAATCCTTAGAAATTTTTGTAAGTTATTCTTACATAATTTAGTGTTGTCTAACACTTTAAATCACTATTTAAATATTTATTTTTTTTAATTTAAATATGATATCGGGTATAATTATTATTAGGATACGACTATTCACACAAGTCCTAACCAGAGAATCATCGCTATCACTTCGGATCCAAACGAGGACACACATTCGAGGTGAGTTCATACCCCTGCGTTTTCACTATTTTTTTAATGTTTTTAGGGGGGGGGGGGATACAAGTAAAACACAAGGAATCTTGTGTTAACATTTCAAACGATTTCAGACCGTTTCAAATTATTTTAAATTGTTTCAAGCTATTCTAAATTATTTCAACTGTTTCAATTGTTGTTTTTACGTAAACTTATATATATATATATATATATATATATATACACACACACATACACACACACACACACACACATATATATATATATATATATATATATATATATATATATATATATATATATATATATATATATATATATATATATGGTTGTCAAAATCGTGATCCTGGTCGGAGGATCTTACAATCATACGATCCTAGGTATGAAAAACGAGTCAGATCGTAAACGAATCGTATTTAGGGTAGGATCGTAGGATCGAGATCCGATCCGATCCTACCTTCCATTGATTTTTTTTTTTGCAAATGAAACTTTTTTTACCACTTTATGTATTTACCCTTTTTTAATTTACGGTTTATCATTTTGTGTTGTGACTTATGACTAATATTTTGAAGTTTTTATATCGTTCGAACAAAAAATTGAATTTTTGAAATATTTTTCATGTTTTAAAATTATAAATAAAAATTATATTTTATTTGTGGGATCTAAGGATCCCGATCCCGATTTTGCAAACCCAAAAACGATCATAGGTAGGATCCCGATCTTAACAACCTTGTGTATATATATATATATATATATATATATATATATATATATATATATATATATATATATATATATATATATATATATATATATATAGTAACATCCCAAGTTTTGACATTTGTAGTCCCTGGGGATGAAAGGGTAAAGCCATGAAGAGCCTAAGGGCTAAATTATAATTTTGGGACCAGGAAGAGTACGATGCGCGTACATAAGGGTACGCTAGGTGTACTAGGGCGCGCCCTAGTATGCTGGGCGTACACTTGTGTATGCTGGGCGTACTCATAACAGAAGGAAACCCTAATATCTTGAATTGGGGGCTATATAAACATCCTTATGGCTCATTTTATCTCCTCCTTCTCAGCCTCCATAAACATCTTGAAGGTGAAGCCATTGCAACAAATAGTTGAAGAAGGAGATTGGCTTGTAGATCTGAAGTTGTGTTGTGTCCTATAGCTCCAGAAGGTAAAAAGCTTCAAACTTTATGCTTGTAGGTCATAGATCTAGCCTTTCTAGCATTATGGAACCATTTCTTGTCCCAAAAACCCCAATATGGTGCATGATGCATTTTGGACGAGATAAGCTGTCCTTTCTGGACCTTAAAGAGGTCTTAAGTGATAAAAATGAGGTCCCAATGGCTTAAGATGTCCCATGCATGTAGTAGAAGGGTTTTAATGGATTAAGACCTTGGATTAAGAGCTTTCTGGACGTCCAAAGTGATAAAGTTTGAGACTTTATGAGTCCTAGGCACATTTGGTCACTGGATCTGGAGTTTGGGCTTAAGTGCTTAAACCATTAAGCTCTTATTAGGGTTTTGGCGAAACCCTGCGTATGCCCAGCGTAAGGTTCTGTACGCCCAACATACTGAGTCAATGACCCCATTTTCCAATCAATACGAGACTCGTGTACTCCCCGCATAGCCTTGGGGTACGCCCAGCGTAGGCCTTCTGTGGACTTTTGGTGATTTGGGCTTTGGGTTTGGGCTACTTTTCGGGCTAGTAGGGTTTGGGCCTTGCTGGACTTTCTGAGTAGATATGTTTTGGACCAGTATTGGTGATAGTGGATCATGGGGTTAAGCCCAATAAGGAAGTTGGGCCCAATTTAGTAAATTGGGCCAATAATGGGCCTTGCATAAAGACTTTCAAGGTTATCGACTTGGAATTGGGCCTTGGCCCAATAAAATAGAATGGAAATGATGGATTGAGTGGACCCTTAGTCAAGATTGTTATGTTGTGTAATGACTGATGGGTTTTGAGCATTCTAACATTTCCTAAGTGTACATGCAACCCTAATAACCTTGGATCTATGTTTGTCTAATAATCATGCAAAGTTGAATTCCAAGGTTATATTCCTATCTAGCATACATGGGGAACATTTTTAACTTGAATGAAAGATAGAATAACTTACCTTGTTGTTGATTATGATCCTTGAAACCTTGTGAGCCTAGCACCCCAAGTGTGATGCCTCAAATGCTTCACACAACACCAAATGTAAAGGAGTAAACTTTGAGAGAATCTTACACTTGCAAAATCGGCTCTAGCCCTCTTGTTTCTTAGTGTAACCAATTTTGGTGGAGAATGAGTTTCTTATATAGTGTTGACACATCTAGGGTTACACCATGTAAACCCTAATGTGTCATGACTCTTCATTTCCATGACCCATGGGTTTGTAACTCCCATGGAGCATCCATGGAGCATCCAATGGGTGGAACCCAACTTGATAATCCATGGAGCCTCTTAGCCCACTATATAAGAGATGAAAGATTTACATAATCTACCCATATATTTAATTAGTTATCTTTTGATCACTTAATTAATTCTAAATTAATTCTTGATCAAACTAATTAAATAATATTATTAATATATTAGAACTTATAATATATTAATTAACCATAAGTGTTATTTCTCTCATTTTAGTTTATCCAATTGCATGGTGCCATGCAACCCAAATGGACCATGCCGGGTCGGGTCAAGTACATACCAGAAATAGTTATGGACTTAGACACCTTATCCAACAGTCTCCCACTTGGATAAGTCTAATAACTATAACTGCAATACTTCAGGAACCGATCGGCAATCGTAGCTCTTTCAAGGTCTCTCGGAACTGAGAAGATGATGATACGCCATTTAAGATAAGTGATCATATAATCCTCTGTTCGAGATATCAGTCGGACAAATACATGGAACAATGTCTTACTTATTGTCCAACAGTTTGTTTCCCGATTTCCGATTTGTTTGACAAAGAACTTAATTGAACACATCAACTTAGTTCTGACCGGGCCCGATACATAGGTCAAAAAAAAATCATCGAGGGGCCCAGATATCAGCTTCTAATCCAAGAAGGAACAGATAAACTTCGACTCATATGTTTGTTCTACTACTCATTGAATTATACACAAAAGCACGTTTTATAACATCGAGTTACCAATGCGTTAACGTACAATCAATGCATAACCAACTCATAAGTAACAAATCATATCTCTAGGTTTGAAGACTTATATGATATTACCGTCTCACTATCACTCGAGATAAATTCCATGAAGTGATTCCAGTGAGCGTGGGTTGAGTCCAATGCTCAGAACTTATGAGCACTCATGAGTGTTGTAGCCATGTCCAACAACTTAGACCTCTGCAACCAATCATGACAGTCTTGATTCATACCTACTTCCGACATATGACCGACTGTGGAGGTTCGAATAATATGATATACCAAACATAATTATTCTGGAAGTCAAAACATGCAAAAGAAATATAGTAAACGATCGACAAGAGATAGCAACACTTTACTCATAAATAAAACACCTTTTATTCATCATCTAATGTCAATTACACTTTACAAATTTCAAGGTTATCTAACTACCAAATCTAATATCATCCTTCAGCCCTATGCTCCGAGCATGCTGGAGATGCTTAACCCGAGTCAGTCCCTTCGTGAGGGGATCTACTGGATTCTCATCCGATGATACCCTCTTTGCCACGAGGATTCTTTCTTCTATTCGATGTCTGATGAAATGGTATTTTCTGTCGATGTGTCTGGATCTCCCGTGATCCCTTGGTTCCTTGGCTAAGGCAACTTCACTTTCACTATCACAGAAAATTTCCATTGGCTCTTTAATAGCTGGTACAACTCCAAGGTCTCCAATGAAGTTCTTCAGCCATATCGCCTCCTTTGCTGCCTCAGTAGCTGCTATATACTCTCATTCGCAAGTTGAATCAGCCACTGTCACTTGCTTGGAACTCTTCCAAGAAATTGCTCCTCCATTTAAGGTAAAGACCCAGCCTGACTGAGAGCGGAAATTATCCCTATCAGTCTGAAAGCTAGCATCACTATACCCTACAACTCTCAAGTCTTCACTCCCACCGAGGGTAAGGACCCAGTCCTTAGTCCTCCGTAGGTAATTGAGGATATTCTTTACCGCAGTCCAGTGTGCCTTGCCAGGGTTCCCCTGATACCTGCTAACCATGCTCAAAGCAAAGGCTACATCAGGTCGAGTACACGTCATAGCATACATGATCGATCCTACAGCCGAAGCATAAGGTATTCGACTCATTTCTGCTATCTCAGCCTCAATACTAGGGCTTTGTGTCTTACTCAATCTGGCATTACTCTGGATGGGTAACTCTCTTTTCTTGGAGTCATGCATGCCGAATCTCTTCAGCACCTTATCCAAGTAGGTATTCTGACTAAGTCCAATTAGTCTTTTACTCCGGTCTCTCAAGATCCTTATCCCTAGAATATAGACAGCGTCTCCTAGGTCCTTCATAGAGAAACACTTCCCAAGCCAGGACTTAACTTCCTGCAGAGTTGGGATGTCATTTCCTATGAGTAGTATGTCATCCACATACAATACCAAAAAGCTAACTATACTCCCACTAGCCTTGACATATACACAAGATTCATCTTCACTCCTAGAAAAGCCAAATTCTTTGAATTTCTCATCAAAGCAAAGATTCCATCTGCGAGGTGCTTGCTTTAACCCATAAATGGATTTCTCAAGATTACACACTCTATTAGGGTACTCTGTGTTGACAAAACCCTCTGGCTGACTCCTGTAAACATCCTCAGCCAACTTTCCATTAAGGAAAGCGGTTTTGACATCCATTTGCCATATTTCATAGTCATGAAATGCGGCTATGGCTAACAGAACCCTAATAGACTTAATCTTGGCCACTGGAGAAAAGGTCTCATCATAATCAACTCCCGGAGTTTGTGAGAAACCCTTTGCAACCAGTCGTGCCTTATAAGTGTGTACATTACCATCCATGTCGGTCTTCTTCTTGAAGATCCATTTGCACCCTACAGTCTTACGACCTGGTACATTCTCAACCAAGTTCCAAACTTGATTGTCATACATGGACTGTATCTCGCTGTCCATTACCTCTTTCCACTTGGCTGACTCAGGGCCTACCATGGCTTCCGCGTAACTGTTAGGTTCATCCAGACCTATCAGTGTCTCATCACTGATAAGTGTATCACCTTCCGCAGTAATATGGAATCCATAGTAATGCTCAGGTGCATTCCTAACCCTTGTGGAACGCCTCAGAGGTACAGACTTGTCAATTGGCTCAACAGAAGTTTTCTCCTCAAGTTGAGTGCTAGGGTTTGAAGTTCCTTCACCACTTGACTCTTGAATTTTTTCAAGGTCAACTTGCCTCCCACTGTCTCCTTGGCTTATGAACTCTCTCTCTCGAAAGAACGCCCTCCTAGCTACAAAGACCACATTCTCACTAGGTCTGTAGAAGAGGTAACCAAAGGATTTCTATGGGTAGCCGATGAAAATACACCTCTCACTTCGAGGTTCGAGCTTATCATGAGTCTCGCGTCTCACGAAAGCCTCGCAACCCCAAATCTTAATGTGGTCTAGTTTGGGTACTTTACCAGTCCACATCTCATGAGGAGTTTTGGCAACTTTCTTTGTGGGAACTAGATTAAGGATATGGGCGGCAGTCTCTAAGGCATACCCCCCAAATGAGATTGGTAGCGAAGCTCGACTCATCATGGAACGAACCATATCCAACAAGGTTCGATTACGCCTCTCAGCTACACCATTCAACTGCGGTGTCCTGGGAGGTGTCAATTGTGAGACAATCCCACATTCCCTAAGATAGTCGAGGAACTCTGAACTAAGATACTCACCACCCCGATCGGATCGAAGCATCTTAATGTTCCTGCCCAATTGATTCTCGACTTCCTGTTTAAACTCTTTAAACCTCTCAAAAGTCTCTGACTTATGCTTGATTAAGTAGACATATCCATATCTACTGTAATCATCAGTAAAAGTCAAATAATAACGATTAGCATCCCTTGTGGCATGTTTGAAGGGCCCACACACATCCGTGTGTATAAGATCCAACAAACCTTCACCCCTCTCACAAGAACCTGTGAAGGGTGACTTTGTCATTTTTCCAAGTAAGCATGATTCGCAACTATCATCTGACTTTAGGTCAAATGACTCCAATACTCCATCCTTTTGGAGTTGGCCTATGCGTTTCTTGCTTATATGTCCAAGACGACAATGCCATAATGATGCTTTATCCAAGTTATTATCATTAACAGAATCAATACACAATACATTATTACCTAAGTGATCAACCACAGATACAGTTTCATACACACCATCACAAGGTAATGCTTTAAAATAAAGAACATTATTAAAGAAAGCATTAATCGAACCAACTTCATTATCAAATGAAAAGGTGAAACCTTGTTTATACAATGCATGAAAGGAAATAATATTTCTTGCCATTTCTGGCGAATAACAACATTTATTCAAATCTAAACTAAACCCACTACTTAGCGATAAAGTATAAACTCCAATCTTGGTGACAGGTAAAGCTTTCCTATTCCCCATGAATAAGTTTATTCTTCCATGCTCCACATTCTCACTTCTTCTTAGTCCCTGCAAATCAGAACAGATATGAATACCACAACCGGTATCAAGGACCCAAGAGTTAGAATGGGGTGAGTAATTAGATAAGATAGTGTAAATACCTGCATGGTTGGGTTTAACTTTCCCATCCTTCACATCTTGCTGGTACTTTGGGCAGTTCCGCTTCCAATGTGACTTTTCATGGCAATAGAAGCATTCAGCCTCTTTAGGGTCAGAAGAAGGAGTGACAAAACCTTTCTTGGTTCCACTTGAAGAAGAGCCATCAAGGGTCCTAGCCTTGGTACCCTTCGAAGAGCTCTTCCTCTTCTTCCCTCTACCTTTCCCAATTGCCAAAACCGGGGCGGAGTTTGGAGTAGGAGTGTTAACAACCGACTTACCCTTAAGACCTGTTTCTGCGGTCTTGAGGAGTCCCTGAAGTTTGCTGAGTGTGACCTCTTCCTTATTCATGTGATATGTCATGCGGAATTGATCATAGCACGATGGTAAGGAGTGCAAAATGATATCTATTGCAAGCTCCTCAGGGAAGTTCACATTAAGCTTCAGCAACCGATCCACATACCTTTGCATTTTCTGCATGTGGCTCGTGACGGATTCCCCGTCCTTCATCATGGTTGTTATGATAGAGCATATGATTTCATACCTCTCTTGTCGTGCACTTTGATGGTATCTTTCCATCAGATCTTGGTGCATTTCAAAAGGGTAGAAGTCCTCATAGGACTTTTGGAGTTCCGCTGTCATGCTGGCCAACATGATGCATGCCACTTTTGTAGCATCCCTTTCATGTGCCCGGAAGTCAGCGATCTCCTGGGGAGTTGCAGTGGTCTCATCAATCTCCTTAAGCTCCTTGTCAAGGACATATTCTTTGTCCTCGTAGCGGGTAATCATCCTGATGTTTCTGATCCATTCATTGAAGTTGGATCCATCAAAAGTGACTTTCCCACACAAGTTCATAAGGGTAAAGGAGCCATTAGGATTAGAGCCAGAAGCAGCATTGTTTGAAGACATCTGAAAGAAGAGAACAAGATTAGTTTAGATATTAAGAGAGTCCTTAATAAAACACCCAAATGTAATATTAAGGCTAGGATCCAATCACAATATATTATAACTTAGAAGAGGTATGCCGTAATCCAAGCTATAACATATTTGAAAGGTAGGTGAATGACGATTCACCAATTTCCACCATGAAAAACGAAATATAAATATTAGGTTTTTAATTGGTTCTTAGAAATTCCTAGATTCTTTTGAGATTCAATGAACTTTTCAAAGGCATGTTTCAATCTCGAGTGTGCCCTCCAAGTTTTGTGACTGGGATACCGAGGATCACAAAACGAGGTGTGAAGTAACCATGCAAATCACTTGGTACCCTCAAGGTTTATCACTCAATCGAAGTGCCGGTAAACCACACACGCTCCACCGATGCTATGGTAAACCTTAAGTCACCCTTTACCTACCTTGTTAAGTCCAAGTTAGTGTGCCGGTTAACCACACACGCTCCACTAACGACTTAAACAAAGTGTAAAGTGTAATTTCATGGATTAGCACCTTATTCACATTTTCCTAAAGTAACTAAGATTGGGAATTTAATAAAAGCATTTAGTTACTTTATAATATTCATCATACTTTTAATGAGAATTTATAAGTCCTTGTCTTACCCGTTCGGCTAACGACCCTCCACCGATCAAGGAAGCGGTGGGTGAGAGTGGACACCCATTAAGTTGCCATTTTATAGGCAACAACCTTATACCCCCCTTATAGACCGGCTTCATGAATGAGACGTACTAGCGGTAAGACGACTTGACGTTATACATATATATATTAGTAACTTATAATATTATAAAGTATAAGGGTTGAATTTTAACTTTTAAAATTCTAAGGGTTGGAACTAAAGTTTTAATCAAGACTTTACATGTTCCAAAACTTGAGGGCAAGTTTTGTAAACTTCCAAAACTTTTCATTTCTTATAACTTATGAATTAATTGAGTAATAAAAATGAAGACTCTTCATTTTTATAACTCTTGTGTTCTTTTAATGGCTTTAATAAAAGTGAGACTTTTGGTTTTCCATAACTTGAGGACAAGTTATGGACTCCATTAAAACACATTATGATCATGAATTAAACTACCATGAAGGTTTCAAACAATTCCTATGATCATCTAATCTTCATAAGTTCAAGAACATGAATATGAACACTTTCAAGAATCAAAAAATTACACTTAAAAAAACTTGTAATTTTAATAATTGCCATTGTAAATGGATTAGCATAAACATTACACCATCTAAAACAAGCTTTAAAACATTAAAACAGTTTAGGGTAATGTTTCTAGTCCATTTCCAGCAACAAATGTGCAAACTTTCATACGAGCAGAAAACAGAAAAACAATTTTTTTTCAAGCTGTTTGCACACAAAAAACAACAAACAAACCTAGGCTCTGATACCACTGATGGGTTTTGAGCATTCTAACACTTCCTAAGTGTACATGCAACCCTAATAACCTTGGATCTATGTTTGTCTAATAATCATGCAAAGTTGAATTCCAAGGTTATATTCCTATCTAGCATACATGGGGAACATTTTTAACTTGAATGAAAGATAGAATAACTTACCTTGTTGTTGATTATGATCCTTGAAACCTTGTGAGCCTAGCACCCCAAGTATGATGCCTCAAATGCTTCACACAACACCAAATGCAAAGGAGTAAACTTTGAGAGAATCTTACACTTGCAAAATCGGCTCTAGCCCTCTTGTTTCTTAGTGTAACCAATTTTGGTGGAGAATGAGTTTCTTATATAGTGTTGACACATCTAGGGTTACACCATGTAAACCCTAATGTGTCATGACTCTTCATTTCCATGACCCATGGGTTTGTAACTCCCATGGAGCATCCATGGAGCATCCTATGGGTGGAACCCAACTTGATAATCCATGGAGCCTCTTAGCCCACTATATAAGATATGGAAAATTTACATAATCTACCCATATTTTTAATTAGTTATCTTTTGATCACTTAATTAATTCTAAATTAATTCTTGATCAAACTAATTAAATAATATTATTAATATATTAGAACTTATAATATATTAATAAACCATAAGTGTTATTTCTCTCATTTTAGTTTATCCAATTGCATGGTGCCATGCAACCCAAATGGACCATGCCGGGTCGGGTCAAGTACATACCAGAAATAGTTATGGACTTAGACACCTTATCCAACAATGACTTGGTATTATCTTGTGATAGTTCGGGATTTTCGGTGAGATAGCGATTCGGGAGTTGATACTTCAGTTCAGGTCGACATTTCGAGGTGAGTTATCCTCACTATATCAACAGGGTCTAAGGCACCAAGGCTGGCCCTTTCTCGGATTGTATACTGGTATTTGTTTGATATGCTTATTGATTTGTTAGATCGGCGTCCTGGTAATTAGGACGGTATTATGTTTAGTGACCTGGTTTAGGTCGGTATCCTGGTATATAGGATGATGCTATGTTAGTGACCAGTTAGGTCGGTATCATGGTTGTAGGATGTTGCTATGCTATATGATCTGTTAGATCGGTTTGTTTGTCTATAGACTGTTATGTGATTATCTTTTATATGTGCACATGGTTGTTTGATTGGGGGTTGGGTTGAGGCGGGTCCTGCTTTGTGCTGTAGGCCAACATACCCAGGGCGGACCGGATAGGCTGCAGACCCAGGAAGACACATAAGCATGCCGAAGGCCCAACGAGCGGTCCTGATAGGATGAAGGCCCCGAGAGCGCGGTACAGACGTGACGAGGCTCGGAGAGTGGGCCAGATAGACTGAAGGCCCGGTGCGGGCGGTCCAGTCATACTGTAGACTGAAAGAGTGGACCAGGTGGACTGAAGGCCCGGTGCGGGCGGACCAGTCACACTGTAGACTCGAGATGCATGGCTGTTATGTGTTTGGTTATACGATATGTTCATGGTTGTGTGAGGTTGGTATTTTGGGGGTAACTCACCAAGCCTTCGATCTTACATTTATCGATTGTTGTTTCAGGTGCATCGGATGACCGCGGGAAGGCGAAGGCGTGACCGTACATTTACTCATATTTTGATTTGGATTTCTGGGATACTATGATGTTTAAACTATATTGAAAACAAATTGTAATAACTGAATGTTTTTAAATGTTTGAAAAGGTTTTAAATTGGCTCGAATTTTATGGACATTACAAGTTGGTATCAGATCCTTGGTTTGAGTGAATTGGAGGAACACTCGTGTGAATCTAGTCTCAAACTAAGGAAAAGTTTTTCAAAAGATTCTTAAATGGTTTTCAAAATAATAAAAGGAGGATGCAGAGTGTACGATCAGCCGGAGCCAGTAAGTAGACCCCAAAATACCATGCAGTTATTTGATTATGTGATATGTTAGAACATCATGCTAGTGCTAGGCTAGGGATCTCCAGGAATTGCATGATATAATTGCCTGATTGTATGATGCCTGATAGCCTAGGAATTCCTTATGTGAAATTGACATCATTACTGTAGTTGCTTAGTGTATGCATCACGACCTTACATAATTAAGATCTTATAGCCTGAGAATGTTTGGTTTGGATTTATTTCATGTTCTTGTCTGATTAAGGGCTTAGGGTAGGACTAGGTATTCGAAAGTCTATAGGGTCCAGTGTTATGTATGGTTAGCATACACGAGTGCTGCAGGGTTGGTGGAAGTTTCATGGATGGGTGGGTAGTGAGAGGCTGGGAGGCCAGTTATGAGATATTTAGCATTCCTCTAGGAGTGAGGATTGAGCGCTTGCTATGTATATGTATTTTGTTAGGGTGTTGTGGTGATACTTGAGACAAATATGGGTAGGTGTGGAAGGTAGTATGGGCCCGTACTACTGAAAGCACAGGACCCATACGCATAACACGGAAGTCACAACCCCTAGGGTTGGGTTGGGAGTTGGTCCCCTATCATTATATGGATTATCAGAGATCTTTCTGGTGTCTTACCAGAATGGTGGTTACGAGACGTTTTGAGACTGGATCCAGGTTAGGATCTGGAGCTGGCAGCCAGGATAGGCCAGCATTTTCAGAGGATCATGTCGTTGAGATCATCCGGGAGGAGGTGATCAAGATTGTCCGGGGACATTTGTCGGAGATGTTCGGGTCTATTACGACCTCCATGGTTGAGTATTTCTGCGAGCGCTTTGCAGCCACAGCAGCTGTAACGACGGCAGGGGGATGAGCTGGTTGAGCTTCCCAGTATCGGGACTTGTTTCTAGGACATATTCTGATGAGCAGAGGACTGCAGTTACTTGAGATCAGGGAGATATTGTGTACTCGTTGCATTCCGCGGGTTGAGCGGAAGGGGATGACACATGAATTTCTAGATTTGAGGCTCGGGAGTTGCTCGAGGCCGGAATGTGAGTCGTCGGGACTCTGGAAAGGAGTGATGATTAAGTTCAGCTGGGGTTTTGCAGCTGGAAGTGGAATGGTTAACTGATGGATTGGACTGTCGTTTTATAGGGCAAGAATTGTGCCCTTTTGTTTTTTCGAGCTCAATGGAGTGAGTAGGCTTGTGACCCCAGGATCAGGTTGTATTCCAGCTCGGGGTCAGTTGGTTGCAGGGATTGGCGACATTATTTCAGCGCCGGTGAGCGCAGGTGGGTCGATGTGGCCTAAGTATTTTGTGAGGTACGGTTTGCCTTGAATCTCGTGTATCAGGCGGTAAGGATTGATTGTGCGGCTTATTGCACTTTTGGGATTGTAGACTATGTCTTGGGAGTAGTTTGTAGCCCGGTTTAGGGTAGAGGTTGCTTCAGCTACTGCAGTTCAGCTGCAGACGTTTCAGCTGGTGAGTGAGTCAGGGTGCGAACCCTGAATGAAATGATTTCTAGATCCCGAGGTGGGAGACTTGTTTGGAGCACCTTTGGAAAAGGGGTATTATGTGGGAGGTCTGCGGACAGGGTTCCACAAGATGCTTATTTAGCATTGTCAGGAAGCAGTGGTTTTAGTAACCGTTATTGATTGGCAGATGAAGGCGCCGAGGGAAGTAACTCGTCGCCGAGGTATTAGTTGGAGGATCTATCTTTTGGTCTTCAGGACTTGAGTGTGGGGTCATTCAAGCATTAGTGATTGTCGGTTTCACTGGGATTCAGGAAGTGTTCATCTGGTTCTTAGAAGTGTGTGATCAATTGGGATTGGCTAGTAATGGAGTGCTAGTTAGAAAGAGTTGATTGTCATCGGATCGATCGTTTGGAAGTGAGAAGGATTGGAATCCTCCAATTTTCATGTATTGTGAAGGCTTAGTCGAATCTAAGTGGGGGAGAGTTACCCCGGGATGCAGAAGTGGGAGAGGTTTTGAAATGGGATAAGTTACACAACTCGACAGGGAGAATGGAGGCTCCAGTAGCTCCTTGGTTTGAGGGTTGTGTTGGTTTGGGGTTCGGTAAAACTCCCCAGCATAAGAAACACGTCTTCTTGGTGCTTGATAGCAGAAGCTGGGGAACCAGGTTGGAGTTCTAGTCATGAATTGAGTTCAGTTCGAGTATTCGGTCGAGGGTGTGCTCGACTCTGAGGGTTTTTGGATTGATAGATTGAGGGTTTTGTTAGCTGTCAGGGCTCAACAGTACTTTCGGCACGGGTGAGCGGGTTATTTAGCATATGTGGTAGACACACGGATCAGGGAGCAAACCACGGATTTTTGAGAGGGTGGACGATCGACATGAGGCCTAGGGTTAGGCTGGTGTTAGAGTCCACGAAATGGATCAAGAGTTCGGAACCCCAAGTGGGTGAGAACAGTCTGCATGGGAGAGATCACCAGGAGGGGTGGTCCAGGGAGATGCTTAGCAGTTTAGAGCGGTCTGGATAGACTGAAGGACGGTGGGGGTACCAGTCAGGCCGAAGGCTAGGAGAACGGTCCAGACAGGCTGAAGGCCCAGAGAGGCGGTCCAGACATGCTGAAGGTTCTGAGAGTGGTCCAGATAGACTGAAGACCGGGTGAGGCGGTCCAGTCATGCTGAAGAGTTTATGTGTGTTAGTAGATCTATGTGCAGGTATTGTGTATGCTGCCATGCGATAGCAATCAATAGGTCTGTCACCAAGTATTGAACATGCTGATGGAGTATGCTGAAGACTTTGTATGGGTTTTGTTAGTTATATGATTAGGTTCTGAGTATATATGTGTTATGGGGTAGCAACTTGTTCTACAAGTGGAGTGTGTGGGGTGAGGTTTCAGTATTGT
Organism: Lactuca virosa; assembly: GCF_052849685.1. Classification (NCBI taxonomy): domain Eukaryota; kingdom Viridiplantae; phylum Streptophyta; class Magnoliopsida; order Asterales; family Asteraceae; genus Lactuca; species Lactuca virosa. The sequence continues at coordinate 233,058,447 of NC_136434.1, read as the reverse complement.
GATGCTTGTTGGTGTTATGAAGGACATTGATTAGGACCTCTGGGGCAATGAAGGAGATGAGAATCTACAGGATGGAGCGTTGAGACAACTGAAGTGACGACATCAGTGTCGATAGGTTATTAGTAACATTACAGTCATAGGCTGTGGGCATAGAGATTGTGTTGATTATGTCTTTTGTAGGAGCGCGTTCGGGTTAGATCTTTCTCCTAATCGTCTATGGCGACACGTTATATGTGGGTAGGGTTGAGGCGGTCCTGCTCTATGCAGTAGGCCAAGATACCCAGTGCGGGCTGACTGAAAGTCGTAGGCACGGAGGTTCAAGAGGAGCGGTGTGGTTGAGGCGGTAGGCCAACAAACTCTGAGAGTTTCAACTCGATGGTTGAATTGATTCGACATGTTGGTATTTCAATCTAGGGTATTCCATCCCGAAGATGACCGGACCATATGATCAATTGGACTTGGCATATTGGTATTCCCACCCGAAGGGTGGTATGGGATAGATATGAGTGGCGTATTGGTGGGCCGGTAGTGGTAGGTATGTTGTTGGTGGTAATCGCTTGCGGGACTGTATTCTATGGAAGTGGTGGATGGCAAGGAACGACATGGTAAATTATCGTCGGAATTAAGTGGACATCTTTTTTTTTCTGATGGTCGATTAGATGGCATGTTGTGCTTGATCGGGCTGAGGCGGTCCCGCTCTATGCAGTAGGCCAAGATACCCGGTGCGGGCCAACGGTGAGTTGTAGGGGCAGGGGTTCAGCAAAATATGACCCATGGTTCTATTTATGGGTAGAAACCCCAGGTTCCCAGGGCTGAGTAGTTCGTTAGTAGTAATGGGAAGGGAACTAGCAAGGGTTGGTATGTATGGTCTGTTAGGGAGACGGACCGAATTCAAGTTTCCAGATGGCGGATTTTAGGTGGAGTAGGTGGAGGACGAAATCGAATTTAAGTGGGGGAGAGTTCTAACATCCTAAGTTTTGACATTTGTAGTCCCTGGGGATGAAAGGGTAAAGCCATGAAGAGCCTAAGGGCTAAATTGTAATTTTGGGACCAGGAGGAGTATGCTGCGCGTACATAAGGGTATGCTGAGCGTACTAGGGCGCTGTGACATCCCCATTTTCAAGGCCAGAAAAGACCGATTTTGTTTATGCTTTGTTTGAAAATCAGAGTATCATTTTAAATAAAAGTGTTGCGGAATTTGTCCCAAAACAAAATATGATAAAGATTTATCAAAAGCATTTCCATAGAAATGTATTTCATTAAAAAGACTCGGGATGTCATGTTCGATACAGATCATAAGCATAAACAATACAGCATAGGCCTTACTACATTATTCCGTATTTACAGGCCTAAAATCACTTAATCTCTCATCCCAAGACATCACATCTATGCTCATGCGCCACTACCTGTAATACAAGAAACTGAGTGGGTCAGGCTTGGGAGCCTGGTGAGCACATAGGGTTTTCAACCCACAATAAATAAGTTTATTAACTTTATCAAACCAAACAAACCCGATTACCCATTCCCGTTATCCTCACTTTACGTCCCTAAAACATCTAACACAAGGGACCTAGTCTAAGGATTTTCATCGGGGTGACGATACATGCTTCGGGGGTTCCTCAGCAATGCATGTCAATTAAGGCAACCATGTGGGGGATGGAGTACTTCACACAGATCAAATAAACAGCACTTCGTTATCTCAAAACAATTTTTCCTTGATCCAAACCTAGTATTAATACCACTAGAGTTTAGTTTTAACGTTAACCGCGACTAATTAATAGTCTGGCTATTATTATTATATAAGCGTTAAATAACACTCAATATAACTCATAATAATAGCCCAAATAATTATTTTAAGGACCTAATAACATTACTATAATTATTTAAAAGTTATATTAAAAATTGCGTAGTCATAGCTCACTTACAGCGGGTTTTATTAAAAATCGGGTTTTGCTCGGAGCAGCGTTTCCAAAACCGAAAGACCCTTTTTCTCGGGACTCCGGGAGCCTCGGGGCTTCCCTAGGGTGCTAGGGATTTTTCCTAGGGTTTAGGAGTGGTTTGGAACCTTAAAGAGAGAAAGAATTTAGAGAGAGAAGGGTTTTTGGTGTGATTTGCTCTGCAGCCTTCGCAGGTATTTATAGCCGCTGGAACTTCGGACCTACGCTGCGCATTCAGCAAGTTACGCGGGGCGTAACTTCGGATAAGGTGCCAGCTGGCACCAGCTGGCTCGCACTCGGACTCGGAAATGATAAGATCAATACGCCGGGCGTACTCAATTTCGGACGCGGGGCGTAGCGAAGGGGCGACGTGTCATTCATCCGAAGCGAGACCGTGGGGAGCAAGCTACGGCTAGGATTGAGCCACGTCATCGCGTCTTGCATCAGATTTCGCAAATTGCACTCTCGACTTTAAAAATTCGTAACTTTCACATACGAGCTCCGTTTTCGACGTTCTTGATATCCACGCGTAGGCGGGAACGCACTCTACAACGTTGGTTTAGACTCCGTCGGCGAATTTTGACTTTATTTTAAAAATTATATTTTTAACAGGCCGGGACAGGATTGGTCCGTTAAAAATTCATAACTTCTTCATCTGACGTCCGTTTTCGTCTGTCTTTTTATCGTTGTGCTACTATTAACGAGATCTTCGATTCTCGTTTAGGTTGTGTCGGCTAAAAACCGCTCGATCTAATATTCAAACTTCGGGCTGTACACTGCTAAGCCGAAACTTCGAAAAATCATAACTTCTTCATACGAAGTCAGATTTGGGCGTTCTTTTTATGGACGCTCTCGGTTTAACGTTTTCTACGACTATCGTTTAGATCGCTAAGGCTAAAACTCGATCTATCGTAAATTCACTATTCACGCTTCCCGGTGTTGTGCCGGTTTGGTCGTGAAACTTCGACGGGTCATAACTTCTTCGTTATACTCGGATTTCGGCGTTCTTTATATCTCAGGAATCCTTGTTTCGACCACTACAACTTTATGTAAAGATATCGAGCTTATCTCATACTTTAATTTTGACGCTTATTTTTATTATTTATTAATTATATATTTATAATTAAATATTAAGCACACAAATACACATAATTCACATAGTATTTAAACATTTCATCTTTATTACATCCAAAAAGAGTTACAATAGTTGAATAGACTATTACATCGTCTAAAAATGCTTAGCCCCGAAACCCGGGCGTTACAATTCTCTCCCCATTAGGATGATTCCGTCCCGGAATCATGCGTCGGCAAACAGATGCGGATAGCGACTCATCAAATCATCCTCTGTTTCCCAAGTGAGATTTGGCCCATTCGAATGTTTCCATTGGACTAGCACTAAGTCGACCATCTTGCGTCGTAACTTCTTAGTCTTATGGTCAACAATTGCCTCGGGCTCTTCAATCAACCTTCTATTCTCATCCATCCTTAACTCTGAGATTGGAATTATGTCGGGGACTTCTCCCGTGAATTTCCTCAGATAACACACATGGAAGGTGTTATGAATACCATCGAGTTCTTCGGGCAATTCCAGCTTGTAAGCTTGGTTCCCAATCTTCTGAAGAACTTTGAACGGTCCAATAAACCTTGGACTTAGCTTTCCTCGTTTCCCGAATCTTATAAGTCCCTTCCACGGTGAGACTTTAAGCAAAACCGAATCCCCAATTTCGAAGGTCATCGGTCGTCTCTTCTTGTCAGCATAGCTCTTCTGACGATCTTGAGCTGCTAACATCCTTTCCCTAATCACTTTCAACTTCTCAGCAGTCTCATGGACTATCTCGGGGCCCATAAACTGCTTCTCTCCGGCCTCAAGCCAACAAGACGACGTACGACACTTCTGTCCGTACAAAGCTTGATAAGGTGCCATCTTGATGCTCGAGTGGAAACTGTTGTTGTAGGAAAATTCTACCAAAGGTAAGTGTTCATCCCAGTTACCTTGGAACTCGAGGGTACATGCTCTCAACATATCTTCAAGCGTTTGAATAGTTCTTTCGCTCTGACCATCAGTCTGCGGATGGTAAGCCGTACTCAGACACAACTTCGTACCCAGTTCCTCTTGTAGACTTCTCCAAAACCTTGACGTGAAACGACTATCACGATCCGAGACAATTGTAAGAGGAACACCGTGAAGTCTCACAATTTCCTTCACGTAAGCATTTGCAAGCTTATCCATAGACCACTTCTCGTTGGCCGCTATGAAGTGTGCACTCTTAGTGAAACGATCCACGAGCACCCAAATCATGTCGTGTCCGTTCTTCGTCCTGGGCAGTTTAGTTACAAAATCCATGGTGATGTCTTCCTATTTACCCATGGGAACAGGTAAGGGTTCTAAACTCCCATATGGTTTCTGATGTTGTGCCTTAACTCTCGCACATGTCACACACTCGGCCACATACTTCGCAACATCGAGCTTCATCGTCGGCCACCAGTAGTAGGGTTTTAGGTCCCTATACATTTTAGTGCTACCAGGATGAATCGAGTACATGGTCTTGTGAGCTTCTTCCATCAGAAGATCTCTTATTCCTCCTGTCTTAGGTACCCAAATCCGATCTTGGAATACCTTCAGTCCTTGACGGTTTGTACCGAATACCAACTTTCTTCCCAAACGTTCTTCCTTTCGGTCATTCTTTTCTGAAGCTTCTTCTTGAGCTTTCTTGATACTTTCCACAATTGTCGAGACAACTTCTATTCTCAACGCCCTTGGCCTTTTTCTTTCAAGATTGACTTTTCGACTTAGAGCATCAGCAACAACATTTGCTTTACCGGGGTGGTAAAGTATCTCACAGTCGTAGTCCTTGAGTAACTCTAGCCAGCGTCGTTGCCTCATGTTCAACTCCTTCTGATTAAAGAGATACTGAAGACTCTTATGATCAGTGAAAAGTTTGCACTTTGTTCCATAGAGGTAATGCCTCCATATCTTTAGAGCAAAAACTACCGCTGCCAACTCCAAATCGTGAGTGGGGTAGTTCTTTTCGTGCTCCTTCAATTGTCGAGATTCATATGCTATCACCTTTTCCCTTTGGGTCAGAACACAACCCAACCCGACTCCAGATGCGTCACTATAGACCGCGAAGTCTTCAACTCCATCGGGTAGAGAAAGAATCGGTGCTTCACATAATTTCTTCTTTAGCTTCTCGAATGCTTCTTCGTGTTTCTCACTCCACGTATAAGTAGCTCCTTTGTAGGTCAAAGATGTCAATGGAGCAGCTATCGAAGAAAAGCCTTGGATAAATCGTCGGTAATATCCGGCTAATCCTAGAAAGCTTCGAATTTCTGTGGGACTCTTTGGACGTTCCCACTTCATCACAGCTTCGATTTTTGCTGGGTCAACCATTATCCCCTCCTGGTTAACCACATGACCCAAGAATTGGACTTCTCGGATCCAAAAATCACACTTGGAGAACTTTGCATATAGTTTCTCCTTCTTCAAGACTTCCAACACTTCTCGTAGATGCTTGCCATGCTCCTCCTGGCTTTTCGAGTAGATGAGAATGTCATCTATGAACACTATCACGGATTTATCGAGGAATGGTTTACAAACCCTGTTCATCAAATCCATGAATGCTGCTGGAGCATTGGTTAGTCCAAACGACATAACCAAGAACTCGTAGTGTCCATATCTCGTTCTGAATGCAGTCTTTTCGATATCCTGCTCTCTCACCTTCAGCTGATGATATCCTGACCTAAGATCGATCTTTGAGAAATAGCTCGAACCTTGCAGCTGATTGAATAGGTCATCAATCCTTGGCAATGGATACTTGTTCTTCACTGTTGCCTTGTTCAGCTCTCGGTAGTCTATACACATTCTCATGCTTCCGTCTTTCTTCTTCACGAATAGCACCGGAGCTCCCCAGGGTGATGAACTAGGTCGAATGAAACCGTTGTCCAACAACTCCTGAAGTTGCGTCATAAGCTCCTTCATCTCCGTTGGTGCTAATCGGTAAGGTGCCTTCGCTATCGGTGTTGTACCTGGTAACAAGTCTATTCTGAACTCCACTTGTCTATCAGGTGGTAATCCGGGAAGATCTTTGGGAAAGACTTCCGGATAATCACACACAACCGGTATATTCTGCACCTCTTTCTTTTCCTTCTTAGCATCGATTACGAATGCCAAGTATGATGCACACCCCTTGGACAAACATTTTCTGGCTTTCATTAGGGAGATGATTCTAGAATTTACTCGGCGTTTGTCCCCGTACACCATGAATGACTCTTTTCCGGGTGGGTTTACCCTTACTATCTTCTTTCGGCATTGAATCTCAGCATCGTTGGTGCTAAGCCAATCCATTCCCAGAACGATGTCGAAACCGTTCAATTGTATGGGTAACAGCTCCTCGTGGAATTCGTTTCCGTTTATGTCGATGACGATGTTCCTAATACGGTCACTAACAGGTACGAACTTGCCACTAGCAACTTCTACAATCAGGGCATTATCAAGTTTTTCTACAGGCAATGCTAATTTCCCACCGAATTTATGCGATACAAAGGAGTAGTTGGCTCCGGAATCAAATAGTATATTGGCAGGCAAACCATTTACAAGAAAGGTACCTGAGGCGACGTCTGCTGCCTCCTTTGCAGCCTCAAGCGTCATCTGGAAGGCTCTCGCCTTCGGCTTTGGTGGAATGTTGGGTCTTGCCGCATCTTTCTTCTTTGGGCAATCCTTACCAATGTGCCCTTCTTCACTGCACTCATAGCACACCCTCTTGTTGATGGTGCACTCATTGGCATAGTGCCCCGTTTTCCCACACTTGTAGCAGGTCACTTCCTCGCTACATTTTCCCGAGTGCTTCTTCTTGCACTTCTCGCACCACTTTGATTCATTTCCTCCCCCGAACTTCTTCGAACCGAACTTGGTCTTCTTATTTTTGGGTTTAGCAGACCCTTCAAATTTTCTCTTCTCGCTAACCTCAACCTTGCTGGCAGCTCTTCCCTTGATCATTTCCTCCACAGACTTGGCAGCCCAGATAGCCGCCTCCAGAGTATGTGCCTGACGTACCGGCACCGCATACTCCCATGGGAGTCCCTTAGCATACTTGTCGATCTTTGTCAGCTCATCCGGGACAAGACGCAAGGCAAACTCCATTTTCTATGTGAAGTTGTTAGTGTACTCATCAATGGACATGCTTCCTTTCTTTAGGGTTAGGAACTGGTTTTCTAACTCGAGTAGGTTTTGGGCTGAGCAGTACTTGTGCTTGAATTGTACTAAAAACTCCTCCCATGTCAGCTGCAGAGGCTCATTGGGGCTCAAGGTCTTCCCCAGGGCGTTCCACCAACGCACAACGCCTCCTCGGAACTGACATACATCAAATGTAGTCTGTAGTTTTCCTCTGCAACCGCATGTCATGAAAGCTAACTCCATTTCCGAGATCCAATCTATGACCCCGATCGGATCTTCCTTTCCAGTAAAAGTCGATGGCTTGCAAGTAAGAAAATCCTTGTACTTGCATCAATTCCTTTCGACTCCGTCGTCTTGGTTGTTTTGTCGAACTATTGGTGGGTTGACTTGACCAACGGTTCCACTGTAGTTCCCCTCCTCAGTCTGCTCTTCGTTCAACTCGGGCTGTTCGATCTGTATGGTAGCTTCCTCTCGATTTTTTGGAGCAAACGTCTGGTTTCCTCCATTTGACGATCCAACATCGCCTGGATCATCGCTTGCACTCCGGCCATCGTTATTGGCTCAGCAGCGACTACCACAACCGGTAGTTGCTCAATCACTGGGGGTTGGTTTCTGTTCCCATTTGCATTCCCGGCTCCACTGCGGGTTCTTGCCATCTTGATCTATACACCGAATAAGGTGAATTTAGATCTTTATTTAGGATAGTCGTTTAAATCATCCTTATCACTCCGAAACGTTTACATGTTAGTTCTAATATCGTAGTCGTACGTTTAGAATCCTAAACACATAAGGTTTCCAGATCCGGTCGGCAACAGACCATAGATCCGAACAAATAACAACATATCAGGCACAAAGCATTTAGCACATAAAAGCATTTTAGGCATAATTCCTAAAATAAGCTAGTGCTCACAACTCACGATCATCGCTTAGCATTCTATGTTTAAGTCTAGAAATCCTATAAATTCCTAGTTCGCTTAAACTAATGCTCTGATACCAACTGTGACATCCCCATTTTCACGGCCAGAAAAGACCGATTTTGTTTATGCTTTGTTTGAAAATCAGAGTATCATTTTAAATAAAAGTGTTGCGGAATTTGTCCCAAAACAAAATATGATAAAGATTTATCAAAAGCATTTCCATAGAAATGTATTTCATTAAAAAGACTCGGGATGTCATGTTCGATACAGATCATAAGCATAAACAATACAGCATAGGCCTTACTACATTATTCCGTATTTACAGGCCTAAAATCCCTTAATCTCTCATCCCAAGACATCACATCTATGCTCATGCGCCACTACCTGTAATACAAGAAACTGAGTGGGCCAGGCTTGGGAGCCTGGTGAGCACATAGGGTTTTCAACCCACAATAAATAAGTTTATTAACTTTATCAAACCAAACAAACCCGATTACCCATTCCCGTTATCCTCACTTGACGTCCCTAAAACATCTAACACAAGGGACCTAGTCTAAGGATTTTCATCGGGGTGACGATACATGCTTCGGGGGTTCCTCAGCAATGCATGTCAATTAAGGCAACCATGTGGGGGATGGAGTACTTCACACAGATCAAATAAACACACAGTTCAAATAAACACCTACAGGTTGCGAGCCTGCTAGCGTTCCACTGGACTGTCTAGAAAAGTCCGTGGTCGTCATCTATACTCCACTAGATGACTAGATCATCAAAACATCTATATCGAGGCCTCTCATTATTTTATTTTGTCACACAGCAACTATTACATCTACCCATGTTTTACCCAACACAGTTTGTAGATATAAAATACATATACAGTTTAAATCATTTAAAACATGTATAAAATCGTTCGTCCAGCATAGATAGCAAGTATACAGATAATATGCACACGTAGCACGTAATTTATATAAAATACTTCATATCTATGTGTAAGATGAAAGTAACTATGCACTCACCTGATTAGGTGGTGACTCGGTACTCGAACAACACTTCGTTATCTCAAAACAATTTTTCCTTGATCAAAACCTAGTATTAATACCACTAGAGTTTAGTTTTAACGTTAACCGCGACTAATTAATAGTCTGGCTATTATTATTATATAAGCGTTAAATAACACTCAATATAACTCATAATAATAGCCCAAATAATTATTTCAAGGACCTAATAACATTACTATAATTATTTAAAAGTTATATTAAAAATTGCGTAGTCGTAGCTCACTTACAGCGGGTTTTATTAAAAACCGGGCTTTGCTCGGAGCAGCGTTTCCGAAACCGAAAGACCCTTTTTCTCGGGACTCCGGGAGCCTTGGGGCTTCCCTAGGGTGCTAGGGATTTTTCCTAGGGTTTAGGAGTGGTTTGGAACCTTAGAGAGAGAAAGAATTTAGAGAGAGAAGGGTTTTTGGTGTGATTTGCTCGGCAGCCTTCGCAGGTATTTATAGCCGCTGGAACTTCGGACCTACGCTGCGCGTTCTGCAAGTTACGCGGGGCGTAACTTCGGATAAGGTGCCAGCTCGCATCGGCTGGCTCGCACTCGGACTCGGAAAGGATAAGATCAATACGCCGGGTGTACTCAATTTCGGACGCGGGGCGTAGCGAAGGGGCGACGTGTCCTTCATCCGAAGCGAGACCGTGGGGAGCAAGCTACGGCTAGGATTGAGCCACGTCATCGCGTCTTGCATCAGATTTCGCAAATTGTACTCTCGACTTTAAAAATTCGTAACTTTCACATACGAGCTCCGTTTTCGACGTTCTTTATATCCACGCGTAGGCGGGAACGCACTCTACAACGTTGGTTTAGACTCCGTCGGCGAATTTTGACTTTATTTTAAAAGTTATATTTTTAACAGGCCGGGACAGGATTGGTCCGTTAAAAATTCATAACTTCTTCATCCAACGTCCGTTTTCGTCTGTCTTTTTTATCGTTGTGCTACTATTAACGAGATCTTCGATTCTCGTTTAGGTTGTGTCGGCTAAAAACCGCTCGATCTAATATTCAAACTTCGGGCTGTACACTGCTAAGCCGAAACTTCGAAAAATCATAACTTCTTCATACGAAGTCAGATTTGGGCGTTATTTTTATGGACGCTCTCGGTTTAACGTTTTCTATGACTTTCGTTTAGATTGCTAAGGCTAAAACTCGATCTATCGTAAATTCACTATTCACGCTTCCCGGTGTCGTGCCGGTTTGGTCGTGAAACTTCGACGGGTCATAACTTCTTCGTTATAACTCGGATTTCGGCGTTCTTTATATCTCCGAAATTCTTGTTTCGACCACTACAACTTTATGTAAAGATATCGGGCTTATCTCATACTTTAATTTTGACGCTTATTTTTATTATTTATTAATTATACATTTATAATTAAATATTAAGCACACAAATACACATAATTCACATAGTATTTAAACATTTCATCTTTATTACATCCAAAAAGAGTTACAATAGTTGACCTAGACTATTACATCGTCTAAAAATGCTTAGCCCCGAAACCCGGGCGTTACAGGCGCGCCCTAGTACGCTGGGCGTACTCATAACAGAAGGAAACCCTAATATCTCGGATTGGGGGCTATATAATGTCAGAACTAGGAATTCTGATGCTTTGTAAACATTTAACAAGGATAACATTGTAACTAAAAGTTGAAAGCATGTATGATGCTTATTCAATGACAACAAAATTTCATCAAACACTCCATACAAACTCTCAAATAGTCAACAAAAGGTTGGAAACCCAAGAAATCCCGGTTTCAGTCCATTATGGACTAGGATTTCCTTATTGGGCCTAATGGGCCAATAAACTTCCAATTTGACTATTTTGGGCTTAGAACTCTTAAATGAGCTCTCATTGGACCCACCCTCATGAGACTTAACCTTTTTGGGCCTTATAAGCCTAAAATGGACTAGTTTATCTTTAATGAGCCTTATTGGGCCATAACAAATCCAATTAGCTTAAATGGACTCAAAACCATTCTCTTATACAAAAATTGGGCCGTGATCTACTCTAAAGGCCCAATGATCCGAAAATCCTCAAATTGGGCCTCATATCATGGACTTAAGCACAAAAGGCCCAAGTCATTCTCTTCTTTCTCTCTCTCTTTCGGCCCATGTATATAAAAAAAATGAAAATGAAAAGAACGGTGGGGAGAATTAATTAGGAGATGCCACCTCCCTATTATACAACATGTAACAATGCTAAAATTTCCCATACTTCCATGCATGTCAACTCATTATATCTCTCTTCTCCTCTCTTTTTCTTCTTCGGCCGAGAGCAAGAGAATCAACACACACACACACACACAAAACACTTCAAACTCTCTCTAAATCTTCAAGAACATCTCCTTACCTTCCTCAAAATCTCAAAAGCTTAGAAGGGTTCAAGAAAATCTTTCACTTATATCACCATCCTTGGTAAGTTGTTGTCATACATAAGTTTTGATTTCTATCTTTGAGCTAAGAACACTCCTTCATATAGCTTCATTTCGTGATCATGTCTTCTAGGACCATCAAAGCTTAAATACTTCCTCTAAGAAAGCATTCAAGCCAAAAACAACCTCATCTTCTCCATCTTTCTTCAAAACCGAACCCACAAACCCAAGGTGAGTTCATACCCCTCTATTTTCGGTTTTCATATGATTTATGGGGGAGAATACAAGTAAAATGTGTAGATCTATGTGTATTTGTATGATATGTGTGATTTCTTGTGTTTATGTGGTGAATATGTGCTAAAATGAAAGATATTTCGAGATCTATAGTTCGAAAAGGAAAAATAAGTGATCTAGGAAGTATCACACTTAACAAGTTAAGAAAAATATCATATAAGGAGTTATAATAAGCATATTACAACATAAAACTCATTATTGGACTATTTTTGTCAAATAAACAAAAGTTTGGGAAAAAGATGCCATTCACGGTTTTTATAAGGGCCAAAAGGTCAAAACAGTTAAAGTAGGAGTTATTATGACTACTATGCTTTTTAAAGGACTAAAAGTGTAAATTTTAGCCTAATGGGCTAAACTTTTGGGCTTTTCGGCCTTTAGGCCCAAATTTGCGAAAAACATGATTTTTAAGGGGCTGAAATTGTAAGTTTCTCAAAACAGGGGTTTGAAACGTAAAATAAACATATTTCAGGGGTTAAAATGGCCTTATTTTCCAAAAAAGACTAAAAATGCAAACATTTTGGATTTTGGGTCAAAAATGTAAAATTTTCGAATTATGGGCCAAAACTGTTAAATTTTGTAAACAAAGGACTGAAAATGTTCAAAATTTGTAACTTGGGCTGAAACCCTATTTTATTAAATGTTTTGGGCCGAAAATACCAAAAAAATAAATTCAAGGACCAAAAATGTCACTTTTTGTCTAAAAAGGACTAAAAAGTCATTTTAGTTGAAAAGGGGCTGAAATTTGTAACTTTTTGGTAAAGAATGGGCTGAGATGCTCAAATAAATACTTTGATCAAATATGTCAAGAATACAACAAATTCTACCTATGGATATATAAACATAAATATATATTTATAAAAATACATCGTCGTTATAAACCGAACATTGGGTGTTTTTGCTTCGTAACTAAATAAACAAAGTAAAACAAACCCTAAGTTACTAATTATGAAGACAAACAATACATGATACCGTAATTGGACCCATAGTTCCCTGGTTATGCTTATTGGGCCTTCGTGACCCAATTTCATAATCTCTTGGGCCCATTATAATTAAAATATGCTTAATGTGCCTTGGTGGCCCAGTTACGTGTTTGGTAGACCTTCATTAGTTTTTAAATACTATTGGGCCTCAGTGGCTTTGTATTACTAATATGGTCCCAGATATTCATCACGAGCTTAATGGGCTTTAACGGGCCCGTCGTATGCTCGAAGGCCTAGAATAACATACATGACCTACGGTCCGTCATGGTTCTCTCTCATGTTTGTTAGGCCCATTTCATATCCACGAAAAAATTAAACAATTATGGACGAGGTTATTCATATTCATAAACTATCAGCTTGGATTTAGTGAGAAACGTCGTTCAGCACCAACGAGTGTTTGGGCGTAGCCTGTAGTTATAATCAGAGTCTCCTGGAGGGAGAGCGATAGTTTGTGTATAGATCTATACGGGGGTGACTCCCCTACACCTAAGCTGTTCGCTACAGTTAGACTCGGCCGGTCTAGGGTGACAAAACCTTGATAAAAAATTCAGCATTTTCACAAATGCCAAGACAGGCGAAATAGTCATTATCATGTATGGTTTGACTCACGTAGAGATCCGTTGCTCATTTCATTTTCTTGGGAAAGCGAATTCATATATTTTGAACGTACAAGCGGTTATTCGATAATACAAAATCATTATACTATTAAAATGGAAAACATCGAGTTTTCCTGGGGTGAACAATAATATTCAATACGTATACAGACACTTATCTACTATTAAAATGAACAAATTTGAAAGTTAATCATTTCACGAATCATATACACATACATTTATGGGATCTTCACAACATTTTTCATAAACAGTCTTCTTACAGAAAATATCGGATTTTCTGGGTTTTACATGCGACATAAACTATTTTACATCAAATATACTTATGAACTCACCAACATTATATATGTTGACCGTTTTCAAAATAACTTGTACTCTTAGGTAATCGTTAGAACGAGGAAGCATCCAGTGGGTGTTGAAAGTTTCTTTTGTTTTTGTTAATCACCAAACACTTTATATTTTGGATTCATGTAATGTAAACTAAGTACTTGATGTAAACAATTCCAGTTGTACTATGTAATGTTTGGTGATGAATGTGTTATGTTTCATGTATATTCATTGTGATGATATTTCAATTGTTAGTCACGCCAGCCCCCGGACGTTTCCGCCGTCTGGTTCGGGGGTGTGACATATAAACATCCTTATGGCTCATTTTCTCTCTTCCTTCTCAACCTCCATCTTCCAGATTCATCCCCAAACCCTAGTTCTTGTGTGTGAGAGTGAGTTGGTGGGTGTTTTGAGCTCTTGAAGGTGAAGCCATTGCAACAAATAGTTGAAGAAGGAGATTGGCTTGTAGATCTGAAGTTGTGTTGTGCCCTAGAAGCTCGAGAAGGTAAAAAGCTTCAAACTTTATGCTTGTAGGTCATAGATCTAGCCTTTCTAGAATTATGGAAATATTTCTTGTTCCAAAAACCCCAATATGGTGCATGATGCATTTTGGACGAGATAAGCTGTCCTTTCTGGACCTTGAAGAGATCTTAAGTGATAAAAATGAGGTCCCAATGGCTTAAGATGTGCCATGCATGTAGTAGAAGGGTTTTAATGGATTAAGACCTTGGATTAAGAGCTTTTTGGACGTCCAAAGTGATAAAGTTTGAGACTTTTTGAGTCCTAGGCACATTTGGTCACTGGATATGGAGTTTGGGTTTAAGTGCTTAAGCCATTAAGCACTTATTAAGGTTTTGGCGAAACCCTGCGTACACCCAGCGTAAGGTTCTGTACGCCCAGCATACTGAGTCAATGACCCCATTTTCCAGTTAATACGAGACTCGTGTACGCCCCGCGTAGCCTTGGGTACGCCCAGCGTAAGCCTTCTGTGGACTTTTGGTGATTTGGGCTTTGGGTTTAGGCTACTTTTCGGGCTAGTAGGGTTTGGGCCTTGCTGGACTTTCTGAGTAGATATGTTTTGGACCAGTATTCGTGATAGTAGATCATGGGGTTAAGCCCTATTAGGAAGTTGGGCCCAATTTCGTAAATTGGGCCAATAATGGGCCTTGAATAAAGATTTTCAAGGTTATGGACTTGGAATTGGGCCTTGGCCCAATAAAAGAGAATGGACATGATGGATTGAGTGGACCCTTAGTCAAGATTGTTATATTTTGTAATGACTTGGTATTATAATGTGATAGTTCGGGATTTCCGGTGAGATAGCGATTCGGGAGTTGATACTTCAGTTCAGGTCGGCATTTCGAGGTGAGTTATCCTCACTATATCAACATGGTCTAAGGCACCAAGGCTGGCCCTTTCTCGGAATGAATATTGGTATTTGTTTGATATGCTTATTGATTTGTTAGATTGGCGTCCTGGTAATTAGGACGGTATTATGTTTAGTGACCTGGTTTAGGTCGGTATCCTGGTATATAGGATGCTGCTATGTTAGTGACCAGTTAGGTCGGTATCCTGGTTGTAGGATGTTGCTATGCTATATGATCTGTTAGATCGGTTTGTTTGTCTATAGACTGTTATGTGATTATTTGTTATATGTGCACATGGTTGTTTGATTGGGGGTTGGGTTGAGGTGGGTCCTGCTTTGTGCTGTAGGCTAACATACCTAGGGCGGACCGGATAGGCTGCAGTCCCGGGAGGGCATATAGCCAGGCTGAAGGCCCAGCGAGCGGTACAGATAGGTTGAAGACCCCGAGAGGGCGGTCTAGACATGCCGAGACTCGGAGAGTGGGCCAGATAGACTGAAGGCCCGGTGCGGGCGGTCCAGTCATACTGTAGACTCAGAGAGTGGACCAGGTGGACTGAACGCCTGATGCGGGCGGACCAGTCACACTGTAGACTCAATATGCATGGTTGTTCTGTGTTTGGTTATATGATATGTTCATGGTTGTATGAGGTTGGTATTTTGGGGGTAACTCACTAAGCCTTTGAGCTTACATTTATCGATTGTTGTTTCAGGTGCAGTGGATGACCGCCGGAAGGCGAAGGCGTGACCGTACACTTCCTCATATTTTGATTTGGATTTCTGGGATACTCTGATGTTTAAACTATTTTGAAAACAAATTGTAATAACTGAATGGTTTTAAATGTTTGAAAAGGTTTTAAATTGGCTCGAATTTTATGGACGTAATATATATATATATATATATATATATATATATATATATATATATATATATATATATATATATATATATATATATATATATATATGAGTGTAAAACTTATATAAATAAAACTTTAATCTCTTTGTAACATGTCGAGCAAAGGGGTATTTTCATAAATAATTTCAGTACATACATAACATACTTATAAACTATAATAGGTATAGTTTATGGAACATGCATACTACTCTACTAGTTCAAGAAACTATACAAGAACATACATATTAAACTATAATAGATATAGTTTATGGTACACTTGCATTATTTTACTAAGTTCAAAGATACAATACTAAAATAATTATTTTACACTACGATTACACTACAAAAAAGGGGAATACCTACATTTACAAGAATAAGAGAACATTTACACACTATATGTAAACAAGTTAATATAGGATTGTGAGCCACTACTTCCTTGTACCTATTAGAGTATGTGCTAATGTCCTTAATTATAACCAGAGTCTCCTGGAGGGAGAGCATGAATTTGTGTATAGATCTATATGAGACTGACAATCCCGCACCTAAAATGTTAGCTACAGTTAGGCCGGCAAGCCTAGGGTGACAAATGTCATAACATTCCGACGCCTGAAGAACGTCGTGCACGCCGGTTGTGATTTTAGCATGGTTATAATATCACTCACAATAAGCATTAACTATACATTTGGGTTTACGGGATAAACAAAACTTCAAGGTTTTTATTTTAATAATAGAACTACATTACCCTACCATACAGTACAGCTGGTGGATTCCAGGCACATACATATAAAAGGGTTTTCATACAAATGCAATACAATATACCATTTTCCAATTACAGTACAACATACATTTTTGGGAAGCATTCATTATATAGTTTTTATTTTATAATAAGACTATAGTATACTATTTCAGAGTACCATAACTCACATACATTTTGGTCTTAAGGCCTAATACTACATTTCATTTACAAAAGAAAATATTGGATTTTCTGGAGGAACACACTAACATTTTCAAAGAACAAAGACAGACTTCTAATACTAAAATGCTTATGAACTCACCAACTTAAATGTTGATACACTTTCAAAATCACTTGTATTCTCAGGGAACTAGTAAACAGGTACACTTACAGGTTTTGAGAAGACGGTGCATCATAGCGTCACGTCTTATAGTTTTTGTTATACATTTTTGGTGTCATACAAACAACGTTACGAAAACAATGTAAAAATCTATATTATCAATACCATGGTTTTTGCTTTGATTACTATTATTCAATTGTTGTGATATTGTACATGATGTCATCCGCCCCCGGACGTTTCTGTCGTTTACTCGGTTCGAGGATGTGACATCAACTGATACGACGATGTTTGCTGACTTTGCTAAACTAATGGTTAGTCGATTCCAAATGAGTATGAATCATCAATTAAACTTCTTCCCCAGACTTCAAGTTAAACAGACTAGCAGAGGAATCTTCATTCATCAACAGAAATATATTTCTGAACTTCTGAAGAAATATTCAATGGACACCTGTTCCTTTACAAAGGTTCCAATTGGTTTCGGGCACAAGATATTCTTGGACCCATCCGGTGTTTCCGTTATTCAGAAGATGTATAGGGAAATAATTGGATCGCTACTATACCTCTCTACAAGTCGTCTCGACATCATGTTCTCAACATAACTGTGTGCTAGATTATAGGTTAATCCAAAGATGTCTCATCTTTTGGCTGCCATGCAAATCTTCCGATATCTCAAAGGAACAAAGAACCTTGGAATTTGGTATCCTCCAAATGAAATTTTCCTTCTTCAAACCTATTCTGACTCAAACTATGGAGGAATTCAACTTAATAGAAAAAACACATCTGCTGGTTGTCAATTTTTGGGAGGAAGATTTGTTTGTTGGTCATCCAAGAAATAGAACTGCATTGCTCTTTCAACTGCCGAAGCGAAATACATAGCTGCTGCAAGTTGCACATCATAAGTTCTATGGATGAAATCTCAGCTTTTGGACTGTGGTTATCGATTTCAACAGATTCTGATATGTCTATGACTCACAAAGTGCCATTGCGATCTCTCAAAATCCAATTCGGCACTTTATAACTAAACACATTGATATTCGGTACCATTTCATTAAAGATCATGTTTTCAAAGGTAAAATTGAGCTCATTTTTGTTACATATGACGATGAAATTGTTGATGTCCTTACCAAGGCATTAGATAAAACCAAATTGAAAGGTTTTCTGAACACAATGGGAATGATGATGCCTGATTGTGACAATTGAAAAATTTAGGTCATTCTTCGACTTGATCACCTTTGCATAAATCATATACACACCTCAAACATTTGACCTAGTAGTAGAAATTAGGTCAAAAACGTGTAGAAACTTGGTTCCGACTAAAATATAGGAATAATATACTTGACTCTTACAATTCAAGTGATTTGTTCAACTACTGTAGGAAATGCCAATGCTCGAATTTGAATAAATTACAAACATTTTTTATAATTGAAAAAGGGTATGAACCCTAAAATAAATTAAAATATTCTAATTTCACTTCCTTATGTTGATAAATAGCTAATAAGGTGCTAAAATCCTAAAAACCAAAATTTTATAAAACTTAACACCAAAAACTCCATAAAACTTGTTATGAACCTTATAATATCAATTTAAAATAATTCTATTTAGGAAAATAAAGTTGAAGTCATTAACATTTACCTTTAATTGAAAAAGTAAAAAAAAATCAAGAGTTTATGAACTAAAAACTAGGCAAATATATATTTTATAAAATTTGGATCATTTTTATAAAATAAGGGGGAAATTATATAAAAGAAGAAAAAGAGAGGGAGCCTCTCTCACTCAAAATTTTTGCTTCCCCTCTCCCAAGACACTCTTCCTCTCCCCAAAGCACATAATCATTTCTCTTTCTCCACATTCTTCATCTCTTCATTCTCTCTCGCACTCTCTAACATCACTCATTGATCTTCTTTCTCCTTCTCACTACCACCCATGAAATTTTCCAGAAAATTTAGATTAAAGATACTCAAAACTTCCATCTTCAAGTGTTGTTTTTGAGGTAAATACAAAAATCCTTCATTCTCCCTTCACTTTTCCTTCATTTCATTAAGATTTTCATGCATATCTTCTTCTCCTCACCCTTTTCTATTGAAAAATCATGAATACATACATACATACATACATTTTTAATGAGGATGGAGGTAGGATTTCACCCAAAATCAACATGCATGTTGCTTGATGGTGAAATCTAATGACCAAAACCTATGTCAAACCCAAAAACTTTAGTTTTTACAAGTTTTAATGTTCATCAATCAGATGCATTCAAGTTTTTCATTTAGAAACTTCATTTTGAACAAAATAAGCCCATACATGGTCTTCAAAGCATGGTGCATGTGATAAATATCAAGCTTAAAGGCTAGATGATCAAAGTACATTGTTAAAATGTTTATAAATGATTTTATTCACAAAAAAATCTAAATGTCCTTTTCTATTCAAATGATTTTTTTTCTCAGAATTTAAGTAACAAAATAACATGATCTGGAAGTTCCGAAAATTTGTTTTGATATCCTTGACATATTGTCATTTTTAGAAGGAAATAAAGCCATAATTCACATAAAATAATTTCTGAGGTCTATAAATCCTAGATAAATTCATGGATGACTCATAAAGCACATAAACATTTTCCATGAAGTTTCATTTATTTTTGTTACTGTTTGCTCAGATTTATAATTTTAGTTGTGTTTAACACAAATAAATCATATAAAGAAATGAACATCTAATAATTTTCAAAGCCTCTAGACATTGTATAACACTTAGATAAACAGTTTTGAGAATTTTTCATAACCTATTTCTATTTTTCCATGATTTTTTGTATTTAATGGACTAAATATGGGAAAAATCGATACATTTTTCCATAAATCATGAAAATTTACCAGGACCTCTTCTATTACCATAGGATATTAAATAAAAAGTTTAGTTATTTTTCCCTACTATTTACTATTTGTTTTCGAATTAAATCCTTATTTATTGGAATAAATGAGGACTAATATCTAAACCCTTCCATAAATCATATAAACTAACAACAATATCCTTGGTTATATTCTAACCAAAAGTGAAATGTTTGACGATTTACTTCAACTGGTTGCTATTTATTTCTATTTTCATAATATTAAAGACCTATAAATCCAAAAATTCGGATTCCACTATTTGAAAATAACTTTTGATATTTTTCCCATCTTATATGCATTGTAAAACAGTTTTACAAAAATATTGAGGATTTATATTAACTCTTTACTATTTATTCTATTTTTCTTACATTAAATACACATAAATCATGAAAACCGGACTCCACTATATGAAAACCACTTTTGACATTTTTCCTAGTTTATAAACATTGTACATAATTTTTACAAAATGATTCAAAAATTTTCTTAATAGTTTAGTACTTTTCACGATTTTATGAACATTTCAACGATTTAAAAGGATGAAAAATAGTTAAACATGTTTAAAAATCATGAAAAAACTTCATGAGGTTTCTCCATTATAGTAGGATCAGAAGTAAAAATTTCGAATTTGTGGAGTTGTTTTAATATTATTTTCTAATTTTTAGCCTTTAAAACATCTTTAAAAATGCTAAAAACACATTATAAACAATATCACCAAATTTGGGATTATTACTTGAAATTATCCTATTAACTTATAAAAATTTGAGAATTTCATAGAAATAGTTACAACTTATGCAAAACTAAATTTTAAACAATCTTGGCATTTCCCTATATGTAGGTTTAAGTATATTAGTGTTAGTTATTCAAATTAGAAACTCACTAGTGTGTATTCATTATCATAGGACCCCGGTAGTGAAACGTTTGGAGGTATCCCGAGTCATCGTTTGTACCTTATCGAACCATTGTGAGTATTCAAGGCCTCTATTTTTTTGTTTTTTCGTTTTGGGGTGGAAAAGCATGTCCGGAAACTAATTATTGTTCGTTGTATTTAAATCTACTTGTATCAAACTTGATTGCTATATTTTGATATGTATGTGTATGCGCTTGTGAAACATGAGGCTTTATCGTATAAGTCCCTTACACTTTACTTCAACCATTAACTCTTTGAGCCAATGGTCATTATGGATAGTGCTATTAGGAATTGACAACTCCTCACTTGCTCGACTGCTTGAGTGCATAATACCATGTTTATTTATGGAACGATAAGCATAGATCTTGATAGGGCGGCAGTCGTAGACTTGGTTGAGAACTCATTGTTTGTTTATTATACATATATACACTTGTTTCTCAAGTTAGCATTGAACTTTGTTTCTCATGATGGTAACGAATTTTATTTCTCATGATAGCAACGAACTTTGTTATGAAAACTTGTTTACTCATTATAGCAATGAACTTGTTTACTCATTTTAGCAATGAACATCTATTCATGAAAACATATATTAAAACTTTGAATATGACTAATATACTACTATTTTGTAAACCTGTGAACTCACTAACTATTTTCATAGTTGACCCTTGTTTTACATGCTTTTTCAGGGAATAATTAGTAAGTGATATTAAATATTCATCATCGTCAAGCATGTTTCATCGAATGGAAAATTATATCATGAAATTGATTTTTGAACATTGTTATTTTGGGAAACAAAAGATTGTCTTGTTTATGTTTGTATTTGGGATGTAAACTTTAAATTTTACTCCTATGATGATGTATCTTTATCTTATGCTATGAAACCTCTATCGCTATCACTACTTCGTGAATCCGCTTTAGCGGGGTGTGACATTGATGCACAATTCTTCCAAGAAGTTTGTACTCTCTGATGGAAACATCGGAAAGTCAAATAATTTCGAACCAAATCTTTTACCTTAGAATTATTTATTCTCGGAAAATAAAGGATCATTATATGTCTTCTAGTCTAACCTTTTCTTCTAGTCTTAAGTTTTTGTGATTGCTACCTTACTTGAAGTTTCATTCGATATAGTCACATCGGATACCATGATATAATTCCACCTTGAAGAGTTTCGCCTCAGAACTATTATTGATAAATTCTCCTAGGAATTCGAATCCAATATGGTAATGTGATGTCTTCACTTATCTCTTTTCGGGCTCTGCTCCTTCGGCTATTGGAATTTCTTGTGACGTTTTCAAAAACTTTTCCTCTAATATATTCACTCATTCTACCTCTGATATTAATTTAGAGATTGTGCCATCTCCAAATCGATATCATGTACTAATGATGTGTCTCATTTCTTTCTGAAGTAGCTTATGACATTCCATCTCGGAATCTAATTATCCTGAGACACTCAACAACAAATGAATTTTAAGGTTATCATGTAAGTACTAATTCTGAAACATTTTCTCATGATCATATTAGTGGTAATTTCTTTTATGCTTATCCTCTTAATTCACAATAAACATGATTTTGGCACACGTTTCAATAAAGTACTTAGTGATTCTGAACTGAATCGACGGTTTCCATTTTTGTATAAAGAAACGTCCCATCTCTTGGTTCTTAACTGTTATATAGGAAGGCTTTTGAGTCTTTGCATTTAATGCAACCCGTTTCCGATTTTCAGGTGTCATCATTCAAATCTGCAAACCGACCCAGAAACACTCACATATAAAAGGATTTTGAATCCTAACTGTTCCTAATTTTCACACTTATGGATTTTTTTATCCTTATAACCTTTCCACTGTACTATGTTCTTCAAGCTTTTCTCACCTGCAATGATGGCGTCAAAAACATCCAAACCTAAAACCAAGAAGAAGTCATCCAAAGGGTCAGCCTCATCGTCTTCAACTGAACCCATCCTTAGGGAAATAACCCAACTTTTTTCTCTCGATCCAATGGACTACGACGAGCTAGTCAGAATCATGATCACGTTCATATCCCTACATCCCATCGTCGTTCCACTTTCCAGAATTCCTAAGCCTAATTTCCCTCTTAGGTTACTTCACAAAGCCTTTGAATGTGTTAAACTTGAAAATGGTGTTCTTGAAGTGAAAATCAAAGATGATCGGATCGTGCCAGTTCACAAAACAACGGTTCTTCGATCAATTGGAGTTGCAAAAAACTCACAAGATTTTTAGGTATAGGAACCCACACCAGAAGAGTTTCAATCGTTCTTGACTCAGATTTGCTACAATGGCAAATTTAAAGCCAAAGCGTTCAAGAAATCGGTCGTTCCAAGTCTTTGGACCATCTTAATGCACTTTATTCTCAGAGGTTTATCTAGAAAACATGGAGGTATGGACACGATGAGAAAATATTGGATCTATGTCGTGTACAACTGTTGGATTAGAGTCTAAGTCCATAACTATAATTGGTAAGACTTGACCCGACTCGGCATGGTCCATTTGGGTTGCATGGCATCGGGACATTTGGATAGACCTTTTGTGAGAAGAAGACATTTGTGACATATTAATATATTATAAGTTCTAATATATTAATATGAAATCATGTTATTTAATTAGTATTGATCAAGAATTAATTTGGACTTAATTTAGTGATCAAAAGAGACTAATTAAATATATGGGGATTGATTGTGTAAATCATTCATTCTTATATATGTGGGCTTATGATCCAAGATTCCTTATGTTGGGTTTAACCCATGTGGTGACCCATGGATACTCCATGGAGGTTAAAACCCATGGAGCATAAGGAATGGGTAAAGTCATGGGTTACATGGAGTAACCCTAATGTGCATACTATATAAGGACCCTTTTAGCTCAAGAATTTGACATAAGTGATACATATGTGAGGGCTAGTCAATTTGAGCTTGGAGTGTTTTCTTCTCATGGTTATTCCAAATGTTCATGGTGTTGTGTGAACCATTTGAGGTGTCACATTTGGGGCACTAGGCTCTTGAGCTCCATGGAATCAAGCACCAACAAAGAGGTATGTAATTCTACTAGTCTTATATTACTTGTACTTCATAATATGCTAGTTAGGGTAATATCTTGGAAAAATTGATATTTGCATGTATAATAGAGAAAACATAGATCCAAGGTATTTAGGGTTGCATGTACACCATAGGAGTGTTAGAATGCTCATAACCCAACAACAACATCTTCACCGAAAGATCCAACGTCGTCGACCTACCGGAAGTTCTTTGGCAAGACTTCAGAAAATTCATAGTCAAAAGGAAGGAAAATGAGATCCCGAGTCCGAGATTCTGGGCTGTGGCCCTCCACTAGCTATATTGAGAGCGAAATGAAGCCATTCCAATCAACTCCGACATCCGATAGGTATACTGATCTTTTAAAACAATTAAAACTTATAGGTTACCAAGTCAAACTGCTTTCGGACCAGTCATACATCTACCTCAGCACATGTTAAGCACTATTCATTCTAATTCTCCTTATCTAAAATACCATCTTGAGACTTCGATTGTGTTTGTCCCAACACAACCTGCCCCAGTCTCAGATGGCATAGCCTCGGAAGAGAATAAATTAGCTGCCTCAAAAGGTCGTATAAAACAGATTGCCAAGAGAAATGTATCCCATTCTAAAGTCAAGGTCAAAAAGAGAACTAAGGTCGGTGAGTCCTCTCAAAAGGATGCACATATCGGCTCTCGACCTGACTTTAGGTCTCCGCCAACCCCACCCATCCACTCTTCCGAAGTACCCTTTGGAGTTTTAATATCACACTCTGCACACACACACACGAGCAGTCTACACATAATCTACCCCCACCTTCTCAAAAAGGTGGTGCTGGTATTGAACATAGTCCCTTGCACCCCCTATCACACACTCACAAGTCAACTTGAATTTTCCCATTTCTTCTACACAAGCACAATCAGTGGCCCTTGTTATTGATTCTAAGCTTTCCGAGACTCGAGCAGTCTCTCCTATCTCGAAATTCACAACCGGTCTGATATGTGGTTTAGGTATAGGACGATCAGGTATATTTGACAAATATTGGGTTGATTTTGTTGACAGGTCTCACTTACTGCATCCATAGCTATCACGAGATGAAGTTAAATACATTCTCATCTCTATGAGAGAATGTGCACTCAGGTGTCACATTACATGCGTATATCCTTCCAATGAAGAAACCAATCAGGATCACCAACCATCCATCGATGCAGCTAAGGCCATAAAGAGTGCCGATGTTTCCACCCCTAACATTTCAAAAGACGATTCTCCTCAAAATAAAGATGTTGTTGCAGGAGAAGTTCCCAATACAACATTTTGTTGGATGATCCTCCTTTGAAAACTAGTGATACACCTAATGGAAATGTCTACATGCTAATCTCCAAGACATCCAAGCCCACTGACGAAGAAGATCTCTCTCAGGAGATTATGTTTGAAGATGACAACACCACCGTCGGTGTCATTCCAGTTCCCACCTCCATCAACATTTTGCAAAAACCTTCCTCCTCCAAAGATCATTTTGATTTTGGACTCTCTTCGTCCTCGAAAGCATCTGATGAAAATAAAAATTTAGAAAGAAATAAAATCACCCTTCCTCATCCAACAACTACCTTGGAAGGTAATCAAGAAACTACAACTCAAAAAGCTTAAAACTATGACATCAAGGGTAATGATTCCAAAGCCAATAAAGATGATGATCAGAAGTCTGAAAGCTCCACTTCGGACACAAGTTCCTCGGATGAGAATATTTTTGATCCATTTGCTCGCTGGGAACTACGAGACAACATTGCCACTGCTAACTCCAAAGTTGATAAGTTCAATGAGAAGGTAATAGGCCTTGACTCGAAACTCGATCTTGTGATTAAATATCTTTTCGAGATCAAAGTTGCTACTCCCTCAGAATTTGATCGAGCAAATCAATTGGACCAACTCATTTCTCTTTGCTTAAAGCATACCTTAAAAGAAGTAGAGGAACGTCATAAAGACAATTTGGATCATCATCTCTCTACTATCAACACCATGCTCAAAATCCATGATGACATGATCTCTACTACCAACGAACTCATCAAGCAGACTCATGTTCGTTAGGAAAAACAAATTCAGAGATTGGAGAAGGAAATTCTCCACAAGGATGCTATGAACATGGTGATGCAAGAAGTTATCATCAAAGTTATCCGATTAGCTCAACACTTCACGGATACTCCGAACCACAAGTTTGACGAACTGTTGCTTATTCTTTAAGAAACCTTTGACCATCTTAAAGCTCAAGCTGCTACCGTTGTTGCATACAATTCCCTTTCCGAACAAATCAACATGAGGTTTCAACGAGTATTCAAATGGTTGGATGAATTGAAATCAGACACATTGCTTGCATCGGAGGTTGGGCCTTCCCATACAAGAGGGGGAGAGAATTCAATTCAAAGTAAACGAATCTCGGAATATGCGCTCTGAGATGAAACCTCTGATGAAGAAATCATGGAAATAGAATCTTCTTAAGAAGAAAATGATGTTAATGAAAATGCTCTGATAAGTAATGCGATTCTTTGACTACAAGAAATCTGGGAACAACCTGTTATCTCTAAAATCCTTTCGGAAGAAGAGAAAAAGAAATGGTCATCAGTTTCTTGGCCCTAAACTCCAGCAGAAGCATTCAAAAGAAGTCTTTACATGGCTAAGTTAAAAACAAGGCTGGCAATTGATGCCTTCCGAGCCACTCATCCAATGTCTCTTTTGATTCTTGCTCCAAGGATTGTCCAAATCGATGAAGGTTCTCCTACCAGGAAACCTAATGAGTTTCCTGTAGAGGCTTTGGTTCTTCCTCCATCCGAGCTAGTCATTACTCAATCCTATCATCAAATCATCTCATCCATCTCTACTCTTTGAGATCAATCTAAAGACAAAGGAAAAAGGATCGCCTTTGAATCGGACAACCAAGTGAAGTCGTCTAAAAAGTATGAGGGATGGTCCAAAGAATAATTGCAGCAAGCACTGGAAGAAAGCATCAGGATACAAGAACTAAAAGATAATCCCAATCAGATGTTGGGCATTTCTCCTATTTTCTGAGAAGGAATCTTACACGACATCAACTTTGTGCCCTTAATGTATTCCGATCTTCCAACAAATGATGCAAACTAACTTGACTTACCAATCTCTCCTCATGGACCATACTACATCAAGTTCTTACCTTTTCATCCATATGATGATCCTCAAACCATCATCCGAACTGAGCGTGAGATATTGAGAACCTTTTATTCCATCAATGCATGACCCCAAAAGGAAGTATGGTCTCGAAAAAGAATTACCAAGATTGTTGGTCATGGTAGAAAGGTTCAAAGCAAGTTTGATCTCGCATGTTTTCTTTACAGATACTTCATATGTCAGAACAAGGAATCCACTATCACCATCACTGATGCCAACTTTCCTTCAATAAATTCGAATGATATTCTCACCATGGTTGTTCATCTCAAATATCGTCAAATAAATGAATCTAGCATGGGAGCTTACAAAACCACATTCAAATTTCTCAAGGACTATGTTGTTGAATATTGTAGATCCAATGTGGAGTTTTCTTACCTGTTCGCAAACAAGAAACACTTGGCCAAAATCAGCACTGAGCTTCCTGAAGCTCAAACCGTAGTCAAAGGTGCTATTGGAGAACCAGAACTTGGTTATGTATACCTCAAGAAAAACATCAATAAAAAAGAATTCTTTCGAGTTCTTGACAAACACCTCATTCCCACCAAGATTCTTCAAAATTTCATCTCGAATGCTGCCAAGATTGATTCTTCCGAACACATCAAGAAGAAATTTATTGAGCATATCCAGTGGTACATTGAAGTCCGAAGTTAGATCCAGAGTGCTTATCTTTTTGTGTTTGCTGAATCCAAGCGACAAGTCAAAATATTATTAAGGTCACTTAGGGGAGACTGTTGGAACAAGAAGTGAGCCTTATGCAATCTGAAATGAATACTTTTGAGGTTGAAAGCATTCTGAATTGAAGACATGACCGAGATAGAGTGTTTGTTTAGGAACATTTTGAAGGGTTTTAAGCATTCTAACACTCCTATGGTGTACATGCAACCCTAGATGCTTTGGATCTATGTTTTCTCTAATATACATGTAAACTATTGTTTTTCCAAAGCATCATCCTAACTAGCATACAATGGAGTATCTTTACTACAAAATTCTAGTTAGATGGCATTCCTTTTGTTGTAGTTGGAAACCTTGGACATTTAAGAACTTAGTGCCCCAAATGTTGCACCTCAAATGGAATCACACAACACCACCAAAAATGGAGGAACTTGAGAGGAGGTTTCTTGCACACAAAATCGGATATGATCTTCCAAAGACTCACTAGTGCCGATTTCATGAGCTAGAGGGTTTCTTATATAGTGTGTCATGATTAGGGTTACACCATGCAAACCCTAATGTGCATGACTATCCACATTCCTTAGGCTCCATGGGTTTTAACCTCCATGGAGTATCCATGGGTCACCACATGGGTTTAGCCCAACATAAAAAACTATGGATCATAATCCCACTTTATAAGAATGAATGATTTACACAATCAATCCCCATATATTAAATTAGTCTCTTTTGATCACAAAATTAATTCCAAATTAATTCTTGATCAATACTAATTAAATAATATGATTTCATATTAATATATTAGAACTTATAATATATTAATAAATCATAAATAACCTCTTCTCAAAAGTCCATCCTTACAAATTGTTCTGATGAAATGCAACCCAAATGGACCATGCTACTCTCGGGTCAAGTACATACCAATTATAGTTATGGACTTAGACACTAATCCAACAGTCTCTCACTTGGATAAGCCTAATAACTATTATTGCAAGTACGACTCCACAACCCGACTAGCAATAGTAGCTCTTAAAAGCCGTTGTCGAACTTTGACCTAGTTAATGACACATCCATTAGATAAAGGATCATATATTCCTCCATTCTAGATATCATATGGACTGAGACATGGATTATAATCATTCTCTCTGTCCATCTGTTGTTTACCGATTTCCGATTTATGACGACCGACTAATTAAACAAATCAAATCAGTCCAGGCTTTGCCAAACACTTAGGGGTGTCATTACTAAATCATCGAGGGGCCCACATATATCGCTTTTATCCACTTGGGGTAAAAGTAACGGAAAAACTTCGACCCAAATTCTTGCTTGACCTTACTCATCAAATTACACACAAGAATATGTTTTATAACATCCAAGTTACTGGTGCGCTTACATATGTCAATGTGCAACCGACTTGTAACTACAACTCACATGTCTCTGTTTCAAGAATATAAGATATTATCGTCTCACAGTCACTCGTGATAAAATCCATGAAGTGATTCAGATGAGCGTGGGTTGAATCTAATACTCGAATCTTATTCCAGGAGTACTCATGAACACTGTAGCAAACCTGTGCTATGACTAAAACACCTCTACAGACCCATTCATGACAGTCTTGCCTCAATACCTACTTCCAAAGTATGATCGACTGTGGATGGTTTGAATAACATAGTTATTCGGGAAGTCAAAACATGCAAAGTGAAACACAAGAATAATACTAATCCTATATGGCTCCAAAACTTTTGAGCCATATTGATTACTCATCATTCATTGTATAATGTTTCGAATAATCAACTTAATACTTGAATTAAAACAATAGTTATGCCATGCTCCAAGCTTACACACTATGTTTGTCTATGGTCCTGACTTTGTGAAATAGATCAATTGAAAACATTTCAATGATGCTCATTTCTCAATTCCAAATCTTTATTGCAACAGTAAGAATTTCAAATTCTTGTCACTGCTAAACTTTCATGTAATGCAGCCTTTGTAATGTCATGGTACCAAAAGTCACAAAGACTTGACCAACGATATTACAAAAATTTTCACTGGAGATTGATAACAAAGCAATTCCAAGGAAGTGAAGTCTCAAATTTAAAGTACATTCTTTTGAACATCCTTCTTGCATTAAGGTTCCTAATCTTATACAGATTTAAAGAATAACTTCCACTTATGGAAACATTTCCATATTCCCATTTCGACTATCACTTCTGAACAAGAGTTGCCTCTTTTCAGAGTATGTGAACATGGTCCATCCATTTTATACTTCCAACTACAAGCGACCAATCCTTGGCGAACCTTAGATTGTCCTAAATAGTTATTAACCACTTTAGTCATATCCAGTTCTAGTCCTTTTTCCCTCTTAGTGCCCTAGGCATTTGGAAAATTTTGAACGCGAGAATATTATAGCATATGCAATCGATCCTATACCCAAAGCATATGGGATGCAATTCATAATGTCTAACATAAAGGCATGATACTTGATCAGCCTTTTGCTATAATATTTCTATTTGCCATGTTCTCATAATTTTGATTATGAAGAGGGATGCCATAATCATAATCAAATTTTGAGAATGCAATTAACATTTCCATATATAGAATTTCCTTATGTTGAACCATTCCTGTTGGGTTTTGAGCATTCTAACACTCCTAAGGTGTGCATGCAACCCTAAATACCTTGGATCTATGTTTTCTCTATTATACATGCAAACTTGAATATTCCAAGGTATTACCCTAACTAGCATAAAAAACTTTGATACTTGGGTAATAAAACAAGTTACAAGACATACCTTTTGTTGTAGTTGGAAACCTTGGAGCTTTAAGAGCTTAGTGACCCAAGTGTTGCACCTCAAATGGAGTCACACAACACCACCAACATTTTGAATAACTTGAGAGAATGATACTTCCACTCACAAATCCGCTAGCCCTCTTATCTCAATCACTAGTGCCAATATCATGAGCCTTGGGGTTTCTTATATAGTGTGCACATTAGGGTTACACCATGTAACTCATGACTTTCCATATTCCTCGTGATCCATGGATTTTAACCTCCATGGAGTATCCATGGGTCACCACATGGGTTTATCCCAACATGAAGAACTATGGATCATAAGCCCACTTTATAAGAATGGATGATTTACCAAATCAATCCCCATTTATTTAACTAGTCTCTTTTGATCACACAATTAATTCCACACTAATTCTTGATCAATACTAATTAAATAATATGACTTCATATTAATATATTAGAACTTATAATATATTAATAAATCATAAATATCCTCTTCTCACAAAAGTCTATACAAATTGTTCCGATGCCGTGCAACCCAAATGGACCATCCTACTCTCGGGTCAAGTACATACCAATAATAGTTATGGGCTTAGACACCTAATCCAACAGTCTCCCACTTGGATAAGTCTCATAACTATTATTGCAAGCATAACTCCAACCCGACTAGCAATCTAGCTCTTAAAAGCCGCTGTCGAACTCTGACCTAGTCAATGACGTGTCCATTAGATAAGGGATCATATATTTCTCCATTCTTGATATCATATGGACTGAGACATGGATTATAATCATTCTCTCTGTCCATCTGTTGTTTCCCGTTTTCCGATTTATGACGACCGACTAATTGAACAAATCAAATCAGTCCAGGCCTGATGTCATCACTAAATCATTCAGGGGCCCACAGATTTCGCTTTTATCCACATGAGGTAAAAGGAAAGGATAAACTTCGACCTAAATTCTCGCTTGTACTTACTCATCAAATAACACACAACGATATGTTTTATAACAACCAAGTTAGTGGTGCGTTTACATATGTCAATGTGCAACCGACTCGCAACTACAACTTACACGTCTCCGTTTGAAGAATATAAGATATTATTGTCTCATGATCACTCGTGATAAAATCCATGAAGTGATTCAGATGAGCATGGGTTGAATCCACTACTCGAATCTTGTTTCAGGAGCACTCGTGAACACTGTAGCAAACTTGTCCTAGACAAACTACATACCCATTCATGACAGTCTTGCCTCAATACCTACTGTGACAACCCGGAAAATGTTTTGATTTTAAAGCCCAGTCAATCAACTCAAATGAGTGTCAAACTCATTAGTACTGAGTTCTAGCCCGGTTAAAGGTCTTTCTAAGGAGTTTAGGCCTAGTACACTTAAGGAATAAGTGTTGGAATTTATCTGCTAAAGGCCATAGTACAAGAATCAAGCCCTAAACTCCATCAAATGGAGTTTACGACCATAAACATGGTGTTAATGAAATGTGCTTGAGGGAGATGTTTTGGGAAGTCATATGATCATGTGATAACAGGCACTCTGAATCTGTGTAAGGGACTGAATCTGAATTGTCTAGGATCTGTGTTCGATGCGCTGGTAGGCACGAGAGATTAAAATGGACTTGACTAGGCTTGGTGAACTTAAGGAATCTAGAGACTTGAAAAATCTTGACCTAGTTAGATCCGTTTAGCCTGACAATACGACGCTTGGATAGGTTGAGTAGGGAGATATATATGGGAATCTACTGGTCACATTAAAGAACCTGTACTTGGAACCGTGGATTAACTTTTCCTCGATGTGCGGATTATGTCCTTAATTCCGGTATTGATGGGGTGACTGGTGAATTCCGATGAATTAGGTCTGTAGAAAATTGTTTTCTTTCTCTATCTGTCTGTTAGTCATATGTTACCTCCTCTGCGTGACTCAAAATCCGACCTGGACTGTAACATATGCAATTCTATTTCTCTGCATCTTCTATCTATGCAATTCTTTCTATCTGTTAGCCATATACTGTCTCCTTTGCGTGACTCACAATCCGACCTGGTACACAGTATATGCATCATTCTTTTTCTCAATCCCTCTAAAAACTTCAGTTAGTCATATGTTTCACCCTCTGCAAGATTGGAAGAGATCCGACCTAGGTGTATAGCATATGCATTCTAAATCTATCTTCTCTCTTAATGATTGTCTGCTCACCCGATGTAAGGAGTATTTTGGAAGTCCTTGATTACTGGAGCATATCAGGAAGCGGGAACCATGTTCTAGTACAATTAACAATTAAACACTTACAGATTGTCTATAGATCTCGCTGCTCAATTTAGGTGGACAACAATATCTTTGGTCGTCGTCAGCTGAATGGTCCTTAAGGAATATTATCTAGAAACTTAGGATCACATTGTCTTGTCACTTATAGTATGTCCTAATTTTGTCACAATCTCTCGTGTTTAAGTGGACCACAATACCGGCGATTGACCAGATCTATTCATGAAGGGAGAGGTACTGATAAACGGATAAAGGCTGTCTAAAAACTTTGATCCCAAATCACTCTTAAAGTTAGATATCATTTTATTTTTGTTAAATTTGTTCATAGTTTCTTCTAATTTAAATATTAGGGGAGAATTAAAAATTTTAAAAACCAAACAAAAATCAGAAAATTAAAAATCCAAAAATAGTGTTATTTTTGTTTTATTTCTTTTTCAAAAAATATGAAAAATCCAAAAATATTGTGTGCTAAATTTTTCTTTTAGTTTTGTTTTGTCTTGAATAGTGAATTCAGGTGAAGATGAAACTCATGGAAGTTTGTGTCGAAGATTTCTGAGCCAAGGCTTCATCCGTGATCATCGAAGAATTCTCATTCGAAGGAGCAAGAAATGAAGATTATTCTTTCGACATTCAATCTTTCAACCCCATAAGCAAGGTGAAGCTGACTTGAAGACTATGTGACGGATTGCATTGAAGCCTCCTCAATCAGTCTGCTGCTATCTTGAACCTGCTGAAGTGATCCAGAAGATTTGTTCTCTCTGACGTTCTCTCTGAAGATTCTTAAGCTGAAAACGCTATCTTTTAAGAATCAGTACGTCAAGCCTCCTCACCCAATGTGCGTTCAATGTCAAATCTTGAAGAAATGCCCAAGTGCTCAAGATGAAGAATTTGAAGATTAAAGTTGAAGCCAAAGCTCCCAATGAAGATTAACAAGAAAAGCCAGCTACTTTTTAGGGGGAGCTTGTTGGGTAATTTAAGAAAAGAAAAGAAAGCTATAAACCAAGGGGGAGATTGTTGGGTCAAAAATATGGTTTATACTTTGCTTTTCTAGGAAAATGTATTTTTGTGTCTTGGACCGTAAACAGCTTGGTGTTTACGGCCGTATACGTGTTTACGGCTGTGTTTACGGCCGTAAACAGGTTTACGGCCGTAAACCCATTCACGGCCCATGTTCACCAAGCCCATATTCCCTTGTATATATATAGGTGTTAGGGGTGAGGAGTAGGATGGATGAACAGTAGAGAGTGTACGGTAGAGAGAAGAACAAGTGTGTGTTATGTGTGAATCTTGTAAGGAACTTAATTCTAATCATATCATTCAAGATTCATATTATTCTTCTTCTCCTTCTCTTCTATTTGATCTGACATCATCCAATTGATTGGGATTCCGCACCATCAATTGGATCTGATTGATACACAAGCAATTTTGGGGACTTACAGGCCGTAAACTCATGTAGGCTGTAAACTCCTCCATATAAGTTCATTTCCTTCACTTTTCTTCATTCTTTCACTTTCCCTTCAAGAACACATGAGTTTTCTCTCAAGTATCATCCCGATCTTCATGCTTGATCTTCAAAAATCATAAGTGTCCTTCCTCTAGTTTGTTAATCCTTCTTAACTAGCTTCATCCTCATGATTCATCCATAAAAATCATGTTTTCTTAGATCTTCAAGTTTCACCAAGAACACCAAGAACACATACTAGTGTTCTTGGCCAATATCAAGCATTTCAAGCTTCTAGATCGTAAGTACACTCCCCTATACTTCATATCTAGTTAGTATCCATGCTTAGAGACTTGAAAACATCAAGAACACAAGATCAAAGGGAGTTTACGGCCGTAAACTCCCAAGACCGTAAACCCCTTTTTGGTGGCCATAAACCCTATAGGATGCAAGGCAAGTGACCCAGAACCCTTCCTTGAAGTGTATAGGACCTTAAACATTGAAAACATCAAGGACCATTAGAGTTTACGGCCGTAAACTCATGGAGAAGTGGTCCATGGGCCGTAAACTCTACAAAGGGGTGAAATGTTGCCCCAATCACTTCCTAAGGCTTAGACTTGAAGTTAGGATGCTTCCTTATAACCTGTAAGACTTCAAGACACAAAATGGTAGAAGTACCATGAGTTTACGGCCGTAAACTCATGGGTTTGCGACCGTAAACTCCAAGGGAGTTGGTCCCTAAACCGTAAACTCATGTTAGTGCCATTTCACTTTCCTTTGTTGAATCACATGTGATTCCAACACTTGATCAAGGTGTTTCCTAGTCCCGGAAGGTGTTTCCTTTCATATATGTGACAACCCGAAACTTTTATCCTGTGCAATTGATCTGTATATCAATATTAAACTCGAATTTATCATCTTTTAACGAAATTATGGGTCCGTATAAGTGCTCTAGGCTTAGTATAACCTAGATATGAGTCTTAAGAAGGATTAGAAAGTGTGTAGCATCACAATATCGGGCCAAACACACCAAAGAAGGTGTGTGCGGCCGCACACCCGCGTGTGCGGCCAGCCAGCCGCACACACCCTCCAGCCTCACACCCGACTCTATATATTGAAGGAGACACCCTTCATTCACTCTTTTCTTCTTTTGGCTGCACCCTACTCTCTCTCTCTCTACGTTCTCTCTCTAGAAACATCATCCAAGAACACTCTAAAAGCCTCAAAAACGCGAACCACTTCATCTTTCAGCTTGTTATCTTGGTAAGACACCTGAATCTAAGCCTAAAACTCATTGTGTTCTTCGTGTTCTTCATCCTTTGAAGGTGTACGGCCGCACACCTTCATAAGGTGGCCGCACACACCTTAAAGCTCTCCAAAGTGAAGAGTTTGGCCTTCATTCACTAGTTGGACATGGTATTAGCACAAGAACACCTCAAAAACACCTCAAAATCGACATTTCGGACACGAATGAGGAGTGTACGGCCGCACACACACTCTGTACGGTCGCACAATCTTGTATGCAACCGCACACGCAGCCTGGCCGCACACCCTGGCCGCACACGCGCTCTTTTGGCCGTACACCTCCCTTATTTGATCATATAGGGTCCCGACAAGCATTTCCAAGTCTTTAGGGTGATTTCCCGTCACGTTTAGTCATGAAACACCCAAATTCTAACACACATATGTGTTATCACATGGTAATAGGATCCACTTGCGTACGAAACATCGGTTGACACTCAACACTCGTAACCAATTGTGCTTTCGGATCCTACGATAAACTGTGAGTTCATACCCCCATACTTTTCCGAGTTTTTCATGTTTTCAGGGGGGGATACAAGCAAAAGTACAAGGAAACTTGTGCTCAAATATATTATTTTGTTTAAAATAATTTCATGTTCAGTATGCTTTCAAACACAGAAAACCGTTTTACCACTCGATTTAGAAATCAACTCGTAGAAACAGTTTTCAAATCTAAAGCAAGGAACTTGTGAACCTTATCATAATATGTATTATTTCATAAAGGATTCACGCAAATTATAAACAAGATTTTTAACATTTTTACTTGTAAGTTCGTTAGGCTAAGTTTGAGACATGTCCTCGGTAACACTCCCCCGGATTCGTGAGTGGAGGACTACGACTTATAACCAGAATCTCTTGTAGGGAGAGCGTGACTTTTGTGTATAGATCTATATGGGACTGACTATCCCACACCCTCACTGCTAGCTACAGTGCAACTATTTAGTGCAGGGGTGACAAAGTCATAAAAGATACTTGCCCATTTACGCGCCTTATCCAGTTTCAGTTTGGTTATGGCACTCCCAACTTAGGTAACGAGAATTTACTTTTCTAATATACTCCTTTGGGTGTAACCAGAGCTTCGAAAATACGGCCAATGTACTCCTCTGGGTGTAACCAGAGCTTCGAAAATACGACTAATGTACTCCTCTGGGTGTAACCAGAGCTTCGAAAATACGGCCAATGTACTCCTCTGGGTGTAACCAGAGCTTCGAAAATACGGCCAATGTACTCCTCTGGGTGTAACCAGAGCTTCGAAAATACGGCCACTGTACTCCTCTGGGTGTAACCAGAGCTTCAAAAATATGGCCAATGTACTCCTCTGGGTGTAACCAGAGCTTCGAAAATACGGCTAATGTACTCCTCTGGGTGTAACCAGAGCTTCGAAAATACGGCCAATGTACTCCTCTAGGTGTAACCAGAGCTTCGAAAATACGGCTAATGTACTCCTCTGGGTGTAACCAGAGCTTCGAAAAGAAAACTGCTGTCCGAGTATGGTAGATACTCGCGTATGGATAATCAACTATCAACCTTTAGGAAAATATGGGATTTTCTTGAGATAACTCAACCTTTCATAAACAGATGGTTTATCATATAACTAATGGGAAATCAAACCTCTTTCATAAGAAAATATGGGATTTTCTTAGGAAATAACTTTTCAAAGAATCAAGGAAACATTTCTTTCACCAGAATTAACTGCTTATGAACTCACCAGCTTTATGCTGATATTTTAAAACTGCTTGTATTCTCAGGGCATCAATAGGCAAGTACTTTTGCCAACTTTTGAAGAAGATGGAACATCCTGAAGTCACATCTTTTACTTTTGCTATATATACTGATATGTATAAACTATGTTTTCGAACAATGCAAATATTCTTATTATAATGTAATGGTTGTGTTTACTATGCTTACTATGATACAACTGTTGTGATACTACGCATGACGTCCTCCGCCCCGGAACGTTTCCGCCTTCGGTTTCGGGGTGTGACAGATTGGTATCAGAGCTATTGTTTATAGTGAACTAAGTATACCGAACCTTACATGGTATACAGCTATAAACACAAAGGGGCTATAGTGCTCTGAACTAAAAGTATGCTTTTAAAATATAAGTATTTTTACAAAAAGTATACAAGTATACCCGAGTACCAGAATCCGTGTCTTAAGTAGAATAAAACAAAAGTATTTTGGATGTTGAACACTGCGGTTAAACCTGGGCAGTTATGTAATCATGTCTAGGGTCAATATAGCCTGATCAACTATATTCATTCGAGACATGACCAACATGTGTTTGGGAGTGACTTTGGTGTTGCAACAGGCCTAAAACTTACCCGGTATTCATACAACTTAAAATACTATAGGAGTATTTTAGTTAGAGCCGAATACATTGTAGAAATTCGTTCCTAGTGTTGCTACCTATTCGTTTCTTAGCGATAACTTACTTGCATCAGTAACTTTCCCTTGCTTATCGCTTGGTAGAACACTTTATTATCAAGATGAGATATATTCTTGCTTCATATCTCTTGGTTCGATTCAGAGGACTTACCACCCTCTTATTCCTGATTCATTTTAGAACAAGATGCCTCCCCGAAGAAGACCTATCAGAAGGAACAACGACCCTCCACCACCACCACCGCCCCCTCAGTTCGATCCCATTATGTTCCAAGCAGCTGTTACTGCCGCTGTGACTGCTGCGATGGCACAAGTTAATTCTGGTGGATCTAG
Source organism: Lactuca virosa (assembly GCF_052849685.1). Taxonomy (NCBI): domain Eukaryota; kingdom Viridiplantae; phylum Streptophyta; class Magnoliopsida; order Asterales; family Asteraceae; genus Lactuca; species Lactuca virosa. The sequence continues at coordinate 233,020,257 of NC_136434.1, read as the reverse complement.
TGGGCAAGGAAGTGGTACTCATCCCCAGAATCAGGAAGGTGGTCAGGGACACCAGAAGGAGTGCTCCTATAAAGACTTCATGAACGCAAATCCCGCGTCCTTCGACGGCACTGGAGGTGTTATTGCCCTGACTCAATGGATTGAAAAGATCGACTCCATCTTCGAAATCTGCTCTTGTTTTGAAGCTAACAAGGTGAAATTCGCCGCTTGCACTTTCGCCAACAAAGCATTGACCTGGTGGAATGGCCGGGTCAAGTCCCTAACCCTGCCAATAGCAAATGCTATGGGTTGGGAGAGCTTGAAAGAGCTCATGCTTGCTGAATACTGCCCACGGGGCGAAATCCAGAAACTGGAGCACGAACTCTGGAACCTAAAGTTTGAAGGGTTCCGACATTGCTGCTTACACGTCTAGGTTTGAAGACCTAGCACTTCTCTGTCTGGGGATGGTCACCCCGGAAAGCAAAAAGGTGGAAAGATACATTTGGGGGCTGACCCAGCCGACCAAAGGAAATGTCTTGGCTGCCAGGCCAAACACCTTCGACAGCGCTAAGTGTCTGGCGCAGACCCTCATAGATCATGGAGTCGATCTCGATGAAGAGAAAATTCTGGAAGCAGAGAAAGGGTCAATATTCGCAGGAACCCTCCAAGAAGCAACAAACAGTGGCAGTCCACGCTGCTACTACTCCTACTGCTACTCCCACTGCTGCTCCAACCACCCAAGCTTCTACCGGTGGTTATTCAGGGAAACTACCTCTGTGCAACAAGTGTGCTTTTCATCATCACGGACCCTGCCGTGATTTGAATTGCAACAACTGTGGAAGGAAGGGACACACGACCCGATACTGCAGAGCACCAGTTCAACCAACCGATCAGGCCTCTGGAGCAGGTGTCGGTAAAGCCTGTTATGGCTGTGGGGAAGTCGGGCATTTCAAGAGGAACTGCCCCAAGGCAGCAACAACTGGCAACACCGGAAGAGTACTATCTATGGGGCAAGATGAGGTCGTGGCTGACCCTACCGTTGTGACGGATACGTTCCTCCTCGATAACTCTTATGCATGCATTCTTTTCGACTCTGGTGCTGAAAGAAGTTTTGTTAGTCATGCATTCAAGCATTTTCTTAAACATAAATCCCGACCTTTAACCGAAACGTTTACCGTCGAAATGGCTAACGGTGAGAAAGAGAGCACTAATGACATATTCGTGGGTTGTACCCTTACTCTGAACGACCATTCATTTCCCATCGATCTTATGCCAGTCTCTATAAAAAGCTTTGATGTCATCATCGGCATGGATTGGTTGAGCCCCAATCGTGCTGATATCCTTTGTTTCGAAAAAGCTATCCGTCTCAATCTTTCCCCGGATGAAAGTCTTGTAATCTACGGCGATAAGCTCAGTTCAAACCTTCGCATCATTTCGTGCATCAAAGCCCAGAAACTCCTGCGGAAGGAGTGTTATGCATTCCTAGCCCACGTCATTAACGAAAAGCAGGAAGTTAAAGACCTCGAGAACATCCCCAAAGTCTGCAACGTTCCCGATGTTTTTCCCGAAGATCTTCCGGGAATCCCTCCTGAACGTCAAGTCGAGTTTCGTATCGACGTAGTACCCGGAGCTACCCCAGTAGCTAAATCCCCATACCGATTAGCGCCGGCAGAAATGCAGGAGCTATCTAGTCAGCTCAATGAGCTGCTCAGCAAAGGATTCATCAGACCGAGTTCCTAACCCTGGGGAGCCCCAATCTTGTTCGTGAAAAAGAAGGATGGATCCTTTCGGATGTGTATCGATTATCGGGAGTTGAACAAGCTCACAGTAAAAAACCGTTACCCTCTTCCTCAAATCGATGATCTCTTCGACCAACTTCAAGGAGCCAGCTACTTCTCGAAAATAGATTTAAGATCAGGGTACCATCAGCTACGAGTCCATGAGGGTGATGTTCCTAAAACAGCATTTCGGACTCGATATGGTCACTACGAGTTCGTAGTTATGCCCTTCGGTCTGACCAACGCATCGGCTGTGTTCATGGACCTGATGAACCGGGTGTGCCGTCCTTTCCTGGACAAGTTCGTCATCGTGTTCATCGACGATTTACTTGTTTACTCAAGAAGCGAGGAAGATCACAAACAACACTTGAGATCGGTGCTGGAAACTTTAAGGATGGAGAAGCTGTACGCGAAGTTCTCCAAGTGCGAATTCTGGATTCGTAAGGTAACCTTCCTAGGTCACGTGGTAAGCGAGGAAGGCATACACGTAGACCCCTCCAAAATTAAAGCGATAGAGAACTGGTCAGCACCGAAGACGCCCACAGAAATCCGTCAATTCTTGGGTCTCGCTGGCTATTATCGTAGATTTATCCAGAATTTCTCCAAAATTGCCAAACCCTTAACCACTCTAACTCAGAAAGACGTACCCTTTTGTTGGAGTGAAAAGCAAGACATTGCGTTCCAAACATTGAAGCGGGCCCTATGCAGCGCACCTATCTTGTCTCTGCCCGAAGGGACGGATGACTTCGTTGACTACTGTGATGCATCCAATCAGGGCCTAGGCTGTGTGCTCATGCAACGGGGAAAAGTTATTGCTTACGCCTCGAGACAGTTGAAAGTACACGAAGTTAACTACACAACGCACGACCTGGAATTGGGAGCAGTGGTCTTCGCATTAAAATATGGAGACATTATCTCTACGGAACTAAGTGCACTATCTTCGCTGACCATAAAAGTTTGCAGCATATCTTCGACCAGAAGGAGCTGAACATGCGACAACGGCGTTGGGTCGAGCTACTCAGCGATTACGAGTGCAAAATCCGCTACCATCCCGGCAAGGCCAATGTGGTAGCATATGCCCTCAGCCGGAAGGAGTACTCAGGTCGTAAAGTGAAGGCACTGAACATAACTATCCATTCCCATTTACCCGCGCAAATCAAGGAGGCTCAGTTGGAAGCCTTAAGACCAGAGAACATGCCGGGTGAAGCCTTAAGAGGAATGGAAAAGAACCTAGAGATCAAGGGAGACGAAGTTTACTACTTCATGGACCGGATCTGGACCCCAAAGTTCGGTGGTTACAGAGAGGTTGTAATGAACGAAGCTCACAAGACCAGATACTCCGTTCACCCAAGTTCGGACAAGATGTACCTCGATCTCAAGAAACTGTATTGCTGGCCGAACATGAAAGCAGAGATCGCTACCTTCGTGGGCAAGTGCCTGACTTGCACCAAGGTGAAGGTCGAATATCAGAAACCCTCAGGTCTACTCCAACAACCAGAGATACCTGAATGGAAGTGGGAGAGGAGTACTATGGATTTCATCACCAAACTATCCAAATCTCCGAGTGGGTACGACGCCATTTGGGTGATAGTCGATCGACTGACTAAATCCGCTCACTTCCTGCCAATCAAAGAAACCTTGAAAATGGAGAGACTGACACGAATCTACATCCAAGAGATAGTCCGACTGCACGGCGTACCTGTGTCCATTATCTCCGATCGAGATAGCAGGTTCACTTCGAGATTCTGGCAGTCCCTGCAGAAGGCCCTTGGAACTAAGCTGGACATGAGTACAGCTTATCATCCTCAAACTGACGGGCAGAGTGAGAGAACCATACAAACCTTGGAAGACATGTTGAGAGCATGTGTTATCGATTTCGGTAAGTCATGGGATATCCATTTACCCTTGGTCGAGTTCTCCTACAACAACAGTTACCATACCAGCATCAAGGCTGCGCCTTTCGAAGCCCTCTATGGTCGCAAGTGCAGATCCCCTCTGTGCTGGGCTGAGGTGGGCGACACGCAGCTAGCCAAGGGACAAGTCCCTGATAGCACTCTCACTGGTCCAGAAATCATCTGCGAAACCACCGAAAAGATCGTACAAATCCGGGAACAACTTAAGGCCTCTCGAGATAGACAAAAGAGCTACGCCGATAAATGACGAAAACCCTTGGAATTCCAGGTTGGAGACCGTGTCCTGCTAAAAGTCTCACCCTGGAAAGGCATGATACGCTTCGGAAAGCGTGGAAAACTAAACCCGAGGTACATAGGACCGTTCGAGATCCTCGCCAGGATCGGTCCTGTAGCCTACAAACTCCAATTACCTCAAGAGCTTAGTAACATTCATCCCGTCTTCCACGTCTCGAACCTTAAGAAGTGCTTATCCGACGAAACCCTTACAATCCCTCTCGATGAGATTGAAATCAACGAGAATCAAAACTTTGTGGAGGAACCAGTTGAAATCATGGATAGAGAGATTAAACGAACGAAACAAAGTCGCATCCCGATAGTGAAGGTTCGCTGGAATGCCAAGCGGGGACCTGAATTCACTTGGGAGCGTGAAGATCAGATGACCAGAAATATCCCCATCTCTTTCCTAATTCATGATTTGTATTCTATGTTCGAATTTCGGGACGAAATTCCCTCTAACGGGGGGATGATGTGACAACCCGAAACTTTTATCCTGTGCAATTGATCTGTATATCAATATTAAACTCGAATTTATCATCTTTTAACGAAACTGTGGGTCCATATGAGTACTCTAGGCTTAGTATAACCTAGATATGAGTCTTAAGAAGGATTAGAAAGTGTGTAGCATCACAATATCGGGCCAAACACGCCAAAGAAGGTGTGTACGGCCGCACACCCGCGTGTGCGGCCAGCCAGCCGCACACACCCTCCAGCCTCACACACGACCCTATATATTGAAGGAGACCCCCTTCATTCACTCTTTTCTTCTTTTGGCTGCACCCTAATCTCTCTCTCTACTTTCTCTCTCTAGAAACATCATCCAAGAACACTCTAAAAGCCTCAAAAACGCGAACCACTTCATCTTTCAGCTTGTTATCTTGGTAAGACACCTGAATCTAAGCCTAAAACTCATTGTGTTCTTCGTGTTCTTCATCCTTTGAAGGTGTACGGTCGGACACCTTCATAAGGTGGCCGCACACACCTTAAAGCTCTCCAAAGTGAAGAGTTTGGCCTTCATTCACTAGTTGGACATGGTATTAGCACAATAACACCTCAAAAACACCTCAAAATCGACATTTCGGACACGAATGAGGAGTGTACGGCCGCACACTCCTGTGAACGGCAGCACACACACTCTGTACGGCCGCACACTCCTGTGTGCAACCACACACGCACCCTGGCCGCACACCCTGGCCGCACACGCGCTCTTTTTGCCGTACACCTCCCTTATTTGATCATATAGGGTCCCGACAAGCATTTCCAAGTCTTTAGGGTGGTTTCCCATCACGTTTAGTCATGAAACACCCAAATTCTAACACACATATGTGTTATCACATGGTAATAGGATCCACTTGCGTATGAAACATCGGTTGACACTCAACACTCGTAACCAATTGTGCTTTCGGATCCTACGATAAACTGTGAGTTCATACCCCTATACTTTTCCGAGTTTTTCTTGTTTTCAGGGGGGGATACAAGCAAAAGTACAAGGAAACTTGTGCTCAAATATATTATTTTGTTTAAAATAATTTCAGGTTCAGTATGCTTTCAAACACAGAAAACCGTTTTACCACTCGATTTAGAAATCAACTCGTAGAAACAGTTTTCAAATCTAAAGCAAGGAACTTGTGAACCTTATCATAATATGTATTATTTCATAAAGGATTCACGCAAATTATAAACAGGATTTTTAACATTTTTTCTTGTAAGTTCGTTAGGCTAAGTTTGAGACATGTCCTCGGTAACACTCCCCCGGATTCGTGAGTGGAGGACTACGACTTATAACCAGAATCTCTTGGAGGGAGAGCGTGACTTTTGTGTATAGATCTATATGGGACTGACTATCCCACACCCTCGCTGCTAGCTACAGTGCAATTATTTGGTGCAGGGGTGACAAAGTCATAAAAGATACTGGCCCATTTACGCGCCTTATCCAGTTTCAGTACGGTTATGGCACTCACAACTTAGGTAACGAGAATTTACTTTTCTAATATACTCCTCTGGGTGTAACCAGAGCTTCGAAAATATGGCCAATGTACTCCTCTGGGTGTAACCAGAGCTTCGAAAATACGGCTAATGTACTCCTCTGGGTGTAACCAGAGCTTCGAAAATACTGCCAATGTACTCCTCTGGGTGTAACCAGAGCTTCGAAAATACGGCCAATGTACTCCTCTGGGTGTAACCAGAGCTTCGAAAATACGGCCAATGTACTCCTCTGGGTGTAACCAGAGCTTCGAAAATACGGCCAATGTACTCCTCTGGGTGTAACCAGAGCTTCGAAAATACGGCTAATGTACTCCTCTGGGTGTAACCAGAGCTTCGAAAATACGGCCAAACGGAACAGTCGAGTCTCGCACATAACAGAAGATGCCTTGGTAGAAGGATACGAGTAAAAGATAGGACTATAATGCTAGTCTTATGATTCCTTAATGTATACATAACAGGATATATATATATACCAATAGGGTCCGACAGGTAATAGGATGTGTGCTCTCCGCTTCATTTCCTATTCCTTGTTTGGTTGTGGGCTTGGAACGAATTCACCCAATATATTTTCTACCCGATTCTATATATATGTATTCTTAGTATACATTGAGTCATCATAAGGGTACCAGGTATGGGTCAGGTTATAGGAAACAGAGTCAAAGCACAGTTTTTCTAGTACAAAACATACTTTCAGTACTTTTGGTATACAAAACTAGAAACTTCCCGGTAAAGGGTTTAATCCATTTTATTAAACCAATACAATTTAAAAGACCTTAGGTGAGTAACTCTATAATACCTTAGTTTATACACCATGTTTATATATAAAACTAATACCCAATAGGTAGTTGGATGTGTGCTTTCCGCCTTAATTTTTGTTCCTCGTTTGGTTGTGGAGTTAGGGCAGTTTCGCTCAATTAACTTTCTATCCGATATTAGATTATATATAGCAGTATAAACTAAGCTATTATAAAAGTAGTCACTATGGTCACTATTTTATTATAAGAAATAAGGGTTTTCTTAAAGAACTTCTTCATTAGATATAAAGGAAACATTACAATTAACTCCATGAGTAACAAGTGATTACACCAGGGTTATATATGACGATGATCTAACAACCAATGGAATGTTTGCTATCCTCCTTAATTCTTGTTCCTTGTTTGGTTGTGACCTTAGGGCAGACGCGCACAATCGATTGTTTGTTTACTCTGAGTCTTATATAAGGTGTACCCACTTAGTACCCATAGAATGGGCTGTAGTGTCATTTTACTTAAACTTCCATCAAAGTAGGAAATATATGATTTTCTAGAGGAACAGCCGAACTTTTCAAAACAGGACTTACAACTTACGACATTTTTACAACTACATTTTTAACACCATTTTACATCTACATTTTTAACAACACTTTACACCTTACTTACATCACTAAACTCTTATGAACTCACCAGCTTAATTGCTGATCAACTCTTTCAAATAACTTGTATTCTCAGGAGACTAGTAGACAGGTGCTCGTGCTGGGGATTCAGAAGATGAAGCACTATAGCTTCAAGTCTTGTTTTGTTATTTGTGTATGAATTCTATGTTTTTTGATCACACACATTGTAAACACTTTCTTTCGAAATGAAATGGTTGTTCATTACTTGCTTACCATATACATATCTCGTGATACTAAACATGACGTCCTCCACCCCCGAACGATTTCGCCGTTCCGGTTTTGGGGTGTGACACCTACTTCTAAAGTATGATCGAATGTGGATGGTTTGAATTACCTAGTTATTCGGGAAGTCAAAACATGCAAAGTGAAACACAAGAATAATACTAATCCTATATGGCCCAAAAACTTTTGAGTCATATTGATTACTCATTATTCATTGTATGATGTTTCGAATAATCAACTTAATAATTGAATTAAAACAATAGTTATGCCATGCTCCAAGCATGCACACTATGTTTCTCTAAACAATAGTTATGCCAAGCACCAAGCATGCACACTATGTTTGTCTATGGTCCTTACTTTGTGAAATAGATCAATTGAAAAACATTTCAATGATGCTCATTTCAAAATTTCAAATCGTTATTGCAAGTGTAAGAATTCCAAATTCTTGTCACTGCTTGAAAGTGTTAGATTCTAAACTATCATGCAAAGATTCTTTTGTAATGTCTAGGTGCCAAAATGATGGGTTTTGAGCATTCTAACAGTCCTATGGTGTGCATGCAACCCTATGTGCCTTGGATCTATGTTTTCACTATTATACATGCAAATATACAAAATTCCAAAGCATCATCCTAACAAGCATATTATGGAGCAACTATACTACAAAAGTCTAGTTAGATAACATACCTTTTGATGGAGCTTGAAGTCTTGAACCTTTAAGAGCTTAGCCCCAATAGTATGGAAGCCTCAAATGGAATCACAAATATCCAAAACAACTTGGAATGCTTGAGAAAATAGTATACACTTGTTCAAAATCGGCTATGCTCTCTTTTTTCACACTATAGTGCCAATTTCAAGTGCCAAGGACCTCTTTATATAGTATGGTGGATTAGGGTTACATCCATGTAAACCCTAATACCCATGACCTTTCATTTACATAGGATCCATGGGTTAAAAGCTCCATGGACTATCCATACATGCTTAGCCCATCCTAATAAATATTGGCCCATTCTATATATATAAGAGTCCATATTTAATTAGTCTCCTTTTGATCACATAATTAATTCCAAATTAATTCTTGACCAATACTAATTAAATAATATGATTTCATATTAATATATTATAACTTATAATATATTAATAAACCAGAGACATACTGTTCTCAAAAGACTATCCATACAAATTGTTCCGGTGAAGTGCAAACCAAATGGACCATGCTACTCTCAGGTCGAGTACATACCAATAATAGTTTTGGCCTTAGACGTCTAATCCAACACAAAAGTCACAGAGACTTGACCGATGATATTACAAAATATTCCTTTGGAGATTGTTACAATACAATTCCATGGAAATGAAGTCTCAAATTCAATGTACATTCCTTTGAACATCCTTCTTGCATAAAAGTTTCTAACTTTTCCATCTATTCTTCAACTCCCAATATGGAAACATTCCATATTTGCCATACGACAACTCATAATTAATAGACTCCTGTCTATTCATAATAATGTCAATATGGTTCATCCTTTACTATACTTCCAACTATCCTTAAGCAACCAATATTTGGCGAACCTTAGATTGTCCTTAACAGTTGTTTAACCACTTAAGTCATATCAGGTTCTATACCTTTTCCCTCTAAACGGCCTAGGCATTCGGAAAATTAGAACACGAGAATATTATAGCATATGAATCGATCCTATACCAGAAGCATATGGGACACGATTCATAATGTCTAACATAAAGGCACGATGCTTAATTAGTCTTTTGATATAATATTTATATTTTCCATGTTCTCATAATTTTGATTGTGAAGAGGGATGCGGTAATCATAATCAAATTATGAGAACACAATTAGCATTTCTATATATAGAATTTCCTTATGTTGAACCATTCCAACATAGCATTCATATATATATATATATATATATATATATATATATATATATATATATATATATATATATATATATATATATATATATATATGACTAAATTTGATTAAAACTCAATCTAAGCTATTAGATTTTGAAATAAAGTATAAATTCCTCTCCCTTTATTATAGCAAAACAACTTTTCAAACCCTGCAACTTTGCGAATTGAAACCTTTGTTTTCTATAATTAACATTGCTAACTTGCAACATTTTCCATAATAATTATGCTCCCACTAGCATAATAATTATTATTAGCATAACACTTATGCTCCCACTAGCTTTGACATGTATTTAGAAATCGACTGGACTTCTAGAAATCAGTATTTATTGACTTTCATTACCAAAGTTCAGATTTCTGATACAAGATGCTTCGATAACACTTTATCTAGGCTTCTCAAAATCATACACCTTTCCTTAGATAGCTCACATGTGTGTCTTAAAAATTTTAGAACTTACAGCCATAAGTCTGAAATGTTTAGACCTTTTGCCATTTCTCACAATTCGAATTATGAAAAGGGATGCCGTAATCATAATCGAATTTGGAAATGAAAATATCACAATTGCTATCTCCTTAAAATCTACTTAGTGAAAGCGTTTCCTCACCATCATTTTCATAAATCGAAGAGAAACCTTATGACACTTAGATTTTTTGGTGTATGTGTTCCTATCCATGTGAATTTGTCATGACCATAATCACAAGACATGGTTAGTGACAAATCCAAACTCATATGGACTGAACTTGTTCAATCTTAATTTCTTTCCACTTGGTAGCTCAAGGGCCTACCATTGCTTCCAAGTAGTTATGCAAACAACAGAGAACTCATAGAACCCACATGCATAGTCAACTTTAACTTGAATAGGCACATAAATAAGAATATGTGATATGGTTTTTCCATAAATTTTAAGATGATCATAAAACATGAAACCAAAGTACTCTCCCATCTTTTCAGATTGGAAAAACGTTTATCTTTCTGCCTAATTTGGTTCTTCTCATTCCTTCTGCCATACATTGAACCTTTTTCCAATGTTTCAGAATTATACTTAAACTTGTAAGCATAACCATGTTTACTAAACTTTAGTAAATCATGACGAATAGTCTTATTGATCTCTGTGGTGGATCTTGGCCAGCGCACACCCAGTGTACCCGATCCCCTAGTCCTTCACTTGACTTACATATACATGTGAACAAGGAATTAGTCTTAATTTACCAAAGATGAAAATTCTCATTCATCATACAATACAACTTGCATGATTCCAAGTTTCTATCCAATTGAAACTTGGGTGATGAGAATCTTTTCTTATTTGGCAAATTATCGTCTCATGATCACTCGTGATAAAATCCATGAAGTGATTCAAATCAGCGTGGGTTTAATCCAATACCCGAATCTCATTCCAGGAGCACTCATGAATGTTGCAGCATCCATGAAGTGATTCATACCTACTTCCAAAGTATGATTGACTGTGGAGAGTTTGAATAACCTAGTTATTCGGGAAGTCAAAACATGCAAAGTGAAACACAAGAATAATCGAATCTAATATGGTCTCAGAACTTATGAATATAAATAAAACACCATTTATTTATCACTATATTTATTACACATTATTCATTGCATAATGTTTCGATTTATCAACTTAACACTTGAATTAAAAAAAACAATAGTTGTCCCATGCCCCAAGCATGCCCACTATGTTTTCTAAACAACAGTTATGCCATACTCCAAGTATGCACACTATGTTTGTCTATGATCCTTACTTTTTGAAATAGATCAATTGAACATGATTCCAATGATGCTCATTTCACAATCCCAAATCCTTACCCTAAATGTAAGAATATCAAATTCTTGTCATTTACTGTAATCTGTTAGATTTTCAACTCATATGCACTGGTACTCTTGTAATGACTATGCACAAAAGTCACAAAGACTTGGCAACAAACATTACAAAGTATTCCAACGGAGATCAATTCCATGGAAACGAAGTCTCACATTCAAAGTACATTCCTTTGAACATCCTTCTTGCAGTAAGTTTTCTAATCTTACACAGATTGAATAACTTCCACCTATGAAGACATTTCCATATTCCCATTTTAACTATCACTTCTGAACAAGAGTTGCCTCTTTTCAGAATATGTCAATATGGTCCCTCTCCAAAAATTTACACAATACTTCCAATTGTCCATGAGCAACCAATCTTTAGTAATCCTCAGATTGTCCTCGACAATTGCTTAATCATTTCAGTCATATCCGGTTCTCTTCCTTTTCCCCTCTTAATGCCCTAGGCATTTGGAAAATTTAGAATGGATAAGTATTATAGCACATGCAATCGATCCTATATCCGAAGCATACAAGACAGGATTCATGATGTCTCACATAAAGACATGATACTTGACCAATCTTTTGCTACAATATTTCTTAGAATTTGCCATGTTCTCGTAATTCGAATTATGAAAAGGGATGCCGTAATCATAATCGAATTTTAGAACGCAAATAATGTAATCATGACTAAATTTGATAAAAATCTCACAATCTAAGCTTCTAGATTTGAAATGAATTATGAATTCCTCTCCCTTAATTATAGCAAAACATCCTTTTCAACCCCTGCAACTTCACGAATTGAAACTTTTGTTTTCTATAAGTAACATTGCTAACTTGCAATACTAAACATAACAATCATGCTCCCACTAACATGATAATTCTCAGCATAACACTTATGCTCGCACTAGCTTTGACATGTATCCAGAAATCATTTGGACTTGTAGAAATCAATACTTTATTGACTTTATTACCAAAGTTCAGATTTCTGATACGAGATGCTTTGATAAGACTTTATCAAAATCATACACCTTTTCTTAGATAGCTCATATGTGTGTCTAAACAATTTTTAGAACTATGAAAAGGGATGCCATAATCATAGTCTCAATTGTTTAGACCTTTGCCATTTCTCACAAGTCCATGTTAGTGTGTCGGTTAACCACACACGCTGCACTAACGACTTTGAGAATGCAAATATCACAATTGCTATCTACTTAAAATCTACTTAGTGAAAGCATTTCCTCACCATCATTTACATGAATCGGAGAGAAACCTTATGACACTTAGATTTTTATGGTGTATGTGTTCCTATCCATGTCAATTTGTGAAGATCATAATCACAAGACAAGGTTAGTGACGAATTCAAACTCATATGGACTGAACTTGTCCAATCTTAATTTCTTGCCACCTGGCAGCACAAGGGCCTACCATTGCTTCCAGGTTGTTATGCAACCAATTGAGAACTCTCAGAACTCACATGCATAGTCAACTTTAACTGGAATGGGCAAAGAAACAAGAATTATGTCAGCACGATAGGTTATAAACCTCAACTCGTGTGCTAGTGATAAACTACATGTTTTATTCTTGATTAGTTCTTGAAACTCTTTCAGGATCTTTTAAGACTCCCACTGTCCTCTTGACATATAAGACTCTTTTGCCAAGAACCATTCCTTGACAAACAAATATTCAAGAGATAGTGCGGATTCTTATCAAGACAAACACTTCACACAATTGGCCTTATTGGTCTTTGTTTTATCCAAAACATCTCAACTTACCAATTTCAAATGTAAAAGAGTAGAATACATTTTACTTTACATTTGACAAGTGTTATAAACCTTCCTTAAGATATGTCAATCAAGTTACAGTATTGGAGTATCACTCTAAGAATTGTCTTGGAACGAAGTATGACTCATCTTCTTGATTTAACCACTTCAACAATTCATGACTCCTCTTCGTAGCCATAAGAATGCACTAAGATGTCCTTAGAGGATCAATTGTGATATGGTTTCATAATCATTAAGATGATCATGATACTAAAGTACTATCCCATCTTTTCAGATTTGAGAAACTTTTATCTTTCTGCCTAATTTGATTCTTCTCATTCGTTCTGCCATACATTGAAACTTTTCCAATGCTTCAGAATTACACTTAAACTTGTAAGTATAACCATATTTACAAAACTTTAGTAAATCATGATGAATAGCCTCCTGATCAGCACACAACCAAGTGTACCCGATCTCCTAGTCCTTCACTTGACTCACATATACATGTGAACAAGGAATTAGTCTTAATTTTCCAAAGATGAAAATTCTCATTCATCATACAATACAACTTGCATGATTCCAAGTTTCGGTCCAATTGAAACTTGGGTGACGAGAATCTTTCCTTATTTGGTAAATTTAGACACTACCACAAGTGAAAGAATCAAATTCATATTTTCAATATTGCTACAAACATACAAACATCAATTTATCATAAATGTCATTGCAAGGAGATATAAAATAAAACAAAAACAAAATTTTATTTATTTATAAAATACGGAAATACTTTTCCTTACAATGCAATTATAAGTGAAAAACTATGCTATTACATATTCCCTAGCAATCTATCATAACTCTCATGCAGTAGCTCAGAAATCCGATCTTCAAACCATGCGATTGAAATCCATCTTCGCGATCAGATTCAGCATACTCTTCTTTTAAGCTTCCTTCCCTTTGCTTGATCCTGCCAAACACCAAAATGCAACCTAGTCACATCATGTATTAAGAATCAACAATTAGAAACTTAACAGAGTTAGATAGTAGACTTACCTGAAGCAGAACCATACATTCTGATTAAACTTCTCAGGTAGTCTGGGCAGCTTCGATTCCAATGTCCCTGTCTTTGGCAATAGACACACACATGCTCACATGGAGCAGTCTCAGATTTGGCCTTTCTCTTATGATCAAAACTTTTGACCATGCCCAATTCCTTTCCTTTATGAGAAGGAATATTTTCTGGGATGTCCATGTCAACTTGGGAGGTTGAACTTCCACTCAGATTTACTTGACCATTGCGCAAAATCATTGCTGATTCTGCAGCAATTAGCAAATAGGTAAGATCAATTAGGGTCATGTCGTGATCTTTCACATAGTAGTCTTTAACGAACTCATTATATAAATCGGGAAGTGACTGAAGGACCCAATCAATAGCCAACTTCCTTGGGAAGACGACACCCAACATCCTTAGCCTGTCAATATGCAGCTTCATATCCAAGACATGATCACATATAGGCTTTCCATCTTTGTGTTTACTATCCAATAGGGATTGAGTGATCCTGAACTTTTCAAGTCTTCGAGCTTGTGGGTCAGGGAGAATTATTGGAGGAGGTGGAGGAAGAGAAGTATGATTTTCATGATCCAATCGCGGGACATCATCTTCATTAGGAAAGCTTTTTCCAAGGGATTAGGGAAGACCATAGTTGTCTGATATAGACATCTACAATGAGAGAAATTCAAGTTAGTTGATTTAAGTCCTTAATATAACACCCAATATGAAATATTATGGCTAGGACCCAACACAATATTTTATAACTTGGAAGAGGGATGTCGTAATCCAAGCTATAAAATATTTGAAGGTAGGCAAATGACGATTCACCAATTTCCACCATGAAAAATGAAATGGGTATTAGGTTTTAATTGGATTGAAACTCCTAGATCTTTTGAGATTCATTGAACTTTTCAATGGCATGTTTAAATCTCGATTGTGCCCTCTCAAGTTTGTGACTGGGATGCCGAGGATCACAAACAAGGTGTGAATAACCATGCAAATTAACTTGGTACGCTTAATTTTATCACCTAATCGATGTGCCGGTTACCCACACGCGCTCCACCGATCTATGATAAACATTAAGTTACCATTTGCCACTCTTACCAGTCCATGTTAGTGTGTCGGTTACCCACACACGCTCCACCAACGACTTGGTAAGGTACAAAGTTTAATTTCATGGGTTAGCACCAATTTCACATTTTCCTAAAGTAACTAAGATTGAGAATTTATAAAAGGTTTAGTTACTTTATTTTCATCATTATACTTTTAATGAGAATTATAGTCCTTGTCCTACCCGTTCGGCTAACGACCCTCCACCAGTCAAGGAAGTGGTGGGTGAGAGTGGACACCCATTAAGCTGCCATTTTATAGGCAACAACCTTATACCCCCCTTATATATCGGCTTCGTGAATGAGGCCTACTAACGGTAAGATTGACTTTTACTATTATACATATATATAAATATTAAACCTATAATTTTATAATAGTATAAGGGTTGAACTTTAAACATTTAAAATTCTAGGGTTTGGAACTAAAGTATTGAAAAGTGTAACTTTACAAATTCCAAAACTTGAGGGCAAGATTTGAACAATTCAAATTTTTTTTTGGAATCCATAACATATGAGCTTAATATGGCTTTTAATGGCAAGACTCTTGAGAATCCATAACTTGAGGACAAGTTATGGATGTCATAAAACAATTTATGGGAAAAACTCTTCAAAACCATAACTCATGACTTTTAAGGACTCATTAACAAGAAAGACTTTTGGTTTTCCATAACTTGAGGACAAGTTATGGAATCCATTAAAGGCCATTTAGATCATCTAATAAAAAACAAACATGTCAAGAAAAACTATGATCTAGATTAAACTCATATGAACAAGACAATTCAATTCAAACAATTTTCATGTAATTAGCCTAACCATTAAACTAATACAAAACATGAAACTATTGAAAATTATCTTTTAAATTGGATTAGAATGATCATTACCACATAAAAACACGTTTATAAGTTGAAAACAGCTTAGGGTAATGATTCTAGTCCAATTCTAGCCTTAAAAGTCGAAAATCTGCACTCTGGGCCTCCTACTCGCCGAGTGTATGAACCTACTTGACGAGTAGGATGAATTTCCTCTTGGACTCGGCGAGTACCCCAGTGGACTCGGCGAGTCCACTGTCCAGAAGGCTAGATTTTCGATTTTTCAGCAATTGCATCAAGTATAACTGAAAACCAAGCCTAGGCTATGATACCGCTGATGGGTTTTGAGCATTCTAACACTCCTATGGTGTGCATGCAACCCTATGTGCCTTGGATCTATGTTTTCACTATTATACATGCAAATATACAAAATTCCAAAGCATCATCCTAACTAGCATATTATGGAGCAACTATACTAAAAAAGTCTATGTAGATGACATACCTTTTGATGGAGCTTGAAGTCTTGAACCTTTAAGAGCTTAGCCCCAGTAGTGTGGAAGCCTCAAATGGAATCACAAATCACCAAAACAACTTGGAAAGCTTGAGAAAATAGTATACACTTGTTCAAAATCGGCTATGCCCTCTTTCTTCACACTATAGTGCCAATTTCAAGTGCCAAGGACATCTTTATATAGTATGGTGGATTAGGGTTACATCCATGTAAACCCTAATACCCATGACCTTTCATTTACATAGGATCCATGGGTTAAAAGCTCCATGGACTATCCATGCAAGCTTAGCCCATCCTAAATAATTATTGGTCCATTCTATATATATATATATATATATATATATATATATATATATATATATATATATATATATATATATATATATATATATATATATATATATATATAAGAGTCCATATTTAATTAGTCTCCTTTTGATCACATAATTAATTCCAAATTAATTCTTGACCAATACTAATTAAATAATATGATTTCATATTAGTATATTATAACTTATAATATATTAATAAACCATAGACATACTATTCTCAAAAGACTATCCATACAAATTGTTCCGGTGAAGTGCAACCCAAATGGACCATGCTACTCTCGGGTCGAGTACATACCAATAATAGTTATGGCCTTAGACATCTAATCCAACACAAAAGTCACAGAGACTTGATCGATGATATTACAAAATATTCCTTTGGAGATTGTTACAAGACAATT
Organism: Lactuca virosa; assembly: GCF_052849685.1. Classification (NCBI taxonomy): domain Eukaryota; kingdom Viridiplantae; phylum Streptophyta; class Magnoliopsida; order Asterales; family Asteraceae; genus Lactuca; species Lactuca virosa. The sequence goes on along the minus strand of NC_136434.1, from coordinate 233,002,968 downwards.
CCATTGAAATGAAGTCTCAAATTCAATGTACATTCCTTTGAACATCCTTCTTGCATAAAAGTTTCTAACTTTTCCATCTATTCTTCAACTCACAATATGGAAACATTCCATATTTGTCATACGACAACTCATTATTAATAGACTCCTGTCTATTCATAATAATGTCAATATGGTTCATCCTTTACTATACTTTCAACTATCCTTAAGCAACCAATATTTGGCAAACCTTAGATTGTCCTTAACAGTTGTTTAACCACTTAAGTCATATCAGGTTCTATACCTTTTCCCTCTAAACGGCCTAGGCATTCGGAAAATTAGAACACGAGAATATTATAGCATATGAATCGATCCTATACCAGAAGCATATGGGACACGATTCATAATGTCTAACATAAAGACACGATGCTTAATTAGTCTTTTGCTATAATATTTCTATTTGCCATGTTCTCATAATTTTGATTGTGAAGAGGGATGCGGTAATCAGAATCAAATTATGAGAACGCAATTAGCATTTCCATATATAGAATTTCCTTATGTTGAACCTTTCCAACATAACATTCATATATATATGACTAAATTTGATTAAAACTCAATCTAAGCTTTTAGATTTTGAAATGAAGTATAAATTCCTCTCCCTTAATTATAGCAAAACAACTTTTCAAACCCTACAACTTTGCGAATTGAAACCTTTGTTTTCTATAATTAACATTGCTAACTTGCAACATTTTCCATAATAATTATGCTCCCACTAGCATAATAATTATTATTAGCATAACACTTATGCTCCCACTAGCTTTGACATGTATTCAGAAATCGGATGGACTTCTAGAAATCAATACTTATTGACTTTCATTACCAAAGTTTAGATTTCTGATACGAGATGCTTCGATAACACTTTATCTAGGCTTCCCAAAATCGTACACCTTTCCTTAGATAGCTCACATGTGTGTCTTAACTGTTGGATTAATGTCTAAGTCCATAACTATATTTGGTATGTACTTGACACGTCCCGGCGTGGTCCATTTGGGTTGCACTTCACCGGCACAATTTATATGGATAGTCTTTTGAGAATAGTATATTTATGATTTATATTAATATATTATAAGTTCTAATATATTAATATGGAATCATATTATTTAATTAGTATTGATCAAGAATTAATTTAGAATTAATTAAGTGATCAAAAAGAACTAATTAAATATGGACTCTTATATATATGGAATGGGCCAAGTTCATTTAGGTTGGGCTAAGCTTTCATGGATGGTCCATGGAGCTTTTAACCCATGGATCCTATGTAAATGAAAGGTCATGGGTATTAGGGTTTACATGGATGTAACCCTAATCCTCCATAATATATAAAGGGGTCCTTGGCTCACAAAATTGGCACAAGTGTGTGAAAATAAGAGTGGGCCGATTTTAGTGTGCATACATATTCTCTCAAGTTCTTCCAAGGTGTTTTGGTGATTTGTGATTCCATTTGAGGCTTCCACACTATTGGGGCTAAGCTCTTAAAGCTTGAAGACATCAAGCTACATCAAAAGGTTTGTCATCTAACTAGAACTTTGTAGTATAGGTGCTTCATAATATGCTAGTTAGGATGAAACCTTGGAATAGTTAATATTTGCATGTATAATAGAGAAAACATAGATCCAAAGTTTATAGGGTGGCATGTACACCATAGGAGTGTTATAATGCTCAAAACCCAACAGTGGTATCAAAGCCATGGGTTGTTTTCTATTATATTTGATGCAAATGTTTTATTTTCAAGTTGAAAAAAAAGGAAAAAAAACATGACGTTTGTCAAATTTTAAGATAATTACTTGTTTTGTGAAAAACGAATTATTTGTAAAATTTGAATCATTTGTTATATGAGTTGAATTAGGTCAAATTTAGTAAAAGATAAAATGATATGATTATTTTATTAGTTTTAAAAGTTTGATCTAAAGGTTTTAAGGAGTTACATATTTTGTCATAAAATTTTGGAGCTCAAAAGTTTCTTTTAAAGTTGTGATCTTAAGGGTTTTTGAAACTTCCATAAGTTATGGATATGAAAGTTTTTTTTTAAAAAAAAAATTTGATTCAAAGTTTTTATGGAGTTACAAAATTTGGTGTTAATGTTTTAAAGAATTCCATAACTTGTTCTTAAGTTATGGAACATGAAAAGTTTCATCATAAAACACCATTAATTCCATAAGTTATGGAATCCAAAGGTTTTCAAGAACTACAAAACTTGCCCTCAAGTTTTGGAATTTGAGAAAAGTTTTTTATGAAAAAAAGAATTGAATTCTAAAACTCTTGGGTTTATAACTTAAACAATTAATTAAATGATTTTAATTTTGAGTTTAATAATTGGAAGTATGATGTTTTGTTGAATAGTTCAAATTAACTCTTATGGACTTTATTAATAGTTAATTAAAGCGTTTAATTAAAAGAGTATTATTAATCCATAAATATATGGTTTGAGTTTAATTAAATTAAAAGTCTAGTTTAATTAATAGATTAAACCACCAAGTATTTTAAATGTCTAAAATACACCCTTATACTATTATAATATTAAAAGTTTAATATATTATATGTATAAGAGCAAGTCATCTTACCATTAGTAGGCATCATTCACGAAGCCGGTCTATAAGGGGGGTATAAGGTTACTGCCTATAAAATGGCAGTTTAATGGGTGTCCACTCTCACTCACCGCTTCCTTGACCGGTGGAGGGTCGCTAGCCGAACAGGTAGGACAAGGACTATAATTCTCCCTTCATTATAAGTATAATGATAAATACTAAGTAACTAAACACTTATAAATTCCCAATCTTAGTTACTTAGGAAAATGTGAATAAGGTGCTAATCCATGAAATTACACTTTGCACTTTGTTTAAGCTGTTAGTGGAGCGTGTGTGGTTAACCGGCACACTAACCTGGACTTAACAAGGTAGGCAAAGGGTAACTTAATGTTTATCATAGTATCGTTGGAGCGTGTGTGGTTAACCGACACATCGATTGAGGGGTAAATATTAAGGGTACCAAGTATATTTGCATGGTTACTTCACACCTTGTTTTGTGATCCTCGGCATCCCAATCACAAAACCTGAAGGGCACACTCGAGATTGAAACATGTCATTGAAAAGTTCAATGAATCTCAAAAGAATCTAGGAGTTTCAAAACCAATTAAAACCTAATAATACATTTCGTTTATCTTGGTGGAAATTGGTGAATCGTCATTCACCTACCTTCAAATATTTTATAGCTTGGATTACGGCATCCCTCTTCCAAGTTATAAAATAGTTTGTTGGGTCCTAGCCTTAATATATCATATTGGGTGTTATATTAAGGACTTAAATCAACTTTACGTGAATTTCTCCCATTGTTGATGTCTGGTTTAGACAACAATGATCTTCCCAAACCAAGCTTTCCTAATGAATATGACTTCCCGAGTTTGGCTCATGGAAGTCATACTTCTCTTCCTCCACCTCCTCCAATTATTCTCCCTAACCCACAAGTTCAAGGTCACTCAAGCCCTAATGGCAAGCAAGGTCTATGTATGATCACATCTTAGAGATGAAGTCACATATTGACAAGCCGGGAGAGTAGGGTGTCAAAGTCTTGAGAAATTTGGATGTTCAATCACTTTCTAAGTCACATAGTGAGTTCCTTTGGGACTACTATGAAACAGACTATGACATGAACCTTAATGATCATATCTATTTGCTTGGTGCTGCTGAATCAGCAATGATTTGGAACGATAGTAAAGCAAATTTGATTAGAAGATCAACTTCCCAAAAACTTTATGGACAGTGACAATGGTGACACTGGAAATCCAGAAAAAGCATTCTCTTCCCAATGGAAAGGGATTGGCCATAGTCAACCCGGTTGACCAAATGGTAAAGAGAAAGGCTAAGTCTGAGATAGTCCCATTACCAAAGGGTCCATATGTTTATTTTGCCAAAGGAAGGGGCGTTGATTGCAAAGCTGCCAAATTTACCTAAGGATGTTAAAGTCAATAAGTTTGACTCTACATCAGGTAGAGCCCATTATCTAACTTTGTTAAGTTCTATTCTGAGATCATCATTACATGATGTGACTGGGTCACATGTTGATGTTTTAAGAATCAAAGAATAGAGAGAAATCTTAAAGGAAGTATATGTTGATTCTGATCGCGAAGGTGGATTTCGATCGCATCAGAATTTTGAGCAGTTGCTTAAGAAGTTATGATATATTGCTAAGGAATAGATAACAACAATTTTCCATGTGGATTGTAAGGATAAGTTTTTCCGCAAAGTTTTAAAATAAAAGAAAACTGTTTAATTTTATTTATTTGAAGTATCCTTACAATGGCATTTGTGGAAAATTGTTGCTTATATGATTCCACTGACAGCAATATTGGAAAATGGATTTGATTCTTTCATTTGTGGTAGTGTCTAAATTTACCAAATCAGGAAAGTTCCTCATCGCCCAAGTTTCAATTGGACCGAAACTTGGAATCATGCAAGTTGAATAGTATGATGAATGAGAACTTTCAAGCATTGGAAAATCAAGACTAATTACTTGTTCACATGAATGTGTGAGTCAAGTGAAGGACTAAAGGGATCGAGTACACATTCTTGTGCACTGGTCATGTCCACCACAAAGCTCGTTAAGACTATTTGATTTACTAAAGTTTAGTAAATATGGTTATACTTACAAGTTTAAGTATAATTCTGAAACATTGGAAAAGTCTCAATGTATGGCAGAACGAATGGGAAGAATCAAATTAGGCAGAAAGATAAAAGTTTCTCAAATCTGAAAAGATGGGAGAGTACTTTAGTATCATGTTTGTGATCATCTTAATGATTTAGAAATCATATCACAATTAGTCCTCTAAAGGTCATCTTAGTGCATTCTTATGACTAAGAAGAGGAGTCATGAATTGTTGAAATGGTTAGATCAGGAAGATGAGTCATACTTCGTTCCAAAACAATTCTTAGAGTCATACTCCAAGATTGTAACTTGAGTGACATATCTTAAAGAAAGGTTTAAAACACTTGTCAAATGTAAGAGTAAAAGTGTCCTACTCTTGTACATTTGAAATTGGTAAGTTGTGATGTTTTGGATAAAACAAAGACCAACTAAGGCTAATTGTGTGAAGTGTTTGTCTTGATAAAGAATCCGCACTATCTCTTGAATATTTGGCAAGATAGTCTTATATGTCAAGAGGATAGTGGGAGTCTTAAAGATCCTAAAAAGAATTTCAAGAACTAATCAAGAATAAAACCTGAGGTTCTTCACTAGCACACGACTTGAGGTTTATAACCTATCGTGTTGACATATTTTGTGCCCATTCCAGTTAAAGTTGGCTTTGCATAGGAGTTCTGAAAGTTCTCAATTGGTTGCATAACAACTTGGAAGCAATGGCAGGCCTGTACTGCCAGGTGGCAAGAAGTTAAGATTGCATAAGTTCAGTCCATATGAGTTTGGATTTGTCATTATCCTTGTCTTGTGACTATGGTTTTGACGATTCACATGGATAAGAACACATACACCATAAAATCTAAGGGTCATAAGGTTTCTCTCCGATTCATGAAAATGATGGTGAGGAAACACTTCCACCAAGTAGATTTGAAGCAGATGGCAAAAGGTCTAAACAATTGAGACTATGATTACGGCATCCCTTTTCATAGTTCTGAAATTGTTTAGACACACATGCATGCTATTTAAGGAAAGGTGTATGATTTTGATAAAGTTTTATCAAAGCATCTCGTATCAGAAATCTGAACTTTGGTAAGAAAGTCAATAAAGTATTGATTTCTAGAAGTCCAGCTGATTTCTGAGTACATGTCAAAGCTAGTGGGAGCATAAGTGTTATGCTAATAATCATCATGTTAGTGGGAGCATGATAATTATTATTAGTGTTGCAAGTTAGCAATGTTAATTATAGAAAACAAAAGTTTCAATTCGTGAGTCTGTAGGGATTGAAAAAGTTGTTTTGCTATAATTAAGGGAGAGGATATACTTCATTTCAGTTCTAAAGGCTTAGATTGAGACCTTAATCATCTTTAGTCAAGAATATATATATGAATTTCATGTTGGATTGGTTCAACTTAAGGAAATTCTATATATTGCGTTCTTAAAATTCGATTATGATTACGGCATCCCTCTTCATAGTCAAATTTTGAAAACATGGCAAATAAAAATATTGTAACAAAAGACTGGTCTAGAATCATGTCTTTATGTGAGACATCATGAATCGTGTACCATTTGCTTTGGGTACAGGATCGATTGCATGTGCTATAATATTTGTCATTTCTAAATTTTTCCAAATGCCCAGAGGCATTAAGAAGGGAAAAGGTCTAGAATTGGATATGACTAAAATGATTAAGCAATTGTCGAGGACAATCTGAGGTTTACCAAAGATTGGTTGCTCAGGGACAGTTGGAAGTATAGTGCTAATTTTGGAATGACGATATTGACATATTCTGAAAAGAGGCATCTCTTATTCAGAAGTGATAGTCAAAATGAGAATATGGAGTTGTCTCCATAGGTGGAAGTTATCTGTGTAAGATTAGAAAACTTAATGCAAGAAGCATATCCAAAGCAATGTACTTTGAATATGAGACTTAGTTTCCATGGAGTTGATCTTCATTGGAATACCTTATAATGACTGTTGACAAGTCTTTGTGACTTTGTACATATTCATTACAGGAGGGTCAGTGCATATAAGTTTAAAATCTAAACAGATTTCGATAAATGATAGGAATTTGAAATTCTCACATTTTTCGATAAGGATTTGGGAGTGTGAAATTAGAATCATTGAAATTATGTTCAATTGGTTTATTTCACAAAGTAAGGATCATAGACAAACATAGAGTGCATACTTGGTGTATAGCAAAGCTATTGTTTAAGAAAAACATAGTGTACATGCTTGGAGCATGGGACAACTAGTGTTTTTAATTCAAGTATAAAGTTGATAAAACCGAAACAATGAATAATGAGTAATCAGTATGGTGATAAATAAAAGTGTTTATTTATATTCATAGGGTTTGATACCATATTTGATTCATTTATTCTTGTGTTTCACTTTGCATGTTTTGACTTCCAGAATAACTAAGTCGCTCTTCCTGAATGATTAAGTTATTCAAACCATCCACAGTCGGTCATATGTTGGAAGTAGATATGAATCAAGACTGTCATGGGTTGGTTTGTAGATGTCCAAGTTGGTGGACAAAGTGGTGCTACAACACTCATGAGTGCTCATAAGTTCTAAGTATTGGATTCAACCCGCGCTCATTTGAATCACTTCATGGATTTTATCACGAGTGATCATGAGACGATAATATCTTATATTCTTCAAACCTAGAGATATGAGTTGGTACTATCAGTTGGTTATACATTGATTGCACGAAAACGCATTTGGTAACTCGATGTTATAAAACGTGCCTTTGTGTATGATTCAACAAGTAGTAGAACAAGCCATATGAGTCGAAGTTTATCCATTCCTTTTACCTTCGGGATAAAAGCGATATATGTGGGCCCCTCGATGATTTAGCGATGACACATGTGAGTGCTTGGCCAAGCCAGGACTGATTTGATTTGTTCAATCAGTCAGTCATCATAAATCGAAAATCGGGAAACAACAAATGGACATAGAGAATGATTATAATCCATGTCTCAGTCCATATGATATCTAGAATGGAGGAATATATGATCCCTTATCTAATGGACAAGTCATTGACAAGGTCAGAGTTCGACAGCGGCTTTAAGAGCTATGATTGCCAGTTAGGTTTTGAAGTCATACTCAATAATATTTTTAGACTTATCCAAGTGGGAGACTGTTGGATTAATGTCTAAGTCCATAACTATATTTGGTATGTACTTGACCCGACCCGGCATGGTCCATTTGGGTTGCACTTCACCGGCACAATTTATATGGATAGTCTTTTGATAATAGTATATTTATGATTTATATTAATATATTATAAGTTCTAATATATTAATATGGAATCATGTTATTTAATTAGTATTGATCAAGAATTAATTTAGATATAATTAAGTGATCAAAAAGAACTAATTAAATATGGACTCTTATATATGGAATGGGCCAAGTTCATTTAGGTTGGGCTAAGCTTTCATGGATGGTCCATGGAGATTTTAACCCATGGATCCTATGTAAATGAAAGGTCATGGGTGTTAGGGTTTACATGGATGTAACCCTAATCCTCCATAATATATAAAGGGGTCCTTGGCTCACAAAATTGGCACAAGTGTGTGAAAATAAGAGTGGGCTGATTTTAGTGTGCATACATATTCTCTCAAGTTCTTCCAAGGTGTTTTGGTGATTTGTGATTCCATTTGAGGCTTCCACACTATTGGGGCTAAGCTCTTAAAGCTTGAAGACATCAAGCTACATCAAAAGGTATGTCATCTAACTAGAACTTTGTAGTATAGGTGCTTCATAATATGCTAGTTAGGATGAAACCTTGGAATAGTTAATATTTGCATGTATAATAGAGAAAACATAGATCCAAAGTTTATAGGGTTGCATGTATACCATAGGAGTGTTAGAATGCTCAAAACCCAACATTAACAACTTTAGAACTTACAGCTATAAGTCTAAAATGTTTAGACCTTTTGCCATTTCTCACAATTCGAATTATGAAAAGGGATGTCGTAATCATAATCGAATTTGGAAATGAAAATATCACAATTGCTATCTCCTTAAAATCTACTTAGTGAAAGCGTTTACTCACCATCATTTTCATGAATCAAAGAGAAACCTTATGACACTTAGATTTTATGGTGTATGTGTTCATGTGAATTTGTCATGACCATAATCACAAGACATGGTTAGTGACAAATCCAAACTCATATGGACTGAACTTGTTCAATCTTAATTTCTTGCCAATGGGTAGCTCAAGGGCCTACCATTGCTTCCAAGTAGTTATGCAAACAACTGAGAACTCATAGTACCCACATGCATAGTCAACTTTAACTAGAATGGGCACAGAAATAAGAATATGTGATATGGTTTTTCCATAAACATTAAGATGATCATAAAACATGAAACCAAAGTACTCTCCCATCTTTTCAGATTGGAGAAACGTTTATCTTTCTGCCTAATTTGGTTCTTCTCATTCCTTCTGCCATACATTGAACCTTTTTCCAATGTTTCAGAATTATACTTAAACTTGTAAGCATAACCATGTTTACTAAACTTTAGTAAATCATGACGAATAGTCTTATTGATCTCTGTGGTGGATCTTGACCAGCGCACACCCAGTGTACCCGATCCCCTAGTCCTTCACTTGACTCACATATACATGTGAACAAGGAATTAGTCTTAATTTACCAAAGATGAAAATTCTCATTCATCATACAATACAACTTGCATGATTCCAAGTTTCTATCCAATTGAAAGTTGGGTGATGAGAATCTTTTCTTATTTGGAAAATACTCGACACTACCACAAACGAAAGAATCAAATTCATATTGCTAACATAGAAACATACAAACATCAATTTTCACAAATGCCATTGCAAGGAGATATAATAAAATAAAATTTATTTATTTATTTATAAAATGCGGAAAAAACTTTTCCTTACAATGCAATTACAAATGAAAACTATTTTATTACATATTTCATAGCAATCTATCATAACTCCTAAGCAGCTCAAAAATCCGATCTTCGAACCATGCGATTGAAATCCATCTTCGCGATCAGATTCATCATACTCTTCCTTTAAGCTTCCTTCCATTTGCATGATCCTACAATACATCAAAATGCAACCTTGTCACATCATGTTTTAAGAATCAACAATTAGGAACTTAATAGAGTTAGACAATAGACTTACCTAAAGCAGAGTCAAACTTTTCGATTCTACCTTTTCTCAGATCTTTCAGGTAGTCAGGGCAGCTTCGCAACCAATACCCCTTCCCTTGGCAATAGAAACATATAGACTCTTTGGGAATGGTACACGGGACAATCTCAGAGTTAGCCTTTCTCTTTCCCTTGGAAAGAGAAATCTTTTCTGGACTTCCAATGTTTCCATTGTCAATGTCCATGGAAGTTTGGGGAGTAGATCTTCCAATCAAATTTGCTTTTGCAGCGCGCCAAATCATTGTTGATTCAGCAGCAACAAGCAAATAGGTAAGATCAATAAGGGTCATGTCGTGGTCTGTCACATAGTAGTCCTTAATGAACTTACTATATGACTCAGGAAGTGATTGAAGAACCCAGTCAACAGCCAACTTCCTCGAGACAACGACACCCAATACTCTCAGCCTGTCAATATGTGACTTCATCTCCAAGACGTGATACACACATGCCTTCCATCTTGATGTTTCATTGCAAGTAGGGCTTGAGTGACCTTGAATTTTTCAAGTATTTGAACTTGTGGGTTAGGGAGAATTATTGGAGGAGGTAGAGGAAGGGAAGTATGACTTCCACGATCCAACCGCGGGACATCATCTTCAAGAGGAAAGCTTGTTCCAAAGGATTTGGGAAGACCATAGTTGTCTGAAATAGACATCTACAATGGGAGAAATTCAAGTTAGTTGATTTAAGTCCTTAATATAACACCCAAATGAAATATTAAGGCTAGGACCCAACACAATAATTTACAATTTGGAAGAGGGATGCCGTAATCCAAACCGCAAAATATTTGAAGGTAGGTAAATGACGAGTTACCAATTTCCATCACGAAAAACGGAAAAAGAGTTTTAGGTTTTAAGTGAATTGAAACTCCTAGATCCTTTGAGATTCATTGAACAATTTCAATGGCATGTTTAAATCTCGAGTGTGCCCTTCAAGTTTGTGACTGGGATGCCGAGGATCACAAACAAGGTGTGAATAACCATGCAAATTAGCTTGGTACACCCAATGTTACACCACCTAATCAATGTGTCGGTTAACCACACACGCTCCATTGATCTATGATTAACATCAAGCTACCCTTTGCCATACACTGACAGTCCCAATTACTGTTCCGGTTAACCACACATGCTCCACTAATGGCTTAACAAGGTGCAAAGTGCAATTTCATGGGTTAGCACCATATTCACATTTTCCTAAGTAACTAAGATTTGGGAATTTATAAGTGTTTAGTTACTTTATATTTATCATTATACTTTTAATGAAGGGAGAATTAGAGTCTTATCCTACCCGTTCGGCTAACAACCCTAAACCAGTCAAGGAAGCGGTGGGTGAGAGTGGACACCCATTAAACTGCCATTTTATAGGCAGTAACCTTATACCCTTCTTATAGACCGACTTCGTGAATGAGGCCTATTAACGGTAATACTGACTTTACTCTTATACATATATATATAAATATTAAACCTATAATATTACAATAGTATAAGGATTGAATTTTAAACTTTTTAAAATTCTAGGGTTTGGAATTAAAGTTTTCTAAAGTGACTTTACAAATTCCAAAACTTGAGAGAAAGTTTTGAAACTATTGAAAACCTTTCATTTCTATAACTTCTGAGTTTTAATGATTTTAATGGAAAAGACTCTTGGAATTCCATAACTTGAGGACAAGTTATGGAGTCCAATAAAAATCATTTAGATCACCAATTAAACTAACAAGCATGTTAAATAATTTCTATGATCTAACAAAACTCATAAGCATGCATAATTCATATCAACAATTTTCAAGAATCATATGAACTTAATACAAAACTTGAAACTTTGACAATTATCTTCTAATTTGACAAGCATGATCATTACCATATCCAAAAAAACAGGTTTCATAGTTCCAAAAACAGTTTAGAGTAATGATCCTAATCCAATTGTTAGCCAAAACTCGAAATTCTACAACCAGGTGCATCACCACGTCGTAATAGCTGCCACGTCGTGCTGAGCAGTCAGATGCGAAAATGGCAGAATTTCAACTTTCGAAAAACAAGTAGCATCAAGTATAATGGAAAGCAAGCCTAGGCTCTGATACCACTGTTAGGTTTTGAGCATTCTAACACTCCTAAGGTGTGCATGCAACCCTAAATACCTTGGATCTATGTTTTCTCTATTATACATGTAAACTTGAACATTCCAAGGTATTACCCTAACTATCATACAAAACTTTGATACTTGGGTAATAAAACAAGTTAGAAGACATACCTTTTGTTGTAGTTGGAAGCCTTGGAGCTTTAAGAGCTTAGTGCCCCAAGTGTTGCACCTCAAATGGAATCACACAACACCACCAACAATTGGAATAACTTGAGAGAATGATACTTCCACTCACAAATCGGCTAGCCCTCTTATCTCAATCACTAGTGTCAATTTCATGAGCCTTGGGGTTTCTTATATAGTGTGCACATTAGGGTTACACCATGTAACTCATGACTTTCCACATTCCTCATGATCCATGGGATTTAACCTCTATGGATCATGGGTCATCACATGGGTTTAGCCCAACATGAAGAACTATGGATCATAAGCCCACTTTATAAGAATGAATGATTTACCAAATTAATCCCCATTTATTTAATTAGTCTCTTTGGATCACAAAATTAATTCCAAACTAATTCTTGATCAATATTAATTAAATAATATGACTTCATATTAATATATTAGAACTTATAATATATTAATAAATCATAAATATTCTCTTCTCACAAAAGTCTATCCAAATTGTTCTGATGCCATGTAACCCAAATGGACCATGCTACTCTCGGGTCAAGTACATACCAATAATAGTTATGGGCTTACACACCTAATCCAACAATTCCAACATAACATTCATATATATATATATATATATATATATATATATATATATATATATATATATATATATATATATATATATATGACTAAATTTGATTAAAACTCAATCTAAGCTTTTAGATTTGAAATGAAGTATAAATCTCTCTCCCTTAGTTATAGCAAAACAACTTTTCAAACCATGCAACTTTGCAAATTGAAACCTTTTGTTTTCTATAATTAATATTGCTAACTTGCAACACCTAATGTAATAATTGTGCTCCCACTAGCATAATAATTACATTTTTATTAGCATAACACTTATGCTCCCACTAGCTTTGACATGTACTCAGAAAACAGCTGGACTTCTAGAAATCAATGCTTATTGAATTTCTTACAAAAGTTCAGATTTCTGATATGAGATGCTTCGATAAGACTTTATCTAGGTTTCTCAAAGTCATACACCTTTCCTTAGATAGCTCACATGTGTGTCTAAACAAATTTAGAACTTACAGCAATAAGTCTCAAATGTTTAGCCCTTTGACATTCCTCACAATTCGAACTATGAAGAGGGATGTCGTGATCATAATCGAATTTGAGAATGCAAATATCACAATTGCTATCTCCTTAAAATCTACTTAGTGAAAGCGTTTCCTCACAATCATTTTCATGAATTGGATAGAAACCTTATGACACTTAGATTTAATGGTGTATGTGTTCCTATCCTTGTAAATTTGTCATAACCATAATCACAAGACAATGTTACTGACAAATCCAAACTCATATGGACTGAACTTGTTCAATCTTAATTTCTTGCCCCTTGGTAGCTCAAGGGCCTATCATTGCTTCCAAGTTGTTATGCAAACAAATAAGAATCCATAGAACTCACATGCATAGTCAACTTAACCGGAATGGGCACAGAAACAAGAATATGTCAACACGATAGGTTACAAACCTCAAGTCGTGTGCTAGTGTCTAACAACAGCTTTACCCTTGATTAGTACATAAAAGTTTCAATATCTTTAAGACTCCCACTGACCTCTTGACATATAAGATTCACTTTGTCAAGAAACATTAGTTTACAAACAAGTATCCAAAAGTTAGTGCGGATTCTAATCAAGACTAACACGTCACACAATTGGCCTTAGTTGGTCTTTTTTTTTTATCCAAAACATCACAACTTACCAATTTCAAATGTACAAGAGTATAAAACATTTTACTCTACATTTGATAAGTGTTATAAACCTTACTTAAGATTATGTCACTCAAGGCTCAATCTTGGAGTATGACTCTAACACTCGATTTGGAACGAAGTATGACTCATCTTTTAGATTTAACCATTTCAACAATTCATGAATCCTCTTCTTAGCCATAGAAATGCACTAAGATGACCTTAGAGGATCAATTGTGATATATTTTTCATAGTCATTAAGATGATCATAAAACACGATACTCAAGTACTCTCCCATCTCTTCAGATTGGAGAAACTTCTATCTTTCTACCTAATTTGATTCTTCTCATTCGTTCTGCCACACATTGAAACTTTTCCAATGATTCAGAATTATACTTAAACTTGTAAGTATAACCATATTTACTAAACTTTAGTAAATCATGACGAATAGTCTTATCGTTCTTTGTGGCAGACCTGACCAGCGCACACCCAGTGTACCCGATCCCCTGGTCCTTCACATGACTCACATATACATGTGAACAAGGAATTATTCTTAATTTACCAAAGATGAAGTTCTTATTCATCACACAATACAAGTTGCATGATTCCAAGTTTCTATCCAACTGAAACTTGGGTGATCAGAATCTTTCCTTATTTGGCAAATTCTCGACACTACCACAAACGAAGGAATCAAATTCATATTCCAATATTGTTATCAATAGAAACATATAAGCAACAAATATTCACAAATGCCATTGTAAGGAAATTTTAAAAATAAGATAACTTTCAAAATTTTTCTTTATTTATAAAAATTGCGGAAAACTTATCCTTACAATGCAAATACAAGTGAAAATATGTTGTTATCTATTCCTAAGCAATCTATCATAAATCTTAAGAAGCAGCTCACAAATCTGATCATCGAACCATGCGACCTAAATCCATCTCTTCGCGATCAGACTCAACATACTTTTCCTTTAAGCTTCCTTTGATTCTACAAAACATCAAAATGTAATTGCATTACATCATGTATTAAGAATCTCCAAATAGGAACTTAATAGAGTTACACAGTAGACTTACCTGAAGTAGTGTCAAACATTTTTGACATTACCATCCTTGCAATCTTTCAGGTAAATATGGCAGCTTCGCAACCAATTCCCCTTCTCTTGGCAATAGAAACATATGGACTCTTTGGGATTGGTACACAGGACTGTCTCATACTTAGCCTTTCTCTTTACCATTTGGTCAAATGACTTAACCATGGCCGATCCCTTTCCATTGGGAAGAGAAAACTTTTATGGACTTCCAATGTTACCATTGTCAAAGTCCATGGATGTTTGGGAAGTAGATCTTCCAATCAAATTTGCTTTACCAGTGCGCCAAATCATTGTTGATTCAGCAGCAACAAGCAAATATGTTAAGATCAATAAGGTTCATGTCATGATCTCCCATATAGTAGTCCTTAAAGAACCCGCTATATGACTTAGGAAGTGATTGAAGAACCCATTCAACAACCAACTTCCTCGAGACTTCGACACCCAACTCTCCCAGCTTGTCAATATGTAACTTCATCTCCAAGACGTGAGCACATACAGACTTTCCTACCTGCCAATAGGGCTTTGAGTGACCTTGAACTTGTGGGTTAGGGAGAATAATTGGAGTACGTGGAGGAAGTGAAGTTCCACTACAGCATGAAGAAGGGATTAATCTTTCACCTTGACCGCCTTGTGAAAAATCATCTTTATAAATAAAGTTTATTCAAAAGATTCGGGAAGACCATAGTTGTCTGAACTAGACATCTATAATGGGAGAAATTCAAGTTTAGTTGATTTTAGTCCATAATATAACACCCAACATGAAATATTAAGGCTAGGACCTAACACAATATTTTACAATTCGGAAGAGGGATATCGTAATCCAAATTGAAAAATATTTGAAGGTAGGTAAATGACGATTTACCAATTTCCACCATAAAAAAATTAAATTGATCACTAGGTTTTAAATGGATTGAAACTCCTAGATCCTTTGAGATTCATTAAACAATTCAATGGCATGTTCAAATCTCGATTGTGCCCTTCAAATTTGTGACTGGGATGCCGAGGATCACAAACAATGTGTGAATAACCATGCACATTAGCTTGGTACACCCAATGTTACAACCACCTAATCAATGTTTCGGTTAACCACACATGCTCCATTGATCTATGATTAACATCAAGCTACCCTTTGCCACGCACTGTCAGTCCTAGATTAGTGTGCTGGTTAACCACACGCGCTCCACTAACGTCTTAACAAGGTGCAAAGTGCAATTTCATGGGTTAGCACCAAATTCACATTTTCCTAAGTAACTAAGATTGGGAATTTATAAGTGTTTAGTTACTTAGTATTTCATTATACATTTAATGAGAATTTAAATTTCCTGTCAAACCTGTTCGGCTAACGACCATCCACCGGTCAAGGAAGCGGTGGGTGAGAGTCGACACCCATTAAACTGCCATTTTATAGGCAGTAGCCTTATACCCCCCCTTATAGATCGGCTTCGTGAATGAGGCCTACTAACGGTAAGACTGACTTTACTCTTATACACGCACACACACACACACACACACACACATATATATATATATATATATATATATATATATATATATATATATATATATATATAACTTGTGACAACCCGAAATTTCTAACTTGTACGTTTTTCATTTTATCAAAGTTAGCCTTCATTTTACTATCTTATAACGAAAATTATGAGTCTATATGAGTGTTCTAGGCTTAGTATAACATGGATAAGAGTCTTAGGAAGGGTTAGAAAGTGTGTAGCCTCACAAAATCGGGCCAAACACATCAAAGAAGGTGTGTGCGGCCGCACACCCGCGTGTGCGGCCAGCCAGCCGCACACCCAACCGCACACACCCTCCAGCCTCACACCCGACCCTATATATTGGAGGAGACACCCTTCATTCACTCTTTTCCTCTTTTGGCTGCACCCTACTCTCTTTCTCTACTTTCTCTCTCTAGAAACATCATCCAAGAACACTCTAAGGGCCTCAAAAACGTGAAGCACTCCATCATTCAGCTTGCTATATTGGTAAGACACCTGAATCTAAGCTTAAAACTCATAGTGTTCTTCGTGTTCTTCATCCTTTGAAGGTGTACGGCCGCACACCTTCATAAGGTGGCCGCACACGCCTTAAAGACTCTCCAAGGTGAAGAGTTTGGCCTCCATTTGCTAGTTGGACTTGGTATTAGCACTAGAACACCTCAAAATCGACATTTTCGGGCTTAAATGAGGAGTGTACGGCCGCACACTCCTGTGTACGGCCGCACACACCCTCTGTACGGCCGCACACTCCTGTGTGCAACCGCACACACAACCTGGCCGCACACCCTGGCCGCACACCCACTCAAATGGCCGTACACCTCCCTTATTTGATCATATAGGGTCCTGACATGCATTTCCAAGTCTTTAGGGTGATTTCCCGTCATGTTTAGCCATGAAACACCCTAATTCTAACACACATATGTGTTATCATATGTTAATAGGATCCACTCGTGTTCGAAACATCGGTTGACACTCAACATTCGTAACCAATTGTGCTTTTGGATCCTACGATAAACTGTGAGTTCATACCCCTACATTTTCCGTGTTTTTAATGTTTTCAGGGGGGAATACAAGCCAAACTCAAAGTACTTTATTAAGTTTTAAACTTATTAATGCAGTCCAACGATTTCCACGTTTAATAACATATTCGGCTATTTTATCTCTCTTTGTAATATGTTGAACATAAGGGAAACTTCTATTTTGGAAATCCAACTTCATAGCTTTCAGAAAGGTTTTACAAAGCATTTTCCAGATCAACTCTAATAAACTATAATGGGTATAGTTTGGGATAACCCTCTAGGCAGTCGCTACTTAATCAGATTTCATAAATGAACATATATAAACTATGGCAGATTTAGTTTATGTTATATGTTTTTCTCAGAAGTATAAAGTACATTTATTCAAGGATAATTACTGTTTTATACTGATTTCTCGCTAGCAAACTAAATTATATAGAATTGTGAGGCGCTACTTCAATACTGTACCCTTAGGTGTATAGTGATAAATCCTTTTAGTATAACCAGAGTCTCCTGGAGGGAGAGCGTGAGATTTGTGAATAGATCAATTCGGGACTGACAATCCCACACATGAACTGCTAGCTACAGTTAGGCGGGCACGCCTGAGGTGAACAAATGTCATTTAGCTTAACGCCTGAAGAACGTTATAAAGGTCTCTTCGTCATATCAAGTATGGTTATACGACTCGCAAATAAGTATAAACTAACTTTGTTTACGGACTCTCTTCTTCATTTGTTTTATTTTAAGTAATAAAACTACTTTTATATATGTCGTTAGTAATCAAGGACTTCTAAACTGGCATCTCTACCTCTAGGACGGATAACATGTTTTCTAAAACGGATGGTTTATTTTCAACTAATAGACACTCTTTCAAGACCGCTTTCCATAAGAAAATATAGGATTTTCTTGAAGAACACTTTTCAAATGGATTCAAAGAGCATTTTCTCACTAAAACCAAATGCTTATGAACTCACCATCTTTATGCTGATATTCTTTCAAAACTGCTTGTATTCTCATGGCATCAATAGACAGGTACTCTTGTCGACTTTTGGAGAAGATGGAACATTCTGAAGTCACGTCTTTTACTTTTGCTATATGCTGTTATGTATAAATCATGTTTTTGAACAATGTAAGTATTCATATTAAAATGTAATGGTTGTGTTTACTTCGCTTACTATGATACAATTGTTGTGATACTACGCATGACGTCCTCCGCCCCGGAACGATTCCGCCATCACGGTTTCGAGGTGTGACATATATATATATATATATATATATATATATATATATATATATATATATATATATATATATATATATATATATATATATATATATGTTAAACGTATGATATTATAATAATATAAGGGTTGAATTTTAAACTTTTAAAATTCTAGGGTTTGGAACTAAATATTTCAAAGTAAGACTTTGCATTTACAAATTCCAAAACTTGAGGGAAAGTTTTGAACTATTCAAAAACTTTTGGAATCCATAACTTGAGGACAAGTTATGGAGTTCATAAAACATTTATGAAAAGGACTCTTCATGTTCCATATCTTGAGGACAAGTTATGGATGACATAAAACCATTTAAGATGACATTTAAAAATGAGACTCTTCACTTTCCATAACTTGAGGACAAGTTATGGAATTCATCAAAAAACATTTAGATCAACTATTGTAACTTACAAAATAAAACAATTTGTCTATGATCTAAATTAAACTCATAAGAACAAGACAATTCATATCAAACAAATTTCATGAAATTAGCCTAATCATATAAACTAATACAAAAGAAGAAACTTTGACAATTATCTTTGAAATTGGATAAGCACAATCATTACCACATCAAAAACAGGTTTATTTGATCAAAAACAGTTTAGGGTAATGATCCTAGTCCAATTCCAGCCTTAGAACTCGAAAATCTGCATTCTGGAGCACCAACTCGTTGAGTGCATGAACTGACTTGGCGAGTTGGTCAGTTTTGTGAGGGGACTCAGCGAGTTCCCCAGTGGACTCGGCGAGTCCACTGTCCAGAAAGCAGAAAATCGATTTTTTTAGCTTTTGAAAGCAAGTAGCATCAAGTATATTGGAAAACAACCCTAGGCTTTGATAACACTGAAGGGTTTTAAGCATTCTAACACTCCTATGGTGTACATGCAACCCTAGATGCTTTGGATCTATGTTTTCTCTAATATTCATGCAAACTTTTGTTTTGCCAAATCATCATCCTAACTAGCATACAATGGAGTATCTTTACTACAAAATTCTAGTTAGATGACATACCTTTTGTTGTTGTTGGAAACCTTGGACCTTTAAAAACTTAGTGCCCCAAGTGTTGCACCTCAAATTGAATCACACAACACCACTAGCAATGGAGGAACTTGAGAGGAGGTTTCTTGCACACAAAATTGGATATGCTCTTCCAAAGACTCACTAGTGCCGATTTCATGAGCTAGAGGGTTTCTTATATAGTGTGTCATGATTAGGGTTACACCATGCAAACCCTAATGTGCATGACTTTCCACATTCCTTAGGCTCCATGGATTTTAACCTCCATGGGTCACCACATGGGTTTAGCTCAACATAAAGAACTATGGATCATAATCCCACTTTATAAGAATGAATGATTTACACAATCAATCCCCATATATTTAATTAGTCTCTTTTGATCACTAAATTAATTCCAAATTAATTCTTGATCAATACTAATTAAATAATATGATTTCATATTAATATATTAGAACTTATAATATGTTAATAAATCATAAATAACCTCTTCTCAAAAGTCTATCCTTACAAATTGTTCCGGTGAAATGCAACCCAAATGGACCATGCTACTCTCGGGTCAAGTACATACCAATTATAGTTATGGACTTAGACACTAATCCAACACATTTTGTGTCTATAATGCATTTATTGTTGCAAGCATTATTTTGTATTGCTCTTATTATTTTCTAGTATAGTACAAGAGACAATATCAACAGCAACGACTATGTCAGTCTGTTAATCTTTAGAAGTATCTCAGTCCATGTGCATTTTATCAGGTTTGTCTTCTAGTTATTCCTTGACTACTTAAGGAGTCTTCTACATTGTATCTTTGTAGAGAAGTTTGCACCTTTTTCACTCAAATCAAGAATCATTCACTTAATCATTCTTTATTATATTCTTTATGTTCTTGAATTACTTTACAAGTGTTCATACTATTACTTTTCATACTTTGAGTACTTTGTCTATCATCTCTATTCCAAGAAAAGAATGGTTTACCAGACTTGACTGGATCTCAGTTACAAGAAGAAATTAGTCTTAAGTTAATTCAAGGTTTGAGTTCTCAAACCTTGTTCATGCAAATCCTTGCTTTCACAACTTTCTCATCCATGTCGGTCTTTTTCTTGAAGATCCATTTACAACCTATGTAACGCCCGGTTCCCGGTATGTATTTTTTAAATATAATTTTTTGCATTTTTACTCTGGCACTCGATGAGTTAGAGGCCCAACTCGTCGAGTAGGTGCAAAATTTTGACGTGGGTGGAAGAGCCTACTCGCTGAGTCGGAAGCCCCGACTCGATGACTAGACCTGTCAGGATGAAACCCTAAATTTGAGGGTTTGCACCCTATTTAAACAACTTATAGGGTCTCCACTCCAGCCCCCATCACCCTGATACTCTCTTCTTGAAACCCTAATCGTATATTGAGTGTTCTTGAGTTTTTGTGCCATTTGTGTGTGTCTTTGAAGCTTGAGAGGAAAGAGGATGTTTGGGAGATCAAGAGAAAGCAAGTAGATCTAGAGGTTTTGGCACATTTCCAGCTCAGTTGAGGTATAAAGCTGATACATTGACTATTCATTTCTTAGATCTCTATTTAGGGCTAGTTTCTACCTTTTCTAAGTCCTAGTGAAGCCATTTTCGGGCTTGTGTGTATCAATGGGGTTGTACATTTAGAACTAGAACCTTTAAGGGTTCCCATGGCATAAAGGTGCCAACTTTATGACCATGGGAGTCCATGCACCTTGTAGACTTCATTTTGTTGGGTTTTGAGCATTCTAACACTCCTATGGTGTACATGCAACCCTAAATACCTTGGATCTATGTTTTCTCTATTATACATGCAAATATCAATTTTCCAAGGTATTGTTCTAACTAGCATAATATAAAGTACACATAATATAAATTCTAGTAGAATTACATACCTCTTGTTTGGTGCTTGATTCCATGGAGCTCAAGAGCCTAGTGCCCCAAGTGTGACACCTCAAATGGTTCACACAACATCATGAACACTTGGAATAACTTGAGAGAAAGTAGAACACTTCTAAAATTGGTTTGCCCTCACTTGTTTCTCTAGTGGCCGATTTCTTCAATAATAAGATCATTATATAGTTAGTCACAATTAGGGTAAACCCTAATTGTCATGGCTTTCCATTTCCTTGGATCCATGGGTTCAAATACACCATGGAGCATCCATGGAGCATCCCAAGGGTTTTAGCCCAACTTGATAACCCATGGAGCATTAGCCCACTATATAAGTATGGATGATTTACACAATCAACCCATATATTTAATTAGTCTTCTTTTTATCACTTAATTAATTCTAGATTAATTCTTGATCAATACTAATTAAATAATCTTATTAATATATTAGAACTTATAATATATTAATAAACCTTAAGTGTTATTTCTCTCATTTTAGTCTATCCAAATGCATGATGCCATGCAACCCAAATGTACCATGCCGGGTCGGGTCAAGAATATACCAATTATAGTTATGGACTTAGACACTAATCCAACAGTCTCCCACTTGGATAAGTCTAATAACTATTATTGCAAGTACGCCTTCATAACCTGACCAGCAATCGTAGCTCTTAAAAGCTGCTGCCAAACTCTGAACAAATCAATGACGCGTCCATTAGATAAGTGATCATATATTCCTCCATTCTAGATATCATATGGACTGAGACATGGATTATAATTATTCTCTCTGTTCATTTGTTGTTTCCCGATTTCCGATTTATGACGACTGACTAATTGAACAAATCAAATCAGTCCAGGCCCGGCCGAGCACTTACATTTTGTCATCACTAAATCATCGAGGGGCCCACATATATCGCTTTTATCCCTTTGAGGGTAAAAGGAATGGATAAACTTTGACTCATATGCTTGTACTGACTACTTGTTGAATCATACACAAAGGCACGTTTTATAACATCGAGTTACCAATGCGTTTTCGTGCAATCAATGTATAACCAACTCATAGTCAACAACTCATATCTCTAGGTTTGAAGAATATAAGATATTATCGTCTCATGATCACTCGTGATAAAATCCATGAAGTGATTCAAATGAGCGTGGGTTTAATCCAATACTCAGAACTTATGAGCACTCATGAATGTTGTAGCAACCATTGCTATGTCTAATGCACATTAGACAAATCTTACAAGCCAGATTCATGACAGTCTTGATTTATATCTACTTCCAACATATGACCGACTGTGGATGGTTTGAATAACTTAGTCATTCGGGAAGAATGACCTAGTTATTCTGGAAGTGAAAACATGGAAAGTGAAACACAAAATAATACTAATCCTGTATGGCCCCAACACTTTGAGTGTAAATAAAAACACCTTTTATCTAAGCACCATAGTGATTACTCATTATTCATGTATCGATTAATCAACTTAATACTTGAATTGAAACAATAGTCATGCCATGCTCCAAGCATGCACACTATGTTCGTCCAAACAATAGCTATGCCATACTCCAAGTATGCACACTATGTGTACATGTGGTCCTCTCTTTGTGAAACAGATCGATTGACAATATTTCAATGATGCTCATTTCACAATCCCAATCCTCTTGTCATTTACTGTAATATGTTAGATTCTAAACTTATATGCAATGATCCTCTTGTAATGACTATACCCAAAACTCACAAAGACTTGGCAACAAACATTACAAAGAATTCCAATGGAGATCAATTCCATGGAAACGTAGTCTCAAATTCAAAGTACATTCCTTTGAACATCCTTCTTGCATTAAGTTCTCTAATCTTACACAGATTCAAAGAATAACTTCCACCTATGGAAACAATTCCATTTTACCATTTTGACCATCACTTATGAACAAGAGTTTCCTTTTTTCAAAATATGCCAATATGGTCCTTACTATATACTTCTAATTGTCCATGAGCAACCAATCTTTGGTAAACCTCAGATTGTCCTCGACAATTTGCTTAATCATTTTAGTCATTTCCAGTTCTATTCCTTTTCCATTTTAATGCCTTGGGCATTTGGAAAATTTAGAATGAATTATAGCACATGTAATAGAACCTATACCCGAAGCATATAGGACACGATTCATGTTATAAATTTTTATTTTCCATATTCTCATAATTCGAACTATGAAGAGGTATTCCGTAATCATAATTGAATTTTGAGAACGCAACATATATAGAATTTCCTTATGTTGAACCATTCCAACATAACATTCTTATATATCCTTGACTAAAGTAGATTAAAATCTCAATCCTACTTGTAGAATTGGAATGAAGTATAAAATCCTCTCCCCTAATTATAGCAAAACAACTTTTTCAAGGCGAATTGAAGCTTTTGTTTTCTATAATTAATATTGCTAACTTGCAACACTTAACATAATAATCATGCTCCCACTAGCATAATGATTATTATCTTATTAGCATAACACTTATGCTCCCACTAGCTTTGATATGTATCTAGAGATCAGCTGGACTTTTAGAAATCAATACTTTATTGACTTTCTTACCAAAGTTCAGATTTCTGATACGCAATTGCTTTGATAAGACTTTATCAAAATCATACACCTTTCCTTAGATAGCTCACTTATGTGTCTAAACAATTATGAAGAGGGATGTCGTAATCATAATGTTTAGACCTTTTGTCATTCTCACATTTGCTATCTACTTAAAATCTACTTAGTGAAAGAGTTTCCTCACCATCATTTTCATGAATCGGAGAGAAACCTTATGACACTTAGATTTTATGGTGTAAGTGTTCCTATCCATGTGGATTTGTCATAACCATAATCACAAGACAAGGTTAGTGGCAAATCCAAACACATATGGACTGAACTTGTTCAATCTTAATTTCTTGCCACCCGGCAGCACAAGGGCCTACCATTGCTTCCAGGTTGTTATGCAAACAATTGAGAACTCATAGATCTCACAAGCATAGTTAACTTTTAACTGGAATAGACACAGAAATAAGAATATGTCAACACGATAGGTTACAAACCTCAAGTCGTGGGCTAGTGATTAACAAAACTCTTGATTAGTTCTTAAAACTATTTCAGGATCTTTTAAACTCCCACTGTCCTCTTGACATATAAGACTCCCTTTCCCAATATTCAAGAGATAGTGCGGATTCTTTTACAAACACTTCACACAATTGGCCTTAGTTGGTCTTTGTTTTATCCAAAACATCACAACTTACCAATTTCAAATGTACAAGAGTAAGAAAACATTTTACTCTACATTTGACAAGTGTTTTAAACCTTTCTTAAGATTATGTCACTCAAGGCTCAATCTTGGAGTATGACTCTAAGATTTTATTTTGGAATGAAGTATGATTTATCTTTTGATTTAACCATTTCCACAATTCACGATTCCTCTCCTTAGCCAACAAATGCACTAAGGTGTCCATAGAGGATCGATTGTGATATGGTTCCATAATCACTAAGATAATCATAAAACAAGATACACAAGTACTCTCCCATCTCTTTAGATTGGAGAAACTTTTATCTTTCTGCCTTATTTGATTCTTCTTATTCATTCTGCCATATATTGAAACTTTTCCAATGTTTCAGCATTACACTTAAACTTGTAAGCATAATCATATGTACTAAACTTTAGTAAATCATAAAAAATAATCTTATCAACCTTTGTGGTGGACCTGACTAGTGCACAACCTAATGTACCCGATCCTTTAGTCCTTCGCTTGACTCACATGCGAATGTGAACAAGGAATTAGTCTTAATTTACCAAAGATGAAAAATCTCATTCATCACACAATACAACTTGCATGATTCCAAGTTTCTATCCAACTGAAACTTGGGTGATGAGAATCTTTCCTTATTTGATAAATTATGACACTACCACAAACGAAAGAATCAAATTCATTTTCCAATATTGCTTATCAATGGAAACATACAAACAACAATTTTTCACAAATGCCTTTGTAAGGATACTTAAAATAAATAAAATCAAAACTTTTCTTTTATTTTAAAACTTGCGGAAAAACTCATCCTTACAATGCAAATTCATATGAAAACTTTGTTGTTATCTATTCCTAAGCAATATCTCATAACTCTTATGCAGTGGCTCAAAATTCTAGTCATCGAACCATGCGATCAGAATCAGCACACTTTTTCTTTAAGCTTCCTTTGATTCTTCAAAAACATCAAAATGTAATTACATTACATCGTGTATTAAGAATATCCAAAAGAGACTTAATAGAGTTAGATAACGGACTTTACCTGAAGTAGAGTCAAACTTTTGACTTTACCATCCTTACGAGGTTTCAGGTAAATTCCGCAGCTTCGCAACCAATGCCCCTTTCCTTTGGCAATAGGCACATATGGACTCTTTGGGAATGGTACATGGAACTATCTCAGACTTACCCTTTCTCTTTACCATTTGGTCAACCGAGTTGACTATAGCCGATCCCTTTCCATTGGGAAGAGAAAGTTTTTCTGGATTTCCAGTGTCACCATTGTCAATGTCCATGAAGTTTTGGGAAGTCGATCTTTTAATAAAATTTGCTTTACCAGTGTTCCAAATCATTGCTGATTCAGCAGCACCAAGCAAATTGATAAGATCATTAAAGGGTCATGTCGTGATCTGTCATCAGGGAGTGACTGAAGAACCAAGTCAACAGCCAGCTACCTCGAGACTTCGACACCCGACTCTCCCGGCTTGTCAATATGTGACTTAATCTCCAAGACCTAAGCACATATAGACTTTGTTTGCCAATAGGGATTGAGTGACTTAGAACTTATCAAGTCTTGAAACTTGTGGGATAGGGAGATTTATTGGAGGAGGTGGAGGAAGTGAAGTATGATTTCCAGTCCCACTAATGCACAATAAAGGGATTGATCTTTCACCTTGATTTCCATTTGGGATATCATATTCATTAGGATAGCTTGTTCCTAAAGATTTGGGAAGACCATAGTTGTCTGAAGGAGACATCTATAAGGGAGAAATTCAAGTTGGTTGATTTAAAGTCCTTAATATAACATCCAATATGAAATATTAAGGCTAGGATCCAACAACCTATTTATAACTGGAAGAGGGATGCCGTAATCCGAGTTATAAAATAGTTGAAGGTAGGTAAATGACGATTTACCAATTTCCACCATGAAAAACGAAACATAACTAAGTTTTAATTGGGTTTGAAACTCCTAGATCTTTTGAGATACATTGAACTTTCAATGGCATGTTTGAATCTCGATTGTGCCCTCTCAAGTTTGTGACTGGGATGCCGAGGATCACAAACAAGGTGTGAATAATGTTGGGTTTTGAGCATTCTAACACTTCCTAAGTGTACATGCAACCCTAATAAACCTTGGATCTATGTTTGTCTAAAATACATGCAAAATTTGTTTTCCAAGGTTTATAACTTATCTAGCATGGCATGGGGAACTTTTAAACATAAAAAAACTAGATGAATTACATACCTTTGATTGTGAATTGATTCCTTAGGAGTTTGAGAGCCAAGCACCAATAATGTGAATGCCTCAAATGGAAATCACAAATCACCACAAACTTGAAAAACTTATGAAAGAGTATACTTATGCTCTAGAAATCGGCCACCTTTCCTCACACACACTAGGGTGTCATTTCATGCATCATAAGCTTGTTTATATAGTGCACATGATTAGGGTAAACCCTAATAACCCATGTCTTTTCCTTTCCAAGGATCCATGGGTTGAAAGCTCTATGAATCATCCATGGACTCCCATATAAGCTTAGCCCATTACCATAATGAGTGTTAGCCCACACTATATAAATATAATAGCCCATGTTTAATTAGTCACCATTTGATCACTAAATTAATTCATAATTAATTTAAGACCAATACTAATTAAATAATACAATTTCATATTAATATATTATAACTTATAATATATTAATAAAACATAAATATACTATTCTCATAAAATTATCCATATAAATAGTTCGGGTGAAGTGCAACCCAAATGGACCATGCCGGGTCGGGTCAAGTATATACCAAACAAGTTATGGACTTAGACACCTTATCCAACAGTCTCCCACTTGGATAAGTCTGATAATTGTATTTGCTTATATTACTTCAGGAACCAACCGGCAATCGTAGCTCTCGAAAACTCTGTTGAACTATGAAGCGCCATTTTAGATAAGTGATCATATAATCCTCTGTTCTCATGATATCAGTCGGACAAATACATGGAACAATGTCTTACTTATTGTCCAGCAGTTTGTTTCCCGATTTCCGATTTGTTTGACAAAGAACTAAATTGAACACATCAATTAGGTTCTGACCGGGCCTGGTACATAGGTCAAAACAAAATCATCGAGGGGCCCAGATATCGCTTCTATTTCTAGAAGGAACAGATAAACTTCGACTCATATGCTTGTTCTACTACTTGTTGAATTGTACACAAAGGCACGTTTTATAACATCAAGTTACTGATGCGTTTTCGTGCAATCAATGCACAACCAACTCATAGTCAACAACTCATATCTCTAGGTTTGAAGACTTATATGATATTACCGTCTCACGATCACTCGAGATAAATTCCATGAAGTGATACAAGTGAGCGTGGGTTTATTCCAATACTCATAACTTATGAGTACTCATGAATGTTGCAGCAACCATTGCTATGGCTAAACACCTTTAGTCATCTACAAGCCCAATTCATGACAATCTTGATTCATACGTACTTCCGATTTATGACCGATTGTGGAGAGTTTGAATAAATTTATTATTCTGGAAGTCAAAACATGCAAAGCTGAAACAATAGTAAATAATTGACAATGATAGCAACACGTTACTCATAAATAAATCACAACTTTTATTCATCATCAAACGTCGATTACATTTTACAAGTTTTAGTAATAACTATCTAATCTGTAAAACTAATATCGTCCCTCAGCCCGATGCGCCTCGCATACTGCAAATTCCTAACCCTCGTCAGTCCCTTCGTAAGGGGATCCATAGGGTTCTCATCTGACGATACCCTCTTTCCCACGAGGAGTCCTTCTTCTATCTTGTGTCTTATGAAGTTGTATTTTCTATCAATGTGTCGGGATCTGCCATGATCTCTTGGTTCCTTGGCTAAGGCAACCGCACTATTGCTGTCACAGAAAATCTCCATAGGCTCCTTAATAGCTGGTACAACTCCAAGGTCTCCGATGAAGTTCTTCAGCCATATTGCCTCCTTCACTGCTTCACTCGCTGCTATGTACTCTGATTCACAAGTCGAATCAGCCATTGTCTCCTGCTTGGAACTCTTCCAAGTGATTGCCCCTCCATTTAGGGTAAAGACCCAGCCCGACTGAGAGCGAAAGTTATCCCTATCAGTCTGAAAACTAGCATCACTATACCCTACTACTCTCAAGTCATCACTCCCACCAAGGATAAGGATCCAATCCTTAGTCCTCCGCAGGTACTTGAGAATATTCTTTACCGCGGTCCAATGAGCCTTGCTAGGGTTCCCCTGATATCTGCTGACCATGCTTAAGGCAAAGGCCACATCAGGGCGGGTACAAGTCATAGCATACATGATCGAGCCAACAGCGGAAGCATATGGTAATCGACTTATCTCAGCTATCTCAGCCTCTGTACTCGGACTCTGAGTCTTACTCAGCTTGGCATTGCTTTGGATAGGTAACTCTCCTTTCTTCGAATTCTGCATGTTGAACCTTTTCAACACCTTATCCAAGTAAGTACTCTGACTAAGTCCAATTAGTCTTTTACTCCTTTCTCTTAATATCCTTATCCCTAGGATATAGGCAGCTTCCCCAAGGTCCTTCATAGCAAAGCACTTCCCAAGCCAGGACTTAACCTCCTGCAAGGTTGGGATGTCATTTCCTATGAGTAGTATGTCATCCACATACAGTACCAAAAAGCTAACTATACTCCCACTAGCTCTGACATACACGCAGGACTCATCTTCACTTCTCGAGAAGCCAAACTCTTTGACCTTTTCATCGAAACAAAGATTCCAGCTGCGAGATGCTTGTTTCAATCCATATATGGATTTCTCAAGCTTGCACACTCTATTAGGATATTCTGCACTGAAAAAACCCTCTGGCTGATTCATGTACACATCCTCAGCCAACTTTCCATTAAGGAAAGCGGTTCTGACATCCATTTGCCATATTTCATAATCATGAAATGCAGCAATGGCCAGCATAACCCTAATAGACTTGATCTTTGCTACTGGTGAGAAGGTTTCATCATAATCAATACCCTGAGTCTGAGTAAAACCCTTCGCAACCAGTCGAGCCTTATAAGTGTGCACTTTTCCATCCATGTCGGTCTTCTTCTTGAAGATCCATTTGCACCCGACTGTGTTACGGCCTGGTACATTGTCAACCAAGTTCCAAACTTCATTGTCATACATGGACTGTATCTCGCTATCCATAGCCTCCTTCCATTTAGCAGACTCCGGGCCTGCCACGGGTTCCTTAACGCTGTTAGGTTCATCCAGATTTACCAGTGTACTATCACTGATAAATGTATCACCTTCCGTAGTAATATGAAATCCATAATAAAACTCAGGTGTGTTCCTAACCCTTGTGGAACGCCTCGGAGGTACAAACTCGTCAGTTGGCTCAACAGGAGTTTCCTCCTCAGGTTGATTGCTAGTGTCTGAGGTTCCTTCACCAATTGATTGTTGAATTTCTTCAAGATCAATTTTCCTCCCACTGTCTCCTTGGCTTATAAACTCTCTCTCACGAAAGACCCCTCTCCTTCCCACAAAGACCACATTCTCACTGGGTCTGTAGAAGAGGTAACCAAAGGATTTATGTGGGTAGTCGATGAAAATACACCTTTCGCTTCGGGGTTCGAGCTTATCATGAGTATCGCGCCTCATGAAAGCCTCGCAACCCCATATCTTGATGTGGTCCAAGTTGGGAACTTTCCCAGTCCACATCTCATGAGGTGTTTTGGCAACCTTCTTTGTAGGGACTAGATTAAGGATATGGGCGGCAGTCTCTAAGGCATACCCCCAAAAAGAGATTGGTAGCGAAGCTCGACTCATCATAGAGCGAACCATGTCCAACAAAGTTCGATTACGCCTCTCAGCCACACCATTCAGTTGTGGTGTCCTGGGAGGTGTCAATTGTGAGACAATCCCACACTCCTTAAGATAGTCGAGGAACTCAGTACTAAGATACTCACCACCTCGATCGGATCGAAGCATCTTAATGTTCCTGCCCAATGGATTTTCTACTTCCTGTTTAAACTCTTTAAACCTATCAAAGGTTTCTGATTTATGTTTGATTAAGTAGACATAACCATATCTACTAAAATCATCAATAAAAGTCACATAATAGCGATTAGCATCCCTTGTGGCGGTTTTGAATGGTCCACACACATCAGTATGTATAAGGTCCAACAAACCCTCTCCCCTTGCACAAGTACCAGTGAAGGGTGATTTTGTCATTTTTCCAAGAAGACAAGATTCACAACTATCATCCGACTTTAGGTCGAATGACTCCAAGACTCCATCCTTTTGGAGTTGGCCTATGTGTTTCTTGCTTACATGTCCAAGACGACAATGCCACAATGATGCTTGATCTAAGTTAGTAGAAGAATCAATATACAACACATTATTTCCTAAGTTGTCTACAACCGACACAGTTTCATACACACCATCACAAGGCAATGCTTTAAAATAAAAAACATTATTAAAGAAAGCATCAATACCACCACATTCATTATCAAATGAAAAGGTAAAACCTTGTTTGTACAAACCATGAAAAGAAATAATATTTCTTTCCATTTCTGGCGAGTACACACATTTATTCAAATCTAATTTCAACCCATTATTCAGCAACAAAGTATAAACTCCAATCTTGGAAAAATATGAAGCCTTCCTATTCCCCATGATCAAGTTTATCTTCCCGTGCTCCACATCCTCACTTCTTCTTAGGCCCTGCAAATTTGAACATATGTGAATACCACATCCTGTATCAAGCACCCAAGAGTTAGAACATGGTGAGTTATTAGACAATATTGTGTGAATACCTGCATGGGTGGGTTTTACTTTCCTATCCTTGACATCCTGCAAGTACTTAGGGCAGTTTCGCTTCCAGTGCCCCTTGTTCTGACAGTAGAAGCAATCAGCATCCTTAGGGATGGCAGAAGGAGTGACATAACCACTTTTGGTTCCAGATGAGGAGCCTTCAAGATACTTTCCCTTGGTACCCTTCGAAGGGGTCTTCCTCTTCTTACCTTTGCCTTGCCCGATAGCCAAAACAGGGGTAGATGTAGAAGTAGGAGTATTAGAGGTAACAACCGACTTACCTTTAAGACCGGTTTCAGCGGTCTTTAAGAGTCCCTGAAGTTTGCTGAGAGTAACTTCCTCCTTGTTCATGTGGTATGTCATACAAAATTGGTCATAACAAGAAGGTAAGGAGTGCAAAATGATGTCAATTGCCAACTCCTCAGGGAAGTTAACATTCAATTTCAGCAAACGGTCCACATACCTTTGCATCTTCTACATGTGGCCCGTGACGGGTTCACCATCCTTCATTCGGGTTGTTATCATGGAGGAGATTATTTCATACCGCTCCTGACGAGCACTCTGATGGTACCTTTCCATCAGGTCTTGGTGCATCTCAAAAGGGTAGAAGTCCTCATAGGACTTTTGGAGCTCGGCTGTCATTGTGGCCATCAAGATGCATGCCACCTTGGTGGCATCTCTCTCATGCGTCCTGAATTCAACGATCTCCTCAGGAGTAGCAGTGGACTCATCAAGCTCCTTTAACTCCTTATCGAGGACATATTCTTTGTCCTCGTAACGAGTAACCATCCTGATGTTCCGGATCCAATCCATGAAGTTGGAACCATCAAAGATGACTCTCCCACAAAGATTCATGAGAGAGAAAGAGCCAGTAGGGTTAGAGCCCGAAGCATTGTTGTTGGAAGACATCTGAAAAGAAGAAAAACAAGTTTAGATTAGATTATAGAGTCCTTAATAAGACACCCAAATGTAATATTAAGGCTAGGACCCAACACAATATAATATAACTTAGAAGAGGGATGCCGTAATCTAAGCTATAATATATTTGAAGGTAGGTGAATGACGATTCACCAATTTCCACCATGAAAAACGAAATGAATTATTAGGTTTTAATTGGATTTGAAATTCCTATATTCTTTTGAGATTCATTGAACTTTTCAATGGCATGTTTCAATCTCGATTGTGCCCTTCAAGTTTTGTGAATAACCATACCAATTCACTTGGTACCCTTAATATTATCACCTAATCAATGTGTCGGTTAACCACACGTGCTCCACCGATCTATGACAAACATTAAGTCACCCTTCGTGATCCTTACTAGTCCAAGTTAGTGTGTCGGTTAAGCACACACGCTCCACCAACGACTTGGTAAGGTACAAAGTGTGAATTCCATGGGTTAGCACCATGTTCACATTTTTCCTAAAGTAACTAAGATTGGGAATTAAAAAAAAATATTTAGTTACTTTATAATAATCATTATACTTTTAATGAGAATTTAAAGTCATTGTCCTACCCGTTCGGCTACCGACCCTCCACCGATCAAGGAAGCGGTGGGTGAGAGTGGACACCCATTAAGCTGCCATTTTATAGGCAACATCCTTATACCCCCCTTATAGACCGGCTTCGTGAATGAGGCCTACTAACGGTAAAACGACTTGATCTTATACATATATATAATAATTAACCATTAATGTTATAAATAGTATAAGGGTTGAATTTTAACTTTTAAAACTCTAAGGGTTGGAATTAAGGTATATTAAAGTGTGTGTAACTTTACAAATTCCAAAACTTGAGGGCAAGTTTTGAAACTTTTCAAAACTTTTCATTTCATAACTTATGAGTTAATGGTTCATAAAAATGAAGACTCTTCATTTTTATGTAACTTATGTGTTTAAATGTGTGTTTAAAAGAAAGTGACCTTTGGATATCCATAACTTGAGGACAAATTATGGACTCCATTAAAACACATAAATGATCAAGAATTAATGATAAACAATTCAGCAAATAATTCCTATCATTTTTCTAAACTCATAAGAACATGAACATGATCATCAAGATTTCAAGAATTATATGAACACATAAAATCATGGAATTTTGATATAAGCCATTGTAAATGGATTAGCACAAATATTACACTATCTAAAACAAGTTTTAAAACACCAAAACAGTTTAGGGTAATGTTTCTAGTCCATTTCCAGCAGCAAAAGTCGAAAATCTGCTGTCAGTTCATTCTACTCGTCGAGTGCACGAACCTACTCGACGAGTAGGATGAATTTTCACTTGGACTCGTCGAGTCCCCCCATGGACGCGGCGAGTCCACTGATCAAACAGCAACCAGTTTTGATTTTTTTAACACAATTTTGCATCAAGTATCAACAAACAAGCCTAGGCTCTGATACCACTGTTGGGTTTTGAGCATTCTAACACTTCCTAAGTGTACATGCAACCCTAATAAACCTTGGATCTATGTTTGTCTAAAATACATGCAAAATTTGTTTTCCAAGGTTTATAACTTATCTAGCATGGCACGGGGAGCTTTTAAACATAAAAGAACTAGATGAATTACATACCTTTGATTGTGAATTGATTCCTTAAGAGTTTGAGAGCCAAGCACCAATAATGTGAATGCCTCAAATGGAAATCACAAATCACCACAAACTTGGAAAACTTATGAAAGAGTATACTTATGCTCTAGAAATCGGCCACCTTTCCTCACACACACTAGGGTGTCATTTCATGCATCATAAGCTTGTTTATATAGTGCACATGATTAGGGTAAACCCTAATAACCCATGTCTTTTCCTTTCCAAGGATCCATGGGTTGAAAGCTCCATGGATCATCCATGGACTCCCATAAAAGCTTAGCCCATTACCATAATGAGTATTAGCCCACACTATATAAATATAATAGCCCATGTTTAATTAGTCACCATTTGATCACTAAATTAATTTATAATTAATTTAAGACCAATACTAATTAAATAATACAATTTCATATTAATATATTATAACTTATAATATATTAATAAAACATAAATATACTATTCTCATAAAATTATCCATATAAATAGTTCGGGTGATGTGCAACCCAAATGGACCATGCCGGGTCGGGTCAAGTATATACCAAACAAGTTATGGACTTAGACACCTTATCCAACAAATAACCATGCAAATTGACTTGGTACCCTTAACTTTATCACCTAATCGATGTGCCGGTTAACCACACACGCTCCACCGATCTATAATAAAGTCAAGTTACCCTTTGCCACTCTTACTAGTCCTTATTAGTGTGCCGGTTAACCACACACGCTCCACTAACGACTTGGTAAGGTACAAAGCGTAATTTCATGGGTTAGCACCTATTTCACATTTTCCTAAGTAACTAAGATTGGGAATTAATAAGTGTTTAGTTACTTAGTATTTATCATTATACTTTTAATGAAGGGAGAATTCTAGTCCTTTCCTACCCGTTCGGCTAACGACACTCTACCAGTCAAGGAAGCGGTCGGTGAGAGTGGACACCCATTAAACTGCCATTTTATAGGCAGTAACCTTATACCCCCCTTATAGACCGGCTTCGTGAATGAGGCCTACTAACGGTAAGACTGACTTTATCTTATACATATCTATATAATTAAAATTATAATAATAGTATAAGTGTTGAATTTTAAACTTTTAAAATTCTAAGGTTCAATTTGGAATTAAAGTATACATGAGGGGTAACTTTACAAATTCCAAAACTTGAGGGCAAGTTTTGAAACTATTCAAGTCTTTTCATTTCATAACTTATGAGTTTAATGGTTCATTAAAATGAAGACTCTTCACTTTAATGTAACCTCTTATTCTTTAATAACACTTTTAAAAAAGTGACTCTTAAACATCCACAACTTGAGGACAAGTTATGGAGTCATAAAAACAATTTAATGAAAGAGACTCTTCATTTTGTGTAACCTATGGAACTTTTATGAGCTTTAAGATCCATAAATGTGACCTTTTATGTAACTTGAGGACAAGTTACAAAAAGAAACACATTTTATGAACTTCTTTTAGATTAATATGGATTGAAAACCACTAAAACACAATTTCTTTTTATTAATCTAATCTAACTCATAAATCAAGGAAACATAAAACTCTTGGTCATCCATAACTTGAAGACAGGTTATGGAGTCCATACAATTTCATTAAGATCAAGAATTATACTAACAAAACAATTTGCACATAATTCCTATGATCTAACAAAACTCACAAGCATGAACATTCATAATCAACAATTTTGAAGAACTTAGATAATCACATAAACGAAAACAAGTCTTGAAAATTTGACAATTATCATTTATTTGGATGAGAATAAACATTACCATAACATCAAAATCAAATTTTATGAACAAAAACACTTTGTGGTAATGATTCTAATCCAAAACAGGCCAAAAAAAATTTTCACTGAAGAGTCACCACCTCATGGTAAATTTTACCACCTCGTGGTGAACTGGCAGATTCCAAAAAACGATTTTTCTTGCAAATAGCATCAAGTATAATTGAAAACAAGCCTTGGCTCTGATACCACTGTTGGGTTTTGAGCATTCTAACACTCCTATGGTGTACATGCAACCCTAAATACCTTGGATCTATGTTTTCTCTATTATACATGCAAATATCAATTTTCCAAGGTATTGTTCTAACTAACATAATATAAAGTACACATAATATAAATTCTAGTAGAATTACATACCTCTTGTTTGGTGCTTGATTCCATGGAGCTCAAGAGCCTAGTGCCCCAAGTGTGACACCTCAAATGGTTCACACAACATCATGAACACTTGGAATAACTTGAGAGAAAGTAGAACACTTCTAAAATCGGTTTGCCCTCACTTGTTTCTCTAGTGGCCGATTTCTTCAATAATAAGATCATTATATAGTTAGTCACAATTAGGGTAAACCCTAATTGTCATGGCTTTCCATTTCCTTGGATCCATGGGTTCAAATACACCATGGAGCATCCATGGAGCATCCCATGGGTTTTAGCCCAACTTGATAATCCATGGAGCATTAGCCCACTATATAAGTATGGATGATTTACACAATCAACCCATATATTTAATTAGTCTTCTTTTGATCACTTAATTAATTCTAGATTAATTCTTGATCAATACTAATTAAATAATCTTATTAATATATTAGAACTTATAATATATTAATAAACCATAAGTGTTATTTCTCTCATTTTTGTCTATCCAAATGCATGATGTCATTCAACCCAAATAGACCATGCCGGGTCGGGTCAAGAATATACCAATTATAGTTATGGACTTAGACACTAATCCAACACATTTTGGGTCCTTATGAGCTAGTTAACCCATGCATGCACGTAAAGTTTGTAATTTTACGTGTTATATCGATCCTAGGAGGTCAGATCTGTGTTCTGGATGCA
Source organism: Lactuca virosa (assembly GCF_052849685.1). NCBI lineage: Eukaryota > Viridiplantae > Streptophyta > Magnoliopsida > Asterales > Asteraceae > Lactuca > Lactuca virosa. The sequence continues at coordinate 232,965,812 of NC_136434.1, read as the reverse complement.
TTATGCCCGACTGAAATCGACTGGATAGTCATGGACTTTGGGAGACTCGACGAGTCGTTCATATGACTCGGCGAGTTGGGTCATGGTTCCCCAACCTTTTCTGTTTTTGAACAATCTGGTTAGGTCTAGAAGAGGACTCAACAAGATGGACGTAAATATGGATTTGAAGATCAAAGAACTCGACGAGTTCAAGGATGAACTCGGCGAGTTCAAGGCAATGTCCCAAATTATATGAAGAAGAACTCGACGAGTTCAAGGAAGAACTCGGCGAGTCAAGGACTAAGCACTTCAACTTGTATGAAGCAAGACTCGACGAGTTCAAGGATGAGCTCGAGGAGTCATGAGCAAAAGGTCCCGATTCTATATGAAGGACAACTCGACGAGTTCTTGAAAGACTTGATGACTAGGATCGAAGTTCCGGTATTTTGTGGATTATGGAACTCGACGAGTTGGCGGACCAACTCGGCGAGCTGAGTCAACCAGATGTTGAGTTTGACCAAAAGTTGACTTTGACTGGGTGTTGACCTTGACTTTGACTTTGACCTAAGTTGACCCTTGAAAGGGTTAAGAGTAGGAAATGGTAATTAAGGAAGGTTGTTATGTGTAGTAGGTTAAGAGGAGTTGATCTCAGCATCAAGGACAGTTCAGACACTTCACGACATTAAGGGAGTTACCTTCCAGTAGAAGTGGGTCGAACGCACCAAGGTCGGCCCACTAGTAAGAGTTATAGTAGATATAATGGTCTTTATGATAATTATCTGGTATATTATTATCTGTTATGATTATGTGCTAGCCTTATATGATGTTATGTGATAATAGGGGGAATAGTCCCCATATCCGGTTGATAGGACCAAGGGGTAGGTCGGGCACCCCGGTATGCCTGAAAATATGATTATGTTATGCTTTTATATGGTAGTAGTAGGGGTGAAATAGTCTCCATAACTGGTTGAGATAAACCGGAGGGGTAGGTCGGACACCCCGGTATGTCTGACAGGGGTAGGTTAGGCACCCCGGTATGCCTAGCAGGCGTAGGTTAAGCACCCTGGTATGCTCAGTAGGGTAGGTCGGGCACCTAGATATGCCTGGCAGTATGTGCTATGTATGGTGTGTGGTATGATGGGGTAACTCACTATGCTTCGTGCTTACAGTTTTCAGTTTTGTTTTCAGGTACCTCTTCATCGAAGGGGAAGGAGCTGGCACGGTAGCAGCGCATCACACACACAGGATTTCCGTATTATGAGATTATTGGGATTGTACTCTGACATTATTACTATTTATATGATATGGTTTTGAGACATGTGATTATGGTTTTATGAAATAATGTGACTCGATGATGTTTTCTTACAAATGTTTTTCTAAACTGTTATATCAAAAAGGAAATTTTTGGTATTGAAAATTGGGATGTTACAACCTACCATCTTTCGACCAGGCACATGATCAACCAGGTTCCATACTTAGTTATCATACATGGACTGGATCTCGCTAACCATTTCCTCCTTCCACTTGGTAGCCTCATGGCCTACCATCGTTTTCTTGTAGTTAGCAGGTTCTTCCAAATTTACCAGTGTTCTATCACTGACAAATATGTCCCCATCTGCATTAATATAGAAACCATATAACTCAGGTAGCATGCTAACCCTACTGGATCGACGAAGAGGTAATAAATTGTTAATAGGGTTAACAGGATCTCATCCTCTAGCTGAGAGCTAGTCTTATTCAAGGTTCCTTCATTAGATGAATCTAGAATTTCTTCCAGTTCAATAGCACTCCCACTGTCCTCTTTGAATATGAGTTCTCTCTCTCTCTCTCTCTCTGTATATATATATATATATATATATATATATATATATATATGTGTGTGTGTGTGTGTGTATGTATATATATATATATATATATATATATATATATATATATATATATATATATATATATATATATATATATATATATATATATATATCACAAAAGACTCCTCTTCGAGCTACAAAGACCACATTCTCACTAGGTTAATAAAACAAGTATCCAAAGTGTTGGGTTTTAGTACACTACAACATCCTATGGTGCACATACAACCCTAAAAGCTTTGGATCTATGTTTTCTCTAATTATACATGCAATATCGTGTCTAAAGCTTTAAGCCTACAACTAACATACAATTGATATAAACAACATAGAATTGAGTTATAGAGTTACCTCTTTGTTGTAGCTTGTAGTTTTGGCCTTTAAGAACTTAGTGCCCCAAATGTTGCACCTCAAATGGTTCACAACACACCTAGGACAAAGGAGAACTTGAGAGAGAGGTTACTTGCACACAAAATCGGCTACCACTCTTCTTGGAATGCATGGGGGGCCCATTTTGGTGACTAATGGGTTCCTTTTATAGTGTGGCAAGGTCTAGGATTGCATTCATGCAAACCCTAATGCCCATGACCTTTCATATTACTTAGGCTCCATGGGTTAAACCTCCATGGACTACCATATTGATTTAGCCCATCCTAAATAACCATTGGCCCACACTATAAGAATCATTATTTACCAAATCAATCCCCATATATTTAATTAGTCTCTTTTGATCACAAAATTAATTCCAAATTAATTCTTGATCAATACTAATTAAATAATATGATTTCATATTAATATATTAGAACTTATAATATATTAATAAATCATAATTAGCTTCTTACTCAAGTATCCATCCTATCAAATTGTCCTGATGATATGCAACCCGAATGGACCATGCTACTCTCGGATCAAGTACATACAAATTATAGTTATGGGATTAGACACCTAATCCAACAGTCTCCCACTTGGATAAGTCTAATAACTATTATTGCAAGTACGACTCCAAAATCTCGACTAGCAATCGTAGCTCTTAAAAGTCGCTATCGAACTCTGACCTAGTCAATGACGCGTGCATTAGATAAGGAATCATATATTCCTCCATTCTAGATATTGTATGGACTGAGAAATGGATTATAATCATTCTCTCTGTCCATATGCTATATCCTGATTTCTGATTTATGACGACCAACTAATTGAACAAATCAAATCAATCCAGGCTTGGCCAAGCACTTAGGGGTGTCATCACTAAATCATCGAGGGGCCCACATATATCGCTTTTATCCCTCTAAGGGTAAAAGGAACGGATAAACTTCGACTCATTTGCTTGCTTGTACTTATTCATGAAATCACACACAACAATATGTTTTATAACACCAAGTTACTGGTGCGTTTACATATGTCAATGTGCAACCGACTTGTAAATTACAACTCACATTTCTTGGTTTCAAGAATATAAGATATTATCGTCTCACAATCACTCGTGATAAAATCCATGAAGTGATTCAGATGAACGTGGGTTGAATCCAATACTCGAATCTTATTCCAGGAGTACTCATGAACACTACAGCAAACTTGTGCTATGTATAAAACACCTAGACAAACTACAGACCCATACATGACAGTCTTGCCTCAATACCTACTTCCAAAGTATGATCGACTGTGGATGGTTTGAATAACCTAGTTATTCGAGAAGTAAAAACATGCAAAGTGAAACACAAGAATAATATTAATCCTATATGGCCCCAAAACTTTTGAGTGCCATATTGATTACTCATTATTCATTATATAATGTTTCGTATAATCAACTTAATACTTGAATTAGAACAATATTTGTCCCATGCTCCAAGCATGCACATTATGTTTATCTATGATCCTTACTTTGTGAAATAGATCAATTGACAATATTTCAATGATTCTCATTTCACAATTCCAAATCCTTACCGTAAATGTAACAATATCAAATTCTTGCCATTTTACTATAATCTGTTAGATTCTAAACTTATATGCAATGATCCTCTTGTAATGACTATGCACAAAAGTCACAGAGACTCGGTAACAGACATTACAAAGCATTCCAACGGAGAGCAATTCCATGGAAACAAAGTCTCAAATTCAAAGTACATTCCTTTGAACATCCTTCTTGCATTAAGTTTTCTAATCTTACATATATTTAAAGAATAACTTCCACTTATGGGAACATTTCCATATTCCCATTTTGACTATCACTTTGGAACAAGAGTTGCCTCTTTTCAGAATATGCCAATATGGTCCATCCATTTTTATACTTCCAACTACAAGCGACCAATCCTTGGCGGACCATAGATTGTCCTTAACATTTGTTAACCAATTTAGTCATATCCGGTTCTAGTCCTTTTTCCCTCTTAATGCCCTAGGCATTTGGAAAATTTAGAACGGATGAATATTATAGCACATGTAATCGATCCTATACCCGAAGCATACTGGACACGATTCATAAAGACATGATATTTGACCAGTCTTTTGCTACAATATTTCTATTTGCCATGTACTCATAATTCGAATTATGAAGAGGGATGCCGCAATCATAATCAAAATTTGAGAACACAATTAACATTTCCATATATGTAGAATTTCCTTATGTTGAACCATTCCAACATAGCATTCATATATATCCTTGACTAAATTTGATTAAAATCTCAATCTAAGCTTTTAGATTTGAACTGAAGTATGAATTTCTCTCCCTTAATTATAGCAAAACAACTTTTCAAACCCTGTAAATTCGCGATTTGAAACTCTTGTTTTCTATAATTAACATTGCTAACTTGCAACACCTACCATAATAATTATGCTCCCACTAGCACAATAATTATTATCTTACTAGCATAACACTTATGCTCCCACTAGCTTTGACATGTACCCAAAAATCAGTTGGACTTCTAGAAATCAATACTTGTTGACTTTCTTACCAAAGTTCAGATTTATGATACGAGATGCTTCGATAAGACTTTATCTAGGCTTCTGAAACTCATACAGCCTTCATTAGATAGCTCACATGTGTGTCTAAACAATTTTAGAACTTACAGCAATAAGTCTCAAATGTTTGGACATTTTCCATTTCTCACAATTCGAATTATGAAGAGGGATACCGTGATCATAGACGAATCTGAGAATGCAAATATAACAAATGCTATCTCCTTAAAATCTACTTAGTGAAAGTGTTTCCTCACAATCATTTTCATGAATTGGAGATAAACCTTATGACACTTAGAATTTATGGTATATGTGTTCCTATCCATGTGAATATGTCATAACCATAATCACAAGACAAGGTTAGTGACAAATCCAAACTCATATGGACTGAACTTGTTCAATCTTAATTTCTTGCCACCTGGCAGCACAAGGCCTGCCATTGCTTCCAGGTTGTTATGAAAACAATTGAGAACTCATAGAACTCACATGCATAGTCAACTTTTAACTGGAATGAGCATAGAAATAAGAATATGTCATCATGATAGGTTACAAACTCAAGTCGTGTGTTAGTGATTAACAATAGGTTTATTCTTGATTAGTTCTTGAAACTTGTCAAGATCTTTAAGACTCCCACTGACCTCTTGACATATAAGATTCTCTTGTCATGAACCATTCCTTGACAAACAAATATTCAAGAGTTAGTGTGTATTCTTATCAAGACAAACACTTCACACAATTGGTCTTAGTTGGTCTTTGTCTTATCCAAGACATCATAACTTACTAATTTCTAATGTACAAGAGTAAGAAACATTTTACTCTACATTTGATGAGTGTTTCAAACCTTCCTTAAGATTATGTCACTCAAGGTTATAATCCTGATTTTGGAGCGAAGTATGATTTATCTTCTTGATTCAACCATTTTAACAATTCACGATTCCTCTTCTTAGCCATACAAGTGCACTAAGATGTCCTTGGAGGATCAATTGTGATATGGTTTCATAATCACTAAGATAATCATGAAACACGATACTCAAGTACTCTCCCTTCTTCTCAGATTGGAGAAACTTTTATCTTTCTGTCTAATTTGATTCTTCTTATTCGTTCTGCTACACATTGAAATCTTTTCAACGATTCAGAATTATACTTAATCTTGTAAGTATAACGATATTTACTAACCTTTAGTAAGTTATAACGAATAGTTTTATCGTTCTTTGTGGTGGACCTGACCAACGCACAACCAAGTGTACCCGATCCTCTAGTCCTTCACTTGACCACATATACATGTAAACAAGGAATTAGTATTAATTTCTCAAAGATGAATTTCTCATTCATCACAAAATGCTAGTTGCATGATTCCAAGTTTCTATCCAACTGAAACTTGGTTAATGAGAATCTTTCCTTATTTGGTAAATTATGACACTACCGCAAACGAGAGAATCAAATCCATTTTCCAATATTTCCATCAATGGAAACGTATAAGCAACAATTTTCACAAATGCCATTATAAGGAAACTTAAAATAAGATAAATTTCAAAAAAATTTCTTTATTTATAAAAATTGTGGAAAACTTTTCGTTACAATGCAATTATATATGAAAACTATGTTGTTATCTATTCCTAAGCAATCTATCATAACTCTTAAGCAGCTTCTCAAAATTCTGATCATCGAACCATGCGATTGAAATCCATCTTTTCACAATCAGAATCAACTTACTCTTTCTTTAAGTTTCCTTTCATTCCTTTGATTCTATAAAACATCAAAATGTAATTACATTACAACATGTATTAAGAATCTCCAAGTAGGAACTTAATAGAGTTAGATAATGGACTTACCTGAAGCAGAGTCAAACTTTTTTTACTTTACCATATTTGGGATCTTACAGGTAAATATGGCAGCTTCACAACCAATGCCTCTTTTATTGGCAATAGAAACAAATGGACTCTTTGGGAATGGTACACGGGACTATCTCAGACTTAGCATTTCTCTTTAACATTTGGTCAAATGACTTGACCATGGCCGATCCCTTTCCATTGAGAAAAGAAAGCTTTTCTGGACTTCCAATGTTCCCATTGTCAATGTCCATGGAAGTTTGGGAAGTAGATCTTCCAATCAGATTTGCTTTACCAGTGCGCCAAATCATTGTTGATTCAGTAGCAACAAGCAAATAAGTAAGATCAATAAGGGTCATGTCATGTTTTGTCACATAGTAGTCCTTAATGAACTCACTATATGACTCAGGAAGTGACTGAAGAACCAAATCAGCAGCCAACTTCCTCGAGACACCCAACTCTCCCAGCCTGTCAAATATGCAACTTCATCTCCAAGACGTGAGCACATACAAACTTTCCTTACTGCCAATAGGGTTTTGAGTGACCTTGAACATGTGGGTTAAGGAGAATTATTGGAGGAGGTGGAGGAAGTGAAGTTCCACTACAGCACGAAGAAGGGATTAATCTTTCACCTTGGTCGTCTTATGGAATATCATCTTTATGAAGAAATCTTTTTCCAAAAGGATGAGCAAGACCATAGTTGTCAGAACTAGACATCTATAATGGGAGAAATTCAAGTTAGTTGATTTAAGTCCTTAATATAACACCCAAATGAAATATTAAGGCTAGGACCTAACACAATATTTTACCATTCGGAAGAGGGATGTCGTAATCCAATTGCAAAATATTTGAAGGTAGATAAATGGCAATTTACCAATTTGCACCATGAAAAACGAAATTGATTATTAAGTTTTAAATGGATTGAAATTCCTAGATCCTTTGAGATTCATTGAATTTTTCAATGGCATATTTAAATCTCGATTGTGCCCTTCAATATTGTGACTGGGATGTCAAGGATCACACACAACGTGTGAATAACCATGCAAATTAGCTTGGTACACCTAATGTTACAACCACCTAATCAATGTGCCAGTTAACCACACACACTCCATTAATCTATGATTAACATCAAGCTACCCTTTGCCACGCACTGTCTGTCCCAGATTAGTGTGTCGGTTAACCACGCACGCTCCACTAACGAGTTAAAAAGGTGCAAAGTGCAATTTCATGGGATAGCACCATATTCACATTTTCCTAAAGTAACTAAGATTAGGAATTTAATAAAAGTTTAGTTACTTTATAATTATCATTATACTTATAATGAGAATTAATGTCTTATCCTACCCGTTCGGCTAACGACCCTCCACCAGTCAAGGAAGCGGTGAGTAAGAGTGGACACCCATTAAACTGCCATTTTATAGGCAGTAACCTTATACCCCCTTATAGACCGACTTCGTGAATGAGGCCTACTAACAGTAAGACTGATTTATTCTTATACATATATATATATATATATATATATATATATAATTATTAAACTTATAATAATATAATAGTATAAGGGTTTGAATTTTAACTTTTAAAACTCTAGGGTTTAATTTGAAATTAAAGTATGCATAAGTGAAACTTTACAAATTCCAAAACTTGAGGGAAAGTTTTGAAACTTGTCAAAACTTTTGGTTTCCATAACTTATGAGTTTAATATGGTTTTTTATGAAAAACTTTTGAAGTTCCATAACTTGAGGACAAGTTATGGAAGACTTCAAAACCATTTAAAATGACTCTTAAAAATGAGACCTTTCATTTTCCATAACCTATGAGTTTTAATGACCTTTTTAAAAGAAAAACTTTTCATTTTCCATAACTTGAGGACAAGTTATGGATTTCATTAAAATCATTTAGATCATTATTTTAATTAACATAATAATCAAATAATACATACATGATCTAGTTAAACTCATAAGTCAAGATAATTCATATCAACCATTTTCTAGAAATTAGCCTATCATATAAACTAATATAATTCTTGAAACTATGACAATTATCTTTTATTTGGATGAGGATAATCATTACCATAGCAACAAAATCAAATTTTATGAACAAAAACATTTTGTGGTAATGATCCTAATCCAAAACATGCCAAAAAAACTGAAAATTTTGCCCACTAAACAGTCACCACCTCGTGGTAATTTTTACCACCTCGTGGTGATCAGGTAGATTCCAAAAGAACGATTTTTTCTTGCTTTAAAAAACAATAAGCATCAAGTATAATAGAAACCAACCCTAGGCTTTGATACAACTGAAGGGTTTTAGTATACTACAACATCCTATGGTGCACATACAACCCTAAAAGCTTTGGATCTATGTTTTCTCTAATTATACATGCAATATTGTTACCAAAGCTTTAAGCCTACAACTAACATAAAATTGATATAAACAACATAGAATTGAGTTATAGAGTTACCTATTTGTTGTAGCTTGTAGTTTTGGCCTTTAAGAACTTAGTGCCCCAAATGTTGCACCTCAAACGGTTCACAACACACCTAGGACAAAGGAGAACTTGAGAGAGAGGCTACTTGCACACAAAACCGACTACCGCTCTTCTTGGAATGCATGGGGGGCCCATTTTGGTGACAAATGGGTTCCTTTTATAGTGTGGCAAGGTCTAGGGTTACATTCATGCAAACTCTAATGCCCATGATCTTTCATATTACTTAGGCTCCATGGGTTAAACCTCCATGGACTATCCATGGACTACCATATTGATTTAGCCCATCCTAAATAACCATTGGCCCACACTATAAGAATCATTGATTTACCAAATCAATCCCCATATATTTAATTAGTCTCTTTTGATCACAAAATTAATTCCAAATTAATTCTTGATCAATACTAATTAAATAATATGATTTCATATTAATATATTAGAACTTATAATATATTAATAAATCATAAGTAACCTCTTACTCAAGTATCCATCCTATCAAATTGTCCTGATGATATGCAACCCGAATGGACCATGCTACTCTCGGGTCAAGTACATAGAAATTATAGTTATGGGCTTAGACACATAATCCAACACAAAGGACTTTTGTGGGTAGCCAATAAAATTAAACTTCTCAACTCTAGGCTCAAGTTTGTCATTAGTTTCTTATCTTACGAGAGCATAACAACCCCAGACCTTGATATGTGCGAGCGAGGATACTTTCCCTGTCCACTTCTCATTAGGTGTTTTTGCAACCTTCTTAGTGGGAATAAGATTTAGGATATAGGTAGTTGTTTTTAAGACGTACCCCCAAAACGATATAGGGAGAGAATCTCGACTCATCTTGGAACGAACCATGTCAAATAAGGTTCGATTACGCCTCTCAGATACACCATTAAGTTGTGGAGTTCTGGGAAGATTCAATTGTGAAACAATTCAACATTCCTTTAGATAATCATGAAACTTGATACTAAGATACTCTCCACCTCTTTCAAATTGAAGCATCTTTACCCTCCTACATAATTGATTCTCGACCCCGTGCTTAAACTCTTTGAACCTTTCAAAAGTTTCTGATTTATGTTTGATTAACTAGATATACCCATATTTGCTATAGTCATCCGTAAACACATAGTATCGTTTGGCATCCCTTGTAGCAGATTTGAAGGGCCCACACGCATCCGTATGGATAAGGTCCAACAATCCTTCACCTTTTTCACATGTTCTAGTGAAAGGTGATTTTTTCATCTTGCCTAAAAGAAGAGACTCGCATTCATCATTTGTACTTAAGTCAAATGATTCTAACACTCCATCCTTTTGGCTTAGGCGATAAATTTCTTGTTAATGTGGCCAAGACGACAATGCCACAAACATGCTTTGTCTACACCATTAGACGAATGAATATGGAATATACTATTTCCTAAGTTATCAACACACATCACAATTTGATATACACCATTACAAGGTAAAGCTTTGAACATAAAAAAAAACATTTTTTAAACATTAATCGGACCATTGTCATTATCAAATGAATATTGAAAACCTTCTCTAAACAATGCATTAAATGAAATAATGTGTCACACCCCCAAACCTGAACGGCGGAAACGTTCGGGGGCGGAGGACGTCATGTTTAGTATCATAGCAATTGAATAGTAAAGAAAGTACACACGACCATCATATACATAATTGAAAAGTTTACATGATTGTAGTATTACATGTTTGCAAAAGTCAATTACGATATGATATCCAAAAGATTAAACTAACGCCTGAGCGTAAGTCTTCAAAAGCAGTTGCTAACCTGGTTTAGCGATTTCCTGAGAATACATGTTATTTCAAAGAAAAGGTGTCAACATTTAAGTTGGTGAGTTCATAAGTAGTGTTTTGATAAAATGTATGCCATTCGAAAGTTCGTGTATGTTTTCCAGAAAAACCGATATTTTCAAATGAAAAGAGTTATGATTCGTTGTGTTGAAAATGAATGTATTAGATCCAGAAAATCCCATATTTTCCCTAATAGATGAGTTATGATTTGTTGTGTTGAAAATGAATGTATTAGATCCAGAAAATCCCATATTTTCCCTAATAGATGAGTTATGATTCGTTGTGTTGAAAATGAATGTATTAGATCCAGAAAATCCCATATTTTCCCTAATAGATGAGTTATGATTCGTTGTGTTGAAAATGAATGTATTAGATCCAGAAAATCCCATATTTTCCCTAATAGATGAGATGCAGTCTTAAATGACCAAGACTGTAACCTGTAAGCAAATATGCCATGCTTAGAAATGAAGATGTATAGTTTTATTATTAAGTAAAACTAGTTGTGGAAGTGTTTATCCTGAATTCTGAACATGTTGATAATACCCTATAATATAGTTATTACCCCCCAAGCATGATTGAGTTATGTATTACTACGTACATGAGTCATTGTTTCCGCTTGTTGTGAGTTCCTCATAACCATACTAGACGCAGTACCTAATGTTGACAATTGTCACCCCGGGGACTGTATCTAACAGTCAGGGTGCGGAGTCGTCAGCCCCGTATAGATCTATACACACTTGTCACGCTCTCCCTCCAGGAGACTCTGGTTATAGGTGGGGACTTTCGTTTGGTACAAACAAAGCCATATGACATCACATGATTTCTAACAACAAGTTCACGAGTAATATGATGAAAAATCGTTTATATGAAATGATTTCCTTTTCTACCGTGTTATAAAGGCATAATGATGAGTTGAGTTTTCTTGTAAAAGCATCATGTTATAGTTGAAATGGTTACCCTTGATATGATGTAGTATGCAAACGTATAAATAAAACATATTTCTATTTATAAAACATATTGTATCCCAAGAGGGTAAAGTTGTGCTGTGAGGTGTTTTGCATGATAACAACTTCATAGGATAGTTAAAATAACAGTACGAAAAGTATAGTAAAAGATTGGTGTTTCACACGATTTTAACCGTGTGTTTACTTGTATTCCCCCCCCCCCCCTTAAAAGTGTTTCAAAAGCATTTAAAAAGCATTTAAAGTGTGGTTGTAGGGGTATGAACTCACTTGATTGAAGTGGTTGCTTTGAAGTAGTCGAGAGAAGAATCGAGCAGAACTTCGACTAGAGAGAGTTGAAATCTCAGGATTCCCGGGGATCTCGGGAGTGTAGAACTTCCTTCGGGACTCAAGTATGAAAAAAAACCAGGGCTTCGGGAAGGCTTCTCAGGGTTATCACGTAGAGTAACGGCACTTAGATGGAAAGAGATGAGCACCAAACCCGGCACCCTTAAGCTTCTATTTATAGGGGGTATTTTGAGAATTCACGTCGTGAGCATGGGTGGCTCACATCGTGAGCTCGACCAGGTCTCCTCCCGTAGACTTGACAACTCGTTGATAGGCTCTGGAACCCATCAGTCACAGACTCACGTCGTGAGTCTGTTTCCCTCACGTCGTGAGGCTGAGTCAGCTTCGGGTTTTGTGTCCCGAACTTGTAAAATCTGTAACCTTTGGGTACGAGCTCCGATTTCAACATTCTTTATATGCACGCGTAGGTGTGAAAAGGCTCTACAACTTTCGTTTAGACTCTGTCGGCTAATTTTGACTTTATTTTTATTATATTATTTTTAACAGGTCGGACCTGGAAAAGTCCGTTTAAATTCCATAGCTCCTTCATCGGGTGTCCATTTTCGTCAGACTTTTTACTGTTGTACTCCTATTGTCGGGGTCTTCAACTTTCGTTTAGGTTGTGTCGGCTAAAGACCGCTCGATCTCTATTTCGAGTTTTTAGTTGTCTACTGCTAGGTCAGAAACTTCGAAAAATCGTAACTTCCTCATATGAAGTCAGATTTGGGCGTTCTTTTTATGTATGTTCACAGTTTTGGGATATCTACGACTTTCATTTAGACACCTAAGGTTGAAAAGTATTTTATTGAAATTTCTCGTTTTATGCTTAATAGTGTTTTACCGGTATTGTCGCGTATCTTCGATCAGTCATAACTTCTTCGTTATAACTCGGATTTTAGTGTTCTTTATATTTTTGGAAACCTAGTTACGATATCTACCACTTAGTATACTCAATTATGGTTACTGAACTAATTTATTTTTGACCTAATTTTGCTGGTGTTATATTATCCCCTCGTTAGAGAGAATTTCGTCCCGAAATTCGCATTTTGACTGGGACTTCAATCGTTGAGGAAAGATGTGTGTACTTCTGTTCCATTTGATCTTCTTGTTCTCTAGTGAATCCAGATCCTAGCGTGGGTGTTCCAGCGGATCTTCATTATTTTGTCTATTGTTTTGATCGGTAGAGGTCGTGTGGATTTGGGTTTATTTGTCTATGTTCATCTAAATGTTAGTATTGATTACTCGTAATACAGGTCGGCTTTGTCTTGAACTTCATAGTTGAATTCATACCTGGTCCGTCTATCATCGCTTTGTGTATACCATTCGCATACACACTTTGTAGTGATAGGTTAACCGTAACCATTCCTAGCCTCTTCGTTTGAGCTTGACTCGTCGTGCGTGTGCTATTCCTAAATAGTCTGTCGGTAATACTTCGGGAAGGTTGAAAAGGATATAGTACTCCCTCATATGAGTGCTACGGGATTTTGAAACTAGAAACGATTTGGGAGTTGTGTCGGGTTTGTCGTTATAAATCGATAGAGTTTTGTTAGCCAACGGTGAAAGTGAAGGGTCTTTTCATAGCACATGCAATTGGCATGGTGAAGACCAAGCCAATCCATTTCTAGTAGCTATTTGGGAACTTCTTATCGTAATAATTGTGAAGTTGATCAGGACAAGTGTTCGTTAGTGGGATAGTGCATTCAACATATGTGTTTTCAGTGCTTTTAGTCTATCTTTGTTATTACTACTATGAAGGTTTTGCTTAATGATTGGGGTGTTTGTTTGAGTAGATTTTTAAATTTTTGACTCACGGAACTCCTCTCTGCTCTTATTATCAAATGGAATGCATGTAAATGAGTTATCGAGGAGAAATGTACCCGGAATAACCGTGGGGTCTGCAATAGCTTCCTCTTGGCCCATTGCAAATACTCGGCCTCCTCCACCAGCATTCCTGTTGCTTGCCTTCGGGCAATCCCTTCGGAAGTGCCCCGCTACTCCGCACTCATAACAAGTACAGTCTACTCCCATATTTGCAGCTGGAGCGGCTGGTTGGGTTGGTTCCCTGCAGTAGCGGACGGTGTGTCCCTTAATATTGCACCTAGTGCAATGCATTTCACGGTAGGGTCCGTGATGATGAAAGTTGCATCGGTTGCACTTAGGCTGGTTGCCGTTGTACGGCCTTGTGGGTGTGGGGGTGGTACGGACAGTAACAGCGTGAGCTGTCACTAACTGTTGCCTCTTGGGGTTCTCCTGCATGGTTTCCCCCTTTCTCTTATTCCAAGGTTTCCTTCGGTCCTCTATATCCTTCGGTGGCTCCGAGACAGTGGTAATAGTACCCTCTTTAACACCGTTATCAATCAATCGTTGAGCCAAGCGCTTCGCGCTGTTGAATGTTATTGGGTTGGAGGCCAAGACATGTCCTTGAATCTGGGGTGACAACCCCCAGATGTATCTTTCCACTTTCTTCGGCTCCGGGTTGACCATTCCCGGGCCAAGGGCTGACAAATCACTGAACCTGGCCGTGTAGGCGGCTAGGTCAGAACCAACCATTTTCAGGTTCCATAGCTCCTGCTCCAGTTTTTGAATTTCGCCCCTCGGGCAGTATTCTTCCAATAGTAGGACCTTCAAGTCCTCCCAGCTCATGGTGTTGGCGACTGGAAGAGACACATATTTCACATGGCCCTTCCACCACGTGAGGGCTCGCTCTGTGAAGGTACAAGCAGCAAACTTGACCTTGCTTGTTTCTTGGCATGAACAGATTTCAAAGACCGTCTCGGTCTTTTCAAACCATTGCATAAGAGCAATGACTCCTCCAGTGCCGTTGAACATTTTTGGATTGGCGTTTGAGAATTCTTTGTAGGTGCATTCCCTAACATGACCATGACCAGTGCCATGGTTCTGATGGTTGGTACTACTCCCGCTCCCTCCGGCTCCATTAGAGTTTATTTGGGATAGCGCAGCTGCTACTGCTGCGGTGATGGCAGCCTGAACCATAGCGGGATCGTAAGTTGGAGGTGGTGGTGGCGGTGTTGGTGTCGTATTTCGGCGTGCTGACCTACGAGGAGGCATCTAGCTGCCAAAGAAATAACAATGAAGACAATAAGTCTTTGATTGATTGAGAGTCGTGTGTTAATGAGTTAGCCATTTTCAACATTTCATGAATTAGGTTCGACCTAAACAAGGTTCTCGATTTTGATTCATAATAAGAGTTTATAGATAAACTTATGAATTCGAGTGGTATGCAAAGAATTAACACACAAAAGAAGTACTTCCTTATATATTAAACATATATTTGGTTACATTCCAAAGTCAGGAAAATTTTGAGCTTTCTAAAGGTCTCCGCTTACAAAAGTTAGAGAAAAGTAAGACTTTTAGCCGAGATCCTATTTTATAACAAAATTTTGGGAGTCGAGCAAGTACTACCTAGAGTACATACTAAGGTTATTCCACAAACCAACAGAAAGAGCGAGTAAAGTATCCTCTACTGGTGGCGGGAACTGTTCTGCTGAGCCTTTTGGCCTGCTAACTGACGTTCCATCTCAAGCAAACGCATTTCATAACTTGCCTGGCGTGCTCTAAGTTCCCAGACTTCAGTTTGAGTTTCAGTTAGCTCTCTCTGCCAAGCTTCATTTTGATTTACTATCCTACCATGAGCTAATCCTAACTGTCGGATGCGAACTGTATTGACTCCAGTGTTCGCATCATTCTCCTCAGTTTGATGCATGGTTGTCCTTCCTCGTTCATCAATGCGAGCAATTCGGCAAACCAATATAGGAAGGACTCTGTCTGCTGAGCCTCCCTCGCTCAGATTGTAGAAGCTTCGGTCTCCATTGTATGGAAGGGGTTGACCCTGTTCGCGACTCCACCTATTCAGTTTGGTTGCCCATAGAGGTGTCGGGCCATGAAATTCCGGTCGAGGGTTAGGATTTTGAATTTGAGCCGCTAAGGGTAGGTTATTGTCCTCGGGATCTGGGTCTGAGTCTTCTTGCATTTCTTCTTCTGGATCATTCTCTACCCAACCCCCACTGTCTTGGTTCGGGTAGTAGGGATCCCCTTGTAGATGGAATCTGGCCATTACGTCTGTACGAGAATAGGGATATAAGAATTGTCTAGAACTAAGGCACATAAGGTTGAACATCAAAGTTAAACTATTGTATGCATAAAATACTCCTATAGTATTCTAAATGTTATGTTTGATTCTAAGGTTTATAAGTTTGGTAAGTTTTAGACATGTTGTCCACTGTAGCTATCCCCTGTCATATGCTGGTCGGCTCTCGGATAAATATAGTTGATCAGGCTATATTCATCCCAGTCCCGATTACATATTCCAAGGCATACCTATATTGCACAACTCATCTATAATACTTCTATATTTTTTTCATTATGATACTGACCCTGTTATATGATGTATGCATGTATACTTTATAAAAATTTGATTTTAAAAGTATAACTCTCAGTCAGAGTGTTTTTGCCCAGTTGTGTTTATAGTTGTATATCAAAAATAAATGGTTTTGATATACTTAGTTCACTATAAACAATGCTCTGATACCAATCTGTCACACCCCCAAACCTGAACGGCGGAAACGTTCGGGGGCAGAGGACGTCATGTTCAGTATCATAACAATTGAATAGTAAAGAAAGTACACACGACCATCATATACATAATTGAAAAGTTTGCATGATTGTAGTATTACATGTTTGCAAAAGTCAATTACAATATGATATCCAAAAGATTAAACTAACGCCTGAGCGTAAGTCTTCAGAAGCAGTTGCTAACCTGGTTTAGCGATTTCTTGAGAATACAAGTTATTTCAAAGAAAAAGTGTCAACATTTAAGTTGGTGAGTTCATAAGTAGTGTTTTGATAAAATGTATGCCATTCGAAAGTTCGTGTATGTTTTCCAGAAAAACCGATATTTTCAAATGAAAAGAGTTATGATTCGTTGTGTTGAAAATGAATGTATTAGATCCAGAAAATCCCATATTTTCCCTAATAGATGAGTTATGATTCGTTGTGTTTAAAATGAATGTATTAGATCCAGAAAATCCCATATTTTCCCTAATAGATGAGTTATGATTCGTTGTGTTGAAAATGAATGTATTAGATCCAGAAAATCCCATATTTTCCCTAATAGATGAGTTATGATTCGTTGTGTTGAAAATGAATGTATTAGATCCAGAAAATCCCATATTTTCCCTAATATATGAGATGCAGTCTTAAATGACCAAGACTGTAACCTGTAAGCAAATATGCCATGCTTAGAAATGAAGATGTATAGTTTTATTATTAAGTAAAACTAGTTGTGGAAGTGTTTATCCTGAATTCTGAACATGCTGATATGTAACATACACATTTTGAAATCGTGTGATGTAATTTGAAAAGTTAAAAATATTATGAAATAATATGTGAAATTGAGTGTTGAGTTCTAACAGATAGTTTTTACTAGAAATGAAGTAAAACTATGTTTAGAATCACTCATAAATTATTGGAAGTCTTATGAGATTCCAATTAAAAGCCAAATAGTGAAATTTAGCGAAAATATAAAATTTGAAATAAGTAAAATTTTATTATTGAAAGTTGTAGATAATATCGTTAGAAACATGTAGGCGAAAACCTCATCGAAATCCGAGTTATAACGAAGAAGTTATGACCAATCGAAGATCCGCGATAAAACCGGCACGGTGCCGAATGACGTAAAAAGTGAGTTTTTGATAAACTACTTTTTAGCCTTAGTGATCTAAATGAAAGTCGTAGTATTCGTTAAACCGAGAATTTTGATAAAAAGAACGCCAAAATCTGACTTCGTATGATAAGTTATGATTTTTACAAGTTTCAGCTTAGCAGTAGACAGCTAAAAACTCGAATTTTTGATCAAGTGATTTTTAGCCGACACAACCTAAACGAGAATCGAAGGTCTCATCATTAGTAGTACAACGGTAAAAAGTCTGACGAAAACGGACGTCGGATGAAGAAGTTATGAATTTTTAACGGATTTACCAGTCCCGGTCTGTTAAAAATAATAATATAAAAATAGAAGTCAAAATTTTCCGACGAAGTCTAAACGAAAGTTCTAGAGCATAATTTTCTCTACGCGTGCATATAAAGAACGTCAAAAACGGAGCCCGTATGCAAAAGTTACGGATTTTAGAAGGTCGGGGCACAATTCCCGAGAATCTCGCATGGAAAAGGCCGACGTCGAT
Source organism: Lactuca virosa (assembly GCF_052849685.1). Classification (NCBI taxonomy): domain Eukaryota; kingdom Viridiplantae; phylum Streptophyta; class Magnoliopsida; order Asterales; family Asteraceae; genus Lactuca; species Lactuca virosa. The sequence goes on along the minus strand of NC_136434.1, from coordinate 232,947,401 downwards.
GAGTCACCCTCGCCTGGATCCGACACGTGCAGCCCTCTGTTTGGACCGAACTTCGGTCAGGTCACCTTCCGACGCGTCTTTTGGCGTCCGAGGCGACGTCTAAGACGTCTCCTAAGACGCCTTGTCGTGTCCTTCGCATTTGGCTGCCACCGAGCTGCTTGCTGCTGACTCTTCTAGGCCAACCCTCGCAGCCCTTCCCTATAAATAGAAGGCTGCGAGCCTTCTCGGGGAGATTTCAAAAATTACCATTTTTCACCCATTTTTCAAGATTTTTATTATTTCCACCTCCCCCGAAGCCCCGGTATTATTTTTAAAGCCCAGAATACGTTCCGAAGTGCCCGGAGAGCCCGAGAAATTATTCTTTTCGGTTTGAAGCTCTACCTTTTTAGAGCCCGGTTTTTAGCTAATTCTCCCGGTTTTCAAGAAAACTCCTGGTTTTCAACGACAAAAGTCATATTTAGAGCCGAAATGCTGCCCAAATTATTATTTTGACCCCCGGTTAATTCAAGGTGAGTTTAATATATAGGAACAATTGTATGTTATGTTTTATATGTGCTATGTGCTTTTCGGTGTTATTATTCCGGGTTATTTTCCCATGTTATTTTTATTTCTGCTATTTATGATAGCAAAGCTATACCTTTGACCATGTGATCAGTTTAAGAACTCAGATTCACGGTGGTACTGGTATGTAGCCTCTGGCCATGTAGAGCATGTCCCCCAGTAAGTGAATGACTCTATTCTATGGCATTGGCAGAAGGTTAGACAGGGTGTACGTAGCCTCTGGCCATGTAGAGCATGTCTCCGTAAGAGAATGACTTCTATTCTATGGCATTGGCAGAAGGTTAGACAGGGCGTGAAAACCTGAAATCTACCTTAATGTTAATCAAAAATTGTTTGTCTTCAGTGCCATTTGGGCTGAAGCGTTATTGATGTTTATCAAGTATTGAAATTGTTATATCTCATTGATTGTATATCTTTGAATCGAGTCATTGATTGATATGGAAAGCTTATCACACTATGCCTTTGTTGTTCCTTGCTCCTATTTGTTTCTGCCATATTGGTATATATATGGCATAACGTTATATTGTATCTATTATTGAACTCACTAAGCGTTATCGCTTACCCCTCCCAATGTTTTAACATAATGCAGGCAATAAGCACCCAGTATAGTTGGAAGACTTAGAATAGTTGTAATATTATTTTTTTTATTTTGGTTTAGGTTTGTATAGATTTACAATATCCTGGGTAGTTGTCACACCCCAAAACCGGAACGGCGGAATCGTTCGGGGGTGGAGGACGTCATGTACAGTATCACAACAATGCAAAGTAGTAAACAAGCAACAACATCATCCATTGCATTAATAATATAATTTCATACAAGTGTGTTATGTTGAGTTATATAGACACCAAAAATATACATCAAAATAAAAGATGAGTCTTGAACGAGCTCCATCTTCTCAAAAACCTGGCTCCGGTACCTGTGTACTGGTGACCTGAGAATACAAGTTATTTTGAAAGAGTTTATCAGCTTTAAAGCTGGTGAGATCATAAGTATATTAGTGTCTGTATTTGTATGAAAGTGTTTGTAAGTTTTGTAATGTATAAGTTTTGTAAAAGTTTGTAATTGTTTGAACTCTCCTAGAAAACCCTATGTTTCCTACTAAAAGTAGCCTTCTACCAAGGCATCTAGTATCTGTGTGTGTGTCTCTTGTAAAAGTGTGTATTTTCCCAAATCTGACTATCATTAACCAAAAATATAGTTCTTACATTATTGTTTATTGTGTGAATATCACAAAGTAAATGTAAAGGGAAAATGAAATAGTATTGTAGTGTTGTATTAAGTAACTACTGTTGTACTAACTACTTTAAACTAATTGTTATTTAAAGTACCATGTGATCGGCCTGTATCCTGCTACCGACTCTATAGTAAAACGAAGATGTAAGACGTCGTAAGAAATGACGTTTGGCACCCGTAGACTTGCAAGTCCCACTGTAGCGAGCAGCAAGGTGTAGGATAGTCAATCCAGTATAGATCTATACACAAACTCATACGCTCCCCAATTAAGGAGATTCTGGATACAAAATGGGTCATGACAGATAGTGCCATGTCCCCCATTAAGTGGCTCACATAACTGTATGTAATGTATATGTATATATATATATATATGTGCTAGTTGTATTGTGTGTTCTTTCTCTGTCTAGCCTGTATGTTTTGTTTCTCATCACTGTGTATTATCTTTGTTTCTCATCACTATGTATTATGTTTGTTTCTCATCACTATGTATTATGTTTGTTTCTCATCACTATGTATTATGTTTTTTTCTCATCACTATGTATTATGTTTGTTTCTCATTACTATGTATTACTCATGAATGAACTGACTCATTGTATGTTTCATTGTTTTAGTAATAGTATCTTCCTAAACTATACCTATTATAGTTTACTAGTAATGTTGTTTGTGTATATGAACAGGTTTGTATACCTTTGATAGCCAAAGGCATTGGACTGAATGAAATAAATAACCTTTTATGTCTATATATGTATACATGATATATACCTAATATTTAGACGACATTCGGATGAATAACCGATACCCTAAGGCCACATCCAAACAAGGAAAAGGGAATAAGGTGAGCTAGCCTTCCTAAGTCCTTTAAACATTACTTATATAACTATACATATATAGGCATGCATTTGTCAATATAACAGAATATAAGTTTAAAAGAGTTTAATAAAAGTATTTGATATGTAAAAGAGTTTGTAAAACAGTTTGAAGTAAAACAGTTTGATACACACAGTTTGAAAAGTAAGAAGTCCACTTGTTTGGTAGTTATTAATCACATGTGATTGATATAATAACTATAATAATTCAACTTGTATTCCCCCCCCATAAAAGCATTTAAAAACATTTAAAATGTTAATTAAGGGGTATGAACTCACCTGTAGTGAGTGGTTTGGATGAACTGATGATATAGGATTGTTAGGTGTCAAGTGAAGACTTGTACACACACAATGATCCTAGTTAACATATAATAACACATATATGTATCCAATTAGTCTTTAAACAACTAATTAATAAAGTTAAGACATTCTAGGGCATGAAAAACACCTTATATAAGTGTTATAAGCGCTAAGGATTGCATCTAAGTGTTGTAGGACATTGCTATTGAGCTTAAGGTTCAAGGGAACCCCTTATTTGAGTTTACGGTTTTATGACCATAACTCATTGAGTTTACGGTCGTAAACCCATGATTTTACGGCCGTAAACTCATGCTTCTTTGACCATGTGTTGTTTTGAAGCTCTACAAGTCCTTAGAAGCATTTCTACTTGAAGTATAAGCCTATGGAAGTGATTAGGGCACCATTTCACTCCTAAATGGAGTTTACGGTCCTTAGACCATTTTCCTTTGGGTTTACGGCCGTAAACCCATATGGTTTATGGTCTTTTGATGTTTTCAAGTGCTAAGCTCATCAAGGAAAGGATCTATGCTAGTTTCCAAGGCTTAGAAGGGACTAGGGCACACTTTGGTACCCTTTATAGGGTTGACGGTCCAAGAACATCTTGGACCGTAAACACCTTTGATCTTGACATTCTTGGGTGTTTTCTTGATGTATGGAAGTGTAACAAGCCTTATTATACTCTAGGATAGAAGTACTTACAAGATAGAGGCTTGAAAAGGTGCTAAAAGTCCAAGAACACTAGTGTGTGTTCTTGGTGTTCTTGGTGAAACTTGAAGATCTAACCTTTTGGAATGATTTCATGGATGGAAGTGTGTTAAATCACTAGATTAAGTAATATATCAACTTAATAGGGCTAGAAACACTTACAAGTTGAAGATCTTGAAGAATTTGTTGGATGATACTTGAGAGAGAATTGAGTTTGGATCTTGTGTTTGTGAAAAATGGTAATAAATGACTAAGTGTCATATATATACCCCCAATTTAGGGTTTACGGCCGTAAACACCCTTGTTTAGGCCGTAAACGCCAAACTTTTGGAGCTTTGGGGTATTATTGTTGCACAATGCACCCTAGAGCATCCTCTCTCCTCGTATCTCCTGAAGTGCTAATCCTAAAATACTCAAACTTATTCCAAAAAGCTTGAAAATTAGCAGAAACAGTTCTGACTTCTATTGAATTGAAATGTTGTACTGAATAGAAATTTCGGGTTGTCACATCATCCCCCCCTTAGAAGGAATTTCGTCCCGAAATTAGAGTTTAAGCAAATAAGTAGTTACAAATAACTAAGTAAAAAGAAGAGGATATTTCATTTTCATCTGATCCTCTCGCTCCCAAGTGAATTCAGGTCCTCCCTTGGCGTTCCAGCGAACCTTCACTATCGGGATACGGCTTTGTTTCGTTTGCTTGACCTCCCGGTCCATGATCTCTACTGGTTCTTCCATGAAGTTAAGGCTCTAGTTGATCTCGATCTCGTCGAGTGGGATTACAAGAGTCTCGTCGGACAGACACTTTTTCAAGTTCGAGACGTGGAAAGTAGAATGTACGTTACTGAGCTCGCGTGGTAAGTTAAGTTTGTAAGCTACAGGGCTGATTCTTGCGAGAATCTCGAAAGGCCCTATGTACCTTGGATTTAGCTTTCCACGCTTTCCGAAGCGTATCAAGCCCTTCCAGGGTGAGACCTTCAATAGAACACGGTCGCCCACCTGGAATTCCAACGGTTTCCTTCGTTTATCAGCGTAGCTTTTCTGTCGGTCTCTGGAGGCTTTCAATCGTTCACGAATCTGAACGATCTTCTCTGTCGTTTCCCGAATGATCTCCGGACCTGAATTCGTCCTTTAGATAACTGGGTATCACCCACCTCAGCCCAGCACATAGGGATCTGCACTTTCGGCCATAGAGGGCCTCGAACGGAGCAGCCTTTATGCTCGTGTGATAACTATTGTTGTAGGAACATTTGACAAGGGGTAAATGAGTATCCCATGCTTTCCCAAAATCGATCACACAGGCTCGCAGCATATCTTCCAAGGTTTGGATAGTCCTCTCACTTTGCCCGTCTGTCTGTGGATGGTAGGTTGTACTCATGTCCAACCTAGCTCCTAGGGAACTTTGTAACGACTGCCAGAACCTCGAAGTGAATCTACTATCTCTGTCTGAGATAATGGATATGGGAACACCGTGCAGTCGTACAATCTCCCTAATGTAAGTTCTTGTAAGTTTCTCCATCTTGTCTGTATCTTTGATAGGCAAGAAGTGTGCGGATTTGGTCAATCTATCGACGATGACCCATATGGTATCAAGTCCACCCGTTGTCTTGGGCAACTTGGTTATGAAATTCATAGTGATCCGCTCCCACTTCCATTCCGGTATCTCAGGCTATTGCAAAAGACCTGAGGGTTTCTGGTATTCGACCTTGACCTTGGCGCAAGTAAGGCATTTAATCACGAAGGTAGCAATCTCTGCTTTCATGTTAGGCCACCAGTATAGCTTTTTAAGATCCAGATACATCTTATCTGAACCTGGGTGGACGAAATAACGAGTGTTGTGCGCCTCGTTCATGACCAAGTCTCTGAAACCACCAAGTTTCGGGGTCTAGATCCGATCCATGAGATAATAAGCTCCTCCACCCTTAACCTCCAAGTTCTTATCCATTCCTCTCAGGGAGTCACCTGCCACATTTTCAGGTTTCAAAGCGTCGAGCTGAGCCTCCTTAATTTGTGTGGACAAGTGTGAATGGATAGTCATAGTCAATGATTTGACTCTACGACCAGAATATTCTTTCCGACTTAGGGCCTCAGCTACTACGTTGGCTTTACCCGGATGATAACGAATTTCGCATTCGTAATCACTGAGTAGCTCGACCCACCGTCGTTGTCTCATGTTGAGCTCCTTCTGGTCGAATATGTGTTGTAGGCTCTTGTGGTCTGTAAAGATAGTGCTCTTTGTACCGTACAGGTAGTGTCTCCAGATCTTCAGAGCAAACACAACTGCTCCTAGTTTAAGATCGTGGGTAGTGTAGTTGACCTCATGTGTCTTTAGCTGTCTCAAGGCATAGGCGATGACCTTACCTCGCTGCATCAGAACACATCCAAGTCCTTGATTTGACGCATCGCAATAGACAACGAAGTCTTCTATCCCTTCGGGGAGGGATAGTATTGGTGCGGTGCACAAGGCTCTTTTGAGTGTTTGGAACGCTCTCTCCTGTTTCTCTTCCCAGTCAAAGGCCACGCCCTTCTGGGTCAGTGTCGTAAGAGGTTTCGCAATGCGGGAGAAGTTCTGAATGAACCTGCGATAGTAGCCAGCGAGACCTAGAAATTGACAAATTTCTGTAGGCGTCTTCGGTGCTGACCAGTTCTCAATGGCTTTAATTTTGGAAGGGTCCACGTGTATTCCCTCTTCGCTAATCACGTGCCCTAAGAATTCGACTCGTCGGATCCAAAATTCGCATTTTGAGAACTTCGCATATAGCTTCTCCGCACGCAGGGTTTCTAAGACTAGTCGCAGATGTTGACTATGCTCCTCCTCACTACGAGAGTAGATAAGTATGCCATCGATGAAGACGATGACGAACTGATCCAAGTAAGGACGACACGCCCTATTCATTAAGTCCATGAACACTGCGGGCGCGTTTGTTAATCCGAACGGCATCACTACGAATTTGTAGTGCCCATAACGAGTTCGGAAGGCTGTCTTCGGAACATCCTCCCCTAGCACTCGTAGTTGGTGATATCCGGACCTTAAGTCGCTTTTTGAAAAGAAGTTCGCCCCTTGAAGTTGATCGAACAAATCGTCAATCTGAGGCAAAGGATAACGACTTTTGATGGTCAGTTTGTTGAGCTCCCTGTAGTCGATGCACATATGAAACGATCCGTCTTTCTTCTTGACGAACAAGACTGGAGCTCCCCAGTGTGAGAAGCTTGGTCTTATAAAGCCCTTGCTGAGTAGTTCGTTAAGTTGACAGGACAGTTCTTGCATCTTTGCAGGTGCTAGACGATAGGGCGATTTGGCTACGGGGGTAGCCCCTGGAACTAAGTCGATTCTGAACTCGACTAGACGTTGCGGAGGTAATCCTGGGAGTTCTTCTGGAAAGATGTCGGGAAAGTCGCGTACTACTGGAATGTTCTGAATGTCTTTAGTTTCTTGACTCACATCGACCACATGAGCAAGGAATGCACGACATTCCTTTCGCAAGAATTTCTGAGCTTGAATGCTCGAGATGATACGGAGTTTCGTGTCGGGTTTGTCGCCATACACTACTAGAGTTTCGCCAGACGACAGATTAAGGCGTACAGCCTTTGCGTAACACATGATGTCGGCACGATGAAGACTCAACCAATCCATGCCGATGATGACGTCGAAACTTTTAATTGAGACCGGCATGAGATCGATTGAAAAAGAATGGCCATCTAAAGTTAGGGTACACTCTATGTATATATTGCTAGTGCTCTCTGTCTTTCCATTAGCCATTTCTACAATGAACGGTTCTTTAAGTGTTTGTGATTTTTGCTTAAGTAAATGAGCAAATTTTTGATTCACGAAACTCCTCTCCGCTCCACTATCAAACAGAATCCATGCATATGAGTTATCGAGGAGAAACGTACCAGTGACCACTGTGGGGTCGGCAACCGCTTCCTCGTGGCCTATGGCCAGAACTCTTACCACTCCACCGGCATTCCCTGCCTTCGGGCAGTTCCTTTTGTAGTGGCCCACCTCGCCACAACCGTAGCAAGTTTGGCTCACACCAGCGCCGGGGATTTGGGTGATTGGCCTAGCCGGAGCTTTGCAGAAACGGGCAGTGTGCCCCTTCCTGTTGCAGTTCAAACACTGCATTTCCCGGCAGGCTCCTACGTGGTGGAAGTTGCACTTGTTGCACTTGGGCAATCTTCCAGCGTACTGCTTTACCTGAGCAGCAGCGGCAGGTGCTATCGTAGCATGTACTGCCACGTCCTGCTGCTTTTTGGCAGCCTTTGTCTTCTTTTTGTCATCCCAAAACTTCCGCTTGGAATCAGCGGTTCTGGCGGGTTCTGAGATGGTCAGGGTTGTTGTTGCGGCCGGGGTACGAACCCCATGGTCTATGAGCCGCTGTGCCAATCGTTTGGCACTATCAAATGTAGTGGGGTGTGATGCCAAAACATTTCCCTGGTATGGTGGCATCAGCCTCCATATATATCTCTCGATTTTCTTTCCCTCAGTATGAACCATGTTGGGACAGAGGGCCACCAGTTCACAGAATCTGGCAGTGTAGGCGACTACGTTGGAGCCCTTCATGGTTAAGCTCCACAGCTCTTCCTCCAGCTTCTGAATCTCGCCCCTCGGGCAGTACTCCTCAATCATGAGGTCTTTCAAAGTTTCCCAGCCCATAGCATTAGCCACTATTAGAGATAGTGACTTAACATGGCTATTCCACCATGTTAGGGCTTTTACTTCAAAGGTGCAAGCAGCAAACTTGACCTTGCTCTCCTCTGGACAGGAGCAGATTTCGAAAACCGATTCGGTTTTCTCGAACCATTGCGAGAGGGCAATGACTCCGCCAGTCCCTTTGAAGGACAATGGCTTGCAGTTGGTGAAGTCCTTGTAGGAGCACTCTTTCAAGCGCACAGGGATTTCACCATGAGTAGATAGGACAGGGGTTCCTCCTCCAGTGGAACCAGATGAATGATATAGAGCCATGGCTGTAGCCACAGCCGCAGCTACAGCAGCATTCAGGGCTGCCGTGTCGAATTGAGGAGCAGGTGGTGTTGGTGCGGTAGGATCGTGTCTTGTAGATCGACGTGGAGGCATCTTTCAACTATAAGTTTACAAAGACGAAGATATTGATAAGAATTTAATAGAAAATAGATAAGAATGACTCACAGACTAACTCTCCATAGTCCAACAGCACAAATGAATAACATGATTGAATAGTATGATTGAATGACAATCTAGTACTAGCAGATGATAGCAATTGGATATTGATTTCCATAAGGTTAGATATCTGTCAATAAGACTGGAATTACAGACGTAATGAGTTCGGGAAAAATGACCTAGAAGTAGGTCTTACATCAACCAAGATTGAAAATTTTGACAGACCACTACCTAATCAAGACCTAACGGGTCTAAGATTTACAAAGATAGGAAATTAGACTAGAGTTTTTACACAAACTAGGTTATATCCAAAAGAGAAGTCGATAAGACTCTATCGGCGACGAGAACTACTAGAGTGAGTTCTTGAATCCGACAGAAGGCGTTCTATGTCTCTCACGTGCCTATCAGATCTCGCTTACTGAGCTCGAAGTTCCCTGACTTCAGCTTGGGTTTCAGCAAGTTCCCTCTGTAGAACTGCATTGCAGACCTAAGTCCTTTCATGAGCAGACTCTAGTTGGCGAATGCGGACAGTGTTAACGCCAGAGTTGGCGTCAATCTCTACGACTTGGTCAATAGCTGCTCGACCTTGCTCGGTGTTCCGAGCAATCCTACGGACCATGATGGGTAGGACCCTGTCAGCTGAACCTCCCTCAGTGAGGTTGTAGAAGCTTCTGTCTCCATTGTAGGGTATGGGTTGACCCTATTCCTGACTCCATATGTGCAAGTTTGTGGCCCACAGAGGAGTGGGTCCTTGAAATGCTGAACGATGGTTCAGGTTTGGGTCTTGAGCAGCTGGGGGTAGGTTGTTGACTTCAGGCTCTAAGTCAGAACCATCAGAAAAGCCTTCAGCTTCGTGATCATCCAAAGGGATTGGGTGATCATCTTCTGGTTCTTCTCCCAGCCATCCTGCATTGTCGTTGTTGGGGTAGTACGGGTCTCCGGGGATATGGAATCCAGCCATGAAATCTACGTGAGAAAAGGGATATAAGAAATAACTAAATAGACGTACTAATTAGATAATTATAAGATGATCTATATTAGTTACATCGATACTTGTTTAGTGCATACCAGTTATATGTATTCAGGACAGGATAGACCTTCGAATAAGTGACCCTAACTCTAAGCCCACAACCAAACAAGGACATGAAGTAAAGCAAAGATTCACAGATTCTAAGTCTATGATGTCCTAGGTACCTATAACCTTAGTGTATCCACTAAACAACCATTTACATAATAATGAAGACCTTTAGTTCTCAGATAAGTAATTATAGTAACACAAAATACTCCTATAGTATTTTAAGTTTATGTTATGTTCTACTGTTCTTGTTGTAGAAGTGTTGGTAAGTTTTTAGACTTGTTACAACCTCACAACCACACTTAGGCACATGCTAATCACTCCTCGTATAATGTAGTTGATCAGGCTACATCTTCCCAGGGTTGACCATATGTCTCTAAGTCTACTTGTGCTGTCCAACAATCGTAATACTTTTTGTTCTGTCCTAGTGACACTGATTTTAGTATGAATGCAGGTATGTATACTTAGTTAAATATTTTATTATTTAAAAGTATAAACTCTTTATCAGAGTATTTTAATCCCGCTGTGTTTATAGTTCGTATATCTTTTATGGGTTGATACACTCGATTCACTATAAACAATGCTCTGATACCAATCTATCACACCCCAAAACTGGAACGGCGGAATCGTTCGGGGGTGGAGGACGTCATGTACAGTATCACAACAATGCAAAGTAGTAAACAAGCAACAACATCATCCATTGCATTAATAATATAATTTCATACAAGTGTGTTCTGTTGAGTTATATAGACACCAAAAATATACATCAAAATAAAAGATGAGTCTTGAACGAGCTCCATCTTCTCAAGAACCTGGCTCCGGTACCTGTCTACTGGTGACCTGAGACTACAATTTATTTTGAAAGAGTTTATCAGCTTTAAAGCTGGTGAGATCATAAGTATATTAGTATCTGTATTTGTATGAAAGTGTTTGTAAGTTTTGTAATGTATAAGTTTTGTAAAAGTTTGTAATTGTTTGAACTCTCCTAGAAAACCCTATGTTTCCTACTAAAAGTAGCCTTCTACCAAGGCATCTAGTATCTGTGTGTGTGTCTCTTGTAAAAGTGTGTATTTTCCCAAATCTGACTATCATTAACCAAAAATATAGTTCTTACATTATTGTTTATTGTGTGAATATCACAAAGTAAATGTAAAGGGAAAATGAAATAGTATTGTAGTGTTGTATTAAGTAACTACTGCTGTACTAACTACTTTAAACTAATTGTTATTTAAAGTACCATGTGATCGGCCTGTATCCTGCTACCGACTCTATAGTAAAACGAAGATGTAAGACGTCGTAAGAAATGACGTTTGGCACCCGTAGACTTGCAAGTCCCACTGTAGCGAGCAGCAAGGTGTAGGATAGTCAATCCAGTATAGATCTATACACAAACTCATACGCTCCCCAATTAAGGAGATTCTGGATACAAAATGGGTCATGACAGATAGTGCCATGTCCCCCATTAAGTGGCTCACATAACTGTATGTAATGTATATGTATATATATATGTATGTGCTAGCTGTATTGTGTGTTCTTTCTCTGTCTAGCCTGTATGTTTTGTTTCTCATCACTGTGTATTATGTTTGTTTCTCATCACTATGTATTATGTTTGTTTCTCATCACTATGTATTATGTTTGTTTCTCATCACTATGTATTATTTTTGTTTCTCATCACTATGTATTATGTTTGTTTCTCATTACTATGTATTACTCGTGAATGAACTGACTCATTGTATGTTTCATTGTTCTAGTAATAGTATCTTCCTAAACTATACCTATTATAGTTTACTAGTAATGTTGTTTGTGTATATGAACAGGTTTGTATACCTTTGCTACCCAAAGGCATTGGACTGAATGGAAGAAATAACCTTTTATGTCTATATATGTATACATGATATATAACTAATATTTAGACGACATTCGGACGAATAACCGATACCCTAAGGCCACATCCAAACAAGGAAAAGGGAATAAGGTGAGCTAGCCTTCCTAAGTTCTTTAAACATTACTAATATAACTATACATATATAGGCATGCATTTGTCAATATAACAGAATATAAGTTTAAAAGAGTTTAATAAAAGTATTTGATATGTAAAAGAGTTTGTAAAACAGTTTGAAGTAAAACAGTTTGATACACACAGTTTGAAAAGTAAGAAGTCCACTTGTTTGGTAGTTATTAATCACATGTGATTGATATAATAACTATAATAATTCAACTTGTATTCCCCCCCCCCCCATAAAAGCATTTAAAAACATTTAAAAGGTTAATTAAGGGGTATGAACTCACCTGTAGTGAGTGGTTTGGATGAACTGATGATATAGGATTGTTAGGCGTCAAGTGAAGACTTGTATACACACAATGATCCTAGTTAACATATAATAACACATATATGTATCCAATTAGTCTTTAAACAATTAATTAATAAAGTTAAGACATCCTAGGGCATGAAAAACACCTTATATAAGTGTTATAAGTGCTAAGGATTGCATCTAAGTGTTGTAGGACATTGCTATTGAGCTTAGGGTTCAAGGGAACCCCTTATTTGAGTTTACGGTTTTATGACCATAACTCATTGAGTTTACGGTCGTAAACCCATGAGTTTATGGCCGTAAACTCATGCTTCTTTGACCATGTGTTGTTTTGAAGCTCTACAAGTCCTTAGAAGCATTTCTACTTGAAGTATAAGCCTATGGAAGTGATTAGGGCACCATTTCACTCCTAAATGGAGTTTACGGTCCTTAGACCATTTTCCTTTGGGTTTACGGCCGTAAACCCATATGGTTTATGGTCTTTTGATGTTTTCAAGTGCTAAGCTCATCAAGGAAAGGATATATGCTAGTTTCCAAGGCTTAGAAGGGACTAGGGCACACTTCGGTACCCTATATAGGGTTTACGGTCCAAGAACATCTTGGACCGTAAACACATTTGATCTTGACATTCTTGGGTGTTTTCTTGATGTATGGAAGTGTAACAAGCCTTATTATACTCTAGGATAGAAGTACTTACAAGATAGAGGCTTGAAAAGGTGCTAAAAGTCCAAGAACACTAGTGTGTGTTCTTGGTGTTCTTGGTGAAACTTGAAGATCTAACCTTTTGGAATGATTTCACGGATGGAAGTGTGTTAAATCACTAGATTAAGTAATATATCAACTTAATAGGGCTAGAAACACTTACAAGTTGAAGATCTTGAAGAATTTGTTGGATGATACTTGAGAGAGAATTGAGTTTGGATCTTGAGTTTGTGAAAAATGGTAATAAATGACTAAGTGTCATATATATACCCCCAATTTAGGGTTTACGGCCGTAAACACCCTTGTTTAGGCCGTAAACTCCAAACTTTTGGAGCTTTGGGGTATTATTGTTGCACAATGCACCCTAGAGCATCCTCTCTCCTCGTATCTCCTGAAGTGCAAATCCTAAAATATTCAAACTTATTCCAAAAAGCTTGAAAATTAGCAGAAACAGTTCTGACTTCTATTGAATTGAAATGTTGTACATAATAGAAATTTCGGGTTGTCACAGTAGTTATGTAAAATCTTAAAACATAGTTGGTTTGTATCCAATCCTTTGTAATCACTTATTCAATGTAAAATACTATTTTATAAATATGCATGTTGCATGTTTTGGAGTAACTATATTGTCAAGTATGAAAGTTTGGGTCTTTCAGAAATATGAAATATAGAAAGGAGTTCCTTTCATGATAATACCCTATAATATAGTTATTACCCCCCAAGCATGATTGAGTTATGTATTACTACGTGCATGAGTCATTGTTTCCGCTTGTTGTGAGTTCCTCATAACCATACTAGACGTAGTACCTAATGTTGACATTTGTCACCCCGGGGACTGTAGCTAACAGTCAGGGTGCGGAGTCGTCAGCCCCATATAGATCTATACACACTTGTCACGCTCTCCCTCCAGGAGACTCTGGTTATAGGTGGGGACTTTCGTTTGGTACAAACAAAGCCATATGACATCACATGATTGCTAACAACAAGTTCACGAGTAATATGATGAAAAATCGTTTGTATGAAATGATTTCCTTTTCTACCGTGTTACAAAGGCGTAATGATGAGTTGAGTTTTCTTGTAAAAGCATCATGTTATAGTTGAAATGGTTACCCTTGATATGATGTAGTATGCAAACGTATAAATAAAACATATTTCTATTTATAAAACATATTGTATCCCAAGAGGGTAAAGTTGTGCTGTGAGGTGTTTTGCATGATAACAACTTCATAGGATAGTTAAAATAATAGTACGAAAAGTATAGTAAAAGATTGGTGTTTCACACGATTTTAACCGTGTGTTTACTTGTATTCCCCCCCCCCCCCTTAAAAGTGTTTCAAAAGCATTTAAAAAGCATTTAAAGTGTGGTTGTAGGGGTATGAACTCACTTGATTGAAGCGGTTGCTTTGAAGTAGTCGAGAGAAGAATCGAGCAGAACTTCGACTAGAGAGAGTTGAAATCTCGGGATTCCCGGGGATCTCGGGAGTGTAGAACTTCCTTCGGGACTCGAGTATGAAAAAAACCAGGGCTTTGGGAAGGCTTCTCGGAGTTATCACGTAGAGTAACGACACTTAGATGGAAAGAGATGTGCACCAAACCCGGCACCCTTAAGCTTCTATTTATAGGGGGTATTTTGAGAATTCACGTCGTGAGCATGGGTGGCTCACGTCGTGAGCTCGACCAGGTCTCCTCCCGTAGACTTGACAACTCGTTGATAGGCTCTGGAACCCATCATTCACAGACTCACATTGTGAGTCTGTTTCCCTCACATCGTGAGGCTGAGTCAGCCTCGGGTTTTGTGTCCCGAACTTGTAAAATCTGTAACTTTTGGGTACGAGCTCCGATTTCAACGTTCTTTATATGCACGCGTAGGTGTGAAAAGGCTCTACAACTTTCGTTTAGACTCCGTCGGCTAATTTTGACTTTACTTTTATTATATTATTTTTAACAGGCCGGACCTGGAAAAGTCCGTTTAAATTCCATAGCTCCTTCATCGGGTGTCCATTTTCGTCATACTTTTTACTGTTGTACTCCTATTGTCGGGGTCTTCAACTTTCGTTTAGGTTGTGTCGGCTAAAGACCGCTCGATCTCTATTTCGAGTTTTTAGTTGTCTACTGCTAGGTCAGAAACTTCGAAAAATCATAACTTCCTCATATGAAGTCAGATTTGGGCGTTCTTTTTATGTATGTTCACGATTTTGGGATATCTACGGCTTTCATTTAGACACCTAAGGTTGAAAAGTATTTTATTGAAATTTCTTGTTTTATGCTTAACAGTGTTTTACCGGTATTGTCGTGCATCTTCGATCAGTCATAACTTCTTCGTTATAACTCGGATTTTAGTGTTCTTTATATTTTTGGAAACCTAGTTACGATATCTACCACTTAGTATACTCAATTATGGTTACTGAACAAATTTATTTTTGACCTAATTTTGCTGGTGTTACATAATGTTTCTTTTCATTTCTGACACATAACTACAATTAATCAAATCCACTCTAATCCCATTATCAAGCACAAGCCCATACGTCCCAACCTTGGTAACAGGTGAAGAACGCCTATTCCCCATGATCAAGTTTAGCCAAAGTGTATCATAACGACATAGGGTTTGCAGCACGGCCTCCGGGTAAACATCTAGTTTCAAGGATTTCTCCCTTGTATTATCCATTACATTCTATTGTATAACCTTCATTGCATTTTCTCACCAAAATCAAAAAGAAAAAATTACAACCCAATATAAGAAATAGACACAAGACAACCTAAATCTTCATTCTTGTACTTCTGTTATTCTGTCTTCTATCTTCTTATTTATCTCCTCCTTTTTTTAGGAGAGAAAGCTTGAACTTGGATTATTCTTTTTGTTTTGCTTCTTGTCTTCATTTTTCATTGTTTTTTGTTGCTTTTATCTTTGACTTTTTCTTTGTTTAATTTCTTTGAATCTTTTGTTATTGTCTCTTTTTGTTGCTTTTCCAATTTTCTTCATTTTTTGTTGTTTTCTTCTTGTCTTGATCTTCTTTGAAGGTCTAAGGAAATTCACCATAGAACATAAGACTCCAATAATGTGAAAAATGAGTAATATATAGAGGCTAAAATCAACACCTAATGATCAGTGACAATGTGTCAAGATCTACTAAAAAAGTGGGGAATGACTCAAAAAATTGGTGTTACCGAAAAAACTATGGTCCCAAAAAAATGAATTGGGGGACCCGCCTCAAAGTTCATCATGCACCTCAATGTAAGGTGTGATGAACATAACCTATCTAACTATCTACTCTAGACCCCTAGAAAAATGATGACCTATCTCACAAAGGTGGTGAGAGTCTAAATATACAAGGCTCGGGTGAGACTTGGGAGTACTAAGGGGTATTCCCTCTAAACCAAGATGCGATTCTTCCATGTCTTCAAAATAACTTACCAGACTAATCTTTTCTTGCACACATCGTCCTGACTAACCACTTCAATCCACATCTAGACCCAATTAAGATATGTGCATCAAACCCCTAAACAAGCAGTCTCAAAGTGGTCTGTGAGGCTCAAAGTGTGTCCCATTTGTCCAACACAAGGAATTTCATATCAAGACCCGAGACTAATCTGGTGTTGCTTAATGATGAAGTAAACTAATGACTGGTTGATGTTGGCAACCATAAATCAAATAATTGATATTCATATGCCTTGATTAATGTAACTATGTAAACATATTAGTGATTAGACTTAAATTGCAAGTGTTCGAAGTGTATTTGAAACTTTAGAGTAGTTGACATTAATTTGGAAAAAGAGAATTTATGTGTTTAGATTACTATATTAGAACTAACATGTAAAGTCCAGGGAGGGTAAGGAGGATTACGTGTCTTTAATATTATATAACATTCATGTTCGAAGGGATTCAAACTTGGTAGACTGAAAAGACGTTACTTCGACCTTAAAGAATAACAAGTGATGAATTGGTATCAAAGGCAAACTTTTGAGAAATAAAAATTGGAATGAAATTCCTAAGGAAAGAGGATAAAAGCAGTTTAAGTTTTTGTTTAGTTAAAGAAGTTTTAGGATAAATTCTTACCATCGTGTCTCACAAGACTCATTGTTGTATCATTTCCCTTAGTATGATCCCTTCCACGATATCCTTGAAGTACAATTATAATGAACCGGTTGTTATATACTCTTTTAGTATTGTTGAAGTTTAGGTTTCGTTTAGTGATTCTAGAACTTATTCATTGTAATTGAGTAATGGTCTCCTTGTGTGAGGAAGTTTCGAACATGCGACATCTGAGCAAATGCACGAACAAATGGCGATGTTTTTGAGACAATGAAATTTGTCTGGTAATCCACCCATGACATTTCTTAGTTTTTTGTATGTGACAATTGTGTATTTCTTAGTTTTTGGTATGAGACATTTGTTATTTCATAGTTTTATGTTCATAAACACTTAGTAATGTTGAATTAGGTTTGTATGATACAACTGTGTGTATTTTGAGACTTTTACTCTAATGTTTACCTAGATTTATGTTTGAATGTGATTATTATCAACAAGTTAGTATTAATATTTGACAAAAAAAAGAAACCTGGAATTTTTAAAATTTTAGAATTCTTTTTTAAATAAATTCAATTTACCGACAAAGTTTCCATCGGTAAAAGGATCCGTAGGTAACCCGTCAAACAAACTCAAAATAGCTATATGTCGATAACCGTCGTTGATCTGTAGGTAACTTGGTCAAATAAAGTCAAACGATATTCTGTCAAATATTAATCGCTATTCCGTCGGTAACTCAAAGCTGTTGCTATTGTGCGACAAACACATCCGTCGGTATATATTATCCACGAGCAAAAACAAGACAACCTCAAATCCGTTGAAATTCCATCGGTGCATCCATCTCC
This sequence comes from Lactuca virosa, assembly GCF_052849685.1. NCBI lineage: Eukaryota > Viridiplantae > Streptophyta > Magnoliopsida > Asterales > Asteraceae > Lactuca > Lactuca virosa. The sequence goes on along the minus strand of NC_136434.1, from coordinate 232,929,643 downwards.
CATCTCCGACATAATACCAACAAATTTGACCGTCGATATATATTTACTAGTAGTGAAGCAAAAGTATAATCAGTTAGTATATTTTTACTAGTTCTAAAACCAAGTTTTTTTTTTATTACGTTTATCGTAAGTTTTGATGTTTCTATTGAATATTTTATTTTTATGTTAACATATTCTAACTTGTTTTAGATATAAAAATAAATCTTAGCACTTAAAATCAAAAATAGAGAAAAAAACGGTGTGATCACTCTTTTGAAAAAGACGTAACCTGTTGAAAGGATGACACAAACCCACAAGAAAAAATAATGATTGCTTATGAAGCTCATCCACTAATGTTGTCGGCAGGCCACAAGAGTTTTCTCAATCGTTATTCTTATTGCCAATAACCCCTACTCTAATTATTCAATATTAATTATGCTTTCCAATTCAGTAAATCCACATTCTGCTATATTAAGAGACGTTTAAAAGACCTATGTGTATTTAGCTATCTAATATAACCATAGCGTCTCACGTTAAAATGTTTGAAAAGAATATGAAAGAGTAAAACTTATTTTATCAAGTACCTTTATCAGTTTATTTTTTCCTACCCACCGGTGATTTTATACATACATTTTCTTAATACTGCCTATGTTCAGACCCGATCCAGACGATGGACAACTCGAACATTCGTCAGGGTCTATGTCTCTTAGGAACCTAAAATTCCTAGAGTATATAATATATATAGAAAAAAAAACTAACTTATCTAAAAATGCTAGCATAAATATTATTTTTGCTTTAAATTAATTGTTTTGTAATGTTGTGGACATATTTGTGTTTTTTCAGTATTAATAATGAATTTTATGTAGAGATGCAAAGTTAGACCTGCAGATTTGGGGACCAACCCTAACAGGTCAGGGATTCCCCGTCTTGACAGGTAGCGGAACAAGATGGTTGCTATATTACTCATCCGAAGTAGGGACAGGGCGGGTCGGGGTATGACACTATTCACCCATATAATACCCAAGTATATATGAGAGTTTTTATAAGGGTGACCATTGTTTTTTAATATACGGCCGATGTGGGATGAAGTCATAGATAATAGATTCCCCTCCCTTCGTTAAACCTTTATCGTATTTTTGACTTTTAATTCCAACAACAATTTGTTTCCACCAAACATTACTATGATTTTGGCACTGTATATCTTGTTCAATAGCAACGATTTGAGTTCCTATTTATTTAGTATTCATTTATTCAATCGCAACAATTTTGCGTAGCGTTGTTTTCACATACTTATGTCTTATTTAATAGTTAGCAACGATATGAGTTCATGTTTATTATATATTTATAGTATATTATAGTTTTAAACTTTCAATGAAACAAATAAAAACTAAAATGTGTATTTTTCATATTATTTAATATTATAAACAAATAAAGACTAAAACTGAATCCACAAATTTCCACCATCCTATGTATCCTATTTGAATTTATAATGTGGTTCCAAAAACTAGTTGTATTCTTTAATGTGTGTCTAAATCGTCTATTAATTATACGGAACTAACTTAAATGAACTAATGTAGTAATTTGATTACCAGTCTCAACGAATACGAGTCTTTTGTTCTACGTTTGAAACCTTATCTTTATTCAACAAAATTTGGAGTTAAAAAGGTATTGGATATTAGTCCCACATTGGCAGAGTAGATAAGTGAAGTGAAGGAGAAACAAACAATGTTTTAAAAACCGGGTATTTAGTTAAACCGGTATGCTGACTGGTTTCCGGTTCGAACGCTGAGTAATCGGTTTCTATAATTTTCATATTTTTTTCGTGTTTTCCTATACATACATACACAAATCAAGAACTTGATTTCCACAAGTTCGAATATTAAAATACATATGAAAACAAGTTGTAGATCAATCTAAATAAATTAAAATAACACATAACCATAAGTTTTATATCAACCCACGTGCATTAAAAAGAAAAATAAAGTCCTAGATGAATATAAACGCATCAAAAACTTCATAACATTTATCATGTGTTTTTATTCAGAAAAATCTTAATAAATATGAAAAAACTGTCAAAGTATATTATGCAAAAGGTTTCAATTCAATGTGTTTTTATTCAATTTAACTGGTTCAACCGGTTTAATTGAACCGGTTCAACCGAATTTTTGTAAAAAACGGTCAGTTCGATCCGGTTCAGAAATAGATATAAAACTGGTGATAATTGAACCGCTCCCTTCCCCGGTTTTCGATCCAATCGGTTCGACCGGCCGGTTCAAACCGGTTTTAAAAACATTGGAAACAAGTATATAAAAGGAAGAGTACTCACAATGATAGTTGAATTTGTATTTTAATCCCACATTGCTTGTTATCATAAACAAATGAGAATGAACTTGTTATAAATTAAATAGACTCTTAATGTGTTGAGCTAATCTTGAGTCGATCATTGGATTAGTCTTGAGCCATAAGAATGGCTACCCGATGTTGGTTTTTTTCTACCCGAATCTGTTGGGGCTAGGGATGTGTATGGAGAGTTAAGTTTGGGTACGGGTATAGAGGTTGTAGTCCTTGTGAATATTTGCCCACGTTGCATCTTTAATTTTGTCTTTTATAACAGCGTGTCTATTTTTAATTGAATTTTTAGTGTCTATTTTTAATTGAATTTTTATAATATTTATGACTTTGGGGTTTCATTTTTTCTTTTTGCCCTGGACCTATTATATCTTTGGAGTGGCCTCTTTATTATTCTGCATACAGTTTGTCTATTGTTCTGCATACACTTTCTGAATACATCATCGAGTTCAAATTCTATGTTGGTATGTTCATCATATAGTTGGGATTCTACATCTTCAGCTAATAAGTATGATTGTAACACCCAATTTTTTCAACAATTGCTCAAGCTATGTTGCTTTCTTATTACAATACTAAAATTGATGTCGGGAAACGATAAAATGTGTAAAAAGATATCATATATTTATACACAATTGACTCATCAATGAGCATATCAACGATTTCTAATGCATATAAAGTGTACTTTAAAATGTTGGAAGAAACTTTACATGAAAGTCTACATAACTTTTTTGTAGGTATTATTCAATTGTACGAACACGAATATTTTCGTAAGCCAATTGTCAATGCCATACAACATACTTTTGTATGCCACATATGAACCCAAACATGGATTTTTAGGCATGTTATACAATATTATTGTATATAAGGAATTGTCTAGTTGCATGAAGAGGTTAATACATGAAAGGTGATCACGAATACACAATCATTATGCTTGAAGTGATATCCTTTCAGAATTCAGTGTTTTGAAATCTATTATTTGGTGTTGTTAGTTCCAACAACAACATGAACATCCTCCATTAAATTATGAATTGTAATTTTTTTAATTAGTCATAATGATTTTTTGTTTTTATTTAAAGATTGAGAAAGTTGGAAAGGTATAGAAGGTCACAATTTTCATGGTTTATGTATGGTTTAATTAAGCCTTAAGGATGAAGTGAGAAGAAAAGGGAAAACGGATGCGGCTAATATAGATTGAGGGATGGATGGAAGTATAACCATTCCTACCCCGTAAATTGTAGGGCCTCCCAAAATTGAAAATTACACCATTAATTGAAGGTTTTATAAACAATCTATCTAGCCGCCATGAAACTTTTTACATCTAGATTTCAACCAAGAGTACAACTTTACTTTAATGTGACTATTAATCGAATCTCATCTCACGTAATTTTGTTGAATATAAAATTATTATATTACAACCACAATATCTATAAGGACATACGCATCATCACATGAAAACAAACCTTTTATAGAAACTGTAAATAAGAAGCCGATAAAAAAGAGAAACCAATAAATAAGACATTTTTAACAAGTCACATAAAAAGATAATACTCATTAGAATCACGACCAAATTATCCCAGTAGTTCCACACCTTCTTGCATACCTCCGTTCAAATTAAAAAGGAACAAACATTTGATCATGAGTTTCAACATCCGTAACAGAAAATGATACAGATTTTATCCAACTTAATTCCTCTTCTATTCAAATTTTTTGGAGAAGTCAATCCAACTCTTAAAATTATTGGTCATATACAAAAACTTTAATTGAAACCAATGTGTTCCAACATATCGGACCATGATCCAAGTTAATGTAACTATCCAAATAGTGTCTAACTAAAGAAACGGAAATATCACACAAACCATACACTTTTGGAATGCATCAACTAGAGAATCATTCAGAACAACACCTTGAATAGGATCCAATAACTATATTTCATTATGTCTCTCAATATTTCTCTAGGAGTATGTTACCGTATCTAAACACACCTCGCAAGTGATAGTATGATGAAACCATATTGTTTCTAACATTTTCAAATGCATACAATCTTGGAAACCTTCTTTCTACATCGTTTTGGGAGTTTGTCTGTAAAATAGAATTATTGTTATTATCTAATCTTATTCGAAATTGAAACTTCAGTTTCAATTACTCACTAGGTTTCTCGAACCTAAGGCTACTATTTTCACATGTACTTAGATTAGGGATTGAAACATGAGTTTTAGAACTAGTTTGAAATATTGTTAGAAGGCAACGAGCTTGTAGAGGTTCAATTTTTTGGAAATATGCTCACTACCACACCAAGTTAGTGATACAATAATAAATCCATGATGTTAAGTAGTCATACACATAGCTCAATCTTGAAAAGCAAGAATAAATAATTAAGGGACTAACTTGTTAATCATTAATAAATAGTGAGTTAACTAGGAATTAAATGGGAATGACCATTTATGAATAAAGGTCCATACTTTGAATTATGATATTAATAACATAATTAGGGATACTTGGAGAAGAACATAATTTCTATGGTTTGTGTACTATATAAGACATAAAAATCCTTGATAGAAAAGTCTACGACAAATGAAAATTTTGTTCTCTACCTTTTATCCCCTCTCCCCTCTCATTTGGAAAGTGAAAAGCACAAGGAAGAAACCCTTTTGGGGTTTATGATTCTAGCTTGGTGGCTAAGAAAGAAGATCTTGCGTAATTGATGATATGTGGTGTGATTCTAATAGCGAAACTCTACTTCGGATTTTTCCATTTTTAGGCTGCAAGAGGTAAATATATCTTACTTTTTATGGTTGGTTTTTTTATTCCTTATGACTGCAATAACTTTTGATCCATGGAACATTGTTGGAGTTTTGATTATTATGAATTTGCTGCCAATTTATGTTCTAAATTTTCAACAAGAATCAACAGTAGTATCAGAACCAATGATTCATCAAAGGTTTTGTCGACTCCCTGAGCATGCCATATTTCGTCAGCTAGTTTGGCAGCTCTCCAGTCTTTTTTCTTTTGCCTTGTGGTCGGGGAGTCGTTTGATTGATCAGAGGACATAATCTCCTCTTCAGTTGGCTTTTTCATGAGATTTTAGAGGAGATTTCGGAGGAGATTGAACTGGAGATTTTTGTCTTCGGGGAAAGGGGGATTTAGAGCTTTCTTTGGTAGTGTTGATTTCCATTATCTTAGATTTTCCCCCTTTTAAGAAAGAAGGCTTCGTTTTCTCCTCATTTTTTTTTTCAATTTGTCCAGTTGGGACAGGACCTTGGCAAATTGGAACATTGCTTTACCGTTAACTTCATTTGTTGTCATTAGGGTTTGGTTCTTGATGTACTGAGAGAGATCTTTGCAAACGGTAAGAGTTTCAGTCAGTGTTTCCTTTGTTGTGACCGAGCGCCGAAGACCTTTGATTGTTTCTTGAAGTTCTACGTATCCTGCTTCATAGGCATCATGAGTTGCATTAATCAGATGAGTGGTCTTCTGGTGTTTCTCTTTGGTCACCTTTTGGAGTTGTTCCTTCAGAGCTTTGACTTCGGTGATGAACTCTTCTTCCTTCTGCAAAAATTGTTCATGGTCCTTTTTCCTTTGTTCATCAAGAGTCGTACGCCCTTGTTCAATCTTCAGAAGTAGTTGTTGGGCGGTAAGCTTTTTTTGGGCCTCAATTTGAAGAATTCGTTCTTCAAGAGATTGAAGTACCGAGGGAGGTGGAGTCTGCGGTGGTCGAGTTTTGGATTGTTGAGATGTTTGAACTGTAGAAAGAATTTGATCGATTTTGCTTTGGATATCAAGAAATTCTTTCCTTGTTATTGTGTGTTTCTTTTTCTTCGTCTTCTCCTTGAGTTTGGAGGTAGAGATTTGGGATCCACTGAATTCTTCGAGATCAATAAACATAGGAAAGTCTTGTGTAATTGGTTCCTTGTTCACCTTGGTATAATTGTCGTCGTCCTAATCGAGAAGTGGATCTATGTTGAGTCGCACTTCGGTGCTCCGTTGGAATGATCCCTTTGGTTTTGATGAAGATAATGGAGGATGAGAGGCAAGTTTGGTACCTCCAGTCTGAGCCCTTTCTCCGGGCTGAGCTTTATGAACAGTTTCTTCCATCACCGTCATCCGAGCTCTCGTTTGGGCCATATCATGAGCTTTCTTCATATTGATGATTGTTGAAGCAAAGTACGAGGTCACATGACGATTGGCTTCTTCTCTCTTTTGTTGGATCAGCATAGATTGCTCCTTCCTTACTCTGATTGCTCGTTTATGAGCTTCAAACTTTTGGAAGTCTTCGTTAGAGGCTAGTCTGTACTTCGTCCAACTGTCACCTGAAAAATGAGAATTTGTACCAGTTACCACCGGGGTGTCCCCCGGGTTCACGGTTGCTTGCCCAATGAGACCCTTCGTGCCTAATCTACTTGATAGTAATGTAGGCGGTATAGGATTTACAAATCTTCCTTGTTCTCCTTGGTTGAAAACCAAGTCAGGCCTCGGATCTGTTTTGGCTAGGGCCGCTGAAAAAGCACCCTGCGGTGCAGTTTGTGTCTAATGTGTATGTGTAAGTGAAGAACAAATGGATTTCATCTCCTATAGGGTAAAGATGTGCCGTTGTTTGCTCCCGGAGACCTTGGGAGGTTGATCGGCATCAGGATCCACTTGGAATCCTGATTGGGTTTTGTCTCCAATCGAACGTTTTAAAACCGATTCACTTGATGAACCAGAGTGGATGGATTGGGTCTTTTCACGTGACTCAACGTTGAGTCCGGTGGCTACTGGAGTCTATTGAGAGTCTCCGTTATGGGCCTTGTGATGATTTTGGCAAGTGGGGGAGCTAGTCGGAGCTATTCTCTTCCTTTGTAGAGGTTGAGAGTCTTCAGCTTCTTCATGTAAAGGGTCTGCAGTATGCTGAGGTTCTGATGTTGGATGAACCTCAGTGGATGGTTTAGAGACCGCAGAACTTTTCCTCTTGGTTTTAGGTTTTGCAGCAACTTTAGAGGTTTTCTTCCTTGCAACCTGTTTGTTTCGATTTCCTTTTGGTGCAGTGACAGGGTCAATGGTTTTAGGAGGGAGAAGGCGGGGTAGAACGATATGACGGTACATCATTCGTAGCCTCCATATGGTCAGAGACCAGTTTGGTGATTAGTCCTTCTTCGGTCAAGATATGTAAAGGAATTTGTCTAATTGGACCGAAGACATATTGATCTTTGGCAAGAGAGTACCTTTTAAGTTTACGGCAGACGAAGTAGTTGATGTCTGCACCTAGACTGATGTAGGTTGCGTCATGAAGGTCTTTGATGCAGAGATACAAAAAGCGGGCATAGGTGACTTCGGTAAGGCCCGGTCTTGTTTCATTCCTTCCAACATAGGTCAAGAAGTCGTCTCATAAGATTGACCCAAAATCCACTGGTTTGTCGGTGAAGATACTCCATAGAAGATCCAAAAATTGCTTGTCTATGGCATATGTGTTTTCGGTTCTGCCGGAAAGGCATTGAATGAGATAGTGACACACGAGTTGCCACACAGCTGGAAGTTTTGCCTTTTTCAAATCAGCAACCCATTTTAATTTGGACTGATAGCCCATCCGATATAGGGCTTTGAATACTTCTTCATTTGAAGGGATCTTGAAGATTGTGTTTGGGGGTACCCTGAGATTGATCGCATCAAGGAATTTGGCCTTGGTGAGCGTCACCGTCGAATCATCAGCAAGAATGAAGTTGATGATTTTAGGGTCATCGATTGGTCGGTAGGAAAAGAAAACACATTTGAACAACAAAGGTAGAGGAACGATGTCAGCCACTAAGTTGAATTTGTTGAAGAGCACGTGTTTCTCCATGTATCTGTTCATAATCTTGATCGGATCATCATAAAAGTCATGATCTTGAAAGATTCCTCGATAATTGCTCGGAGCAATAGTCGGTCCTAGGGTTTTCAAAGTGGATGTCGAACCAGTTGGTTTTTCTTGTTTCTTGGAAACACCTAATTTCACCATTGTTGATTGAAAAAATATTTAAAGAACTTGCCAAAAAGTTTTTGTGCTAGAGGATAAAGAGAAAGATCGTCAGAGAATCAGAAAGCATAAAAGCTTTCTCGTGAAGAAGAAGAAGGGATTTATACCTTCGGATTTGAAAAGATATGCAATTGGGTAAACTATTTCTTTTTTACAGTTGTAACTAGGAAGGTAGAGGGTTTTTATGCGATTTAAAAATAATTAAAATAAGAAAAGAATTCCAGAAAAGACCCACATTTAATGCTAAATGGGTGCATTAAATGAATGAAATGATGAAATGGGTAATCGTGGGTTGATGTGTAGAGGTAACTGTCAGAGACGTGGGTAAAACGTTTCGAAAAAGCATCTCTTGGCGGTAAGGGTTTGAAAAGTTACCTTAATTTGGGTTTTGGTAAATCTTTTATTAAAAACAAAAGATGGAACGGTTTTTGAAAAGGTACCGTTAAGTTTGACAGCCATATTTAATGAATGGAATAAAAACATTCCTTTGTAAAAATTAAATGTTACAATTCATTAAATAGCACACATAAAAACCTTATTTATTGCTAAACAGGAAAAACGAACTTCATGTTCTTGAAAGGAAAGAACTGCAATGAAATCGATTGATTACGACTGCAGTATCTTGAGCACTACAGAGAGACTTGATCATGAGGTTAAATATAAAATAATAAAGTGACTTGAAGAGTACATAAATCATAAATATTCTTCGATAACCAGAGGATACCGAGGAGGAATTTATGAGATCTGTGCTCAGTAGTTAACCTTAAAAGGGAATAAAAAATCTATCATGGACAAATACATCTACTTCAAAGACCAGATAACGAGGTGAATGAGGAAAATCTATTTGTTAGATGTGAAGACCAAAGGTCTTCACATTTTATCCTTTTAAGAAGAACTGAGGATTGGGAATCATCATTCCTAGCATTTCTAAGAAACCATTAAGTTTAGTGGAACCAAGTGCTTTTGTGAAAACATCTGTAATTTCTTCATGGGATGGAACAAAAATAAGTTCGATGTTACCTTTTAAGATATGATCTTTGTGAAAATGATAACATAGTTCAGTGTGCTTCGTCTTTGAGTATTCGATTGGATTGTGTGATATAGCAATTGTACTCTGAATCACAATAAATAGGTATTCGTAACATTTGATAGCCATAATCCATGAGTTGAATTTTCATCCAGAGGACATGTGAACAGCAACTTGCTGCGACAACATATTATGCCTCCGTGACATCTTAGGATCAGATTGATATCTGACAGACAAACCTGTTGCGAAGACTATGTCTGATCTACTTGCGTTTAGGTACAATAGAGAACCAATCATTCCTCGGTATACTTTTAGATCAACCGACTCTCCGGTGGAGTCTACGACAATCTTAAAGCCGAAGGCCATAGGAACCTTTACCGAGGATCAATTATCCATTGAATATTTCTTTAACAACTCTACATTATACATTTATTGATGAATGAAGATTCCTTGAGGAACTTTCTTGATTTGTAGACCAAGAAAGAAGTTAATCTCTTTGTTCATGCTCATTTGAAATTTACTAGTCATGAGCTTGGCGAAGTCGTCTACCATAACTTGATCAGTTGAACCGAAAGTAATGCCATCCATGTAGATTTGTACAAGCATTAGATGCTTTTCACTTGAACATTGAAAGAGGGTAGGATCAATGACCCCACACTTGTATCCAGATTTGATAAGAAACTTAGAAAACGTTTCATACCACGTTCTTGGTGCATGCTTAAACCCATACACAACTTTCTCGAATTTGTAGCAGTAATGAGGAAGATCAAGATTCTCAAAACCTAGAGGTTGCTATAAGTATACTTCTTCTTTCAGTTCACCATTGAGGAAGGCACTTTTTACATCCATTTGATTTACTTTGACATTTTTGTGTGCCACCTACGCCAGGAAGATGCGTATGGCCTCTAGCCTTGCAAGTTGAGCATATGTTTCATCTAGTCAATTCCTTCCAATTGGCTTTAACCCTTTGCTACAAGTTGGGCTTTGAGTCTGATAACCACGCCTATCTCATCCAATTTGTTGTGAAATACCTAGTGAGTTCCAACTACGGTATGCCCTTTTGGTTTGGGGACTAGATTCCAAACCTTGTTTCTTTCAAATTCAGCAAGCTCTTCTTGCATTGCAACAATCCATTTGTGGTCCCGAAGAGCATATTTGATGGTTCTGGGTTCCGCAGAGGACATGAAAGCTGCATAATGATAATGTTTAGTTAAATCATCAGAAGAGAGAGTACATATACCTGCAGAAGGACTCCCTATTATCTGTTCGGGGGATCATTTCTTGTCCAGATGTGTAGACATGAATGATGATCAGCATTTGCATTTGATGGAATGTCTTCAACTTCGAGAGGAGTTTCTCTTTGAATGTCTTGTAGCTGTTCCTCTTCAGTCTGAGAATATCCTTCGGAATGATCTTGAATGAGTTTCTCTATTGAAGGTGAAGGTTTCCCCTGCAAAGTTGATGGTTCCCCCTAGATTGAAGCACTGTGAGTGAAAGGAACTATGGGAACTTCACCAGTCACTATCTCTTCAACATCTTCTTCCGAGTCTTCAGATTCTTTAGAACTCCTTGAACTATTGTTGTTGACAAATGGGATTGCTTCATCTATGATTGGAACCTCGATGGTTGGGATTGTTACAGGAATTGAGGGATTGCTTTCCCCCTCAACCGGAGAGGTGGAAGTCATGTTTGAAAAGTCTTCAGATACTGAAGGACCAGAGTCTTCGGTATGTTGTAATTATGCAGAAGGAGAGATTAAGACTTCAAAAAGTCTTGAAATTTATGGAGGATCGAAGAGTGTTTCATAGTTGACTTCTACGATGTTGATAGGTTCGAATTCAATTGTATGTCATTTTCCATGATAAACTTTGTTTCATTGAGAGGAGTGGTCTTCCAGACATATAAATCATCAAATTTCACGTCAAAGCTTTCTTCTATGATTCTTGTTCTTCATATTAGAATTTTGTATGCTACCTTGTTTGTCTAATATCCCAAAAATATTCCTTCTTCCAATTTGGGTGCAAATTTGCTCAGATGTTCTTTGTTTTTTACTACAAAACACTGGCAACCAAAAATGTGAAAGAAACGAACATATGGTTTACGATTGTTCAAACCTTCATATGGAGTCTTGTTGAGTCGTTTGTTGATGATGCTCCAGTTTTGTACAAATCATGTTGTTGAGTCTGCTTCTGCCCAAAAGTAGAGAGACATATTTGCAAAGTTGAGCATTGACTTGGTAGCTTCTACTAGATTTCTATTTCTTCTTTCTACCACGACATTCTGTTGTGGTGTGTAAGGAGCTGAGAAGTGGTGATTAATGCCTTTTGACACTAGGAATTCATTAAGCAATCAATTTGTAAATTCAATTTCGTTGTCATTTGGAATCTTCGAATAGGAAGCTTGATTTGTAATTTAATTTCCTTGATGAAGTTGATCAAGCTCTGCGGTGTTTCTGATTGTAGTCTTAAGAAAAACACCCATGTGAAACGAGTAAAATCTTCGACTATAACCAAAATGTACTTCTTATGATGTATGCTTACCACCGTAGAGGGACCGCAAAGGTTAATATGAAGCAACTCTAAAGGTTCAGTGATGGAAGAATCAACTATCAAAGGACGACTTCCCTTGGTTTGCTTTCCACATTTACAAGAAGGGCATAAAGTGTCATTGTCAAATTTGAGATGAGGAAATCCTCGCACCATCTCTCCGGTAACCAAATTGTTGATGTATTGAAAACTGAGGTGAGCAAGCTTCATGTGCAATAGTCAGCTGACCTCGAAGACCACTTTTGACAGAAAACACAGTTGTGGTTTACTGATGACTAGAGATATGTATAACTGGAACATTGTTCCAACAGTCTTTGATTTGATTAGACACCATGATCTATCTTTCTTCATTATGTAGTTGTATTCGTCATCAAATTCAACATGATGACCAGATCTGTAGAGTTGCCCAACACTGATGAGATTGTGTTTTAACCCTTCGACATAGGCAACTCTTTGAATTGAGAAGTTTCCATTTGTTAGGACACCATATCCTCGAATGGTTCCATTTGCATCATTTCCAAAAGTTACGTGACCACCATTTGTGACTGTCTTAAAATCACGAAGGTATTCTAACCTTCTTGTCATGTGCAAGGAGCAGGAGTTATCTATCAACCATTCTGTTTCGTGATCCTCCTCGCACATTTTCTGCATTATAAATTAGTTAATTTGGGCACCCAAAATTGTTTGGGGCCCGCAACACCATAATAAGATTGAATTTATGCAGTGTGTGGTTTAGTTGTGACTTTTAATGATGTGTTGTTTTTTTTTCTTCTTAATCCATATCCTTTTTGAAGTAAGGTTCCTCTTTTTGGGTTTCATGACAGACTTCTTAACAGGTGGATAAGTACTAATGCTTAATTTCTTTTCATTTATCCAAATTGTTTGCCTGAGTTTTGATTTAGGAATATAAACCATGTGCTTAGCCAGATTCAGTATTATTTCGTCCTTTTCTTTGTCCTTTTGATTGATAACAGGAGTGTTATCAACCATTACTGCCTTGAGTTTTTGGTCAGGCTTTTTGTACATGACAGTCTTGGGATTTTCAGGCCTTTTGTGACTTTGAGTCCTTTTGGGACTTGTGATTTTTTATTCCTTGTTTAACTTCTGCGTAGAATTGGAGTTGGTTTTTTATAAGGTTGTTACGTAGAGTTATTTTGAAAAGATTTGCCTAGTTTATGTCTTTGCCTTTTAAAGAGTATCGACTTGGTTATGGGTCCAGGAGAGGAATCATCGGAGCTTTAGAATTAGTGACATTTTGAGCATTGTTTGGTCTCGAATTTGTCTGCTCTTACTCCTTGGGGGAAGAGTTTATATCTTAGTGATGGATTTAACAAAATTTTGCGGTGAAACTTGTGTTGAGTGAGATACCGCAGTGTATTCAGTACTTACCTTTCCTGGGATATTTGGCTTTGGGGACTCTTTTGGTTCATCTATAATGATTTCTTCATCTAAGTCAGATCCTGAGCCAGGAAATATCGATATAATGACTGGTATGGATTTCATATTTTTAGAGACTCCTGAGGATTTTGGGATAATATCTTCAACATCATAGTTGTTGTTTAGGACATGAAGTTTTCCAAAATGACATTGAATGTCTTCGGGATGGGTATTGTTTTTGATTGGGAAGTGAAAGTTACTGTCAGGTGGGACATAGGGATGTTCAGCATTAAAACGAGTTAGAGATTTCTCTCCGGTATTGTAACCATTTGACCATCCCTAGTTATAAGTGTTGTCTACGGACCCATTAGTGACTAAAATTTTAATTTCTTCACTTTCATTAAAGGTCTTTTCTATTAATTTGTTTAAGCGTACAATTTCATTTCGGGCTAGATCCTGTTGATTAAAAGCAACGTCTAACTGATTTTCACTAAGCAATCTAGCATCCTTTTCTAGTTTCAAATCTGCTTCTAACATGATGACCTCAAGTTTTTTGTCTTCTAGTCTTCCTCTCAAGTGGTACAACTCTTAGTTCACTATGTTCTTTTTATCTAAGGCCTTGTTGTAATCTGAAAGGACAGCAGGACACGTTTGAGTAATTTATACAAGATATGGTTCACAGTCATGCATGTTGTAGTTATTTGACTGAATCATAAGTTTTACCTATTCAATGATGCAGATGGTTCCTTCCTTTGCCATGAAGCATTAGTTTTTCTTCATCTTTTCAGTGTTCTCCTTTGCAACCAAACATAACTTGCCTCTTTTCCTTTTGTTGTCATTATCTTCATCTTCATCTCCCGAGGACCAAACTTGATGATTTCTTCTTACTTGTTCCACAAAGGCTTTCTCAATCTTCTCCTTATCTTCAGCCTCTTGAGCCATTCTAAGGTAGAATGATTTGTCTTTTGCGACATTGGCTTTTCCGTCTCTAGCAAAATGATTTTCTTTGTGACATTTATGGCATATAAGAACTCCTTCCTTTTTCTCTTCTGTATCTTCTACGGTATCTGAAGATTTTTCTTCTTTTGATGCTTCAGAGGAGTATAAGATCATTAGTGGTGTGTTTTGAGACTGAGCCTGATAGGATGGATTTCTAGGATATCTGGAAGACTAAGGATAGTGTTTAACGGTGTTGTTTTGAGGACGGTAGTTGTGGTTAAACAGAGGTCTTATAAAGTGTTGGTTTTTACGGTAGTTGAATGGAGGGAATATGTTGAATTGTTGGGTAACAAGGATTAATGCATGTTGAAAAGCTTCTTCATCTTCGTTTTGCATATCTGCTTCATATGACTACAGTCTGTCATCATATGAGGTTTAATATGGTGTTTCTCCAATATGATGATACTGATGAGATGGGTTAGTAGTCTGCGGTGAATAGGCGACTGTTGAGAGAAAAACTTTTAAGGATCACTTGAACAAACGTTAGTATAAGATAATAAGTTGCAGAATAAGTTAATCTCAAGGATCAAGTTAGCTCAACAACAATAAGTTAGAAGTGTTACATAGTTAGTTGCGGAAATATAAAGAAAATATAAATGACAACAAGTTATATAAAGTAAACACCAAGCTGATTCATAACAAGGTTTGCAGTCGAACACAAGTTAGTAAATGCAAACAAGTTAAGGTGAAGAGGAACTCGGTTTATCAGAAGATAATAGATAGAGAAGAATGATCTTTATATTGTAATGAAAGTTCAGAAAGATCGTGAAGATGTGTATTGATTATATGAAGTCGGAGACTCTATTTATAGAGTCCCAAAATTACATATCGAAATAAAGGACTATTAAACTACTAAATTCAATGAACATCAAAGGTTCACTGGATAATAAAAAGAGTGTACACTAAGTCAATAAAAAGACAAAACAGATCTTCATGCAATCTTCAATACTACGGTAGCGGATGCGGTTGCGGTTCATTGCGGTTGCGGTTCAATTGCGGTTCAACAAAAATAATTCTTCATTGCAATAGACAAATTCTACTACGGTGTCAACTTCCACTGCGGTATCAGCAACAAATCAGACTGTGGTTCCTTTAGCTAAAGAGGGTCACCTTTTGTATCAATAATTTCCCCCAAAGTGACCTCTTCAGCTTTCTTCTTCACTTATTGAGTTCCAGGAACTTGATTAAGATCCACCAAAATTTCCTTACTTCACACAACCAAAGGATTCTTCTAGTTATCTCAAACTTGACTTCATATGTTGTATTCTTTGATCTTTGAACCGAAGCCAAGGTGGTATCCAGTTGCTTTTTGGTCAACCGATGCATTGCGGTCACCGGTATAAAGTACTTTAGACCATTTTGAGTTTTCTTGTATACAACACCTAACTCCGGATAATTTGTTGCTTCGAGTGACATATCTTGAAAACTTCAGTAAAGCTTGGTGCAGGCTCGAAGTCAGGAAAGTTGAACTTCTTGGCAAGTACTGGGTGAATTTCAGCATCAATTTTCCGGAAATCGCATACTAGTGACTTAAGAAATTCACAAGCTTTTCTGCACGCAATCTTCATCTTTGGATGTTTATCCGCTTTGATTTGAAATACCCTTTCAATCATAAAGATCTCTTCTGAGTTCATGCATACGAAGTCAGCCTGAGTTCTGATGTAGTCATTTCCTCTTCTGGTCAGGGTATACTGAACAAAATCAGTCTTCATGAACTTTCTGACTTTGTAATTCTTTACCCCTTCTGGTCTATCACTAGACGAGTTTTTTTTCCAAAATCAGAACATTGCTTGGCATGAAAGAGGCTCAAGCATTCAAACTCCATTGGAAATCTTCAAGCATCAGGAAGATTAAGATCAAGGGGTTCAAATACAGGAAAGTATTTTGAGTTGGGAGAGATGGGAATGTCCCAGTAGCCATCCGAAGGTGGTTGAGCATAAGTAAGATGAGGAATGTAGTCTGCATCCAGAATCCTGCGGGTTGGATTCACACATGAATTTATCATTGTTTCATCAAAGGAAGTGTCGAACCCTTGCTCTTTCCATATTTCAATAGAAAACTTTGCTGCTCTCCAGTCTTTCTTCCTTTGATTTGTTGTGGGATGATCAGACGACATAACTTCTTCTTCTCCAATGGGTTTGGAGTGATGAGAAGTTGATTTTGTTGGAGATTGGGGTGGAGATTGATGAGATTGACGAGGAGACTTTTGTCGTGATTTTGGGGGTGAAGATCGAGGAGTAGGTGGTTTTTCATGTTCTTCGGTAGGAGAAGGTTGGATTATTGGTGGTGTTTGATGTTGATGAACTGAAGGGGTCTTTGAATGTGAAGGACGTTGTTCTTGATGAAATCTTGGAGTGTATTCACTTCCCCCTTTTGAGGAAGCAACCACATGTTTCTCCTCAAACCATTATTTGAGACCATCAAATTTTGAAAAGGTCTCATTGAATTGATATTCATCTGATCACAAACTTGAAGGTTGTCCGGAATGTCTTTGTTGAAGAGTAGTTGATAGATTTCCTTTGTAAGACGAAGGATCTCTCATCAACACTCGAGTTGGTAGTGAGTGATCGACGCAGACCATTGATGGTGGTTTGGAGAGCCGCAAGGCCAGATTCGTAAGCAGTATGAGTTTCTTCGACCGGTTGTTTGGAGTGAGCGGCTTGTTTTTCAAGAGTAAGTTTGAACTCATCATTTTGTGTAGTTACTTCCTTGACGAGTCTTTCAGCTGTTGAGATGAACTCCTTATGATCTACGGTTCTGCTATTGTCCAGTTCCCAGATACCCATTTCAACCCTTATAAGCATACGCTCTGCGGCCATTCACTCCCTTGTTTCCAGTTGTTCAACGAGTGACTGCGGGGTAGCAAAGTCAGTGTTCTGTGGTTGATTGGTAGCAACTACGGCGAAGATTTGGTCAATTTTGGATTGTAGACTAAGAAACTATTTTCTGGATACCATAATTTTCTTCTTCTTCTTTTGCTTTGGTTGGAGGTGGAGTGTTGAGATCCACTGGACTCGTCATCATCAAAAACCATGAGAAATTCTTCTGAGTTGGGAGGCTGTAGAACATCTTCCGGATCTACTACGTCGAATCCAAACATTGGGGCTGAGCTTATCCCGATTGCGGTGTCGTCGTCGTTGGAATCATGAATTTCTGCAGTTAGGGGAGGTTTGGAAGTGCCAACAATATTTTCCATCTGTTGAACATTTTGAACCGTTGCCTCCATGGTAGATACCCATTTCTAAATAGAAAGGATGTAATGGACCGTTTTGGCATTGTTTCCGCCCAATATTTTGCTACGATCTGAATATCTTTCTCCTTTTGTTGTTGTTGTTGGACTTGATACGCCTTTCTTGCTTTCATTGTACTCTTAAAAACTTCAAATTTTCTGATTCCGGACATGGTACTTGGACGGTATCGAGTCCAAGAATCATCAGAGTTGTATCTGTCAAATCCTTGTCACACCAAGGTGTCCCTCGGGTTTGTGGTTTCTTGCATATTTGTGCTCCCCACGCCTAGAACACTTGATCGTAATGTCGATGGAATAGGATTTCCTGAGCTTCCTTGGTCTCCTTGACCTAAAGTCAAGTCTGGACTCGGCTCAGTTCCGGCAAGGGCTAAGAAAGAAGTGCCTTGTGGTGCAACTTGTGTATTGAGTGTTTGTGTGACACGAAGAAAGATGGAGTTCAACTCCTCATCTTTAAATACGTGCAAGTATGATGCCCTGGAGACCTTAGGGCGACTCGTCACAATTGGGTCCACTTGGGATCCAATTGGGGGTGTGTCTCCATGATGTGATGAAACAGATACACTTATTGTATCTGAGTGGTAAGATGGGGTGTGAGTGGGTGAGTCTGTGGTGACTCCAGTGACTACCGAAGTCTTTTGAGAGAGTGTGGTATAAGTCGTGGTTCGCATATGGCTTTGACTGGGGGTGAGTTTGAGTTTCTTTCTCTTAAATACATCACTAGAATTTGAAGACTCATGATGAGTGTCATCTAAAACATACACTGGGGGATCTTGGGTCTAGGAAGGGGAATAGGGAACTGCAGCAGAGGGTTCTGCAGTCTTGGCTTTTCGTTTCTTGGGAGTACCAGCTCCCTTTTTGTTAACTAGTGCTTTCTTCGAAGTAACAATAGACTTAACTCATTTTGGTTTGGGCTGAGCTACTTGGTCGGTGGTAGTAGGGGGGTCCTGTGTTGCGGTAGACTGACTAGGTCTTGGCAGGGAAGAGTGGTATGGGGCAATACCACTTGTAGCGACAATATGGTCAGCTACCTCAAGGTTTGTGAGTCCAATGGACTCCAAGATATACATTAGTAAACGTCTAAGGGGTCCAAAATAGCTCGATCTTTAGAGGCAGTGTAACTTTTTAGATCGCGAGTTGAAAACAAGTTTGTGTCGTTGCCCATATCAAGCTTGGCCTCCTTGTGAAGATCAAAGATGCAAAGTGACCAAAAAACGAGCAAAAGTAAGCTCTGTAGCACCCTTCTTTGGAGCCCCCTTAGGGATGTATTGCAAGAAATCATCCCACAAAATTTGTCTATAGTTCACAGCATTCCCTGTGTAGATACTCCAGACAATCTCCAGGAGCTTGATTCCCATGTTATCAGTACCACAAGTTCTTCCTGAAAGACTCCTGATGATGAAATGGCACACAAACTGCCAAACCGCTGGAAGCTGGTTCTTATTGAATTCACTAATGCCCTTGAGCTTCTTCTGGTAACCCATTTGATACAGAGTAGAGACCACGTCGTTTGGGCTTGGGGAGTAAAACTTTGTCGATGGAAGAACCCTAAGACTGATTGCACTTGGAAAATTTTCTTTTGTTAGCACCACCAGATAGTCATCCACAAGATTTAGATGAACCTCTTGTAAGTTGTGGCTAGGTCGAAACGCCGAGAAAGCACATTTGAACAAAATCGCCATTGGAACTGCTTCAGTGAAGTCATCAAAAGCTCCATATAGTGAGTGTTTTGGGAGAAACTTGATCATTAGCTTTATCGCCTCGTTGTAAGAAGGATGATCTTCGAAAATGGCTCTGAAATTGCTTGAAGCAATGGATGGAGTTTGATCCTTGATGGTGGATACAGAACCAGTGAGACGAGCAGAACCTGAAGCCTTTGATTGCTTCTTTGAAATACCAGACTTCACCATTGTTGCGAAAAATAGGTTTTGAGAACTTGCAAAAAAGAGTTTTAGCAAGAAGATGTAGAAGATGAAGTTTCTCGAGAGAGAGTTCAGATAGCGTAAACACTATCTTGGATAGAATTGGGGATTTTATACCTCTGATACCAACTGTGATATTTTCTGAACCAATTTTTTTTATGCTTTAAAAATCATGTGTGACATCCCCATATTAATGGCCAGAAAAGACCGATTTTGTTTATGCTTTATAAAAATCAGAGTACCTCTTTTAATAAAAATGTTGCAGAATTTGTTCCCAGTAAAACATGATAAATACGTTATCAAGGCATTTCCGAAGAAAATTATTTTTATTCCTTTTAAAACATTTGGGATGTCATCGTCAATACAGAAACATAAGCATAAACAGAACTTACATTCATTATCACTAGTGATTTATATCTCCTTAATCTCTCAGTGTAATGTGACTTCATATCAACACCTGTGATATAAATAAACTGAGTGGGTCAGGTTGGGAAACCTGGTGAGTACATAGGGTTTTCAACCCACAATAATATAATTATTATGTTTTAATAATCAAACAATCAATCAACCCAATTACCCATCCCCATTATCTTATTTACTATTAAGGATCTACCCTAAGAATCACCTATTTCTCGTTCATTCATTCCTAAGGATTACCCTAAGGAATAGGCACAAAATCCATCGTTGCTAATGACACATCTGTCAAACACAGCTACTAATATTATCACTTAGGCGTAGCTATTAGAATTGTGACATTCCTTATGAGGCGCATCTGTCGGTATTGTCCCTTAGGCGCATCTGCCGGGGTTATGAGGTTCTCTATAGGCGCTTCTGCCGGTAGAGTCCTTTAGGCGCATCTGCCAGGGTTATCTCGTTTATTGACAGTATCGTTTCCGAGAATCCACTCGCAATACATGTCAATGGGTTTTTATCTCGTTTATTTGATAGTATCGTTTCCGAGAATCCACTTGCAATACATGTCAATGGGTTTTTAGAGTACAGCTGGTGAATACACAGTTCAAATAACACCTACAGGTTGCGAGGTTGCTAGTGTTCCACTGGACTGTCTAGAATAGTCTGTGGTTGTCATCCATACTCTGCTAGATGACGGGGCCAACACTTGGGTAAAAGGCTTCTCTCATGGTTCACCTCTCACCTTTATCTCATGGTCTATATCACCTCTCATCATTTTGTTTTTGTCACACAGAAACTATTTCATCTACCAATGTTTTACCCAACACATTTTGTAGATATAAAATACATGTACAGTTTAAATCATTCAAAACATGTATAAAAATCTTTCATTCAGCATAGACAGCAAGTATTCAGACAATATGCACACATAACACGTAATTTATATTAAAATACTTCATATCTATGTGTAAGATGAAAGTAACTATGCACTCACTTGTTAAGGTGGTGACTCGATACTCGGACAGCACTTCGTTATCTCAAAACAATTTCCCTCGGACAAAAACCTAGTATCAATATCATTAGGGTTTAGTCTAACGTTAACCGCGACTAATTAATAGTTTATCTATTATTACTATTACATAAGCGTTAGACAATACTTTTCACCCACTATGTACAGACAGGGGCCAGACATAAATCACCGGAGGACAGGACTATTTTGGCATATAACACTTCTGAAATCCAACAACCCTATGCGGCCCTTTAAACCAGATTCCCCGTACCGCGAGTAGTTAAAAAGATATTATAAAGACACTTATATAAGTCATAATAATAGCCCAAATACCCATTATAAGATCCTAATAACATTACTATGTTGAAACATAAACTATACTAAAGATAGGTTAGACATAGCTCACTTACAGCGGGTTTTCTCGAAAACCGGGCTTCGCTGGAGCAGCGTTCCCAAGCCGAAAGGCTCTTTTCTCGGGACTTCGGGAGCCTCGGGGCTTCCTTCGGGTGCTAGGGGTTTACCTAGGCTTAGGGGGGGGGGGGTTTAGGGGCTAGAGAGAGAGTTTAGAGAGATGGAGAAGAAGTTGGAATGGTGTGAAGAATGAGGGAACCCGACACCTCTATTTATAGGTTGGAATCCTGATCTACTCGTCGAGTAGGAGGTCCTACTCATCGAGTCCATGGCCAGGTGTCACCACCTGGTGGCTTGCCTTGGGGAGAAAGCCTTGGCCCATATTCAGCCACGTCACCCGATTTCGCACAACACCCTGCCAACTTCTAAACCCTGTAACTTTCGCATACGAGCTTCGTTTTTGACGTTCTTTATATCCACGCGTAGGTAAAAACAAGATCTACAACTTTCATTTAGACTCCGTCGGCTAATTCTCTACCGATCTTAAATTTAACAGTAGGAGAAGATTATACTGTTAAATGTCTGCGTAAAATTCACAACTTCTACATACGGACTCTGTTTCGTCTGTCTTTTTACCGTTGAGTTCCTATTAATGAGATCTTCAATTCTCATTTAAGTTGCGTAGGCCAAAAACCGCTCGAACTAAAATTCGAGTTTCGGGCCGTGCACTGCTATGCCAAATCTTAGAAAATTCATAACTTCCTCATACGAAATCAGATTTGGGCGTTCTTTTTTTTGTATGTTCTCGGTTTAATGTATACTACAAATTTTGTTTAGATCACTAAGGCTAAAAAGTCCTCTATCGTAAATTCACTATTTACGTCTCCCGGTGTCGTGCCGGTTTTGCCGAAAAACTTCGACGGGCCATAACTTCTTTGTTATAACTTGGATTTCGGCGTTCTTTATATGTACGGAACCCTTGAGACATATTCTACAACTCGGTTAAGATTATTTATTATAAATAAACTTTTGTCGAAAAGTCGTTTTCGACCCCTATTATCTCTAAATTGACTAGCCCGGATCTACGGGCGTTACATCATGATACTTCATTTGTAGAAAATCCTAGTTTATAAAAGATTTTTGAGAACAAATATTGTCTAAAATAAAATCATAAGGATTTCATAATCAATATAGATACATAAGTTATAGCGTAACAACCTAACGGTCATGAACACTATTACAAGCTGTCTCTTAATCACTTAGCATCATAATCATGTTTTAGTAGCTTAAGTCTTGATCCCTATGATGCATAAAAACTGAGTATGTCAGGTTGGGAAACCTTATGGGACACATAGGGATTTCAATACCACAATGTTATTTTATATATATATATATATATATATATATATATATATATATATATATATATATATATCTTAATCCTCCAAAACCAGCTATTACCAAACAATGTATCTCAAACTTATATACCTATAAACAATCATACCCATCCCAACTGGTACTTAAAGATCCTAGTCAACAATTATCAGAAATATAAACCGTTACAAATCAAGCATTTAACTACCGACAATGGGCTTCCTTGGTCGGTGTAAGTCATAAAGGCACTCGAGCCATCAAGGTATTTTATTAATATGGTATCCCATTTCATCTACGTCGGTGGGTTAGGAATCCACACTAGCAATGTAATTCACAAGACCATCTAAAATGATCAAGTGTTGTCATATTACTCTGGTAGATGACCCGGCATACCATTACAGTTGCCTGATCTACATCCACTATTACTAGTCATCCAAGAAAGAACACTATAGTGTACTCCGGTATGTATTTCGTACCATCGACACCTGAAAGTGTCGTGGAACAGATCTCTACTCTTTGCTCCTAACTTGCACACATTTTCTGAATGAGACTACCTAATATCAAACTTAATTGAAATAGGCATCTATAATAAGTCTTATCTCATTAACGGGCAAAACTAATAGGCTTCAAATACCAACTTCGTGTAGGCAATATCCTAATTTTGTGTACTTTTATTCTTTTTCTATAATAATACTTCTTTTATTATTATTATCACGTAATAATACACAAACATACACACACACACATACACACACACACACATATATATATATATATATATATATATATATATATATATATATATATATCTTAAAACATATAGAACCCTATCTTAAAACATATAAAACCCTATCTGGTTCACATATCATATACATTTCTAACACATATTCCAGGCAATAAGCATATAGCTCACATATAAATTTTTTGACAGATACCTTACATTTTCCTTTGACGTGACCTAAGTATGATTAATACTGAGTCTTAGTCTAATGTTGATGGTGACTAACGATAGTCTAGATTCCTCACTAATCCCAATGTCTACATCAACATCTATCAAGTAAGGAATATCCAGGTAATATCTTATCGGAGGCAGGTCTGTCTCGTATACAGAGTATACTGTTTAGAAATCCCAGTTTAAACACCTCACTAAATCTAGCTTAGACATCATTCCTGTAAGTAGATCAATCAGTATAATGACTTCGAACCACTGATAAACACTATTTATAGGTTCATAATAATGACTATGAATATAAATATAAGATACACTTGAAATAAAATATGTGTAGCTTAACTTACATAAATTTTAGGGAAACCCAGGAAGTTGTGCGGGTAGAACTCCGAATCAATCACTTCTAACTGTCAGGATCTTTGAGAAACCATGGCTTTACAAAACTTCTAAAATATAGAAAAATATTTGTTGTAGAGTTAGATTTTCAGAGGAAGTGCTCTGGGATGTGGGAACGAATTGAGGGTTTCCTCCTATTTATAGAGCGGATTTCTTGGAGGAACATTACGCCCAGACCAGGAGTGTGTCATGCCTTGGCTCTGGTCCGCCACCCTCGTCGCAACACATGGCAAGAATTCGTTGGTTTGATGTGGTTGCCTTATATTAGCGCACGCCACGCCTATGCGCGTGTGACATCTATAGGAAATCTTCAAAATTTTGTATCTTCTTCATACGAACATCCTTTTTTAACATTCCTTATATCCATGCGCAGCTATTGACGAGATCTGAAAGTTTCGTTTAGAGTCAATTGGCTAATTCTCAATTAATTTTAAAGTTATATTTTTAATAGGCTTAGACTGTTAATGTCCTTATAAAAATCATAACTTTTCCATATGATATCCGTTCTCGACTGTCTTTATATTGACATAATCATATCAAAGACATCTTCGACTCTCGTTTAGATTGTTTTTCCTAACAATAAACTAATTTGAATTTCGGTTTCAGTGTCACACACTGCTACGTTGAAACTTTGAAAAACCATAACTTCTTCATATGAAGTTAGATTTTTCATATTACTTAAGCTAATAATCAACCAATATCCGATTCACTATGTACGAC
The DNA here is from genome assembly GCF_052849685.1 of Lactuca virosa. Taxonomy (NCBI): domain Eukaryota; kingdom Viridiplantae; phylum Streptophyta; class Magnoliopsida; order Asterales; family Asteraceae; genus Lactuca; species Lactuca virosa. The sequence continues at coordinate 232,904,998 of NC_136434.1, read as the reverse complement.
GTGTATAGCCGTGTCAGTTTAATCGAAAAACTTTGAAGAAACATAACTTCTTTGTATGAAGACGTATTTAAGTGATCCTTATATTTACGGAATCCTTGTCACACCGACTATAACTTTGGTTAAGATTATTTATCCTAAATTATCTTCTATCTAAATCATATATTTATCGTTCACACGACGAATAATTATTACTTATTATATCTTAAATGTCTACCCCGAATCTATGAACATTACATTGTTCAATACTATTTCTATAAAAAGTACATATGAATCTTGGTTATAACCACTTGCCTACTTTCATCTGGTAAGAGTTAACCATTCGAATTATATTATTCTTACTTCATACTTTCTCCCACAATTATAACCGACTAAGAACTTTTAGAATAATAAGATTATTCATGGATTAAACATGTTAATATAGAACACAACAAGTATTGATGTGATGATCATATCCTAATATATCACAACAATATAATAGTTGTTGTCACAATGTTCCAATATCCAAATACTAAATTAAAATTACATCCCATTTCTAGAATAACAAAGCCCTACAGGTGAAGTGTGACCATTCCTACTTAGCTTAAAGGAAGACTTTTGTAATGGGTCTAACTAAATTTACTTTGTATGAGTTGTGCGAATACTATCATTTTCATATTTAACTTTATTCTAAGTATAGTTAAATATCTTGGAGAATATGATTATTGTTATATTGTGATTTAGAGTCTTTTGGCTTGATTAAATAATACTATGGAAGTCACAAAAGATTTCTAGGTAATCCGTGAATGGAAGTGTTGGGGTGCAAAGCTCTTCATTGAATGGTGACTTGGAAGGATCCTTCCCTATTTAATATGGAAAGCTTTCCTGTGAAGGTGGCAGGTGCTTCTCTATGAAGGTCTTAGAGAAGGTGGAAGGCGCTTCTCTGTGAAGGCCTTATCAGTTGAGCATGCATGTATATACTTGTATAGGCTGAGAGAGCTCCCATTGTATAGATGAGTAGTTTAGTCTAGAGAGAGAGAGACAGAGAGAGTATTGTAGTTAAGCAAGCACGTGCTTCTACATTTTTATACTAATCCATTATCTATACATCTTGTGCTTAAACATTAAACTGGGTCTTTTCGAATATGCATGTTCTTAATTCCGTATTTGTCATCTCCATGGGATCCTACATGTGGTATCAAAGCTTAATCTTGAAGGTTTAATCAACTTTTTCAAGATCAACGATCCTAGATTACAGCATGTTCGTGTAATCGACTAAAAGACGCAAAATATTTGGCGAGTCTCTCCATTGGATCTATTTTCTTTTCATGTCAAATTTGTTGATCCAATTAAATATTTTCAATTAATCGAGCCCAAAATCTAGCCCAATTTCACTATAATTCAATTACTTTTGATTCAGCACAAAAGTCCGATCGGTTACTATTTATTAGTATTTTAAGCCCAAAGTTGTCTGTTTACATTAATTCGATCCAAGTTGAAAGCCAATACTATTCTCCCCCCCCCCTTTGAAATTTAAAGTGGTTTGCTTTTTTGAATTTTCTTATAAATTTTTTGGGTTCTTTTTACATCTTTTTGAATGTCTGATCATACTAGATGTACCGTTTTCGTCGGACTTGGTTTTGAGCAACGTGTCACACCATTTGCATTTGCTTTGTAGAACGTTGTCAACCTCAAGTTCATCATAATCGGCCCAGCCGCTCTTTTGGCATTTTTTTCTTCTTGTTTGTTGTTTGACCTTTTCTGTCTTTGATGTCAATTTGGGTGTTATCAACCAAAACATCTTCATCATCAATCTAAAACACAATAACAAAATGATTTTAATATAATAAAATAGCAATATATGTTCTTTAACATTGAAATACATTCATTAATCTAAATTACAATAAGACAGTGATTTGCAATCAGATAATACATTGAAATAGATCAACAATTTTAACATAGCATATTGTATTTAATATGATATCATAACAATGAAATTTCATACATCAACATAAATAACATTCGGTAGTAGATTAAGATACGATGCTTACTTGAGTTTCTTGACTTGGAACCCAGTTTTCCATGACTTAGAATGATTCCTTGGAGATAAAGAATGGAGTTCGATTTCTTGATAGTAGAGTGTAGTTCGATTTCTTGAATGACTTGACTTGAATGTTTTTTTGGTGTTCGATGACAGTAGGAATGAACGAGTAGAGGAGATTTTTTTTTGTGTTGCAAAGCCGATGAATCAATGGAGTTGATGAATCAATGAATCAATTAATCGATCAGAGTACGAAACGTTGATCGAGTAGGGCGAGATCGATAATCGATCAGTGGGTTTTTTTAAAACTTCGTTTAATCTCACGATGAATCAATGAATCGATGGATACAGGATTACCGCATACGACAATACGCATGATGGATAGCTGGATATGCTCATCTAATCAAGTGACTATTCATTTTCCGGGTCAGTCTTTTTGGCCCGATTAAACCTTTATTCGGGTAACCCGGACCGAATAACCCGAAACCCGGATTGGGCAAAAATAGATACCCGATAACCGACCCAAATAACTTATTTGGTCCTAATTCGGGTCGGCCCTGTCTGGGATTCAGTTTCGATTCGGGTAGTCGGTTTGACCGATCCGGTTAAACGGTTGACCAATTTTGACTTCGTGGATAAGGCAATATAATATTCTAGAAGGCTTAGAAAACAGATTTCATTGAGAGCAAGTCCTCACCCTAGGGTTTCTAGAGGCCCCTTTAATGCCTTCTAGGGTTTTGACACCTATAAATATAGCTCCATATGAGTCGTATTTGACACACACAAAAATCAGAGCTCTCTTGGCGATTTCTTCCTAGTTTCTCAGTATATGCTTTGCGTTTATCATTTTCCATTGTTGTTGGAAACTCGGTATATCGACATTAAATCCTGGGGTTTTACTCTATTGCTTACAACCGATAGAAGCGAAGTAAAAACCTTTAAGGACAACAGTTCAATCTGTTCAGTTATTGCACGTTCAGGATCATCCATTAACAGGTCGGTTGTACTTTATTGTCTTGCATTTATTTTCGTCTAATAATAGGACAGGCTGCTTCTACTCCTTTCTTATAATCAGATCTAATCGAGAAGGATAAACCTGGTTTCTGGACAAAACTTGGTAATCATATTAATAATAATTGGATTTATTATTCACAACTAATCGAAATATAATTCTCAATATTATCTATCGATTTCCTTGTGTGTCTATTGGTTATGATTTACAACAGTTAATACAAGATGGAAGGTGTCTTCCATGTTATTTTATTTTATTTTTGGCGAGTTTGGGTCAAGTCGGTTTGATCAATCCGGTCAAATGGTTGACCAAAATTGACTTCATGGATAAGGAAACATAATATTCTAGAAGGGTTAGAAAATAGCTTTCATGGAGAGCAAGTCATCGCCTTAGGGTTTCTACGGGGCCGGCCCATGAGGGGCCCCTTTAATGCCTTCAAGTGTTTTGACACCTATAATTATAACTCCCTATGAGCCGTATTTGACACACACGAAAATCAGAGCTCTCTTGGCGATTTCTTTCTAGTTTCTTAGTATACGCTTTGCGTTTATCATTTTCCATTCCTGTTGAAAACTCGGTATATTGGCATTAAATCCTGGGGATTTACTCTGTTGCGTACAATCGATAGAAGCGAAGTAAAAACCTTTAAGGACAAGAGTTCGATCTGTTCAATTATTACACATTCAGGATCATCCATTAATAGGTCGGTTTTACTTTATTGTCTTGAATAACAGGACATACTGCTTCTACTTCTTTCTTATAATCAGATCTAATCAAGAATGATAGATCTGGTTTCTGGACGAAACTTGGTAATCATATTAATAATAATTGGATTTATTATTCACAGCTAATCGACATATAATTCTCAATATTATTTGTCAGTTTCCTTGTGTGTCTATTGGTTCTGATTTACAACAGTTAACACAAGATGAGGCAAGTGGTAAAACATGGACAGCTTTGGTCCAAAATAGTAAACATAAAAAGTTAACGATGCAAGGGATAAAAAAATGATAGAAGAAAAAAATAAATTACAGGATTCTGTCTCTAGTGTTAAGTCAAAAAACGAGTTCTTTATTATAATTGTTTTTTTCACTCTATCAGTCACTAGATACATAAAATAACTATTTTGCCATTAATTTTTTTTCAATTTTATTTTGTTTACTCATCATTTTTAGATTGAAAAAAATGAAAATAAATATCTACACCTAACCTGTCTAACGCTTCCCTTTACTCAACTTAGTCTCTTTTTTTCTCACCCCTTATTCCTCTCCATCGATCCACAACAACCACCATCTGTAAATGACATCATCACTGATCAACACTAACATCGCCACTACCACTATGGCTCCCCATCACCATCGTAGCTCACCACCAACATCTCCTGTTTCTTCGTTGACTGGTGGATAAAAAGAGGCAATGACGATTACCCATTCCTTGTTCATCGCTGCCATCTCCTGTTTTTCTTTCATTTCTCCTTTGACTGTTTGGTTGTAGAATAAGAACAACTGTGGCATCGGTGATGACGATGTTTTTTTTCCACATTGTATCAGAGTCAATGAATGGAAGTTATATGCTTAAACCCTAGGTGGCGACACTTATATTTTAAAATGCATGATTATGAATATATTATAAACTTTGACACTTGTTAGAAAAACCATACTTATAAACAGTAAAACAACTCATTATAAGTGACCACAATTGGAGATTCGGAGGAGAAGGTAACCACAATTAGAGACAATTACAAGCTTCTTCCCCATGCATGATACCTTGATGATGGTACACTTATTGGAGATTCAGAGGAGGTGACCAAAGCGTTGGACATCATTATGGTTATTGGCCCAAAATTGGGCCTGCAGCTGAATTTCAAGAAAACTGAGCTCTTTTGGCCCTCGTGTGATGGTTGGAAGCTACGTGAGGGGCTATTCCCGGTTGGTATCGGGTGGCCGCCTTTGGGGGTGAAACTTCTTGGGGGAGTTGTTAGTAGAAATGCTAGTTTCATTAGTAGCTTAGCCATAAAGAGAGCCGAAAATGCTATGAATTTGATACGCTTTCTTCCATAATTGTCTGACCCCTAGAGTGAGGTCCTTCTGCTTCGGTCTTGTATGGGTATTGCTAAGCTTTTCTTTGGTTTGAGGACGTGCTAACCCATTCACATGCATGAGACAACATTATTCTTTGACAATGGGTTGCGCGGGGCAATTGAGGACATTGTGGTTTGTGATGGCCCTTTCTTTGGCGACATACATTGGCAAATTGCTTCCTTATCAATTAGGTTTGGTGGTCTGGGTTTATATGTAACGCCTGCAGATTCGAGCTGGTTAATTTAGAGACGATAAGCGTCAAAAAATGACTTTTTGGTAGAAGATTATTTAGAATATATAATCTTAACTAAGTTATAGTATATGTCACAAGGGTTCTGTACATATAAAGAACGCTGAAATCCAACTTAAAACGAAGAAGTTATGTCCCGTCAAAGTTTTACGGCGAAATCGACACGACACCGCGTAATGTAAAAAGTGAATTTTTGATAAATTACTTTTTAGCCTTATCAATTTAAACAAAAGTCATAGTATATGTTAAACCGAGAACGTGCATAAAAAGAACGTCCAAATCTGACTTTGTATGAGAAAGTTATGATTTTTCTAAGATTTAACATAGCAGTGCACAACCCGGAATTCGAATTTTAGATCAATCGATTTTTAGCTGACACAACCTAAATGATAATTGAAGATCTCATTAATAGGAGCTCAACGATAAAAAGATAGTCGAAAATGCAGTTCGTATGTAGAGGTTATGAATTTTACACGGTCGTTAAATAGTGTAGTCTTTTCATACTGTTAAATTTAAAATCGGTCGAGAATTAGCCGATGGAGTCAAAAGGTGAGTTGTAGATCTTGTCAATACCTACTCGTGGATATAATTAACGTCGAAAACGGAGCTCGTATGCGAAAGTTACGAAATTTAGAAGTCGGAAGGGTGCTGCTGCGAAAGGGGTGACGTGGCTTAATCTGGACCATTGCTTTCTCCCCACGCCTTGCCACCAGATGGTGACATGTGGCACACCAACTCGACGAGTTAGGGGCTCAAACCCGCCGAGTTGGGCCATTTTCAGCCTATAAATACCATGCGAGAGCACCCCATTTTCCTCACACCTTAATCCTTCTCTCTCTCTCTCTCTCTAACTTCTCTCTAAACCTCTCCTAAAGCCCTAGTAACGCCTAATTGCTAGAGGAAAGCCCTGGAGCGCTAGAAGGCTCTGAGAAGAAGAGCTTTCAGCTCGGAAGTTCTGCCCTCGCAGAGCCCGGTTCCTAGCCAAACCTCCCGGTAAGTGAGTTATGCTTACCCTACTTCAAGTATAGCTTATGTTTAAGTTCAATATCGTTATTATGAAATTATAAACAATAAATATATTATAAAATATAATATACAAAGTGTTATTATAATATCTTTTAACTACTCGCGGTACAGGGGAATCTGGTTTAAAGGGCCGCATATGGTTGTTGGATTTCAGAAGTGCTATAATGCCAAAATGGTCCTGCCCTCCAGTGTTTCATGCCTGGCCCCTGTCTGTACGTAGTGGTTGAAAAGTATTGTTTAACACTTATAAAATAATAACGCTCGTAATTAGTCGCGATGAATATTAGACTAAAATCTAGTGGTAATGATATTAGGTTTCGCCAAAGGAAAATAGAATTGTTAAAAGCGAAGTGCTGCCCGAGTTTGGAATCAACACTTTAACAAGTGAGTGGATAGTTACTTTCATCTTACACATATATATGAAATATTTAATATAAATTACGTGCTATGTATGTATATTATATGTGTTTTTTGATATCTATGTCGGATGAACAAAATATACATGTTTTACTTGATTTAAACTGTATACGTATTTTATACCTATAATTATGATGGGTAAAGATGGGTAAATTAAAGATGAGATGAGATGAATGATGAGAGATAAAAGATGATATAGATGAACATTGGCAACTATGGACTTAGTGCCTGATAGATAAACCCTGGCAACTATGGACTTAGTGCCTGATAGATAAACCCCGTCAGCTATGGACTTAGTGCCAAATAGATAAACCCAACAACTATGGACTTAGTGCCTTACAAATGAACGTTGGCAACTATGGATTTAGTGCCCTATGAATGGATATTGGCAACTATGGACTTAGTGCCTAACAGATAACATCGGCCGTTACGGACTTAGTGCCTGTTGGATGAACCCTGACAGCGATGGACTTCGTGCCTATTCCTTTGGATAAGCCTTAGGAATGAATGAATGATAAATAGACGATTCTTAGGGTAGATCCTTAAGAATAAAGAAGATAACGGGGATGAGAAGTTGGGTTAATTGTTGATGATGAAACATAATAACGTTATTATTGTGGGCTGAAAACCCTATGTACTCACCAGGTTTTCCAACCTGAACCACTCAGTTATTTGTATCACAGGTGTCAATATGAAGCTACATTACACTGAGAGATTAAAAGAGATGTAAATCACTAGTGTAAATGAATGTAAGGTCTGTTTATGCTTATGTTTCTGTATTGACGATGACATTCCAATGTTTTTATATAAACAAAATACATTTCTTCGGAAATGCTTTGATAATATATTTATCATGTTTTCTGGGAACAAATTCCGCAATATTATTCTTTAAAAATGAATACTCTGATTTTCAAATAAGCATAAATAATTTTTTTAAAATGATCGTGAATTTGGGGATGTCACATTATACTCCACAGTAGAGGCTACCTTATATGCTTTTGTTGCCTCAAGGGCCCAATTGTAACGACCCAATTTTTACGTCCGAAAATTTCCTTTTTGATTAATTGATTCGTAAAACATTTGTATTAAAACATCATCCGATCATATCATATCATAAAAATATATCTCGTGTCTGAAAACCAAATCATAAAATAATAATAATGTCAGAGTACAATCCCAGAACATCTCATAATGCGGAAAACCAATGCGTGTGTGTATGATGTGCCGCTACCGCGCCAGCTCCTTCCCCTTCGCTGAAGAGGTACCTGAAACAAAACTGTAAATTGTAAGCACGAAGCTTAGTGAGTTCCCCCATCGTCCACATACCATACAATCATATAGCATACATACTGCCAGGCATTTCTAGGGTGCCCGACCTACCCGGTACTGTCATTCTGGGGTGTCGACCTACCCGTACGGCCATTCTGGGGTGCGGACCTACCCATGCGGCCATTCTGGGGCGCCGTCCTACCCGTGTCAAGCCATTCTGGGGTGCTGACCTACCCATGTCGAGCCATTCTGGGGTGCTGAATACCCTTCGGTCCTAACAACCGAACCTCGGGGACTATTTCACCCCTACTACTACTATCGCATATATCATAGCATAATCTACTGTCAGACATATCTGGGGTGTCCGACCTACCCTTCGGTCCTAACAACTGAATCTCGGGGTCTATTCCCCCTCCTACTACCTCTAGCTCATGTAACATATCATGCTAGCAGCTAAACATATCATAACATACCGTTAGGCATATCTGGGGTGCCTAACCTACCCTTCGGTCCTAACAACCGAACTCTATCATTATCACATATCATATCAAGCTAGCATATAACATATCAGGTAGTAGCAACACAGATGGATATCACAAAGACAAACATCTATCATACGATCCCTACTGGTGGGCCGGTATTGTGGCCGTAGACCCACCGTTACCGGAAGGTAACTCACCTCGTAGTAGCTGCTGATCTGTGCGGGAATCCTCTGACTGCTGCCGCTGCTGCTCCGGAAATCCTCCGGCTATAATTCCCACAAAACACTTAGTCATACACTGCTAACTGTCCTTAGGGTAAAATGACCATTTTACCCCTGACCAAGTCAAAGTCAAAGTCAACTTCCAGTTGACCTGACTCGCCGAGTTGGCTTGCCAACTCGCCGAGTCCCTATCCTTCCTTTTGTCCTTATACCCGTCTCTACTCGTCGAGTTAGGCGATGACTCGACGAGTTTTCCTTCTAATTGAACATCGACATGAAAACTCATCCGACTCGCCGAGTTGATGAACAACTCGTCGAGTTCACCTTCATCTAATGAACAAGTTCTGTCCTCGACTCGCCGAGTTGATGAACAACTCGTCGAGTTCATCTTCATCCTTAAGAAGATTGCCTTGGACTCGTCGAGTCTGTTCGTGCACTTGCCGAGTCCCATGAATTCCAGAACCATAGCTTAGTCCAGAACGTTGGGTCACTTCCCGGGACTCCCTAAAACCTTTCCACACTCAACTGGGTCCTTTTGACCCTCAACTGATATGGGACAGAACCCCAGGACTCGCCGAGTCCAAGAATGGACTCGTCGAGTTGGTCACATCCTCTCACTAAATCTTCGATTTCTGATGTACAACCCTTGATCAAAAGATAGATCTATGCTTCTACAATCGATCTAGCACGTAAAGTTACAACCTTTACGTTCTTGCATGGGACTTTGAGCTCAAAAGGTCCTAAAACAAGCTCTCACAATGCATGGGGCCTTCTTTGAGTGCAAAAGCCACTCCTTTCTGCCTTGTAACCCCTCTAAGGACCTAGATCCGAAACATCAACCCCAAACCATGCTTGCAATCATGGTTGGTGACCAAAATGGCTTAGAAAAGCCCTAGAACTCCACAAAATGGGATCTATCAAAAGAACAAACAACGTATAGACTTTATACCTTCTGTAGACTGCAAATGATGCTCAAAATCGGATCCTTCTAGCCTCCTCTTGATCCTTCAAGCTTTTCCTTCCTTCCTTGGGTCACAAAAGCACCAAAATCACTCCAAATGCCTTAGATTGCTTCAATAACGGCTAGGGTTTCAATGAGAGGTGTTTGGGAGCATAAAGGGGCGATGGAGGCTGCATAAGGTCGTTTAAACAGGGTGCAAACCCTTGGATTAGGGTTTTTGTCCAGACAGTATCTACTCGCCGAGTCCGGGACCCGACTCGCCGAGTACATCACTTAAATCTCGCGTCCCGTCCCGCTTCTACTCGGCGAGTTGGTCCCTCAACTCGCCGAGTCCAAGGCCAAAAATGCAGAATACTTAGAAAGAAATACGTACCAAGAACCAGGTGCTACACCAATCTTGGGTATTGCAAAACCACCCAATCTTGGGTATTGCAAAACCACATATTACGGGATAGCGCATATATGGTATAGATTCTGATTATGATTGTGCCTTGGCTTCTCTTCGTAACAAGCTTCGGGATATTAACCTAAGCAGTTTTACTACTAACGACACCCCCTAAATCCCAGAAGACACCGACGAGTGCCATTTTTCGTAAAATTGTCCAAGATATGGAAGTGCATCTCGACATGACGGCTCGGCAGAAAGCGGTTTTCCAATGCTTACGTGCACCACATGCTCAATATTTTCTTCTAGCTATCCCTATAGATGGGTTTGGCCAACATATGTCTCATGTGGAGTAGCGCACTATCCTCAAATATCGATTTATGATTCCAATATTCCCAGCTGACGAGATATGTCTATTGTGTCGCAAGGCATGTTTGGACTCTTTTGGAGAGCATGCGGTTCACTGTAAAGAACTCCCGGGGTTCAAATACAGGCACGATATGGTTAATGATATTTTGTTTGATATATTTAAGCGTGCCGGGGTTTCCGCTAAGAAAGAGACGCCTGTGAATTTCTTGACTGACCCGACAGAAGGAAGGTCAACCCTTAGACCGACTGACGTTTTGATTTTTGGATGGTTCGAAGGGAAACACGCATGTTTGGACCTTACAGGGGTATCCATTCTTATGAGCTTGAGGGTTGGGGTTTCACGGCGGGGCATGCTGTTTTAAAAGCTGCTACAGACAAAGTCACCAAACATGAGAAATCGTGCATGGAAAATCAACACAAGTTCATACCATTTGCATTTGATACGTTTGGTTTCCTCGCGTCGGATGCGGTGAAGCTTCTTAATAAAGTACAACGGATCATGTATAACAATGTTATATCTCCTAGATCTATGGATGTAGTCTTCAAAAAAATTAACTTTACCATACAAAAGGCTTAGCGGCGCAGCTTGTTGCCTGTTTGCCATCTCACTCGTTGTACGATGATAATTAAATTAATGAAAAGTATTGATTATTTAAAAAAATAAAGACCAATTCTATAATTGAGTATTTAATATAATATAATGTCTCAATAATCAATATGTTTAATGTTACCCTAATTTGACGTTTTGTAACTTAAGTCTCTTTGGCAAATAAGATAAGTTAGAGCATTATATATGTAAAAATACAAATTAGAAGGAGAAAAAAGTTAAAAAAACAAAAGTGTATGGGTAAAAATTCACTAACATTGATTTTCACAAAGATTCGAAGCGTGGCTCACGTAAATACAACATTAAAAGGCGATGAAAAAGAATCGAATCCTTGGCTTTACCCCGGCAAAAAACATAAAATTGCCTCTCATTCTCTTTCTCTTTCTTTTTCCCACTGACGCTTACGTTTTAAACTAAATATACACTTCGATTCTATAAAGTAGCTAGATTTAGAAACAAAATTTCGTACATTTGGATATTTATTTACACACGATTCTATAAAACATCATAAAATATTGTGGGAAGAGTACAGATTTGAGAATGACGAATCGATTATGCGAATGGGTTTTGATATCATCGATTGGATTTGGTGTTTTTGGGAATTTGGTGTGTGGATATGTGTTTGATGAAACTGAATACCATTTCAATACGACTGAAGCTCTTTCATTATTAGAAGCCTCTTCAGCCGCCGCCGCTCCTAAACCGCTGCTTGTCGGCCTCACTCTTATTCCCGGAGCTGCTGCTAAAGGCGCCGGTAATTAACCCTTTCTATCCATTTTGAGTTTTCCTTTTGTTTATTATCAATGGGTTTTCGCTAGATTTCGATGTGCATTTTGTGTGGGTTTTCTTTTGTTTTAATTCGCGAGATGTTTATTATGAGAATCTTCAAGATTTGATGAACCCATGTGAAACCAATTCTTAGATTTGCAGATTTGATTAAATTTGATGTTTTCTTGTTTTCTTGATTTGCGGATTTGGGTGTTTGGGGTTTATGTTTTCTTGATTGTATTCAAGAACAGCCCTCACTCCGCCGCTCTTTGTGCTGCTATTATTAGTAGTTTTACAATTAGTTCACTGGTTTTTAGATACACATTTTCTTTTTGTGTCATACAATTTGCTTGATTTTGTCAATAAGATTTAATTAATTGGTGATTAAATGTTTCTTTTTCAACATATCGGTCATCTTTTCAACTTGTACCTTCATCCCAAAAAATAAGACAAAAAAATCAATCATAATTTTTCTATAAAGGTTAATACTTTATCATTACTTATCATTATTTTCGCTTGATTTCTGGTCATGAGATTTTTGTGATTTTTCTTCTCAATATATTGCACTTGTTTATTGAGTTACATCCTAGTAGTTTCCAGATTCAGATTTGATGTCAATATTTATAGTTTTCCACCCGAAAATGTTTTTATTTCTGTAAAGTTTAGTACTTTATCACTTCCTGTCATTTTTGGTTTGATTTCTATTCATGAGACATATGATTCTTGTTTTTTTTTTTTCTCAATATCGTACTCTTTTTTACAGTTTGCACCCCTCAATTCCAAAAAACCCAGAAAAAAAAATTCACTTTTAATTATTGAATTTCATCTAAGAAGTTTCACGATTCAAACTTGAAGTAAATATTTTAAGTTATCCACCGACAAAATGCGCTATTGCAAAAAAGTTTAGTACTTTTCTCATTTATGCGCCATGAGATTCTTGTGGTTTTTCTTCTCATCATCATGCTCTTCTGTCGACAAAAAAAAAATTTATAAATTTTAATTATTGAATTTCATCCAAGTAGTTCAAGATTTTAAATTTTATGCACGTATTTTTTATTTTTCTAACCCCACAACGTTTTATTTCTATAAAGTTCAATACTTTATCACTAGTTGTCATTTTATTCCATGGGTCATGAGAATGAGATTCTTGTTGTTTTACATATGTATATATCTAGTAATTAGTTAGTAAGTGGGATACTTTTAGAGATTCTTATCCTGTGTTTCGCTCTCTACAGTATGTTTGGATGGAACATTACCTGGGTATCATTTGCATCGTGGATTTGAATCTGGAGCGAACAGTTGGCTCATTCAATTGGAGGTTTGCGACAGCTAAATGGATAATGACACCCATCAATTTATATTTAATTACGTGTTATTTATTTTCTTCCACGATTTAAATACCTTTAATTATTCATCCTATCCTCCATGTGCTTGTCTTTAGTATCCATATATCCACTCATAAAGTCATAATTATTACTACTATCACGTTTTCTAAAAAATATCATTGATACTCTTTCTTTTTTTACTTTAATAGGCTTACTAGGTGTTTGGAATTTCATTTTGAACTTTAAAATGACTTTTAGGTAAAAGGATTTATTGACTTATGTTGGTGAGAAAATGAGTTTTTTAAAAAGTGTTTGAATTAGCTTTTGTGGTGGTGAAAAGTCATTAAGTTAATAATAAGTTGTATTTTTAAAAAGTGTTTGTGTTAGCTTATTGAATTATTGAATTTTTTAAAAGTCAGTACGTCAATAAGTTGTTATTAATCGGGATAGACTTTATTATGATAAACCATATGTGGGTGTTTTTTTTTATACTTAATGCAGAAAGAACGTATTACTAGTCGTAGAAAAAAAGAAAGAAACATGATGTGATACTTGATACTTTAATATGAAATCTCATTTTTTTTATTCCTAAATTTATTTAATTAAGCATCATATTACAGGGTGGAGGATGGTGTAACACTATTAGATCGTGTGTTTACCGAAAAACAACAAGACGTGGATCCTCAAATCTTTTTGAAAAACAATTGGCCTTCACTGGAATTCTAAGCAATAAGGCTGAAGAAAATCCAGGTTTCCTCTCATTGCTTCATCGATTTAGAAACTTGTAATGAGAATTTATCTTTTTTTTTTTTTTGCCATATATTCATCTTAATTCAACTTTGCGTTTCTTTTTCAGATTTTTTCAATTGGAATCGAGTAAAGGTCCGTTATTGTGATGGTGCCTCTTTTGCCGGCGATTCAGAAGACAAGGTGGGTATCCGTGTCCTTCACACAGTGTGAGGCACAATGAGTTGTGTAACGGCGATGATGGGCCTGATACATATTGTATCAGACCCAAAATGTGTCGGACACTTTTGTGCCCGACACATAACGTGTCACAATATACATAGCGTATAATGTGACACTTGTTATTGTTTTACAAGTTGCTTAATGACGTTTATATATTGGTAACAGGCTCATAATCTGCAATTTAGAGGACAAAAAATTTGGTTGGCAGCAATGGAAGAATTGATGTCAAAGGGGATGAGGAATGCTGATCAAGTAATTTTTTTTATCAATTATTTATTTAGTTATTTTCACAATAAAGATTTCTTCGCGATAATATATATGAATTTCAGGCGCTTCTCTCTGGGTGCTCAGCTGGTGGTTTGGCATCTATTTTACATTGTGACGAGTTCCATTCTTTATTCTCTGGAAGCACTAAAGTCAAGTGTCTGGCTGATGCCGGGATGTTCATGGACGCGTAAGATTTATAGTTTTATCTTGCGTTTGTGACACCAGACCAGACTGGACTGGACAGACTTTCTAGGGCTATTTTTCTATGACAGAAAGGGCATTCATGTCTTTTGTACAAAAATTGCTTTTTTTTTTCTTTCATTAAATTGAGTTGTAGTAGAAGTCCAATTGATACCGGATGTAGCACATGGCCACTTGTTCTGTCATGTCATGTCATGTGTCCTTACTGGTGTACGATTTTCTTTTTATATAATTTTTTATTTGTTTTTTTTTTTTTAAATTAGGGTTGATGTATCGGGGGGACATACACTAAGGAACATGTATGAAGGTGTTGTTACCTTACAGGTAATTTAAATCACTTAAAAAAAATATTACATTTTGTTAAAACTAAAATATATGAAACATGGCTTATGAACTTTCAACAGGGTGTTGCTAAAAACTTGTCACCAACTTGCCTCAACCAACTCAATCCGACTTCGGTAAGTATTCTAGTTCCTGTGTTTGATGGAATCGGCGATTCCATTCTGTTCTTACACTCGGTTTTGGATTCCAGTGTTTCTTCCCTCAACATGTAGTTCCGAATATCAAGACACCTATGTTTATTCTCAATGCGGCCTATGATTCTTGGCAGGTAAATATTATCATTATTTTTTTTAAATCTAGTCTAGGGATTATTTTAATTATTAAAACCAATGAACGTTAGATAATAAATGATTACACATATTAAAAACTTGATTAAACCAAATAAGATTATCATTATTTTTTTTAAAGAAAATACTGTTGTAATTTAATAAAAACATGAATTTTTTTATAGGTTTAATCTTATAAAAGATCTTATATTTTGTGTTTTTTCCGGATTAAACCTCATCTTTATTTTTTTTTCATGAAAAAGACCATATATTTTTTCATTTTTTCTGAAAAAACCCTCAACTGTCTTTTTTTTCTGAAAAAAACCTCAACTTTGTCTTTTTTATTTTTTTTTTCTGAAAAAAACCCTAAACCTTCTAAATGTTTTCAAATAAACCCTCAACTTTTCTAGTTTTTCCTGAAAAACCCCTCACATTTTACAATTTTTTTAGAGAAAAATGACTAAAGGGGCCAGATCGGAAAAAACTGAAAAAATGCAAAGTCTTTTTCATGAAAAAAATAAAGTTGAGGTTTAATCCGGAAAAAACACAAAATATAAGGTCTTTTATGAGATTAATCCTTTTTTATAAGCACTAAAATCACATAAATAAAATGGATTATATGGCTTTATTTTCATCTTATTCCAGATGGAAGAAAAAAGAACACCCCTCACTGATAAATGAATATTTAATATAAAAGAAGTAAAAACATTTTAAAGATGGTCTATTCCATTTCATCATGCAAAACAAAAGTCTTTTTTTTTTTTTTAAATTCAAATGGAATGAGCCATTTTTATTCTCAGGTTCTCTCCAGTTTATCAGCTCCATCAGCTGATCCAAGTGGTGTTTGGAAGGCGTGTCAAAAGAACCCTGGAAACTGTTCACCATCTCAGATGAATTACCTTCAAGGTACAATACAAACCTTTTTTACAAATATCATGAGCTTCATTAAATATATAATTGGTTGACTAATGTATCTATTCTCTCTTCTACCCTTTGACCAGATTTCAGAAACCAGATGTTGGATGCACTTAAAGGCTTCTCAAAGTCCACACAAAATGGATTGTTTGTAAATTCATGTTTTGCTCATTGCCAGACAGAAAGGCAAGATACATGGTTTGCAGATGATTCTCCTGTTATTAACAACAAGGTATATAGGGCTATTTTTGTCATTTTACATAGATGAGTGATCTACATGTCCCATCCTTTTAAGTGAAAAAAAAAATTACAATTTTTGAGTCTCTCAGTCCGATTAATGTTGGAACACATTACTACAACCACTTTTGTCATGTCCTCAAATTGCACTTTTTGGTAAACCACAGGGACCAATTTTGCAATTTACTCTAAAAAGATAAATGCAAGAAAGAGCAATGTAGTTTTTAATTATTTTATTATACCATTGTACTTTCAGCTCTTTTTACAACATCACACATCCACATTAAACTTTGATAAATCTACCGAATTTTCACAATGGGCAACATGCTATCTTTTAAATGGTTTTCACATTGTATAGTTAGTAGGGCAAAATGCAAAATAACACAACCATTTATCTATCAACATTCAAAAAAACCCTTATATTTTGTTTATATGCAGAAAAACCCTTACATTTTCAGTTACCTTTCAGATTAACCCAAATATATGTTTTTCCAAAGAAATTAGGGGTTGTTTTGTGACATGACATTTATCTTGTTCGTTTTTAGGTTGACATGGAAAAAAAATAGGCAATGTCGCTTTTTTTTTTTTGTTTCCATGTTAACCTAAAAACAAAAATATATAAATGTTATGTCACAAAACAATAAAAAATTTCTTTAAAAAAACGGATACTTAGGTTAATGTGAAAGGTAACTGAAAATGTAAGCGTTTTTTTGGATATAAACAAACTGTAAAGGTTTTTCTGAATGCTGATAGATAAACGGTTGTGTTTTTCTGTATTTTGCCCATTTCTTTAAATTACAAAATGCCCTAATAAGAAATAATTTGAAACACTTGAATCTTTAAAGCATGATGAGTTGAAAGTTTAGACATAGATAAGATGCTAATCTTGAAATGCCATGCAGGCGATAGCATTGGCTGTGGGAGACTGGTTTTTTGATCGATCAAGTGTGAAGGAAACAGACTGCCCGTATCCATGTGACAAAAGTTGTCACAATCTTCTATTTAGATGATAATGCTAGAATCTAAGACATGTCTTTATTTGTTATTTGTTCAAGATTTATGGTATGAAATTATGAATGAAGATGAAGAACAACCTGAGACATGAATAAACTACAATCCCTACTTTCTGGCAAAGAAGAAGTGGGGGGTGTTATTATATATTCAAATATTTGTTTTGTGAGAGTAATGCATTATGCAAAGCATATCATTGATTATTGACTTCTTGTTATTTATATATGGTACTCTTTATATGGTATTGTCTTTCGTTTTCATTCTGTTCAATGACTTTGGGAAACTGTTATAAAAAGATTGACCAGATTTCTTGATAATGTCATTGTATTTGCATGAGATTTCTTGATATTTAATGTTTTATCTCCAAAAAAATCCATAATTATCAATCTTACTTTCTTTATTGTTTACGTGTGTGCATGACTTACATCACAAACTTCGCCACAATCTTGTAATGGGAGTTTGGAAAATATGGTAATGTGGCGGATGAAAACATGTCGCCATGAATGAGAATGAGGTTGGTAAACAAATATTTCAGGTGGATTTGAAGATGAACGATGGGGTATATGAAGTTCAAAAGAGTTGGTAACTATAGTGGAATCTTGGGTGTTGGTTGGGATCGATTTAGTCAATTTAGTTAGAAGAATGCAAATTAATTTCGGTTTTCAAAACTTGAATATGAATAATTATCATATTGATTAACTAGAAAGTTGTTATGAATAATAGTGTTTTGGAGTTTTTGATTTTTGCCGCTAAACTTTTTTATTTTGGAGTTTTGTCCGTTTTAATGTTTTTAGTTTTAAATTATAGCCATAAAGGTTTTGGATTTTGTTAGATATAGTCCGTGTAATTTTATAAGTATAGAAAGGGTCCTTGTAAAGTTTTTTTTTTTTTATTTTCTTTAAATAGTATATATATATATATATATATATATATATATATATATATATATATATATATATATATATATATATGATGAGGTTCAATAGAGAACCATAATTAACCAAGGAACCAATCGTGAGCGTCGGAAATCATAACGATCAACGGCCAAGGAAATAGATGTACACTTTTACATTGGACGCACACACACCGGATTATACAAAAAAATCCACCCTTTACAAAAAACCCACCACTTTTTTTCGTTTAAAATTTTTTTTAGGCCATGTTTTTTATCAAAAAAAAAAAAAAACCGTATATACCGTTGTTCACGATTTTTCGTCCTCTTTCCATAGAGATCCATGATTATATATAAAAAACAAATTTTTTTTTCGAAAAAAAACCCACTTCATTTTCTTTAATGAAAAAAGTTAATGTCTATTTTTTATACAAAAAAATTAATAAATATATCGAAATTCATATTTTTTTGTATTTTTTAAACATAGATTAATATTCATGTTAAAAAAAAATGATATTTCAGTTCAGATTCACATTGTGAACCTGTTGAGATTCATGTTGTGAACCTGTTCAGATTCACATTGTGAACCTCCTCAGATTCACAGTGTGCATAATAATAAGTCAGATTCACAGTGTGAATCTGAACTGATCGGAGCTTTTTCACATTGTGAATGTTAAAATTTGAAATATTTACAATTTAGATTAACAGTGTGAATCTACACTGATCGAGTTTTTTTTTTTTTTTTTTTTTTTTTTTTTTTTTGTGAACCTTCTCAAATTCACAGTGTGCATAATAGTAATTTAGATTCACAATGTGAATCTGAACTGTTCGAAATTATTATGAATGTTAAAAATTGAAATATTTACAGTTTAGATTCACAGTATTGGTTTTCCGGGAAAATCAATACTACTCGCTCGAAATTTCTATAACTATAATACAAAACACTCTTCATATATATGTTTTGAAAATCATTCATGCATCATCTATGGATCTTCACACTTTGATAAACAAATGTCTTTTCAGAAAATATCGGATTTTCTGGGTTTTATAAACTATATAAATCATTTTATTTACAAATATGCTTATGAACTCACCAACATTCCATATGTTGACGTTTCTCCAAAATAACTTGTATTCTCAGGTAGTAGATAAGCGGAAGGGTAATACCAAGTATGTTAGAATATTTTGTGTTGAAAACCTTTGAAACAACTTGTGTTATGAAGTGTAATATTTGAAAACAATGTACTGGATGTAAACAATATCAGTTGTAATGTATTGATGCATGGTGATGTTTGTGTTATGATTCATGTATATTCATTGTGATGGTATTCAATTTAAGTCACACGAGCCCCCGGACGTTTCCGCCGTCTGGTTTCGGGGGTGTGACAATTATCGTATCCTAAACCCTTTTGTTGGTTTCGTTTGAACTGTAGGCAATGGTCAATCATGTTGGCAACTACCTCGCTTGATACATCAAACCTTTTAAAATCAAAATTTGCAGTTTCAAATTGCCCTTTTAATGTATCAAGCTCAGTAATTAACTCAACATTCTGTTTCTTGACATAATCATAATTTTCACATTTGTTACTGTAGTCTTCCTGAAGTCTCCTAAAGTCCTTTATTTTTGTTTCAAACTGGGCCTTTAGGGGTTTTTGTCCTTTTCTAAGTTGATAGCCCTCATATCTAAGATCCTCTACTTCTCTACGCAATAATGCTATTTCGTCATGAAGAATTTTAACATAATCAGTACATGCCTGAAAACAAGAAGGTAAACTTACCTCGCTTTTCTTGGGCTCGGAAGTAGAAGATACCATCAGTGCAAACTGCAGCTCCATAAGATTCACACACTTACAAATCTTCTGGATCACTTCAGCAGGTTCAAGATAAAGAACCAACACAGGCTATTACAGAAAATTACAATCAACTAGAAAAGCAAAGTATAAACCATAATTTTGAACCAACAGGATGAGTTGGTTGTGTAGTGGTAGGTGGTGAGGTTTCAGGAATAATGGGTAATGGGTAGGTCAAGACATATGGGTCGGAAGGAGAGGGTGAAGTTGGCGTAGATACATGAGCCAGAAATGGAAAGTATTGTTCGTGAAAACAAACATGACGAGAGATATACAAACTGCCAGAAGTGGAGTCAAGGCACTGATACCCGTGGTGTGAGGAGCTGTACCCGAGGAAGACACATGGAGTAGACCTGAAATCTATCTTGTGTTGATTGTAAGGTCGGAGATGAGGAAAACATTGGCACCCAAAGATCTTTAAGAAGGAGAAATTAGGTCGGCGCTTAAATATGGACTTAAAGGGTGAGATACGAGATATAGTCCGGGATGGCATGCGGTTAATGAGATAAACCGTAGTGTCAAAGGCAAAATGCCAATAGGTGTTTGGAACACCCGATTGAGCAAGAAGAGTCAAACCGGTTTCAATGACATGGTTGTGAAGCCTCTCTACCAAGCCATTTTGTTCACTTGTATGATGGCAAGAGAGACAATGAATGATGCCAAGTAAGGTAAAGAATTGAGTGAGTTTGTGAAACTCACCCCCAGTCAATTTGAACATATTTAAGTTTGGTAGAGAATTGGCGTTCAACAACGGTAATAAATTGTTTGAACACATCATAAACATCAAATTTGCGTTTAAGAGGGAAAATCCACATAAAGCCAGAGAAATCATCAACACATAACAAAAAATAATTATGGCCATCTGACGAGGTCATAGGTGCCGGACCCCAAACATCACACACAACAAGATCTAAAAAATGTTTATTATTAAATGTGGAAGGTGAAAAATGAAGTTTAGATGATTTCCCAACGTGACAGGAATTACAAAAGAATCTGAACCTTTACTAGAAAGAGGAAGACAATACTTAGAAAACATAAAATTTAAAAGTTGTGGGTGAGGATGTCCCAACCGTTGATGCCAAATGTCGGAGGATGCTCTAAGAGTAGTGAAAGCAACTTTAGGAAGACGCTGAAGTGATGGAAGACGAATGGAGTAGAGACCATTGTTACTTGGACCCGTGAGGAGGGTAGTTTTGGTAGTATTGTCCTTTACAACAAATAGACGAGTGAAATTCAAATAAAACGTCATTGTCTAGGAAAAAATTTTGAACTGAAAGAAGATTCTTTTTGATTTCAGGAACATGAAGAATTTCAGATAGAGAAAAAGTTTTCTTAGGTGAATAAAAACGAGTAGAGCTAATATGAAGAATAGGTAATCCTGTACCGTTGCCAACGTGAAGAACATCCTCACCAAAGTAAGGTGTGTGGCTATAAAGAGAGGATAAATCATGGGATACATGGTTGTTTGATCCTGTGTCGGTGAGACAGGTGGTTGTCTGTGAGCGATTTTCTGCAAAACTAGCAGAAGGCTGTTGGCATGGGTGGATGGTGCTAGGATCACGGTTAGGACACTGGGAAGGAATATGGCCAATACCATATCTGTTACAGGTACCATAAACTGTGTTTTGCATGGATGCCAAGGAAAATTGGCTTTGAAGACTGACTGTTTGTTGGTTCGAGTTTCTTCGGCCACGACGGTTGTTGGACCCACGACCCCGAAAGGAAGGAGGCCGGTTAGTATAAAAGGCATGAGGGGATAATGGGGGAGTCGGGTTAAGCAAGCTGTTGTAGAGCTTGTATGGGATCAGTAGGTGATGTGGCGGTGATAGGGGAGGAGCGACCGACAGCAGTGGCAGCAAAAGCTTGAGCAGGTGCAACAGTGGATGGTTTTTTCTTGACCATAAAGTCATGGTCAGCAAGAAGACCATGAAGTTCTTGAAAGGAGGTGGGAGCTTAGCGAGCTAGGAGTGTGAATTTTAGACTATTGTATTCCTCACGAAGACCAGAGATACCTAACATAACAAGGTCTTTTTCCTTGACTGGTTCGCCGATGTTTGCTAGAGTATTTGAATATTATTGAGCGCGCAAGAGGTAAACATAGGCGATTTCATCAGATTTCATCTCAAGCTTGAGAAGTTGGGTTTTAAGGGTGTATTCTATATAAGAAGATTGAGGAGCATAGGCTCTCTGTAATGAGAGCCAAAGGTCCTTTGAGGTTGTGCCTTGGGCATGGGACTAAGATGCTTCAGAGATGGTAGATAGAAGGAGCATGCAAACATGGGCATCATTAGCTATCCAGACTGTATAGGAAGGATTCAACTGAGGTTCTGCTGTGGTGGCTTTCTCTGTTGGTGGTATTGTAGGGTTGGGACAAGAAATGGTTCCATCAATATAGCCGAAAAGATTATTAGTAACAAGAAAATGTTCGATCATTATTTTCCAAAAACCATAATTAGTAGAAGAGAGAGTAAAAGGAAACTTATGAGAATTGTGTGATGTTTTCTTTGTTGTGGAGAAGACGTTGATGGTGCCCATTGAGATCGATTTCTTGCTGAAGATTGATTTAATGCTGTTGATGATCGATTTGTGTCAACTGATGAAGAATCGGCAAGGGTAGGGTTGTAACCCTAGAGGAGCCGTATGTTTCCCCCACTCTGATACCAAATCAGACTTGTAATTGTAATTGTAATTGTATTGAGATTCATTCAAAAATCACGTGTATGTATAGAGGGATAAGTATATATAATAAGCATGTTACAATCTAAACCCTATACTAATATTAGCTGTCTAATAGCATACACCAATATGCTTTTATAAATAATAAGTGGAAACTTTTGGGTATACCTTGTGTTGAAAAGTCAAGTGTTACAAAATTCTCTAAATGTGATATTTGGTTTAAAGAAGTACAATTCCTATAGCGTGTTATTAACGAGGAGGGGGTTAAACTTGACCCTGAAACTTGAGGTTCTAATTAAGTAGGAGCAGACAAAAATCCCTCATATATACATAGTTTTCTAGGGTTGCTGGGATACTATCGATGATTTGTAGAAAACGTTTCGAGTATAACAACAATGCTAACAAAATTATGTGAAATATTGAAAAGTTTGTTTGATCGGAAGTGCACCAAGCAACATTCCAATGCCTTAAACAAGCAATATGTGAATCCCTAGTATTAATGTTACCTCAAGAAGCTTTACGGGTTGGTATCAGATGTGTTTTGAAAAAATGATGAGTTATTGCATATGCTTCAAGACAGTTGAAGCCGACAGAATAAACAATAGTACACAAATGATTTACATCCACACTTTTTTCAAACTTATTTGTGGGGGAATCCCAATATTGGTGGGAAATGATTAGTAGTAATATGGGAAAACTTGGTATGTATGTTGAATTGGGATCAATTTAAGGTCAAATTTATGGAAGAGTGTTGTCGTACCATGAGGATGAAACAAAACAAACGGATAATGAATTTATGTGAATGGAAGAAGGGACCAATTTGATGTAGCGGTATACAGTTGAATTCAATGAAATTGCAAGATTTGCGAGAAATCAAGTTGATATAGAGGACTAGAAAATAGATTGGTACATTTGCAGTTTAAAAACCCAAATATGCAAGTTTATCAAATCAACTAAATTTACTTCATTTCAGTGAGTGGTTGAAGCTACTATGGATCAAGAGATAGAGTTACACTACTCCAGACTAAATATAAAACGGGAAATAAAAAGTGGCGGGGACCTAAAGAAAGGCCAGTCATAGGGATTGTACTCTCAATTTAATTTGAGGAAAAAAGAAGAGAAATGGTGAGGAAAATGATGTAAGAAGCATTTGGGAATTATCATATCTCCTTCCTATTTCCATGATGTTTTAGATGTAGAAAATCGAGCCACATGGCAAGATATTGTGAGAACATAGTCCAATGTGCTTTAGATGTGGAGAAAGTGGGCATATTCATTCCAACTGCCTAAAGACAAATAACTTAGTTTAAAAGGGTGGGGTCAAGGTAGAGATAGACAATTCATGAGAGGAAAAGATGAACGAAGATAGTAAAGTAAAGGGGCAAGCATTCCAAATAACTGCGAAAGAGACAAAGAAAAAGCAGATGATGTATCAGGTAACTTTATTCTAAATACACTTCTAATATGTGTGTTATTCAATTTTTAGGTGATAACTTTTTGTTTTTGTCGGCCTTATTTGCTACCCAACTAACTGATTTACTAACCCAGTTAGATGAGAGCATATTTGTAGATATGGATGATGGAAATCATGTATAGATAAAAGAGAATTTATGAGAGTGTCGACTGAAGATTAGTGGGACCACTTTCCTTGTCAATTTGATATCGATTACCACCTAAGATTTTGATGTGCACCTATATTATTTGTAAATAAGAATGATGGGTTGATGCGTATTTGTATTGACTATCATGAGTTAAGTAAAATCATGATAAATAAGCGATACCCTTTTCCGAGAATTAATGAATTATTTGATCAATTTCGGGGAGCCTTGCTTTTTTTTTTTCAAAAATCGATTTGAGATCAAGATATCACCAGTTAAAGGTATAAGTATCGAATGTCCTAAAAACTGAATTTTGTACTTGTTAGGACATGAATTTGTGGTTTATACTTTGCTTTTCAAGGCTTTTATAGTTTTCGGTTTAGGACCGAAATCTCCATGATTTCGGTGGTACTTGGACCGAAATCTCCATGTGATTTCGGTGGGTCTTAAAGGTTTTCGGAGTGGGCTGGGCCTTGTAACTAGGTCTTAGGTATAAAATGTTTGTTATCAGCCTATTCAAAGTGGTTGTTTTTCAAGAACTGAGAGAGAAAGAGAGAACCGAGAGAGTAATTGTGAATCTTATGTACTATACTATTATCAATATAGTGTGCATTGAAGATTCATCACTGTGTTCTTATTTCATATTTATGATTGGTGGCATTCACTTGATTGGGATTCCGCACCAATTATAGTGATTTTGATTGATATATTCAGATCGGGTTTTACAATTGGTATCAGAGCTTGGATCGGTATCGATCGATTTGGCAAAGTATTATACATTTCTTGGAGTTTTTCTTGGAGTTTCTGGCGTTTTTGATTTATTTTTGACGAAAAGTATTGCTGTTTGTTCTTCGTGTTCTTCATTATTTTAGAGTTTTTGATCGAATTTGGTTTGAAAATTTGAAAATTCCGTGTTTTTGGGCAACTTCGGTCTCAGCTTTGAGAGTTCTCGGCGAAAAATCTCATCCTCGGTTAGGGTTTTAAGAGTCTTCGGCGGCTAGCAAAGCGACTTCGGTTAGGGTTTGAGAGTTCTCGGCCAGCTCCTCGGTTGCACCTTCGGTCTCGGTTCCTACCTCGCAGTTCTCGATGGCGGCACCTCATTCTCGGTTAGGTCAAACAAGTTATCGGTACGACTTATAGTCTTCGGTCAACATCTTCGTATTCGGTCAACGTCTTCGGTCTGCGTATTCGGTGTGCATCTTCGGCTTCACATTATCGGTTAAGTTTCTTGGATTATTAAGATATCAACCAAGGTTCTCGGTCAAGAAACCACATTCTCGGTCAAACGTCTTTGGCCTCGCATTCTCGGTTAGATTCTCGGATTATCAAGATTTCGGCTAAGGTCTCGGTCTAGAAGCCTCGTTCTCAGTCAAGATTTTTATTTCGAACAAAAGGTTGACTTTCAAGGTTCTCGGTCAACAGAGAGTTGACCATTGGTATTTTCGGTCAGAGAAGCATTTATCGATCAAAATCAATTCACACAATCAGATTCTTTTTGGTAAATAATGAGTTCTTACAACAGTACCAAGGAGGTTAATGAAGCCTCATGCTCTCAGTCCTGTGAAGCTAAAATTAAACACTATCGCGATCAACATGATTTATTAATTAAGGAAATTGAGGACCTTAAATATGAATGTTATAATCTCAGAAAGGCCCAAAAACCCTTAAAAGAAAAGTTGGAGGTCCAAACCAAAGATCTAAAAAGAATTAAGGAAGAATACAACACTAAATGTGAACACTATGATTATGCTCAAGAAAAGATTGCTAGTCTAACTGCCGAGCTTAACACATTGAAAATTAAGTTTGAAAATGCAGACTTTAATTTTAAAAAATTTGATGTGTCAAGTAAGAAATTTGAGACAATGATTGAAAAGCAACTTAGATGGCAAGACCAAAAGAATGTAGGTCTAGGGTATAGTAGTGTTCCTCCTCCATTCAATGATAACTACACTTTTATTCCTATGAATGAGGAAGAAAAGACAAGGGAAGCACACCTACAGTATGGAAAACCTACTGTAGTTGAGACAGTAAATAATGATAGTGTGAACAATACTAATGTTTTTACCTCATGTGCAAATAAGGTCACAGTGCAAGATGGGCATGAGCAGAACAAAAATAATTCTAGTTCTGCTGAAAATGTCTCAAAAACTTGTGATGAGGTGAACGATACGAATGCTTCTGTTTCATGTGCAGAGAAAGTAACAGTGCAAGATGGGATTGAGCAGAACAAAATTATGTAACATCCCAAATTTCAGAAATATGATATAACGGCTTAAAGTGTACATGGAGGAAGCTACTCGACGAGTAGTGCGAGTACTCGTCGAGTCGGAGCGGGATTTGGTCACGAATTAAGTGACCAAGTCGCCGAGTCGGAAGCTGGACTCGACGAGTTGGTGCTGGGAAGATAAAACCCTAATCTTAGGGCTTGCACCCTATTTAAAGGACCTTAAGTCCTCACCTCAGCCTCTTTGTCACCCCTTGAGAGTCAGAAAACCCTAGAATCGTGTGTGAGCCTTTGGAGTGAACTTGGAAGCTTTGGAAGGAGATTCTAGCAAAGAAGGCTTGTAGATCAAGTGTAGAGCATCAAGGGATTGGTGTAGATCCAGAATCTACTTCAGCTTGGGCATATTTTAGAGGTAACAAGCTGTTACCTTGACTCTATTGCATTATATCTATTCAAGAATGATATTTGGGGCCATTTTGGTATGATTGAGATCTATTTCGGGCTTGGAGTTTAGATCTGAGGTTGCTACTTCAGATCTAGACTTGTGTTGGTCCAGAAAGTAATAAAGCATCAATCTTTGAGTTGTTGGTGGAGCCCCTTTGTCTTAAACCTTAGCCCTAGAGTGATTTGGGCTTATAACTCCTTGTTTCCACGTAAAGTTTGCAACTTTACGTGAGAGTCATGCCCTTGAAGAGTGGATCTACAGTTTGGATCCCCTGCAAGACTCGAAAAGCCTCTGCATGTATAAAGGACTGAAGAGACTCGACGAGTCTGTTCTTGGACTCGGCGAGTCTGTTGAAGATAGGCATGAACTCGGCGAGTTGGAGGAACAACTCGACGAGTCTGTTGAAGATTGCCTTGGACTCGGCGAGTCTGTTCTTGGACTCGGCGAGTCTGGTCGCAGAACCCAACCTCTTTTGGTTAAAGCTTTGGATTAGTGAGTCGGTTGGCGACCCAGTGAGTTGGACAGGATGGGATTCCGAGATCGTTGAACTCGACGAGTCTTGGGGCGACTCGGCGAGTTGAGTCGTGCTATGTGAGGTTCTGAGTATAGGAACTCGACGAGTCGACGGGTTGACTCTTTGAGTAGAGTCAATCATGAAGGTTGAATTTGACTGAGGACTTTGGCTTTGACCAAGAGTTGACCAGTTTGACTTCCAAGGGTATTTTGGTAATTTTTGGTATTGGTTCCTTGGTAGTGTGCTGTGGTGAAGTTCGTGTCGGTGGTCGGAGCAGCTTGGTCGTATCTCTTCAGTCGGCAATTGCAGGTGAGTTATCCTCACTATATCAACAGGGTCTAAGGCACCAAAGCCGACCCTTTTTGGTTTGTATTTGGATTATTGCATGATATGCTTACTGATTTACATCCTGGTAGTTAGGATGGTGATATGCTATGTTAGTGACCGGTTAGGTCGATATCCTGGTTATAGGATTATTGATATGTTTATCGATCTGTTAGATCGGCGTCCTGGTAATTAGGACGATATTATGGTTAGTGACCTGGTTAGGGTCGATGTCCTGGTATATAGGATGATGATATGTTAGTGACCGGTTAGGTCGGTATCCTGGTTAGGATGTTGCTATACTATATGATCTGCAAGATCGATTTGTCTGTCTATGGACTGTTATGTGATTACTTGTTATATGTGCACATGGTTATTTGCTTGATGTTTGGGTTGAGGCGGTCCTGCTTCGTGCTGAAGGCCAACATACCCTACGAGCGGTCAGGATAGACTGTAGGCCCGTATGGCGGTCCAGTCATACCGAAGGCTCGAGATAGATCCAGATAGACTGTAGGCCCGGTGCGGGCGGTCCAGTCATACTGTAGACTCAGAGAGTGGACCGGGTGGACTGAAGGCCCGGTGCGGGCGGACCAGTCACATTGTATACTCGAGATGCATGTTGTTCTGTATTTGTTATATGATATGGTTATGTTTGTATGGCGTTGGTATTTTGAGGGTAACTCACTAAGCTTCGGGCTTACAGTTGTTGATTATGTTTCAGGTACATCAGATGGTCGCAGGAAGGCAAAGGCGTGGTCGTACAGCTCCTCCTATTTCATGGTTTTATGAATTGGTTGTGGGAATACTCTGATGATTAACTATTTTGAAAACAAACTGTACTCATTCAATGGTTTTTAAATGCGTTAAAAAGTTTTAAATTGGCTTGAATTTTTCGGGTGTTACAAGTTGGTATCAGAGCCTGGGTTTGAGTGAATTGGAGGAACATTCGTGTGAATCCAGTCTCAAATCAAGGAAAGGTTTTCAAAATGATTTCTAAAATAGTTTTCAAAATAAGTAAAGGAGGATGCAGAGTGTACGATCGGCCGGAGCCAGTAAGTAGACCCCAAAATACCATACTGATATTTGATATTGTGATATGTTAGAACAGCATGCTAGTACTAGGCTAGGGATCTTCAGGAATTGCATGATAGAATTACCTGATTTCATGATGCCTGTTAGCCTAGGGTTTTCCTTATATGAGATTGACATCATTACTGTAGTTACTTGTGTATGCATCATAGTTGTATATAACTAAGATCTTATAGCCTGAGAATGTTTGACCTGGCCTTATGTTCTGTTCTTATTTGATTAGGGCTTAGGGTAGGATTGGATATTTGAAGGTCTATAGGGTCTAGCGTTATGTGTGGCTAGCATATACTAGTGCTGCAGGGGTTGGTGGAAGTTTCATGGATGGGTGGGTTGTGTGAGGCCGGGAGGCCAGTTATGAGATATTTAGCATTCGTCTAGGAGTGAGGATTGAGCGCTCGCTATGTTTATGTATATTGTTAGGGCGTTGTGATGATACTTGAGACAAATATGGGTAGGTGTGGAAGGTAGTATGGGCCCGTACTACTGAAAGCACAGGACCCATACGCGTAGCAAGGAAGTCACACCCCCTAGGGTTTAGTTGGGAATTGGCTCTTTGTGATTATATGGGTTATCAGAGACCTTTCTGGTGTGTTACCAGAATGGTGGTTACGAGACGTCTTGAGAGCGGATTCGAGATAGGATCGGGAGCTGGCAGCCAGGATAGGCCAGCATTGTCAGTGGATCGTGTCGGTGAGATCATCCGGGAGGAGGTGATCGGGAATTGTCCGGGGTCAGATTCCGGAGATGTTTGGGTCTATTAAGATCGCCATGGTTGAATACCTTGATGAGCGCTATGTAGCCATTGTTGAGACGGCTGCCGCGGCAGCTGCAGCAGCTGTAGCAGCGGCAGGAGGGGGAGCCAGTCGGGGCTTTCAGTATCGGGATTTTGATAACACGAAGCCCCTACCTTTGATGGAGTTCAGGATCCGATCATTGCTATGAGACGGCTGTCAGTTGTGGAGGGTTGTTTCTTCACGTGTTCATGCTCTGCAGACCAAAGGGTGAGGTGTGCTCTGAACCTTTTGAGGCTCGGAGAGAAGGATTGGTGGAGGTTGACTACGTGATCTTATTCTGATGCGCAGCGGGTTGCGCTTACGTGGGATCAGTTCCGGGAAATGTTTAGTACCCGTTATGTTCCGCGGGTTGAGAGAGAGATGTTGGCTCAGGAGTTCTTGGAGCTAAAGCAGGATTCAGGGTCGGTGACGGAGATCACCAGGATGTTCACTGAGAGGGCGATGTTTTGCCCGGAGTTTGCTTCAGAGCAGGCTCAGATGTCCCGATATCTGAATATGCTCAAGAGGGATATCAGACAGTTTGTGTCCACGCAGAGATGTGACACCTTGTTAGAGTTGCAGGAGGCCGCCAGGCGGCGCGAGTTGGAGATTGAGTTTCAGTTGTGAGAGCGGAGGCAGGCCCCGGCGCAGTCGCAGCCGGCGCCGAAACGGTCCAAGGCCGTAGTCTCTAGGATTGGAGAACAGAGCAGCCACACTTGTGAGAAGTATGGGAAGGGTCATACCGGAGTTTTTAGGTCCGGTGGTATGTGCCGCAAGAGCGGGAAAGTCTAGTACATGAGCTTCTAGAGTTGAAGCTTCGGGGGTTTTGCTTGAGGCCGGAATGTGAGTCGTGAGGACTCTGGAAAGGAGTGATGTTTATGTTCAGCTGGGGTTTCACAGCTGGAAGTAGAATGGTTAATTAGTGGGTTGGAATGTCGTTTTATAGGGCAAGGATTGTGCCCTTTTAGTTTTCGAGCTCGAAGGACTGAGCAGACTTGGGACCCCAGGATCAGGTTGTATTCTAGCTCGGGTCAGTTAGTCGTAGGGGTTGGCGACAATATTCTAGCGCCGGTGAGCGCAGGTGGATCGATGTGGCATGAGTGTCTTGTGAGGTGTACGCCATTACCGTTCCATGTCTCAGTCCATATGATATCTAGAATGGAGGAATATATGATCCCTTATCTAATGGACAAGTCATTGACAAAGGTCAGAGTTCATCTACAAGGCCAGAGTTCGACAGCGGCTTTTGAGAGCTACGATTGCCAGTTGGTTCCTGAAGTCATACGCAATAATAGTTTTAGACTTATCCAAGTGGGAGATTAATGGATTAGTGTCTAAGTCCATAACTATAATTGGTATGTACTTGACCCGACTCGGCATGGTCCATTTGGGTTGCATGGCATCGGAACATTTGGATAGACCGTTTATGAGGAAAAGACATTTTGTGACATATTAATATATTATAAGTTCTAATATATTAATATGAAATCATGTTATTTAATTAGTATTGATCAAGAATTAATTTGGACTTAATTTAGTGATCAAAAAGAGACTAATTAAATATATGGGGATTGATTGTGTAAATCATTCATTCTTATATATGTGGGCTTATGATCCAAGATTCCTTTATGTTGGGTTTAACCCATGTGGTGATCCATGGATACTCCATGGAGGTTAAAACCCATGGAGCATAAGGAATGGGTAAAGTCATGAGTTACATGGTGTAACCCTAATAGCCACACTATATAAGAACCCCTTTAGTTCAAGAAATTGGCACTAGTGATACATATTTTGAGGGCTAGCCGATTTGAACATGTATGTCTTCTTCTCATGGTTATTCCAAGAGTTCATGATGTTGTGTGAACCATTTGAGGTGTCACACTTGGGGCACTAGGCTCTCAAGCTTCATGGAGTCAAGCAACAACAACAAGGTATGTATTCTATCTATTTTAGTATCCTAGTATCAATGTTTTGATATGCTAGTTAGGATAATACCTTGGATAATTATATTTGCATGTATAATAGAGAAAACATAGATCCAAGGTATTTAGGGTTGCATGTACACTTAGGAGTGTTAGAATGCTCAAAACCCAACAATGATTAGCGCTGAAGTCGAATCAGATGAGTTCAGAAGTGATGCAAGGGTGGATCCTTGGGCTTCAAGTATGGTTGTAGGCATGGGTTATGTGAGTAGTGGTATTCCAATCTAGGTTATTCCGTCCTAGGGATGACTAGACCCGTTATAGGCGCACCTGGTATTCCAGCCCGAGGCTGATTGGGCTAGGTACGAATGGTTATGTGAGTTGTTACTATGAGTTGGTTGTACATTGATTGCACGAAAACGCATTCGGTAACTCGGTGTTATAAAACGTGCCTTTGTGTATGATTCAACAAGTAGTAGAACAAGCCATATGAGTCGAAGTTTATCCATTCCTTTTACCTTCGGGATAAAAGCGATATCTGTGGGCCCCTCGATGATTTGGTGATGACAAATGTAAGTGCTCGGCCGGGCCTGGACTGATTTGATTTGTTCAATTAGTCAATCGTCATAAATCGGAAATCGGGAAACAACAAATGGACAGAGAGAATGATTATAATCCATGTCTCAGTCCATATGATATCTAGAATGGAGGAATATATGATCCTTTATCTAATGGACAAGTCATTGACAAAGGTCAGAGTTCATCTACAAGGCCAGAGTTCGACAGCGGCTTTTGAGAGCTACGATTGCCAGTTGGTTCCTGAAGTCATACGCAATAATAGTTTTAGACTTATCCAAGTGGGAGACTGTTGGATTAGTGTCTAAGTCCATAACTATAATTGGTATGTACTTGACCCGACTCGGCATGGTCCATTTGGGTTGCATGGCATCGGAACATTTGGATAGACCGTTTATGAGGAAAAGACATTTTGTGACATATTAATATATTATAAGTTCTAATATATTAATATGAAATCATGTTATTTAATTAGTATTGATCAAAAATTAATTTGGACTTAATTTAGTGATCAAAAAGAGACTAATTAAATATATGGGGATTGATTGTGTAAATCATTCATTCTTATATATGTGGGCTTATGATCCAAGATTCCTTTATGTTGGGTTTAACCCATGTGGTGATCCATGGATACTCCATGGAGGTTAAAACCCATGGAGCATAAGGAATGGGTAAAGTCATGAGTTACATGGTGTAACCCTAATAGCCACACTATATAAGAACCCCTTTAGTTCAAGAAATTGGCACTAGTGATACATATTTTGAGGGCTAGCCGATTTGAACATGTATGTCTTCTTCTCATGGTTATTCCAAGAGTTCATGATGTTGTGTGAACCATTTGAGGTGTCACACTTGGGGCACTAGGCTCTCAAGCTTCATGGAGTCAAGCAACAACAACAAGGTATGTATTCTATCTATTTTAGTATCCTAGTATCAATGTTTTGATATGCTAGTTAGGATAATACCTTGGATAATTATATTTGCATGTATAATAGAGAAAACATAGATCCAAGGTATTTAGGGTTGCATGTACACTTAGGAGTGTTAGAATGCTCAAAACCCAACAGTGGTATCAGAGCCTAGGCTTGTTTTCAATTATACTTGATTCAAATTGCTGAAAAATGCTGAAAAAGTCGAATTTCGGGCATTCTGGGCACTGGACTCGTCGAGTCCACTGATGAACTCGGCGAGTCCATGAAGAAAATCATCCTACTCGGCGAGTAGGTTGATACACTCGACGAGTAGGAGCCCCAGACAGCATATTTTCGAGTTTTTTGGCTAGAAATGGACTAGAAACATTACCCTAAGATGTTTTTGAACTTATAAACTTGTTTTTGATGTGGTAATGTTCATACTAATCCAATTTTAAAGATAATTGTCAATAGATTCATGTTTTGTATTAGTTTAGTGATTAGGCTAATTACATGAAAAAGTTTGATTTGAATTATCTTGTTCTATGAGTTGCTTAGATTAATAGAAAAGTTAATTGATTATGTGTTTTCAATCCATTTTAATCTAAGATTTGATTCTAAAATGTGTTTTTGTAACTTGTCCTCAAGTTATATGAAAAGTCACATTTAAGTTTCATAAAACTCATAAAAGTTGGCACTGGTTACAAAAATGAAGAGTCTTGTCCTCAAGTTATGGAGGTTCAAGAGTCACTTCATTAAGTAATAAAATGTGTAACCTTAATTAATTCCATAAGTTACAAAATAAAGAAAAGTTACATTCTTTTATTAGTTTAAAGTCTTCCATAACTTGTCCTCAAGTTATGGAACATGAAGAGTTTTTTAATTAAAACTAATTTAAACACATAAGTTATGGAGTTAATTAGTTTTGAATAGTTTCAAAACTTGCCCTCAAGTTTTGGAATTTGAAAAGTTTCACTTATGAATACTTTAATTCCAAGTTAGCCCTTAGAATTTTAAAAGTTAAAATTCAACCCTTATACTATTATTATAATTTTAATTATATATATATGTATAAGAAAAGTCAATCTTACCGTTAGTAGGCCTCATTCACGAAGCCGGTCTATAAGGGGGGTATAAGGTTACTGCCTATAAAATGGCAGTTTAATGGGTGTCCACTCTCACCCACCGCTTCCTTGACTGGTGGAGGGTCGTTAGCCGAACGGGTAGGACAAGGACTATAATTCTCCCTTCATTAAAAGTATTAATGATAAATACTAAGTAACTAAACGCTTATAAATTCCCAATATTAGTTACTTAGGAAAAATGTGAAATTGGTGCTAGCCCATAAAATTACACTTTGTACCTTACCAAGTCGTTAGTGGAGCGTGTGTGGTTAACCGGCACACTAACATGGACTAGTAAGAGTGGCAAAGGGTAACTTGACTTTATTATAGATCGGTGGAGCGTGTGTGGTTAACCGACACATCGATTAGGTAATATTGTTGAGGGTACCAAGTCAATTTGTATGGTTATTCACACCTTGTTTGTGATCCTCGGCATCCCAGTCACAAACTTGAGAGGGCACAATCGAGATTCAAACATGCCATTGAAAGTTCAATGTATCTCAAAAGATCTAGGAGTTTCAAATCCAATTAAAACTTAATTATATTTCGTTTTTCTATGGTGGAAATTGGTAAATCGTCATTTACCTACCTTTAACTATTTTATAACTTGGATTACGGCATCCCTCTTCCAATTATAAATAGGTTATTGGGTCCTAGCCTTAATATTTCATATTGGGTGTTATATTAAGGACTCTAAATCAACTAACTTGAATATCTCCCAAAAGATGTCTAAGTTCAGACATCTATGATCTTCCCAAATCTCTTGAAACAAACTTTCCTAAATGAAGATGATGTCCCATGGAAATCATACCTCTTTCACCTCCTCCAATTATTCTCCCTAACCCACAAGTTCCTGAAAAGTTTAAGGTCACTCAAGCCCTATTGGCAAGCAAAGGTCTATGTGTGATCACATCTTGGAGATGTAGTCACATATTGACAAGCCGGGAGAGTTGGGTGTTAAAGTCTAGAGGAAGCTGATGATCAATCACTTTCTAAGTCACATAGTGAGTTCCTTTGGGACTCCTATGAAACAGACTATGACAAGACCTTTAATGATCTTATCTATTTGCTAAGATCAACTTCCTCAAACTTTATGGACATTGACAATGATGACACTAGAAATCCAGGAAAAGCATTCTCTTCCCAATGGAAAGGGATCGACCATAGTCAGCTCGGTTGACCAAATGGTAAAGAGAAAGGCTAAGTCTGTGATAGTCCCATGTACCATTACCAATACGTCCATATGTTAAATTGCCAAAGGAAGGGGCATTAGTTGCGAAGCTGCCAAATTTACCAAAGGATGTTAAAGTCAATAAGTTTGACTCTACTTCAGGTAAAGTCTACTATCTAACTCTGATAAGTTTCTATTCTGAGATTCTTGATACATGATGTGACTGGGTCACATGTTGATGTTTTAAGAATCAAAGAAAAAGTGAAGAAACTTAAAGAAAGAATATGCTGAATCTGATGGCATAGATGGATTTCTATCGCATAGTTTGAAGATCGGATTCTTGAGCTACTTCTTAAGAGTTATGATATATTGCTTAGGAATAGATAACAACAAAGTTTTCATGTGATTTTGCACTGTAAGGATAGTTTTTCCGCAAAGTTTTTAAAATAAAAGGAAAAATGATGATTTTATTTATTTATTTTAAAATATCCTTACAATGACATTTGAGGAAAAAAATTGTTGCTTATAAGATTCCATTAAGAGCAAGAGTGGAAATATGAATTTGATTCTTTCATTTGTGGTAGTGTCTAAATTTACCAAATAAGGAAAGATTCTCATCACCTAAGTCTCAGTTGGATAGAAACTTGGAATCATGCAAGTTGTATAGCATGATGAATAAGAACTTTCAAGCATTGGAAAAATTAAGACTAAGTACTTGTTCACATGGATGTGTGAGTCAAGTAAAGGATCGAGTACACTCTTGTGCACTGATCAAGCCCACCACAAATAATCGTTAAGACTATTCGTCATTATTTACTAAAATTCAGTAAATATGGTTATACTTACAAGCTTAAGTGTAATTCTGAGACATTGGAAAAGGTTTTAATGTATGGCAGAGCGAATAAGAAGAATCGACTTAGGCAGAAAGATAAAAGTTTCTCAAATCTGAAAAGATGGGAGAGTACTTTAGTATCATGGTAGATAATCATCTTAATGATTAAGAGACCTTATCACAATTCATCCTCTAAGTGCATTCTGGTAGCTAAGAAGAGGAGCTATGAATTGTTGAAGTGGTTAAATCAAGAAGATGATTTATACTTCGTTCCAAAAACAATTCTTAGAGTTATACTCTAAGATTGTAACTTGAGTGACATGTCTTAAAGAAGGTTTAAAACACTTGTCAAATGTAAGAGTAAAAGTTTTCTACTCTTGTACATTTGAAATTGGTAAGTTGTGATGTTTTGGATAAAACAAAGACCAACTAAGGCCAATTGTGTGAAGTGTTTGTCTTGATTAGAATCCACATTATCTCTTGAATATCTGACAAGAAAGTCTTATATGTCAAGAGGACAGTGGGAGTCTTAAAAGGTCTTGAAACTCTCAAGAACTAATCAAGAGTAAAACCTAAAGTTCTTCACTAGCACACGACTTGAGGTTTATAACCTATCGTGTTGACATATTCTGTGCCCATTCCAGTTAAAGTTGGCTTTGCATATGAGTTCTTAGAGTTCTCAATTGGTTGCACAACAACTTGGAAGCAATGACAGGCCCTTGAGCTGCCAGGTGGCAAGAAATTAAGATTGAGTTCAGTCCATATGAGTTTGGATTTGTCATTATCCTTGTCTTGTGACTATGGTTTTGACAATTCACATGGATAAGAACACATACACCATTAAATCTAAGGGTCATAAGGTTTCTCTCCGATTCATGAAAATGATGGTGAGGAAACACTTCCACCAAGTAGATTTGAAGTAGATAGCAATTGTGATATTTGCATTCTCAAAGTCATTAGTGGAGCTGTGTGGTTAACCGGCACACTAACATGGACTTGTGAGAAGTGGCAAAGGTCTAAACAATTGAGACTATGATTACGACATCCCTTTTCATAGTTCTGAAATTGTTTAGACACACCTGTGAGCTATCTAAGATAAGGTGTATGATATTGATAAAGTTTTATCAAAGCAATCTAGTATCAGAAATCTGAACTTTGGTAAGTAAGTCAATAAAGTATTGTTTTTTTTTTCTACAAGTTCAACTGATTTCTCAGTACATGTCAAAGCTGGTGGGAGCATAAGTGTTATGCTAATAATCATCATGTTAGTGGGAGCATGATAATTATGATAAAGGTTGCAAGTTAGCAATGTTAATTATAGAAAACAAAAGTTTCAATTCGTGAGGCTGCAGGGGTTGAAAAAGTTGTTTTGCTATAATTAAGGGAGAGAAAATTATACTTCATTTCAATTCTAAAAGCTTAGATTGAGGTTTTAAGTCGTATTTAGTCAAGGATATATATATGAATTTCATGTTGGAATGACTCAACATAAGGAAATTCTATATATGGGTCCATTATTTGCGTTCTAAAATTCGATTATGATTACGACATCCCTTTTCATAATCTGAATTATGAGAACTTGGCAAATAGAAATGGAAATGTTATAGCAAAAGACTGGTTTAGTCTTTATGTGAGACATCATGACTCGTGTCCCATATGCTTCGGATATAGGATCGATTACATGTGCTATATTTATCCTTTCTAAAATTTTCCAAATGCGTGGGGCATTAAGAAGGGAAAAGGTCTAGAACTGGATATGACTAAAAGGATTAAGCAATTGTCGAGGACAATATAAGGTTTACCAAAGATTGGTTGCTCAAGGACAGTTGGAAGTATAGTGATAATTCTGGAAGGACCATATTGACATAATCTGTAAGGAGGCAACTCTTGTTCAGAAGTGATAGTCAAAATGGAATATGGAAATGTTTCAAAGTTGGAAATTATTCAATCTGTGTAAGATTAGGAAACTTAATGCAAGAAGGATATTTCCAAGGAGCTGATCTCCTTTGGAATGCTCTGTAATGGTTGTTGTCAAGTCTTTCTGACTCTGTGCATAATCATTACAGGAGGATCAATGCATATAAGTTTAGAATCTAACAGATTTCAGTAAATGGCATGAATTTGGAATTCTTGCATTTGTAGTAAGGATTTGGGACTGTGAAAGAGGATCATTGGAGTTATGTTCAATTGATCTAATTCACAAAGTGAAGATCATAGACAAACATAGTATGCATACTTGGTGTATGTCATGACTAGTGTTTAGAAAACATAGTGTACATGCTTGGAGCATGGGACAACTATTGTTTTAAATTCAAGAATAAAGTTGATAGCTGAAACAGTATACAATGAATAATGTGTAATCATATGGTGATAAATAAAAGGTGTTTTATTTATGTTCATAGGTTTTGATACCATATTAGATTCTATTATTATTGTGTTTCATTTTGCATGTTTTGACTTCCAGAATAACTAGGTCGTTCTTCCTGATTGACTAAGTTATTCAAACTATCCACAGTCGGTCATATGTTGGAAGTAGATATGAATCAAGACTGTCATGGGTTGGCTTGTAGAGGTCTAAGATGTTGGACAAGGGGCTACAACACTCATGAGTGCTCATAAGTTCTGAGTATTGGATTCAACCCGCGCTCATTGGAATCACTTCATGGATTTTATCACGAGTGATCATGAAATGATAATATCTTATATTCTTCAAACCTAGAGATATGAGTTGTTACTATGAGTTGGTTGTACATTGATTGCACGAAAACGCATTCGGTAACTCGGTGTTATAAAACGTGCCTTTGTGTATGATTCAACAAGTAGTAGAACAAGCCATATGAGTCGAAGTTTATCCATTCCTTTTACCTTCGGGATAAAAGCGATATCTGTGGGCCCCTTGATGATTTGGTGATGACAAATGTAAGTGCTCGGCCGGGCCTGGACTGATTTGATTTGTTCAATTAGTCAATCGTCATAAATCGGAAATCGGGAAACAACAAATGGACAGAGAGAATGATTATAATCCATGTCTCAGTCCATATGATATCTAGAATGGAGGAATATATGATCCCTTATCTATTGGACAAGTCATTGACAAAGGTCAGAGTTCATCTACAAGGCCAGAGTTCGACAGCGGCTTTTGAGAGCTACGATTGCCAGTTGGTTCCTGAAGTCATACGCAATAATAGTTTTAGACTTATCCAAGTGGGAGACTGTTGGATTAGTGTCTAAGTCCATAACTATAATTGGTATGTACTTGACCCGACTCGGCATGGTCCATTTGGGTTGCATGGCATCGGAACATTTGGATAGACCGTTTATGAGGAAAAGACATTTTGTGACATATTAATATATTATAAGTTCTAATATATTAATATGAAATCATGTTATCTAATTAGTATTGATCAAAAATTAATTTGGACTTAATTTAGTGATCAAAAAGAGACTAATTAAATATATGGGGATTGATTGTGTAAATCATTCATTCTTATATATGTGGGCTTATGATCCAAGATTCCTTTATGTTGGGTTTAACCCATGTGGTGATCCATGGATACTCCATGGAGGTTAAAACCCATGGAGCATAAGGAATGGGTAAAGTCATGAGTTACATGGTGTAACCCTAATAGCCACACTATATAAGAACCCCTTTAGTTCAAGAAATTGGCACTAGTGATACATATTTTGAGGGCTAGCCGATTTGAACATGTATGTCTTCTTCTCATGGTTATTCCAAGAGTTCATGATGTTGTGTGAACCATTTGAGGTGTCACACTTGGGGCACTAGGCTCTCAAGCTTCATGGAGTCAAGCAACAACAACAAGGTATGTATTCTATCTATTTTAGTATCCTAGTATCAATGTTTTGATATGCTAGTTAGGATAATACCTTGGATAATTATATTTGCATGTATAATAGAGAAAACATAGATCCAAGGTATTTAGGGTTGCATGTACACTTAGGAGTGTTAGAATGCTCAAAACCCAACAATGATTAGCACTGAAGTCGAATCAGATGAGTTCAGAAGTGATGCAAGGGTGGATCCTTGGGCTTCAAGTATGGTTGTAGGCATGGGTTATGTGAGTAGTGGTATTCCAATCTAGGTTATTCCGTCCTAGGGATGACTAGACCCGTTATAGGCGCACCTGGTATTCCAGCCCGAGGCTGATTGGGCTAGGTACGAATGGTTATGTGATATAGCTGGCTGATTCATGGGAATTTCTTGAAGCTGAAGGATGCAGTATCCTGTCAGCACGAGAGGGAATGGATTCAAGAAGAGGATGGATTGGGTTCCAACATTGGGAGTTACTCGGGCTATCTCTAGTTTGGAAAGGGAAGGGTAGTTTGACACTGTGGGAGGACCTAGTGAGTCATGGTGGTACCTAATGGTTGCAAGTCACAGAAGTGTGTTCCTGGCAGGAAGGAATAGTATCACTGGGTGATACTTAGTTGTTATGTGTAGTCCTCAAGAAGAAAGGCCGATGGTCGGCTTGGAGTATTGGTAGGGGTGCCTCGTGAGTAGGAGATGTGTTAAAGGGGGTGTCGTGGTCGGGTCTGGGAGGACCTGAGATAATTGGGAAATCGGAGTCTGTAGTGCGAGTAAGTTGTTCGGGAACGTATACTGCAGTAGGCTTCGAGGACGAAGCCTAATTTAAGTGGGGGAGAGTTGTAACATCCCAAATTTCAGAAATATGATATAAGGGCTTAAAGTGTACATGGAGGAAGCTACTCGACGACTAGGTGCGAGTACTCGTCGAGTCGGAGCGGGATTTGGTCGCGAATTAAGTGACCAACTCGCCGAGTCGGAAGCTGGACTCGACGAGTTGGTGCTGGGAAGATAAAACCCTAATCTTAGGGCTTGCACCCTATTTAAAGGACCTTAAGTCCTCACCTCAACCTCTTTGTCACCCCTTGAGAGTCAGAAAACCCTAGAATCGTGTGTGAGCCTTTGGAGTGAACTTGGAAGCTTTGGAAGGAGATTCTAGCAAAGAAGGCTTGTAGATCAAGTTTAGAGCATCAAGGGATTGGTGTAGATCCAGAATCTACTTCAACTTGGACACATTTTAGAGGTAACAAGCTGTTACCTTGACTCTATTGCATTATATCTATTCAGGAATGATATTTGGGGCCATTTTGGTATGATTGAGATCTATTTCGGGTTTGGAGTTTAGATCTGAGGTTGCTACTTCAGATCTAGACTTGTGTTGGTCCAGTAAGTCATAAAGCATCAGTCTTTGAGTTGTTGGTGGAGCCCCTTTGTCTTAAACCTTAGCCCTAGAGTGATTTGGGCTTATAACTCCTTGTTTCCACATAAAGTTTGCAACTTTACGTGAGAGTCATGCCCTAGAAGAGTGGATCTACAGTTTGGATCCCCTGCAAGACTTGAAAAGCCTCTGCATGTATAAAGGACTGAAGAGACTCGACGAGTCTGTTCTTGGACTCGGTGAGTCTGTTGAAGATAGGCATGAACTCGACGAGTTGGAGGAACAACTCAGCGAGTCTGTTGATGATTGCCTTGGACTCGGCGAGTCTGGTCGCAGAACCCAACCTCTTTTGGTTAAAGCTTTGGATTAGTGAGTCGGTTGGCGACTCAGTGAGTTGGACAAGATGGATTCCGAGATCGTTGAACTCGACGAGTCTTGGGGCGACTCGGCGAGTTGAGTCGTGCTGTGGGAGTTTCTGAGTATAGGAACTCGACGAGTCGACGGGTTGACTCGGCGAGTAGAGTCAATCAGGAAGGTTGACTTTGACTGAGGACTTTGGCTTTGACCAAGAGTTGATCAGTTTGACTTCCAAGGGTATTTTGGTAATTTTTGGTATTGGTTCCTTGGTAGTGTGCTGTGGTGAAGTTCGTGTCGGTGGTCGGAGCAGCTTGGTCGTATCTCTTCAGTCGGCAATTGCAGGTGAGTTATCCTCACTATATCAACAGGGTCTAAGGTACCAAAGCCGGCCCTTTTTGGTTTGTATTTGGATTATTGCATGATATGCTTACTTATTTACATCCTGGTAGTTAGGATGTTGATATGCTATGTTAGTGACCGGTTAGGTCAATATCCTGGTTATAGGATTATTGATATGTTTATCGATCTGTTAGATCGGCGTCTTGGTAATTAGGACGATATTATGGTTAGTGACTTGGTTAGGGTCGGTGTCCTGGTATATATAGGATGATGCTATGTTAGTGACCGGTTAGGTTGGTATCTTGGTTAGGATGTTGCTATACTATATGATCTGCTAGATCGGTTTGTCTGTCTATGGACTGTTATGTGATTAGTTGTTATATGTGCACATGGTTATTTGCTTGATGTTTGGGTTGAGGCAGTCGTGCTTCGTGCTGAAGGCCAACATACCCTACGAGCGGTCAGGATAGACTGTAGGCCCGTATGGCGGTCCAGTCATACCGAAGGCTCTAGATAGATCCAGATAGACTGTAGGCCCGGTGCGGGCGGTCCAGTCATACTGTAGACTCAGAGAGTGGACCGGGTGGACTGAAGGCCCGGTGCGGGCGGACCAGTCACATTGTACACTCGAGATGCATGTTGTTCTGTATTTGTTATATGATATGGTTATGTTTGTATGGCGTTGGTATTTTGGGGGTAACTCACTAAGCTTCCGGCTTACAGTTGTTGATTATGTTTCAGGTACATCAGAAGGTCGCAGGAAGGCAAAGGCGTGGTCGTACAGCTCCTCCTATTTCATGGTTTTATGAATTGGTTCTGGGAATACTCTGATGATTAACTATTTTGAAAACAAACTGTACTCATTCAATGGTTTTTAAATGCGTTAAAAAGTTTAAAATTGGCTTGAATTTTTCGGGTGTTACAAGTTGGTATCAGAGCCTGGGTTTGAGTGAATTGGAGGAACATTCGTGTGAATCCAGTCTCAAATCAAGGAAAGGTTTTCAAAATGATTTCTAAAATAGTTTTCAAAATAAGTAAAGGAGGATGCAGAGTGTACGATCGGCCGGAGCCAGTAAGGAGACCCCAAAATACCATACTGATATTTGATATTGTGATATGTTAGAACAGCATGCTAGTACTAGGCTAGGGATCTTCAGGAATTGCATGATAGAATTACCTGATTTCATGATGCCTGTTAGCCTAGGGTTTTCCTTATATGAGATTGACATCATTATTGTAGTTACTTGTGTATGCATCATAGTTGTATATAACTAAGATCTTATAGCCTGAGAATGTTTGACCTGGCCTTATGTTCTGTTCTTATTTGATTAGGGCTTAGGGTAGGATTGGATATTTGAAGGTCTATAGGGTCTAGCGTTATGTGTGGCTAGCATATACTAGTGCTGCAGGGGTTGGTGGAAGTTTCATGGATGGGTGGGTTGTGTGAGGCCGGGAGGCCAGTTATGAGATATTTAGCATTCGTCTAGGAGTGAGGATTGAGCGCTCGCTATGTTTATGTATATTGTTAGGGCGTTGTGATGATACTTGAGACAAATATGGGTAGGTGTGGAAGGTAGTATGGGCCCGTACTACTGAAAGCACAGGACCCATACGCGTAGCAAGGAAGTCACACCCCCTAGGGTTTGGTTGGGAATTGGCTCTTTGTCATTATATGGGTTATCAGAGACCTTTCTGGTGTGTTACCAGAATGGTGGTTACGAGACCTCTTGAGAGCGGATTCGAGATAGGATCGGGAGCTGGCAGCCAGGATAGGCCAACATTGTCAGTGGATCGTGTCGGTGAGATCATCCGGGAGGAGGTGATCGGGAATTATCCGGGGTCAGATTCCGGAGATGTTTGGGTCTATTAAGACCGGCATGGTTGAATACCTTGATGAGCGCTATGTAGCCATTGTTGAGACGGCTGCCGCGACAGCTGTAGCAGCGGCAGGAGGGGGAGCCAGTCGGGGCTTTCAGTATCAGGATTTTGATAACATGAAGCCCCCTACCTTTGATGGAGTTCAGGATCCGATCATTGCTATGAGACGGCTGTTAGTTGTGGAGGGTTGTTTCTTTATGTGTTCATGCTCTGCGGACCAGTGGGTGAGGTGTGCTCTGAACCTTTTGAGGCTCGGAGCGAAGGATTGGTGGAGGTTGACTACGGGATCTTATTCTGATGCGCAGCGGGTTGCGGTTACGTGGGATCAGTTCCGGGAAATGTTTAGTACCCGTTATGTTCCGCGGGTTGAGAGAGAGAGGTTGGCTCAAGAGTTCTTGGAGCTAAAGCATGATTCAGGGTCGGTGACGGAGATCACCAGGATGTTCACTGAGAGGGCGATGTTTTGCCCGGAGTTTGCTTCAGAGCAGGCTCAGATGTCCTGATATCTGAATATGCTCAAGAGGGATAATAGACAGTTTGTGT
Organism: Lactuca virosa; assembly: GCF_052849685.1. Taxonomy (NCBI): domain Eukaryota; kingdom Viridiplantae; phylum Streptophyta; class Magnoliopsida; order Asterales; family Asteraceae; genus Lactuca; species Lactuca virosa. The sequence continues at coordinate 232,860,358 of NC_136434.1, read as the reverse complement.
CCACGCAGAGATGTGACACCTTGTTAGAGTTGCAGGAGGCCGCCAGGCGGCGCGAGTTGGAGATTGAGTTTTAGTGATGAGAGCGGAGGCAGGCCCCGGCGCAGTCGCAGCCGGCGCCGAAACGGTCCAAGACCGTTGTCTCTAGGATTGGAGAACAGAGCAGCCACACTTGTGAGAAGTATGGGAAGGGTCATACCGGAGTTTGTAGGTCCGGTGGTACGTGCCGCAAGAGCGGGAAAGTCTAGTACATGAGCTTCTAGAGTTGAGGCTTCGGGGGTTTTGCTTGAGGCCGGAATGTGAGTCGTGAGGACTCTGGAAAGGAGTGATGTTTATGTTCAGCTGGGGTTTCGCAACTGGAAGTAGAATGGTTAATTAGTGGGTTGGAATGTCGTTTTATAGGGCAAGGATTATGCCCTTTCAGTTTTTGAGCTCGAAGGACTGAGCAGACTTGGGACCCCAGGATCAGGTTGTATTCCAGTTCGGGTCAGTTAGTCGCAGGGGTTGGCGACAGTATTCTAGCGTCGGTGAGCGCAGGTGGATCGATGTGGCATGAGTGTCTTGTGAGGTGTACGCCATTACCGTTCCGACCCATAGGATCTAAGATCCAATTCATCTTGGATCTCTGGCATCTGACGGTAAGGATTGATTGTGCGATCTATTGCACTTCTGGGGATTGGAGACTATGTATGGGGAGTAGTTTGTGGCCGGTTTAGGGCAGAGGTTGTTTCAGTTATTGCAGTTCAGTTGTGCATAATCGAGCTGGTGAGTGAGTCAGAGTGCGAGACCCTGAATGATATGATTTCTAGAGCCGAGAGCGGGAGATTTGTTGGAGCACCTTAGGAAGAGGGGTACTATATGGGAGGTCTGCGGACAGGGTCCCACATGATGGTTATTCAGCATTGTCAGGATTCAGTGGTTTTAGTAAGCGTTATTGATTGGCGGGGGAAGGCGCCAAGGGAAGTAGCACATTGTTGAGACATTAGTTGGAGTATCTATCTTTGGACTTTAAGATTTGGGAGTGGGATCATTCGAGCATTGGGGACTGTTGGTGTCCCTGGGGATCGTATTTAACGACATGATGAATTTTGAATATGTTAACTTTGTTCCGGACTTGAAACACAACTGAGGCTGAATACGTTGCTGTGTATGCGTGCTGTTCTCGAGTCATCTGGATGCAACTTCAATTGCTGAATTACAGTTTGAATTTTTCTCGATACTCCTGAGTTTTCTTAAAATGATTCGTTTCAAAGACTATTTTTTTATTTTTTTGTTTTTTTTTAAATTTGCGCATTTATTTTATTTCCTTTCTTCCCTATGCCCAAATTTAGGGGGAGAAATAAAAAACAAAATTATAAAATCAAAAATAAAAAATAAAAAATAAAAAATAAAAAAAATTCCAAAAATATGTCTTCTTTCGTAAGTATTCTTGGGAAGTGATATGAAGTTTAGTGTTAAAGGGCAATCTGAAATATGTGTAATGCACTGAAGCTAAATTGTTTAGACTCTGTGTTCAATGTGCTGGTAGGCACGAAGGATTCAAAATGAAAGGACTAGACACTGTTGACAATGAAAAGACTTGACAGTGTTAACTCATCTGGACTTAGATAGTTACATTTGGACTGACCATAGGATGCTTGGATAGATTGAGCAGTGAGATAAACAAGGGAGCCTGCGAGATACATTAAAGCTACTTATCATCTAGAACTGTGGCTCAACACTTCTTCAACATACAAACTTATGTCCTTAATTCCGGTCCTGATAGGGTCATTGGGGGCTTCTGATAAAGTAGGTCTGTGTGAAATTGTTTTTCTTTCTTATCCTCTATGTCAGTCATATGTTGCCCCCTTTGCGAGATCGGAAGAGATCCGACCTGGGACGCAACATATGCATCTCCATTTCTATGCATCTCTATATCTATCTATGTCAGTCATATGCTATCCTCTCTGCGTGATTGGAAGAGATCCGACCTGGGACATAACATATGCACCTTTCTATCTCTCTATTCCTCTATCTATGTTAGTCATATGTTGTCCCTCTGCGTGATTGGAAGAGATCCGACCTGGGATACAACATATGCATCTCTATATCTACTTTTTCTCTCAAATAATTGAGCACTCACCTAAAGTAAAGAGCTCCATGGAATTCCTTGATTTCTAGGGTATGTCGTGAAGTGGGGAACACGTTCTAGTGCGCTTAAAATAGAATTGGTTCATGACTAAAGGTTGACTGTAGATCTCGCTGCTGAATTTAAGTGGACAACAATATCCTTGGCCGTCGTCAGCAAAATGGTCTATTTAGGAATATAATTGCAATGTCTTGTCACTTATAATCTGTCCAACTTGCAAATATCCTTTGTGTTTAAGTGGACCACAATATTGGTGATTGACCAGAGCTATTCATGCAGGTGTGTGCTGATAAACGATATTAAATTGCTTGACAACTTTTGATCCCAAAAGTTTTAAATTTAGTTATTAAAATGTGTTTATTTTATTTTTGTTTTTGTTAAATTTGTTCATATTTTTCTTCTATGCACAAATTTAGGGGGAGAATTAAAACCAAACAAAAATCATAAAATTTAAAAAAATCCAAAAATATTGTTTTTGAGCGTATTTTGATTTAATTTAATTTATTAGTTATTTTTTATTATGTGCTAAGTTTATTTTATTTTTATTTTTTATCTCAAAAATTTCATTTTTCTTAAAATTCGAATTCAAAAGAAGAAGAGACTTAAGGAGACTGTATCAGAATTTTCTGAGCAAGGAGAAGAAACTTGGAAATGAATTGATGGTAATTACACTTCACACTACTTTCACAAGGAATTGAAGGCATGAAACTGTACAAACTGTCAGTTAGGCAGTATATTTCTAAGAACTGTCGTATCTAAGGAATTGAAAGTCTGAAACTGTACAAATTGTCAAATTGGTCTTGTCAGTTATCTTTACCTAAGAACTATCATGGTACCAGGGCGATTCACCCAACTGGGAAATAGATATCACTGAACATCCCACCCAGGGTCTTGACAATCTCTTTGTCATGCAAATGTATTCTCGGATACATTCTTCGCAGGTAAGGAATTAACGGTATTGGCACTAGGGCGATGCACCTCGCAAGGCACGATTATCGTTGAACGTCTCGCCAAGGTCGAAGTTAACTTGTTAACTTGAAAAACTATAATTGAGATATTTGATCACGGATATGCAGGGGCTAACATCAAAACAGCCATGAGTAGTTCTCCGATACTCAACAAATCGCAGTGCGTTCCTCCGTGTTCACACAGATACTGTGAGTAATCTCTATCCGAGCCAAGGTTGGGTCTTTGAACAACTGTGGTGTGAAGGGTCTTTATGACTCTGTGATCCACAGGGACTTTTTAGTGATGGTTATTTTTAAGATGCATCTATGATCGAAGAAGAATATTCATTCAAAGGAACAAGAAGTGAAGATTATTTTTCAATACACAATCTTTCAACCCCAGAAGCAAGGTGAAACTGTTTTTGAAGTTATGTGACGAATTGCATTGAAGCTTCTCAATCAATTTGATGCTATCTATGAACTTGCTGAAGTGATCCAGAAGAATTGGTCTCTCTGTAATTATCTTTGAAGTTTTTCAAAGCTGAAAGCGCTGTTTTTCAAGAACCTATACAAGAAGCATCTATTCCTAATGTGCATTCAAAGTCAAATTTGATGGAAGTCCAACTACTAGAGATGAAGTTATTCATGTAGAAGATTCATATGTACATATTGTAGTCAAGTCGTGAAGAGATCGAGGAAAGAGCTGAAAGTCAAGATCAAGGAAGATTGAAAAGAAAAGAAAGCTATAAACCAAGGGGGAGATTGTTAGGACATAAATTTGTGGTTTATACTGTCACAACTAGGAATTTTGATGCCTTGTAACTACAACACTTATATCAATTATGAATCAACAATATGAAAGCATGTATGATGCTTATTCAATAACAACAAAACTTCATCAAACACTCCATTCAAACACTACAAATAGTTAATAAAGAGTTGGAAACCCTTGAAATCCCGGTTTAAGTCCATTTTGGACTAGGATTTCCTTATTGGACCTAATGGACCAATAAGCTTCCAATTTAACTATCTTGAATATAGAACTCTCAAATGGGCCCTAATTGGACCCATATACATGAAACTTAATATTTTGGGCCTTATAAGCCTAAGAAAGACTAGGTTAACTTTAATGGGCCTTATTGGGTCACAACCAATTTAATTTAGCCCTAATAGGTCATAAAAATCATTCGTTGAATTATGTTGGGCCAAAAATCATCTAATTAAATCATGATATGGGCTTAAGCATGCAAGGCCTAATTTTCTTCCCTTCTCCTCTCCATTCTCGGCCCAACAACCCAAGAAGAAAGAGTTGACTTTTCATTTGCCACCTCACTATTACTTGTTGGGTTTCCATGCAAAAGTCTCATGTTTCCATGCCCACATCACTTCATCTACTCTCTCTTCTCCTCTCTCTTTTGCTCTCGGCCGAAACAAGACACACACACACTTACAAAATTCATCTCCACTCTCTCCAAATCCTCTCAAGAACACTTGCACTCATTCACCAAATTTTCGAGATTTAGGAAGCTTTCAAGGAAATTAAACCACAAAAATTCATCATCTAAGGTAAGTTGATGTTTAATCCATGATCTAGCTACTTCATTTCATAAAAAATCTCTTCTAAATCTAATCAAATTCGTGATCTTGTTCCTTAGAACACATCTAAGTCAAAAATCTTCCAAGAGCACTTGCTAGGATCGAAACTTTCTTCATTTCTCTCTTCAAAACCGAAACTACAACTCAAGGTGAGCTTCATACCCCTCTCTTTTCGGTTTTTATGTGTTTTATGGGGGAGAATACAAGAAAATGTGTAGATCTATGTGTATGTGTATGCTATGTGTGATTTTATGCATGTATGTGTGTTTTTATGATGAACATGTAACTAAAAAGGGGTGATACTCGAGATCTATGACATGAGAAAGGAAACAAACATGATCTAAGTTATTTTACACTAAACAAGTCAAGAATAATAACTTATAAGATTATGATGAACATATTTCCAACATAAAACCCATTTTTGGGCTTAAATTGTCAAAAATACATAACTTGGGTTAAAAATTGTCAAGTCACGGTTTCTTAAGGGCCAAAAGAGTCAAAACAGTTTCCATAATTGTTTTTCTGAATATTAAAATTTTCAAAGGACTTGAAATGTAAATTTTTAGCTTAATGGGCTAATTTTGGGCTTTTTGGCCCAATAAGCCCAAAATTGCGAAAAATGACAACTAAAGGGGCTGAAATGAAACTTTATTCAAAACAGGGGATAAAAAGTGTAACAAAACTGTTTCAAGGGCCAAAAATGCTTTTAATTTCCAAAAAGGATCAAAAATGTAAAGTTTTTGGATTTTGGGCCAAAACTGTAAAAATTGCGAAAAATAGGGTTTTAACCGAGAAATACCATTCTGGAAGGGCTGAATCTGTTAACAAAATAACTTTTGGGTTAAAACTATCATTTCAATAAATTTATGATGCAAAAGTGTCAAGAAAATGTTTTAAGGACTAAAAATGCAATTCTTTTATTTAAAAGACTAAAATTGTTATTTTTATAAAAAGAAAGGTAGTGAAAAGGTCAAATCCCCACTTTTAAACAAACTATTTCATTAAGTCAAAATACAAAATCACGACTACCGACAAATCGAAAGACGAATACACGTTTAACTCCAAATATCGTTATAAACGAATCGATCGGTCTCGAATCGATACAAAAACAATAACCGTTAAATCAAACCCTTCAATAGATACGCGATACCTACGACGAATAAACTTACAAACTTTGGGCTTGAGAGTCTCAAATCATGCTTGTTGGACCTTGCAAGTCCATCGACCTGATCTTTGGGCCCAAAGGGATAACGCTTATATGTTATTGGGCCTCCTATGGCTCAATTCCATATAAAAGGACTTTCAATGGCATTTATGTGCTATTGGGCCCTAGTGGTCTATTAGTATTGCTAGTAAGGTCAGAGTAATCAAATGCGAGTTCGGCCAACGTGTCCTTCGTATCCCCGACAGCCTAAGGTACTTACGATAGTAGCAGGACTTCGTACTCCTCTTCTCTTCGTTCGCTAAGGCTCATGAGTAATCAAAGTAGATGAAATTAGGACGTTATTCAACAGTAATCAAGGTGGTTTGGATTAAGTGAGTAACAACGGACGACACCTCTATGGGACGTTCGTAGTTGGCTGTTATAACTTGTCTTCACCGGACATCGTTACGACGACTCACTTGGTTTATCCGACACCATCCGAGTATTCAAGGATGAGTAATCAAAAGCCATTCGTTGTGGCGGTATAACAATTTGTAATCACGTACATTTTTTGACATCGGAAAACATCGGGTTTTCCGGGGAAATCAATACTACTCACTCGGGATTTCTATAACTATAATACAAAACATCCTTTTTATATATATATGTTTTGAAATCATTCATGCATCAACTTATGGATCTTCACACTTTGTTGAACTATTGTCTTTTTAGAAAATATCGGATTTTCTGGGTTTTACAAACTATACAAATGATTTTATTCACAACCTTGCTTATGAACTCACATTTCATATGTTGACGTTTTTCCAAAATAACTTGTATTCTCAGGTAACAGATAAGCGGAAGGGTAATACCAAGTATGTTAGAATATTTTGTTTTGAAAACTCTGAAACAATTTGTGTCATGAATGTGTAATATTTAATTCAATGTACTGGATGTAAACAATATCAGTTGTAATGTATTGATGCATGGTGATGTTTATGTTATGATTCATGTATATTCATTGTGATGGTATTCAATTTAAGTCACGCGAGCCCCCGGACGTTTCCGCCGTCTGGTTTCGGGGGTGTGACAGGTTGGTATCAGAGCTCTGTTTATAGTGAACTGGCATATCTAACCACACATTGATATGCAACTATAAACCAAAGAGGTACTAAAATAACTCTGAACAAAACAAATAAAACACAACGATAAAACATCCTACTTGTGTGATATAGGAAAAAGAACATAATACCAAATCAAACAGAATAACACTGACATTTCGGTTAAGTCGGGACTGTTCTCATTTTCTCCGAAGTGCAACTATCACATGCTCCGAGAAAGCCTCGATGGTCAGTAAACCTAAAAACATACCCTTGATTTCCAAGAAAAGAACATTAACTCAAATTACATAATAACTAAATCGTATTAGGAGTAATGATAGTTTACTTAAATACCCCCCCCCCCCTCTCAGTCGACATGGAAGGAGAACACCAGGGCATTCAGTTTCATCAGGTCCTAGTAGCCCACGGGATGATCGAGGATGGGCCCGAGGGAGATCAGGGGGGAACACACGACGTTGGACTTGAAGTGGAACAAGACGAATATGTAATAGTTGATTTCGAATATGACAAGCTTGACCAGGAGTCAGACGAAGAGAATGGCGTAGAGGAGGCACGTAGTGAGCCCCACCAGTCGGAAGCCCCGTCAGATTCCCGCACGGTTCAAAGGGTTGATACAAACTATCTACGCTCTCTCGAGGAGGCAATTATCAGCCTGAAGCTTCAACTTATTACTGCCAAGGCGAGGGCTGTGCAAGCCGAGCAAAGAGTAGAGGTAATCACCCAAGAGGCGGATGAACTGGCTGAACTCCTGATACGTCAGCTCGAGATTGAGCGTCGTCGTCATCTTTACTGATAGGACCTGCTCTACTACCTGCTATATAGGTCTCACCGTACGAAGAACTAGTCCTATCTATCTTTAGTATTATGCTTAGGTGATCTATGCTATGTAACTCTATGTTTAAGTGATTACACTACTCATAGAGCCGTTACACTGCCGAACTTGCACCACTTATGTATGCTCTTCTGAGCAAAATTTTCATGTATCAAAAATGCGGATAATATTAATGAAACCTTCACGGTGGAAATGGCTAATGGGAAAACAGAATCCACTGGGGAAATCTACATCGGATGTACCCTGACCTTAAATCATCACGTCTTTCAAATAAACTTAATGCCTGTTTCCATTAGGAGTTTTGATGTGATTATCGGCATGGATTGGTTAAGCCCCCACCATGCTGAAATTATGTGTCACGAGAAGGCCGTTCGCCTTCATCTCCCAAATCACGAAACCCTAGTTATTTACGGAGACAAACCTAGCACAAACCTTCGTATTATCTCGTGCATTAAAGCACAAAAGTACCTACGAAAGAAGGACTTGACGTTCCTAGCTCATATCGTGGATAAGTCCAAGGAAGAGATCAATATTCGTAACATCCCTGTGGCTTGTGATTTCCCGCATGTCTTTCCAGAAGATCTTCCGGGGATACCCCCAGAAAGACAAGTCGAGTTCCGAATTGATCTAGTGCCAGGAGCTACTCCCATCACCAAATCACCATACAGATTGGCTCCTGCGGAGATGCAAGAGTTGTCCAGTCAACTCAGCGAGCTTTTGGACAAAGGATTCATCCGACCCAGCTTCTCACCTTGGGGAGCTCCAGTTCTCTTTGTCAAAAAGAAAGACGGTACCTTCAGGATGTGTATCGACTACAGAGAACTTAATAAGCTTACCATCAAAAACCGCTATCCACTTCCGCGAATCGACGATTTATTTGACCAGCTCCAAGGAGCTAGTTACTTTTCAAAGATAGATCTGCGATCTGGATACCACCAACTCCAGGTCCGGGAGGAGGATATTCCAAAAACCGCCTTCCGAACTCATTACGGACATTATGAATTTGTCGTAATGCCCTTCGGTCTAACGAATGCTCCTGCCGCATTCATGGACCAAATGAATCGAATCTGCCGACCATTTCTCGATAACTTCGTCATCGTTTTCATCAACGGCATCCTCGTCTATTCTCGAAGCGAGGAAGAACAAGGCCGACATCTCCGAAAAATCCTGGAAACCCTGCGAATCGAAAAGTTGTACGCAAAACTCTCTAAGTGCGAGTTTTGGCTCTGAAGTGTGAACTTTTTGGGACATGTTGTTAGTCTGGAGGGAATTCATGTGGATCCTTCTAAGATCCAAGCCATCGAAGGATGGGCGATTCCAACAACACCCACGGAAATTCGCCAATTTCTATGCCTCGCAGGCTACTACAGGAGATTCATTCAAAACTTCTCCAAAACAGCAAAGCCACTTACCTCGCTTACAGAAAAGGGCGTACCCTTCGTATGGACGGACAAGCAAGAAGCTGCATTCCAAACCCTGAAGCAGGCACTCTGCAGTGCGCCGGTGCTATCGCTACCCAAAGGAACAGAAGACTTTATAGTTTACTGCGATGCGTCAAATCAGGGTTTAGGCTGTGTACTCATGCAGCGTGGAAAGGTGATAGCTTACGTGTCCCGGCAACTAAAGACGCACGAGGTAAATTACACCACTCATGATTTGGAACTGGGAGCAGTGGTCTTCGCCCTGAAGATTTGGAGGCACTACCTTTACGATACCAAGTGCACCATCTTCACTGACCACAAGAGTCTCCAGCACATCTTGAATCAAAAGGAGCTAAACATGAGGCAACGAAGATGGGTCGAACTGCTGAACGACTACGAGTGCGAAATCAAGTACCACCCAGGCAAGGATAACGTGGTAGCCGATGCCTTGAGTCGGAAAGAATACTCGAATCGTCGTTTGAAGACTCTCTCCATAACCATTCGATCTCACCTAACCTCTCAAATCAGGGCAACCCAGTTCGATGCCATGAAGGCAGAAAACAAAACAAGCGAAGCGTTGCGTGGAATGGAGAAGAACTTTGAAGTGAAGGAAGACGGAACAAATTACTTCATGAACCGCATTTGGGTCCCTAAACTTGGAGGATTCAGAGAAGTGGTCATGAACGAAGCCCACAAGACGCGATACTCCATCCATCCAGGCTCAGACAAAATGTACTTGGATGTTAAGCAACATTATTGGTGGCCTAACATGAAGGCAGAGATTGCCACTTACGTTAGCAAGTGCCTCACATGTGCTAAAGTAAAGGTGGAATACCAGAAGCCCTCCGGATTACTACAGCAACCAGTAATTCCCGAGTGGAAATGGGAAAGGATTACCATGGATTTTGTGACCAAACTACCCAAGTCGACGGATGGTTTGGATGCCATCTGGGTAATAGTTGATAGATTAACAAAATCTGCTCATTTCCTACCAATAAAAGAATCATACAAGATGGAGCGCCTGACAAGAATCTACATCAAAGAAATCGTGAGACTCCACGGAGTGCCCGTATCTATCATCTCAGATAGAGATAGTAGGTTTACTTCACGCTTTTGGCAATCGCTTCAGAAAGCCATGGGAACACAACTTGACTTGAGCACTGCCTACCACCCACAGACGGATGGTCAAAGCGAGCGAACCATTCAAACGCTAGAAGATATGCTTCGCACGTATGTGATAGACTTTGGAAAATCATGGGATACCCACTTGCCTTTGATCGAGTTCTCATACAACAACAATTATCACTCGAGTATCAAAGTCGCTCCTTTCGAAGCATTATACGGGCGTAAATGTAGGTCACCGCTGTGCTGGGCTGAGGTAGGAGACACCCAGCTTGCAAGAGGGCAAACGCCAAACAATGCCTTAACAGGACCGAAAATCATACGCGAGACGACCGAGAAGATAATTCAGATCAGGGCCCGACTGCAATCATCACGAGACAGACAAAAGAGCTACGCCGATAAACGACGAAAGCCCTTGGAATTCGGAGTCGGAGATAGGGTATTACTAAAAGCCTCTCCTTGGAAAGGAGTGATTCGTTTTGGGAAGCGGGGAAAACTGAACCCTCGATACATTGGACCCTTCGATATTTTTGCCCGAATCGGTCCATTGGCTTATAGACTGCAACTACCCGCTGAGCTCAGCAGTGTACACCCTGTGTTCCACGTTTCCAATTTGAAAAAGTGCTTATCCGACGAGACTCTCGTCATCCCATTAGAAGAAATTGAAATCAATGAGAATCTTCTGTTCATCGAAGAACCAGTTGAAATCATGGACAGAGAAGTGAAGCGTACTAAGCAGAGCCGCATTCCGATTGTGAAAGTTCGATGGAACGCAAGACGCGGACCAGAATTCACATGGGAACGCGAAGATCAAATGAATCAGAAGTACCCTCATCTATTCTCACATTCTCAAATCTAGCTTTCAAAAGAATTTGGGGACGAAATTCCCTCTAACGGGGGGATGATGTCACAACTAGGAATTTTGATGCCTTGTAACTACAACACTTATATCAATTATGAATCAACAATATGAAAGCATGTATGATGCTTATTCAATAACAACAAAACTTCATCAAATACTCCATTCAAACACTACAAATAGTTAATAAAGAATTGAAAACCCTTGAAATCCCTGTTTAAGTCCATTTTGGACTAGGATTTCCTGATTGGACCTAATGGACCAATAAGCTTCCAATTTAACTATCTTGAACATAGAACTCTCAAATGGGCCCTAATTGGACCCATATACATGAAACTTAATATTTTGGGCCTTATAACCCTAAGATAAACTAGGTTAACTTTAATGGGCCTTATTGGGTCACAACCAATTTAATTTAGCCCTAATAGGTCATAAAAATCATTCTTTGAATTATGTTGGGCAAAAAATCATCTAATTAAATCATGATATGGGCTTAAGCATGCAAGGCCTAATTTTCTTCCCTTCTCCTTTCCATTCTCGGCCCAACAACCCAAGAAGAAAGAGTTGACTTTTTCAATTGCCACCTCACTATTACTTGTTGGGTTTCCATGCAAAAGTCTCATGTTTCCATGCCCACATCACTTCATCTACTCTCTCTTTTGCTCTCGGCCGAAACAAGACACACACACACTCACAAAATTCATCTCCACTCTCTCCAAATCCTCTCAAGAACACTTGCACTCATTCACCAAATTTTCGAGATTTAGGAAGCTTTCAAGGAAATTAAACCACAAAAATTCATCATCTAAGGTAAGTTGATGTTTAATCCATGATCTAGCTACTTCATTTCATCAAAAATATCTTCTAAATCTAATCAAATTCGTGATCTTGTTCCTTAGAACACATCTAAGTCAAAAATCTTCCAAGAGCACTTGCTAGGATCGAAACTTTCTTCATTTCTCTCTTCAAAACCGAAACTACAACTCAAGGTGAGCTTCATACCCTCTCTTTTCGGTTTTTATGTGTTTTATGGGGGAGAATACAAGAAAATGTTTAGATCTATGTGTATGTGTATGCTATGTGTGATTTTATGCATGTATGTGTGTTTTTATGATGAACATGTAACTAAAAAGGGGTGATACTCGAGATCTATGACATGAGAAAGGAAACAAACATGATCTAAGTTATTTTACACTAAACAATTCAAGAATAATAACTTATAAGATTATGATGAACATATTTCCAACATAAAACCCATTTTTGGGCTTAAATTGTCAAAAATACACAACTTGGGTTAAAAATTGTCAAGTCACGGTTTCTTAAGGGCCAAAAGAGTCAAAACAGTTTTCATAATTGTTTTTCTGAATATTAAAATTTTCAAAGGACTTGAAATGTAAATTTTTAGCTTAATGGGCTAATTTTGGGCTTTTTGGCCCAATAAGCCCAAAATTGTGAAAAATGACAACTAAAGGGGCTGAAATGAAACTTTATTCAAAACAGGGGATAAAAAGTGTAACAAAACTGTTTCAAGGGTCAAAAATGCTTTTCATTTCCAAAAAGGATAAAAAATGTAAAGTTTTTGGATTTTGGGCCAAAACTGTAAAAATTGCGAAAAATAGGGTTTTAACCGAGAAATACCATTCAGAAGGGCTGAATCTGTTAACAAAATAACTTTTGGGTTAAAGCCATCATTTCAATAAATTTATGATGCAAAAGTGTCAAGAAAATGTTTTAAGGACTAAAAATGCAATTCTTTTATTTAAAAGACTAAAATTGTTATTTTTATAAAAAGAAAGGTAGTGAAAAGGTCAAATCCCCACTTTTAAACAAACTATTTCATTAAGTCAAAATACAAAATCACGACTATCGACAAATCGAAAGACGAATACACGTTTAACTCTAAATATCGTTATAAACGAATCGATCGGTCTCGAATCGATACAAAAACAATAACCGTTAAATCAAACCCTTCAATAGATACGCGATACCTACGACGAATAAACTTACAAACTTTGGGCTTGAGAGTCTCAAATCATGCTTGTTGGACCTTGCAAGTCCATCAACCTGATCTTTGGGCCCAAAGGGATAACGCTTATATGTTATTGGGCCTCCTATGGCTCAATTCCATATAAAAGGACTTTCAATGGCATTTATGTGCCATTGGGCCCTAGTGGTCCATTAGTATTGCTAGTAAGGTCAGAGTAATCAAATGCGAGTTGGGCCAACGTGTCCTTCGCATCCCCGACAGCCTAAGGTACTTACGATAGTAGCAGGACTTCATACTCCTCTTCTCTTCGTTCGCTAAGGCTCATGAGTAATCAAAGTAGACGGAATTAGGACGTTATTCAACAGTAATCAAGGTGGTTTGGATTAAGTGAGTAACAACGGACGACACCTCTATGGGACGTTCGTAGTTGGCTATTAACTTGTCTTCACCGGACATCGTTACGACGACTCACTTGGTTTATCCGACACCATCCGAGTATTCAAGGATGAGTAATCAAAAGCCATTCGTTGTGGCGGTATAACAATTTGTAATCACGTACATTTTTCGACATCGGAAAACATTGGGTTTTCCGGGGAAATCAATACTACTCGCTCGGGATTTCTATAACTATAATACAAAACATCCTTTATATATATATATATATATATATATATATATATATATATATATGTTTTGAAATCATTCATGCATCAACTTATGGATCTTCACACTTTGTTGAACTATTGTCTTTTCAGAAAATATCAGATTTTCTGGGTTTTATAAACTATACAAATCATTTTATTCACAACCTTGCTTATGAACTCACCAACATTTCATATGTTGACGTTTTTCCAAAATAACTTGTATTCTCAGGTAACAGATAAGCGGAAAGGTAATACCAAGTATGTTAGAATGTTTTGTTTTGAAAACTCTGAAACAATTTGTGTCATGAATGTGTAATATTTAATTCAATGTACTGGATGTAAACAATATCAGTTGTAATGTATTGATGCATGGTGATGTTTATGTTATGATTCATGTATATTCATTGTGATGGTATTCAATTTAAGTCACGCGAGCCCCCGGACGTTTCCGCCGTCTGGTTTCGGGGGTGTGACATATATTTTGCTTTTCAAGGATTTTATAGTTATCGGTTTAGGAATGAAATCTCCATGATTTTGGTGGTACTTGAACTGAAATCTCCATGTGATTTCGGTGGGTCTTAAAGGTTTTTGGAGTGGGTTGGGCCTCGTAACTAGGTCTTAGGTATAAAATGTTTGTTATCAGCCTATTCGAAGTGGTTGTTTTTTGAGAACCGAGAGAGAAAGAGAGAACCGAGAGAGTAATTATGAATCTTATGTACTAGACTATTATCAATATAGTGTACATTGAAGATTCATCACTGTGTTCTTATTTCATATTTACGATTTGTGGCATTCGGTTGATTGAGATTCTGCACTAATTATAGTGATTTCGATTGATACATTCAGATCGGGTTTTACAGCACTTGATATGGCCATTATCATAATGGCGTTTGGATTGAAAAATGATCCCGCTTCTTCATGGATTTAATGAACAAAGTATGCCGACCATTCTTAGTTAAAATTCTCATTGTGTTTATTGACGATATTCTTATATACTTGAGAAACCAACATTACCCTAAGATACATTGACATCAAGTGTTAGAGCTCCTTCAAAAAGTGAAATTATATGTGAAATGCTCAAAATGTGATATTTGGTTAACATAAGTAAAATCCCCAAGGTATGTTATTAACAAGGGGGAATAATTCCACACCCCCGGCCGATGGAGGAATCGCCAAGCGAAGCCCACAACCAAACAAGGAACAGGAAGTGAGGCGGAGTCCACACATTCCACTGGTTGTCGGATCCTCATGTACATAATCATGAAGTATTCACTAGATACTTACAAAGTTAACTGTATTGTTCCTTTGATATCTGTTAAAAGTGTTCCTCAAGAAAATCCATTATTTTCTTATTGTATGTATGATTAACCAATTCTTTTTAAAACTACTTAGCTCATACTAGCTATGTATAAACCAATATCGAACAGACGATTGATTGTGTGGATCTGCCCTAAATCCACAACCAAACAAGGAACAGGAAATGAGGCGGAAACCACACATTCCATGGTTTGTGGGATATTCTTCACACATAGCCTGCATAAACTAAGGAGTTACATAATTATTAGTGAATGCTCGTTAGTGAAATGAATAACCGATTGTTTGTAGAGTATCGATGTTTATCCTGGGAAAATCCTATATTTTCCTAAGTGTATGTTATGTATGTATTCTGTACGAAAACCTTTGTATGAAAACCCTTGTATGAAAACCTTTGTATGAATACCTTTGTATGAATACCGTAGTGTGAATACCTTTGTATGAAAATCTTTGTATGAATACCGTAGTGTGTATAGTGTGTTGTTAATACCCTCCTGTGATCACTTAGTACATACGAGTTATAGAAATCTAGATCGAACAGACAGTCGATTGGGTGATCCCGCCCTAAGCCCACAACCAAACAAGGAACAGGAAATAAGGCGGAGATTACACATCCCACTGCAATTCGGAAGTTAATTTCATATTGCCCTAGTGTATATACTAAGTTATCACATAGTTACTAACCCTTAATGTTTATTCGTTAGGTATATTATTACGTGGACGAGTCGTTGTTTCACCTGTGGATTCTTATAACCATACTATGGACGATCAACATTGCGACGCACTCGGACGTACGTCGTGAAAAATGACTTTTGTCACCCTAGGTTGAATGTAGCTAATAGTCAGGGTGTGGGATTGTCACTCCCGTATAGATCTATACACAAACTCACGCTCTCCCTCTAGGAGACTCTGGTTACAAGGCGTCTCACACTGTAGTTCTCTCAACGAATCCGCGAATAATACTATGAAAACCCTTTTTGTTATGAATCCGTATAAAAGAATATCTTTTATTCATAATTCATATAGGGGTATGAACTCACCTTATGTGTTTGATTCGATTGAAAGTTCGCGTATGGATGAGAAGTTCCACGAATGAATTCCCGAGACACAACGAGTCCTAAATGACATATAATGGCATATATAGGCATGTAATTAGTGTTTTGGACAACTAACATGCAAGGAAACACCCTTAGGGACCATGAAACACTTGAAACTAAGTGTTACAATCACATGTGATTGACTAAAAGGGGTTTACGGCCATACAAGAGAGTGTACGACCAAGGGTTCACAGCTAGTGTGAGTGTACAACCATGAGTGTACGGCCATGGAGTGTACGGTCGTAGACCCATGAAAGAAACATGCAAAAAGGGTGATTTGATCCATGGGGAAGCTAGTGGGTCTAATGTTCAACAAGAAGGTGGGAAAAACACTCGATTTGGACTCCTTTAGGGTGTGTACGACCAACCTATGAAGGGTTTACGGCCGTACACCCTTCAAGGTGACGAACTATTACGAAATATGATGAATCGGGGCTTGGATCTAATGGTATTTCGTGTATAACAAGTTTAAGGTTGAAATACTTAAGTTTTTGGAGCCTTTGGAGTGTTCACGGCCGATGATAGTTGAGAGAGAATGGGAGTGATCTCAGTTGGGAGGAGGAAAAAATGAGAAGAAATGAGCACTACATATATATAGAGGGTGGTGTACGGCCGTGGACCCTGTGTACGGCCGTACACACCTTGGGAATGGTTTCCAGAAAGAGTGAAACTCTCCAGCCTCGAATAAACACTAAAGTTTGAAGATCTTGAAGTGAAAGTGTAGGAAAATTGTGACAACCCGAAAAATTTTAAAATTTTTTCCTTGCAAAGCTCAGCCAGTCAAGTCAACTGAATGTCAGATTCATTCCTGCTATCATTTAGCTTCATTTGGAGTTCGTTTAAAAGTCCAAAGGTCAGTACATTCAAGTTTTGAACATAGAAATGGATCGCGTGCACTTCTAGCATAAAAACCGGGCCTTACACTCCAACATCAGGAGTGTACGGCCGCACACTGGGTGTGTAGCCGCACACCCCTCTCCTGGCAGCTCACTCTCGTGTATATAGGAGGGACTTAGCCTTCTTTCATCTCTTTTCACCCTCCCAAGCCTAGAACTCGATTTTGCTCTCAAATACTATCCAATTTTAAGCTTAGATCTTCGAGTTGGTAAGTGTTTTTCTCCTGATTTGTTGTTAATCTTCATAAACTAGTTACATCCTTTGATTTCATCCATTTGAAATCATGTTTTGTCTAGATCTTCAAGTTACACCAAGAACACCAAGAACACACACTTGTTCTTGGCGATTTTGAGCTTTCTCAAGCTTCCGGATCGTAAGTACTTCTTCCCAATGCTTGAATCTTATTAAGAACACTTGTTTAAGTCCTTAGAAATGCCCAGAACTCGTGATCTTATGGTGTGTGCGGCCGCACACACTCATGTGGCCGTACACCCTCAAAAACCCTCAAAACACCCTTCAAACACCCCTAAAGGCTTCCATATTGTAAGTACCATCCCCTAAGCTTGTTGCTTACTAGATATGAGCCTTAGAAAACGTCCAAGCCATGTTCATCAAGGAGTGTGCGGCCGCATACACTCCATGTGGCCGTACACCCCTTTGTTTAGTGCTTTAGGGCCTCCAATGTGCCTTTCTAGCTTCAACACTTGATGAGAATCAGTCCTACAAGCCTCCCTACCATTTGGAAAACGTTTTGTGCACTCTTTACCATGAGTGTGCAGCCGCACACTCCCTGGCCGCACACCCATGGCCGCACACCCATCAATATGGCCGTACACTCCCATTTAGTGAATCACATGTGATTCCAACACTTGGACAAAGTGTTTACTAGTCCCGTAAGGTGTTTCCTTGCATTTGGTTGCTTCTAAACACTATATTTATGTCGATATATTCCATTATATGTCATTTAGGACTCGATAAGTCTCGAGACTTCATTCATGGAACTTGTCATCTTTACGCGCGTATTCGTTTGAATCACCCACATCAGGTGAGTTCATACCCCGTAATGAATCTTTTAACTGTTTTAAAATGTTTTAAGGGGGGGAATACAAGTCGAACACAATGTTAGTTGTGTAATTGTTTGCTATAAACATTTTCAAAAGGATGACTTATGTCATTTATAAGTTGTCAAAACATCTCAAAGACTCTTTTCAAGTTATGTTACTTTGTAGTTTAACAAAACTCCGTTTTTAAATTACCAGCATAACTTAGTAGTAAAATGAGTCTTTTCCACAACAGTTCAAGTACATTACTAGTAAACTATAATAGGTATAGTTTAGAGATTCAGTTCATACTAGATACAATACACGATAATATAAAGGGAATACGCAATAAAGAGAAACAGAGAGGAACATACTATTACAAGTACAGGGAAGAACATACTATAACATATACATAGAGAAACATACTATATCAAGGACAGAGGAAAACATACTAAGTACCAGGGAAAAACACATTTAGTACCAGGGAAAAGCACACAAAGTACCAAGGAAAAGCACGTAAAATATATCTTTCCGGCCTTGCGTTGACACTGGTATGATTTCACGTACTAGGACTAGCAGGTACAAGGTGATAAACGTAATAATATATCTTTCCGGCCTTGCGTTGACACTGGTACGATTTCACGTACTAGGACTAGCAGGCACGGGGTGATAAAATATAACAAAATATCCTTCCGCTTACATACGAGTTCACATTTAAACCTATAATTTACTAATTAGGGATTAAGGGCTACTTTAGACTCCCCGAGGTGTATTGTCCATTTAATACTACCTAGAGTCTGTATTTTATTACTTTATAACCAGCAGTGTCACTGCTGAAGTAAAACACTATTTTCCCTATTACATTTACTTTGTGATCTTATCACATATTCATTAATGTATAAACTATATTTTGTTAATGATAGTTTCACTTGGGAAAATACACACTCATACAAGAAACATACATACATAACATTTGATGCCTTGGTAGAAGGCTACGTTTAGTAGAAAGGACCATAATGCTAATCTTATGATTCCTTAATGTATACATCAAAGGATACATATATTTCAATAGGATCTGACAGGAAATAGGATGTGTGCTCTCCGCTTCACTTCCTATTCCTTGTTTGGTTGTGGGCTTGGAGCAGATTCACCCAGCCTATTATCTATTCGATTCTAGATATATATGTCCAGTATACATTGAGTCATCATAGGGGTACCAGGTATGGGTCATGTCATAGGACACAGAGTCAGTGCACAGTTTTCTAGTACGAAACATACTATACGAATCATAACGTTTGGTTTACAAAGCTAGAAACTTACTAGTTAAGGGTTTAATCCATTTTATTAAACCAGGATAACTTCAAGGACCTTAAGTGGATAACTCTATAATACCTTAGGTTATACATCAGAGTTATATATAATTAGTAACTGATAGATAGTTGGATGTGTGCGTTCCGCCTCATTCCCTGTTCCTTGTTTGGTTGTGGGCTTAGGGCAGATCCACACAATTAACTATCTGTTCGGTATTAGATTATATATAACTAGTATAAACCAAGTGATTATAAAAAGAACTACTGCAGTTACTATTTTATTATAAGAAATAAGAGTTTTCTTAAAGAATCTTTCTTCAAATACAAAGGAACTATTACAGTTAACTCCGTGAGTACCAAGGGAATACACCAGGGTTATACACAATAAGAATCCAACAACCAATTGGATGTGTGCCTTCCGCCTCATTTCCTGTTCCTTGTTTGGTTGTGGACTTAGGGCGGATACACACAATCGATTGTTTGTTTACTCTGAGTTTTATATGAATTGTATCCATTTAGTACACATAGAAAGGACTGTAGAGTCATTTTTACTTATCTTTCATCAAGGCAGGAAATATAGGATTTCCTGGAGGAACATGCGAACTTTTCTAAACAGAACTTACCACTCACTACATTTTTCAACTACATGTTTCAACACCAGTTACTACAACATTTTTACAACTTACTTACATCACTAAAAACTTATGAACTCACCAGCTTAATTGCTGATCAACTCTTTCAAATAACTTGTATTCTCAGGAGCCTAGTAGACAGGTACTCGCACTGGAATTCAGAAGATGGAGCAGTATAGCTCCAAGTCTTGTTTGTTATTTGCTTATGTATTCTATGTTTCGTGAACACACACTTTGTAAACACTTTCTTTCTAATGAAACGGTTGTTCATTACTTTGCTTACTATAATGCATGTCTTGTGATACTAAACATGACGTCCTCCACCCCAGAACGTTTCCGCCGTTCCGGTTTTGGGGTGTGACAGATTGGTATCAGAGCATTGTTTATAGTGAACTAAGTATATCAACCGATAAAAGATATACAACTATAAATTCAATGGGGCTTAGGTGCTCTAGATAATGGTATAGTTTAAGAGTATAACGATAAGTTATAAAAATATACCTACTTGCTTATACATGTACATACTAGAGCAAGTATCACAAGAAGAACAGAACTAAAAGTATTTAAAGGTTGAACACTGTCATCAAACCTGAACAGTTATGTAATCATAGCTACGATCAATATAGCCTGATCAACTATATTCATTCGAGATGTGACCGACATGTGTTTGGGAGTGATGTAGTGTTGCAACAGTCTTAAAACTTACCAAATACTAAGTCAAGAGAATACTAGAACAAGTACATTACATTAAAATACTATAGGAGTATTTTAGGCACTATACAAATAACTTATGTGATAACTTAAAAGACTCTTACGGAAAGGTCTATTATCTTGCAATGTATAGTTCCAAGGTTATATATAATTGGGATTTTATAGACTTAAAATTTGTGATCTGCGCTTCACTACCTGTTCCTTGTTTGGTTGTGGTTTTGGAGTAGGATCACTTATTCGAAGGTCTATTTCATCTTAAGTTATATACAACTTGTATACATTGTGCAATTATAGGAGGACGTTGTAAGGATCACCCCATAAAGTTACCTTAAATCTCAAAGATTCTTTAGTTACTTCCATTCTCGCACGACAAACCCAGATAGATGTAACCACTTCCTCATAGTAAACAACAGAAGAGTCCAGGAGGAAACGAGAGCAGGTTCATGAGGAGTTTTCAAAGAAACATTAACCGAAGTAACCAAAACGTCTTACACGTCACACTAATAAATAATAATCTCGGTTAACTTAATGAGCGAGTGGAAACACTGCTCACATTATGTGTTAGGATTATTTTTTTATATGCAGCTGGTAACAGTTATTCAGGTAACAAATATTCATTCGAGGATAGCCATTTCAAATTCATAGAGTTTATTAAGTATAGACTCTTTTATGAATTGTTTCTAGTACCCTGTGGAAGTCAGGACCCGATACACTCAGAACTGGGATAACCTTGTCTTTTCAGCTTTCGGCTTGTGTCCACTACTATAGACTTATTCCATCTCATCTTTGTATTCTTTTAGCAAAGATGCCTCCTCGCAAATCGAACAGACACACTATTCCGTTAATTTCAACTCAACCGCCACTACCCCCGTCACAGTTCGACCTAGCTGCTTTTCAGGCAGTGGTAACAGCAGCAACGACAGCCGCCCTAACCCAAATTCGCGCAAGTGGTATCAGTGGATTTGGTGGCGGTGCTCACCTAAACAACCACGGAGATACCCACGAATACTCAAGGGAATGTTCGTATAAAGACTTCATGAAATGCAAACCCAGTTCCTTCGACGGAAATGGTGGAGTCATCACTCTGATGCAATGGTTCGAGAGAACAAAGTCGATTTTCGAGATCTGTTCGTGCCCCGAAGGGAGCAAAGTGAATTTTGCTGCCTGCACTTTCTTTGGAAGAGCCCTAACATGGTGGAATGACCATGTTAAGTCGCTGACTCTAATAGTGGCAAACTCTATGGGCTGGGAAAACTTGAAGGAAAGGATGATGAGAGAGTACTGCTCAAGGGGCGAAGTACAAAAGCTGGAACAAGAGCTATGGGAGCTCAGGATGGTTGGTTCAGACATAGTGGCCTACACAGACAGGTTTAGCAACTTAGCAACACTATGCCCCGAGATGGTTACCCCGGAGAGCAAGAAGATAGAAAGATACATCTGGGGTCTGACTGCCCCGACCCAAGGAAATGTGTTGTCTTCTAACCCGGCCACATTCGATAGTGCTAAGCACTTGGCTCAGCGACTCATCGACCATAAAGTCCACCATGGCGTAGAAGTCCCGGTTCCTGCGCCATCGAGGGAAGATGACTATGGACAGAAGTCGGGGAGCAATGGGAAGAAGAAGCGAACAACACAGAACACCCCGCAGGAGGAACGAATGAGTACTATGTACACCGCCACAAAACCTGCTACTCCAGCACATGCTAGTCGATATGCTGGAACCCTTCCGAAGTGTGGAAAGTGCAACTATCACCACACCGGAGTATGCCGGAAAATGCACTGTCTGAACTGCCACAGAAAAGGACACACATTCCGTTTTTGCAGGGCACCTGCTCAACCGATCTCTCAAGTCCCCGGAGTTAAAGAAAACCAAACCTGCTATGGCTGTGGTGAGACTGGACACTACCAGGAGGACTGCCCAATAACAAAGAACTCAGGAGCGGATGGACGAATTCTGATGATCACCGCAGGGGAATCGACCTCGGAGTCGCCTTCGGGCAGCGGTACGTTTTCGACCTAGTAATTTCTTTGAAAATTAATTTATAGTTATATAAGATTAAGACTTGGGGATAACACCTAAAAGTAATTATAATAACTCACTCATAGGATCAAGTCACAGTATTCAAAAGAACTAAAGGATCCGTTTTAAGAAGCCATGATGACTGGACATATACATCAGGGTAGTGCATAACTAAGATGTTGCGGACTTAGAGTGAGTAATTCCGCCTTAATTCCTGTTCCTTGTTTGGTTGTGGATTTGAGGCAGAGTTACTCAGTCGAACGTCTTAGTCATCTTAACTATTCATAACTTGTATATGACAGGCGATCGTAGTTGGTACCGAGAAGGATCATGATATAAAGTATCATCACCAGTTATCAAAAACACTTTCATTTGTATGTATGTGCACATTGCGGTACGATGCGTAGAAGTGTTAACATCAAGGGGGAAAACAGAAAGCACTAGAACATTTACAAAGAGTACATTTTCGAACGCACTAAGAGTACACGGTCGAACGCACAAAGAGAACATTTTCGAGCACGCTAGGTATACATCATCGTATAACATACGTTTCTTTCAAATCGACCAAACCCTGTTCAGCAAAGAGTCCGTTACTATCATTCGTCATGAATTGGCGTGGTCCTCACCATACTAAGTTCATATGTTTCTATCGCCTCGATCGTTAAGCTCTCGAAACTCCCATCATTCGTAACGACAGTCCGACCTAAACCTCAGTTTTTTCTTTCGTATTTTAAACCTTGAAGTACTCGTGTGAAGAGTACTTCGTCTTCCGAAACCTTGCCGCCGTATGTTCCACAGACCTTTTCGAAATACCACTCATCCAGCAGACCAAGTTCGAGCACAGAGGCTAAGGATGAATACCGCTCACCTGTCACTATTTAGTTTATACGCGAGGGTGGTGTATGATTATGATTACGCAGATCTAGTATGTGTGTTTCCGCCCTATCTCATGTTCCTTGTCTGGTTGTGGACCTAGGGCAGAATCACACATCCGACCGTCTAACTAATCCAAATTATATACGACTTGTATACATGAAGTAATGATGGATGGACCGAGTATGAATCCTATCATGGACAGTAGGGCAAAGTTGCCAGGTCTACGGGTGAGTATTCTGCCAACCAGAGGAGCGCAACCCCAGTAGTACGGCTAAGAAAGCTAATTTCGGGACGAAATTCCCTCTAACGGGGGGATGATGTGACAACCCGAAAAATTTTAAAATTTTTGCCTTGCAAAGCTCAGCCAGTCAAGTCAACTGAGTGTCAGATTCATTCCTGCTATCATTTAGCCTCATTTGTAGTCCGTTTAAAAGTCCAAAGGTCAGTACATT
Organism: Lactuca virosa; assembly: GCF_052849685.1. Lineage (NCBI taxonomy): Eukaryota > Viridiplantae > Streptophyta > Magnoliopsida > Asterales > Asteraceae > Lactuca > Lactuca virosa. The sequence goes on along the minus strand of NC_136434.1, from coordinate 232,836,211 downwards.
CAAGCTTTGAACATAGAAATGGATCGCGTGCACTTCTAGCATAAAAACCGGGCCTTACACTCCAACATCAGGAGTGTACGGCCGCACAGTGGGTGTGTGGCCGCACACCCCTCTCCTGGCAGCACACTCTCGTGTATATAGGAGGGACTTAGCCTTCTTTCATCTCTTTTCACCATCCCAAGCCTAGAATTCGATTTTGCTATCAAATACCATCCGATTTTAAGCTTAGATCTTCGAGTTGGTAAGTGTTTTTCTCCCAATTTGTTGTTAATCTTCATAAACTAGTTACATCCTTTGATTTCATCCATTTGAAATCATGTTTTGTCTAGATCTTCAAGTTACACCAAGAACACCAAGAACACAAAGAACACACACTTGTTCTTGGCCATTTTGAGCTTTCTCGAGCTTCCGGATCGTAAGTACTTCTTCCCAATGCTTGTATCTTATTAAGAACACCTGTTTAAGTCCTTAGAAATGCCCAAAACTCATGATCTTATGGTGCGTGTGGCCGCACACACTCATGTGGCCGTACACCCCTCAAAAACCCTCAAAACACCCTTCAAACACCCCTAAAGGCGTCCATATTGTAAGGACCATCCCCTAAGCTTGTTACTTACTAGATATGAGCCTTAGAAAACGTCCAAGCCATGTTCATCAAGGAGTGTGCAGCCGCACACACTCCATGTGGGCGTACATCCCTTTGTTTAGTGCTTTAGGGCCTCCAAAGTGCCTTTCTAGCTTCAACACTTGATGAGCATCAGTCCTACAAGCCTCCCTACCATTTGGAAAACGTTTTGTGCACTCTTTACCATGAGTGTGCGGCCGAACACTCCCTGGCCGCACACCCATGGCCGCACACCCATCAATATGGCCGTACACTCCATTTAGTGAATCACATGTGATTCCAACACTTGGACAAAGTGTTTACTAGTCCCGTAAGGTGTTTCCTTGCATTTGGTTGCTTCTAAACAATATATTTATATCGATATATGCCATTATATGTCATTTAGGACTCGATAAGTCTCGGGACTTCATTCGTGGAACTTCTCATCCTTACGCGCGTATTCATTTGAATCACCCACATCAGGTGAGTTCATACCCCGTAATGAATCTTTTAACTGTTTTAAAATGTGTTAAGGGGGGGAATATAAGTCGAACACAATGTTAGTTGTGTAATTGTTTTCTATAAACATTTTCAAAAGGATTACTTATGTCATTTATAAGTTGTCAAAACATCTCAAAGACTCTTTTCAAGTTATGTTACTTTGTAGTTTAACAAAACTCCGTTTTTAAAGTACCAGCATAACTTAGTAGTAAAATGAGTCTTTTCGACAACAGTTCAAGTACATTACTAGTAAACTATAATAGGTATAGTTTAGAGATTCAGTTCATACTAGATACAGTACACGATAACATAAAGGGAACACGCAATAAAGAGAAACAGAGAGGAACATACTATTACAAGTACAGGGAAGAACATACTATAACATGTACATAGAGAAACATACTATATCAAGTACAAAGGGAAACATACTAAGTACCAGGGAAAAGCACATTTAGTACCAGGGAAAAGCACACGAAGTACCAGGGAAAAGCACGTAAAATATATCTTTCCGGCCTTGCGTTGACACTGGTATGATTTCACGTACTAGGACTAGCAGGTACGAGGTGATAAAATTAATAATATATCTTTCCGGCCTTGCGTTGACATTGGTACGATTTCACGTACTAGGACTAGCAGGTACGAGGTGATAAACGTAATAATATATCTTTCCGGCCTTGCGTTGACACTGGTACGATTTCACGTACTAGGACTAGCAGACACGGGGTGATAAAATATAACAAAATATCCTTCCGCTTACATACGAGTTCACATTTAAACCTATAATTTACCAATTAGGGATTAAAGGCTACTTTAGACTCCCCGAGGTGTATTGTCCATTTAATAGTACCTGGAGTCTGTATTCATTAATGTATAAACTATATTTTGTTAATGATAGTTTCACTTGGGAAAATATACACTCATACAAGAAACATACATACATAACATTTGATGCCTTAGTAGAAGGATACGTTTAGTAGAAAGGACCATAATGCTAATCTTATGATTCCTTAATGTATACATCAAAGGATACATATATGTCAAGAGGATCCGACAGGTAATAGGATGTGTGCTCTCCGCTTCACTTCCTGTTCCTTGTTTGGTTGTGGGCTTGGAGCAGATTCACCTAGCCTATTATCTATTCGATTTTAGATATATATGTCCAGTATACATTGAGTCATCATAGGGGTACCAGGTATGGGTCATGTCATAGGACACAGAGTCAGTGCGCAGTTTTGTAGTACGAAACATACTATACGAATCATAACGTTTGGTTTACAAAGCTAGAAACTTACTAGTTAAGGGTTTAATCCATTTTATTAAACCAGGATAACTTCAAGGACCTTAAGTGGATAACTCTATAATACCTTAGGTTATACATCAGAGTTATATATAATTAGTAACTGATAGATAGTTGGATGTGTGCCTTCCGCCTCATTCCCTGTTCCTTGTTTGATTGTGGGCTTAGGGCACATCCACACAATTAACTATCTGTTCGGTATTAGATTATATATAACTAGTATAAACCAAGTGATTATAAAAGGAACCACTGCGGTTACTATTTTATTATAAGAAATAAGAGTTTTCTTAAAGAATCTTTCTTCAAATACAAAGGAACTATTACAGTTAACTCCGTGAGTACCAAGGGAATACACCAGGGTTATACACAACAAGAATCCAACAACCAATTGGATGTGTGTCTTCCGCCAAATTTCCTGTTCCTTGTTTGGTTGTGGAGTTAGGGCGGATACACACAATCGATTGTTTGTTTACTCTGAGTTTTATATGACTTGTATCCATTTAGTACACATAGAAAGGACTGTAGAGTCATTTTTACTTATCTTTCATCAAGGCAGGAAATATAGGATTTCCTGGAGGAACAGGCGAACTTTTCTAAACAGAACTTACCACTCACTACATTTTTCAACTACATGTTTCAACAACAGTTACTACAACATTTTTACAACTTACTTACATCACTAAAAACTTATGAACTCACTAGCTTAATTGCTGATCAACTCTTTCAAATATCTTGTATTCTCAGGAGCCTAGTAGACAGGTACTCGCACTGGAATTCAGAAGATGGAGCAGTATAGCTCCAAGTCTTGTTTGTTATTTGCTTATGTATTCTATGTTTCGTGAACACACACTTTGTAAACACTTTCTTTCTAATGAAATGGTTGTTCATTACTTTTCTTACTATAATGCATGTCTTGTGATACTAAACATGACGTCCTCCACCCCAGAACGTTTCCGCCGTTCCGCTTTTGGGGTGTGACAAACATGATGCATATGGGGTGAGTTCACGACCATAGATGGGTGTACGGCTTGAATGCAACTCGATGAACTGAAAAGAACTCATCCCCAGACCCAAACCTTGAATGTACTAGGTTTAGAACACTTAAACAGACCCTAAACAATGCTAAAAGATAGTAGAAACGCTTCTGACTTTCAATGATCGAGGTAACTTAGAGGTAGAGATTTCCGGGTTGTCACACACAGTAACCAAACCGTCACATCACAAGTCGTTTCGAAAGCACCCACTGGATAAGAACCGTCAGAAACCTTCGGAATGGAGGTTAGGCTCTTTCACTTTTCGGTTTAAAACCGAAATCATGTGCCAGACTTTTGAAATCATCAGCCTGAGTTGGTAATACTCAGAACCTCAAGGATTTCATGAGTGCATGTGTGCCAAGAAATAGATAAGAACCCATATAATAAAATTTGGATATGTGATGTCGAAAATCAAAATTTCAACATAAAGGCAGTTTGATCCCAGGAAAAGATCGCTTCGTTAATTATCAAGAGAGATAATCAACAGCTTGTGTGGTTTCCCGTGAAGTATAATCAAATACTTGTAGAGAAGTATCGAAGGGCTTCTTTTATCAAGTTTCGAAGGTGGTTTAGGATTTCGTTACAAAGCACATCTAAACATAAGAGTGACAAGTTGTAAACGAAATTACCTGTTTGACCATTGTAGTCAGTGACAAATAGGCTTTGGAAAATGTATTTAGTAACGAAGGTTAATAATCACACTCAAACAGAAATCATATTCTTCAAACCAATGTTATTCCTGAATCCTGTTGGGTAACAAATGACGTAGGTTTCGAACATTTGATCAAGATCACTATAAAAGAAAGAATATGATTTTGAGTATCGAAAATGGGTACTGAAACAAAAGTTTCATTAATATCTGGAACAAAGTTCCTCGTCAATTCCTTATGTTTTGAAAGTTTGTGTTTCACTTCCATCACGGTCTCATGATGTTAGATCATAAACACAGAGATTTGATATGTCTAGATCCTGATTGGTTTATACCAGAAATCTCTTGGACATATGTCATTGTATGTGATCGTGAAAGAACTTTAGGATGAAATAAAATTGGTTTAAAGATTCGAAATTACCACTGCTATTTATGGACCAAGCAGAAAACTCTAAACTCAAATGAGTAGAGTATGGTAGCTCAATGACTAATGGGAATATAGCCTAATTGGGAAGAATCCTCAGAATGAGAGATTCATTAACGCTTCGAAACCCATTGAGTCGTGGAGGCTTGGGTCGACATGCTGTAACATGCTTCTAGGGACATCCTAACTAGGACATAGTTTCGAAAGTATACCTTTCCCTTAAGCAGCAAGCATGAACCACCAAAAATCTTCGCGAATACCTACACACGAAAATATAAACAAAAACAAGACAAAAAAATATTTTTGGATTTTTGTGTTTTTGAATGAAAATAACAAAAATAACGAAAGATCTTTTTGGTATTTTTGAATTTTTAATAACAAAAGACAAAAATGAAAATATTTTTGGTGTTTTTGATATGAAATGAAAATGCAAAAGTAACGAAAAATCTTTTTGGTATATTTGATATTGGAATTGATAGGCTATAATTCTGTGGTTTGGGCTAGGCATTCTAATGTATAGGTCTTGATAGGGTGGTAGAGTATGTTGTGGTGATTGTAACTTGTTAGTGGGTGTGTGCTGCCGTACATGTGTGTGCGGCCGCACACAGTGTGTGCGGCCGCACACATGTGTATGGCTGCACACTTGTGTGCTGCTTCAGGTGGTATAAATAGTCTGAGTCTGTGTTAGTTGAAAGGTGACGTATGTATGTGTTTCCCAAGGTGTACCTGACATTTATGTGTAATAGATGTGTGCATGCTTGGCTTAATTCTCTTTCTACCTCTTCTACACTCTGTTTGATTGCTTGCAATTCATTGATCACTGATTTGGATCTATAGATCAGGGACTTACAAGAATTGAAAGACAAAACTAACGAAAATTTAAGAAATGACTAAACTAACGAAGATTTTTGTTAAACCATTTGAGCATAATGTTGAAAACGAAGCATGTCGAAGCGTTGACTATGAACAGTAACTGCTGAATCATGAACAGTAACCGTTGAATCAACATCTTTTCGACACTTTTGGCTTGTTATTCTAACGAAGGTAGTCCAGGAACTAAATTTTCATTCATCATTCCTAAGCCATTTAGAATTCTTACAAACGATTTTTCATCCAAAGGTTTTGTAAAGATATCAGCAAGCTGATCAGTGGTCTTTACAAAATGAACTTCTATGTTTCCATCTTCAACATGATCTTTTATAAAATGATAACGAAGAGAAATGTGTTTGGTTTTCGAATGTTGCACATGGTTATGGAAGATGCGAATGGCACTTTGTGAGTCACAATACAAAAAAATTTTGTTCATGTTGATCGCATAATCAGACAGTTGACTTTGTATCCATATGATTTGTGAAGTGCAAGCTGCAGCAGCAACATACTCTGCTTCTACTGTGGAAATAGAAATACATGTTTTCTTTTTCAATTGCCAGCTTACTAACTTCCCATCCAGTAGTTGACATCCGTCACTTGTGCTCTTTCGATCAAGACTGCAACCTCCTAAGTAAGCATCTGAGAATGCTTGTATGAAGAAGCATGTCTTCGAAGGATACCACAATCCTAACGAATTAGTTCCTTTGAGATAACGATATATATTCTTTACTGCATTCAGATGAGGTTCCCTGGGATTCGATTGATACCTAGCACAATTGCATACAGAAAACATAATATCAGGTCGACTTGCCGTGAGGTAAAGTAACAAACCTATCATGCTTCGATACAATGTGATATCAATAGCTGGTTGATCCAATGATGGATTTAGCCTTGTTCCAACAGCCATTGGTGCTCTCAGCTTCTTGCTATTCGTCATTCCAAAATTTTCCAGCAAATTTCGTGTATACTTCTCTTGATTGTTAAATATGCCTTCTTTGCTTTGACAAATGTTTAATCCCAGAAAATTGTTTATCTTCCCCATCATACTCATCTCGAACTGGCTTTTCATCAAATTTTCGAATTCTCTTGACAAAACAGGGTCACTAGAGCGAAAAATAATATCATCGACATAGATTTGAATAAGCATAAGATGATCCCCAACATTCTTTCGAAAGAGAGTGGGATCAACTGATCCTTGTTTAAATTTTGATTGCTTTAAGAAATTGGTAAGAGTTGCAATCATGCTATTGGTGCTTGTTTTAATCCATAAACAACTTTGTCTAAGATATAACAATGATCAGAAAATTTTTCATTAACAAAACCTGGAGGTTGTTCAACATACACCATCTCTTTGAGTTCTCCATTGAGAAAAGAACATTTGACATCCATCTGGTAGACATCAAAATCCTTGTGTGCTGCATAGGTCAAAAATATTCGAACTGCCTCGAGTCTTGTGACAGGGGCGAAGGTTTCCTCATAGTCTATACCTTCTTGTTGCGAATAACCTTTAACTACAAGCCTATCTTTGTTTTGAACAACATTGACTTCTTTATCAGTTTTATTTTTAAACATCCATTTTAATCCTATCACTGACACATCTTTTGGTTTAGGAACTAGTCGCCAAACTTTATTTCGTTTAAATTCAGCCAATGCAGATTGCATAGAAATAATCCAATTCGGATCTTCCATAGCAATGTTGACTATTTTCAGTTCCACTTTCGAAATAAAAACATTGAACATACAAAATTCCTGATGAGTATTGAGTACCTCATTCTTTGCACGAATTTGAGCTCTCATTAATACTCCAGCTTGTGGATCACCAAGAAATTGTTCATGTGGATGATTTCGTGTCCATCTGTCCATTGGAGGATATGCTGGATCAAAATCTAAAGGTGCATCTTCGAATGTTTCATCATTCTCTGATCCTGCAATTGACACATTATCAGTTGAATCATGAAAAATTTCGTAATCATTATTTGAAATATTCGTTTGTTTATCATTCTTCTCCCCCTTAACAAAATTATCTTCTTGATGCTCCCCCTCAACATCAACATTTATTCTCCCCTTCTCCCCCTCGAAAGTATGCTCCCCCTCAACATGAGTAGTTGATATCAAGTGCTGCCCCTCCACTTGATCAGTTTGTAAAATTGGCAGACTTTCGTTAAAAACCGGAGAATTTGTTGTCGAGTGGTTTTCAACACTTTGTTCGATTACTGTCGAATCATCAGAATGTTTCGATGCTTTAGGAATTCGATAATCCTCAGCATGGATTTCAGCATCAATAGCCCTATCAGGATTACCAAAAATTAAATCATAATCAAAATATAATGAATTAACACTGTCAGATTCAGAATTTGATTCATTAATGATTGGTTTTTGTTCAAAATGTTTTTCAACACTTTTGACATAGTGATCATCGAATGTGAGATTAAAAGATTCTTCGATCTTTCTTGTTCGCTTGTTGAGCACCCTGTATGCCACAAAATTATGAGAATATCCTAAAAATATTCCTTTATCAGCCTTTGACTGAAATTTCGAAAGATTATCCTTAAGATTCATAATGAAGCACCAGCAACCAAAAACATGGAAAAATTTTACATTTGGTTTCCTGTTGTTAATGATCTCATAAGGGGTGATATCGAATCTTCTATGAATAAAAGACCGATTTTGAGTAAAACAAGCAGTAGAAACAGCTTCTGCCCAAAGATATTGTGGAAGATTCGCGTATGTCAACATCGTCCTTGCAGCTTCGTACAGTGAACGATTTCTCCTTTCGAAAACACCATTCTGTTGAGGTTTGTAAGGAGAAGAGAAGTTGTGAGAAATTCCTTTATCAGCCAAAAACGAATCGAGAACCTTGTTCTTGAACTCAAATCTATTGTCACTCTTGATTTTGCAAACCTTTTTCTTCAAACTTAATTCGATATGTTTGATAAAATCGATCATCACTTGAGCTATTTCTGATTTCAAATGAAGAAAATATACCCAAGTAAACCTAGAAAAATATCAACAATAACCAAAATGTACCTATTTTTGTCGAGTGTTTCAACTGTCGAAGGACCACAAAGGTCAATATGAAGAAGTTCCAAAGGTTCGACGATCTTTGAATCAATCACAATCAGATGACCTTGCCTATGTTGTTTTCCTTGTTCGCAAGCCGCACATAAAGTATCATTATCAAATTTTAATACAGGCAAACCTCGAACAAGATCTTTTACCACTAATTTGTTTTGATTTTTAAAATTCAAATGAGACAATATTCGATGCCACATCGAGCTTATATCAGAGGAAGCCTTCGAAAGTAGACAAATAGAAGGAACACCAACAATGGGTTTGATGTCAAGTGTAATCATATTTCCTTTTCATTTTGATTTAAGAAGAACTTCTTTTGTTTCGATATTGGAGATGACACTTCCTTCTTCATTAAAGACAACTTGATTTCCAGTTTCCACAACAAGTTGCGAAACACTAATCAAATTGTGTTGCAGACCTTCGCCATAAGCAACTCTGTTGACTGTAAACTTCCCATTGGTTACTTTCCCGTAACCTTTGACTGAAACTTATTGTTATTTCCAAATTTCACTACACCAGCATTGTCCAGACTTCAAAAATCTCTCAGGTTTTCCTTCTTTCCAGTCATGTGACGAGAGCAACCACTATCGATATACCATTTGTCATCGTATTGCTCATCACACAAAACCTGCAATCATTTAAAGAATTTAGGTCCACCGTGTATTTGGAACTTTCTCTTTGGAATTCATCTTCGATGCTTGACAGGTCGAAGTATGGGGTTAGACAAAGGAAGATTGGAAGTATATGCTATGGTGGTGGGCCTTTACTATGATCTACAGGTGGATTACGCGACACAACTCTGGAAAGAATTTACCAAAAGTATTGAAAACTCGAATGTTGTTGATGGGGTATCGTGTGCTAGATACTGGAGTCTTATTCTTTAATTCATATATAACAAAGAGGGTATTCCAGTCCCTAAAAACAAAGAAACTACTAGTTTTGCTTTATATCAGTTTCCTAAAACTGTTGAAGATGATGCTGAAATTTTTCCAAGTGTTGCTAGAATTCCTGATGCAATGCTTCGAAAAGTTGATCCTCTTCATCCTTTGTTGGTGAATTATTTGGCTACAATCAATCCTGATGTTGAAACTAGGAAGTTTTTAGAGAAGACAACTAAAGGTACTTTAAAGAAGAAAAGAGGTTCAAAGAAGGAAGATCAACCAATTCATTCGACAGTTGCTCCAGTTGAAAAAGCAGCTAAATCTCCAAAAAAGGTCACAGTTAAAGTAAAAGCTTCGAAAACAAGATCAAAGCCTGTTGTTACTGAAAATGTTGATCCTTTGAAGGATGTGGTACCTTCGAAGACTGGTGTTCTCAAACGACTCACGAAAATGGCTCATAAGTCTCGCCATTCTCCTAAAAGGTCTGGAAGTTTTTCACCTTCGTTTGTTAGAAAGCCACAAATTGGTCGAAAGGGGGTTCTCATTCGTGAAATACCCGTTCCTGTATCACCACAAACAAAGAAAAGGAGAGCAAAATATATGGCGAAGAAGATTTCAAAGAAACAAAAGAAACAAAGGAAACTAGTGTTGCAAGAAGATTTATCTGACGAAGAAGTGGTTCCTGACACACCACCTGCAAATACAATACTGGGCCATTGTTCACCTGTGAGGGATTCTCTAGTCAACTCGACTTTCGAGGCGACTGGAAATCTTGATGGCAATGTGAACACTTCTAAAGTAGACACAACCATCAATCGCGGTGAACAACAAACCTTTCCTAACCATGTAAGCCACATTTCTTCATAAAAACAACCAAATTTACCTTGCTAGCTTACTTTAATTTAACACTTTTCTTTAAAACTTAATTTACCCAATGTTGATTTTAACCTTGTCATTTCAATTTCATTTCTAATTCATTTCAATAGGTAGATGTGCTTTTAAGGGCATATAAACCATTTTAAACATTGTTACCATCTTGCCACATTTTCGAAAACAAAAAATTTTTCTTATATAAAAGTATTTAAACTCTATGATATAAAACTCAAATATATGACATCAATGTTCATGTTATGTGTAAAGGCTTCATTGGATCTTTCAAATCACTTTTGTTTGGACTCTTTTTGACCAAAATTTTCATTTAGGCATTGTACTTTACTTAGTTATGTTTTCTCAAAATCCAGCATGATGTTTTTCTAACTTTCTACTCCAAACGTGTTTATAGTACATTACTAATGCTTACGTTTAAAAAAATACCCCATTGGTTTATTTTGTTTCAAATATTTATATAATCTATAAAGTTTCTGAAAATTTAAAGCATTGCAAAACTTAGTGTTCACTTTTAAATTTCTAGTGACGCTCTCTTAACACTGTGTAATTATTACTTTAAATATATTGAGTCTTTACTTTATTTGTTTTGACCATTTTCGGAAGAAGCCTTAATGATATCTCATCTTACCCTGTCATTTCCAAATGTGTTTGATTATTCCTTTTATCTCTTTCAATCAACTAGCTTTTATTTTAAATTTATCGTTACTTTGTAGCGATATGTAATTTTCTTTATCATGGTCATAAGAATTCAAAATTCTTGTCTCTGGTTAAGACTTTTACCAAATGTTATTTTCAGCTAACTGTTAATATCAACTTAACTAACACAAATTGGATTGATTCCTTAGAATTTTTAATTCATTACATGTAGTGCATTATATATTTAATTCAATTTTCACATGGACCAAATATATTCTGACTAATTTCTTTGTAAACAATTGTTAGACTCTATCACAAAAAGTTAGCGCTATCAATTTATCAATTACCAGTTTTAGTCTTCCTTACTTTTTCATAAATGGAACTTAACTTAATGGATAACTCATGAATTTTGATCGAATCTTAGCAAACACTTTACAACTTCCACATATCTATTACTAATATCAACATGTATTAGGGATTTCAAGTTTTAAATATATCGTAACCTAGTTCTTAAAATTTACATGTTCGTTCTAATCGATTAATAAGTATATAGTTGTGAGGCGAAATTTTGACTTAGTCAACTTTGATATATATATATATATATATATATATATATATATATATATATATATATATATATATATATATATATATATATATATATATATTGTTTTTATTATGAAATCAACAATAAACGAGTAATCATTATGTTCATTCGTTCTTTCGTTTTAAGTTTAAAATGTTTTATTAAAAATGCAGTTTTTGTTGTATTTTCTTTATAATTAATACATAAGATAAATACACATGTGTTTATCATGTTTCTAAATCATGAAAATAGAGTGAAGAGTTATATTATTCTCATGTTTTTCTTTTCTTTATAAACATAAAAAGTTTTAAATGTTACGATTATCTATCCTCTAAAAGAATGTTGTCCTAGAATCACTAAATTAAGAATGCACTTTTTCATAATGACGAATATTTTTATACTTTTCTTAAAGTAGCATTCTACTTTGCAATTTCCAATGTGTTTCTAACTCCTAAACTTGTTGCATAAATATTATGACTCCTTGTATATTCGTATTGGCTTGACTTAAACAATTGGATAATTTTTCAGAATAGTAATTTGGAATATTTCTATATAAGTTCCGTCATTGACGACATAAACCTTTATACATGATAAATTTCTTTATTCTTTTACTACTTCGTTTCGTTACGACACATGTATCTTCATCTTGTTGGAATTATTACACATTTTGATAACAGTGAAGTTAATTATCACTTGTAAACACTTCTAATACTACCTAGATAATGTGAATGAATTTATCTTAAATTCTCAACGCCTTTATTTGAGAATTGACTCTCTAAGTATTTTCTTCAATTATGGTTCTAATATAGTAAGAGTACCCTAGTAGTAATTATAGCTTTGAAAATCCTCGATCACTTCATAATTTATTTTGTAAATGACACTTGAATAGTCTTTACATTTGAGATGTATCAAAAATTCGTTGCCTAACCTTAGTATGTATCCTTAGGAACTTACCCTCGATTGCTCCTCTTTCATTCGTGCGACCTCTTCCCATTTCTTAATATATATTTGCCACACATAGTAGCTAACCCATAAGTGAACAATTTGTCTTTCACCTCTTCTTAATTAGGTGATGTATTTAGACTTAATGTTGAATTAGGACTTTAATTAAGGATCAACACGGACTTAGTACTTAATGTATTTGGTGCTTTGTTACACCCCGCTAAAGCGGAAATACGGGGCGTGGGAGTACAAAGGGTTTCATAGCAAAAGATAAAAACACCACCAACCATAGTATTAAAAAGAATTACAAATTTACAATGGGTTTGAACAACATTTAAAAGAAATTACAATGTAATAGAAATACAACACATGCGAATGCTCCTAAAAGTGATGTATCCCTAAGTGCCATCTTATAGACGAGTTCCTGAAAAAGCATGTAAAATGAGCGGTCAACTACCGAAATAGTTGATGAGTTCACAGATTAAAAATAATATTGGTTTCATGAATCGAAATCAAAGTTTTGATATAAGTTTCCATAAAAAAAAATATATTGCAAAAATGAGTAAATAAGTTTGCATAAACAAAGTTCGTTGTCATCATGAGAGATAAAGTATGTTGACCAAATGAGATGCAACGTTCATATTCTCATGGGAAATAAAGTTCGTTACTAAAACGAGTAAACAAGTTTCATTGCTATAATGAGGAATCAAGTTCGTTGCTACAAGGAGCAAACCAGTTTGTTGCTACAAGGAGCAAACAAGTTCGTTGCTAAGACAAGTAAATAAGTCTTCAGTAATAAAAGTTCGTTGTTATAATGAGAAACAAAGTTTATTGCTATAATAAGTAAAAAGTTTATATGTATATCTGCAAACAATGAGTTCACAACCAAGCCTATGACTGATGCCCTATCAAGATCTATGCTTATCGTTCCATAGATTAATATGGTATCATGCACTCCAGTAATTGGGCGAGTGAGAAGTTGTCAATTCCTAATAGCGCTATCCGTAATGACTATTGGCTCAAAGTGTTAATGGTTGGAGTAAAGTGGAAGGGACTTAAGACGATAAGCCCTCATGTTTCAAGTTGCATAAACATACATAACAATATATAGCAATCAAGTTTGATACAAATTAATTTAAATACAGCGAACAATAAATAGTTTTTCGGACATGCTTTTCCACCCCAAAACATAAAAACCGAAAATAAGGGGATGTGTGAATCCTCACAATGCATTGAGATGATGCATATGATGCCTTGATCTAAGTTCCACTTGTACCACTACCGATTCCTACAATAATGGTATATACTAGTGAGTCTTTAATCGAAATCTAACACTAGCATACTTAACTTCTACAATAGAATTATGCCAATATTGTGTCAAAATTTTGATATTGATAAGTTACAAACATTTTTCTATGAAATTTAGATTTCTATGAATCAATTTGTTGTATAACAAATTGTAATGCCCGTGTTTCTAGGATAGGCATTAATATTGACATTATATTCTAGGTTAACCTTTGTAACTCATTTTGAAGAAATGAAAAAGGAATTATGTGAATATTATGTGAATTATGTGTTTTATGCTTAATTATTAGGGTTTAATTAATTAAGAATAAAAATGAGCGTCAAAAATTAAATTTTAGATAAAGCCGATATCTATTAAGAAACTTGTAGTGGGCGTGACAAGGATTACGGATATATAAAGAATGCCAAAATCCGAGTTATAACGAAGAAGTTATAACCTGTCGAAGTTTCGCGACAAACCGGCATGGGGCCGAATGTCGTAAAAAGTGAGTTTTCGATAAACTACTTTTTGGCCTTAGTGATCTAAACGAAACTCGTAGTGTTCGTTAAACCGAGAGTAGGCATAAAAAGAACGCCCAAATCTGACTTCGTATGAGGAAGTTATGATTTTTCGAAGTTTCAGCTTAGCAGCAGACAGCTAAAAACTCGAATTTTAGATCGAGTGATTTTTAGCCGACACGACCTAAACGAGAATCGAAGGTCTCGTCATTAGTAGCACAACGGTAAAAAGTCTGACGAAAACGGACGTCGGATGAAGAAGTTATGAATTTTTAACGGATTTCCTGTCCCGGTCTGTTAAAAATAATAATATAAAAATTAGTTTCAAAATTAGCCGACAAAGTCTAAACGAAAGTTGTACAGCGTAATTTTACCTACGCGTGCATATAAAGAACGTCAAAAACGGAGCTCGTATGCAAAAATTATGGATTTTAGAAGTTTTTGCACAAAAATCGAGAAAATTCGCATAATCACGTTTTTGCCACGTCACCCTCGCTTAGATCGTGCCACGTGTCCGAAATTGGTGAGTCATGCGAGCCACGTGTCCTCGCCTCGCATGTGCCACATGTCCAAAACGAGGCTGAGTCATCCGAGCTGCTGAGCGGTCCAATGCATGTCCGACGCGTGTCCTCCTTCACATGTCTGAAGCCCTCGCAAGAAGCCACGGAACCCTACTTCGGACCAGTAGACCTCGGTCCAATCAGGAGAGGACAGCAAGCCTTCACACGCGCAGACCTCGTGCGAGCCATCCCCCTGCGAGCTTCGGATCTGCGACGCGTGCCTCCTTCTCAACTGTCGGATCAGGACTTCGGACCCCTGTAAATACAAGGGTCATGCGAACCCTCCCGGTTACTTTTGAGATTTTGCCATATTTAGCCCCTTTCTTCATATTTTCTTCATCTTAACATCCCCCAAAGCCCCGGTATCGATTATATGCCCCGGAATACTCCACGAAGTGCCCGTGAAGCCCGAAAAATTTATCTTTTCGGTTTCGAAGCCCGACCCTCGCAGAGCCCGGTTTCTGAATAAAACTCCCGGTTTTATTAGAAACGAACGTTTTAGGAAATGAATTGCTGCCCGATTTTCATCAAATCAAGTGAGTGTATAGTCACTTTCATTTTACACATAGATATGAAGTATTTACCTTATAATACGTGCTATGTGTAAATATATTAATTGTTTATTTGAGGTGACTGTTGAGTTGATGTTTTATACAAGTTTTAAACTGTATAAGTATTTTTATCTACAAATATGTTGGGTAGAACATGGGTAGATAGTTGGTGTGTGATAAACTAAAGTGATGAGAGGTCTCGATGTGATTTGAGATTCAATCATCTAGCGGAGTTTGGATGACGACCACGGACTTTCTAGACAGTCCAGTGGGAAACATTAGCAGACCCGCAACCTGTAGGTGTTAATGAACTTGGGTGTTTATTCGCTGTACTCCAATCCCCCTCATGGTTGCCTTTAGGACATGTATGGCTAAGGAAACTCCTTAGCAGTAGTGTCCATCCCGATGATATTCTTTAGGCTAGGTCCCTTGTGAAAAGTGTTTAGGGACGTAAAGTGAGGATAACGGGAACGGGTAATCAGGGTTATTATTGATTGATGAATTTAATAATTTTATTATTACTGTGGGTTGAAAACCCTATATGCTTACCAGGCTCCCAAGCCTGACCCACTCAGTTTTTTTATGATTACAGGTAGTGGACCCCGAGCATAGTCGGAGGATGACGTGAGATTTTTGGATTATAGGCCAGTAGTTGTAAATAACTGTAGTAAGGCTTATAATGTCTTGTTTATGCTTTTGATCTGTATCGGAACATGACATCCTGAGGTTTTGATATATATGGAAAATATATACCTTCTTAATGAAGGGTTTTGATAAACTTTTATCATATGTTGTTTGGGGACCAATTCCGCAACATCTTTTGAAAAGATTTCTCTGATTTTATTTTAAAAAGCATAAATTAAATCGGTCTTTTCTGGCCGAGAAATTAGGGGATGTCACACAAATTCAAGTGAAAATCCCCATTATTGAAATGTTAAAATTTAACATTTTAGGTGGTGTTTCAATGATTATTTATTCAAAAACTAAATAGATTTAGTTCCAAAATTTTCCTAACTTTGTATTTTAATTCTAACTGAAGTCAAAAATCCCAATATAAATTTTCTTGAATTTTTGATTTGTCTATCTATTTTTCACCATTTTAATTTCATAAATAATCATAAAATCATGAAAAATACTAAAATAATTAATAAAAAATTACCAAACTTCTGATTTTGGTTCTAATAGTATTAAAGGATTTCCAGATAAGTTTTCATGGATTTTAGATATATATATATATATATATATATATATATATATATATATATATATATATATATATAACCATTTTTCAAATATTTAATTCTCTATATAAATATAAATTCATGACAAATATCAATCAGTTGAGAAAATTCCCCGAACTTTGTGCACTGCTGATATGAAGCATATATAATCTGGGAAAATTAATAAAATGTAATTCCAAATAGTTTAACACATTTTTTTTTTCTGATTTTTGTATATTTATTCTTTCAAAATAGAGATAAATAGAAAATAGTTTCAAAAATTCCCCAAACTTTTTTTTTTCTAATGTTATTACACATATGAAAGCTGGAAAAAATATAAAAGTTTGTTTCCAAATAGTTTAACTATTTTTCTTTGTTTTATTTATTTAAATAAATATTAATTCGTGAAAAATAATTAAACAGTAGGTAAAAATTACTAAACTTTTTATTTATGATTTATATGTAATATAAGATATTCTGATGAAGTTTCATAATTTTTGGATAAGTGTAGCTATATTTTATCAATTTAATCCCTTAAATATTCATTAAATCAGGAAAAATAAGAAATTAGATTGGAAAAATCTAGAAAAGATTTCATGAAATCTTTATGATGTCTAGAAAATGTAAAAACTATTGAATATGGCTTTGGATATTTATAATGGTGATTTTCTATTTATTTTGCTTCAACAAAAATAAATTTGAAATCAAAAGAAATCAGCCTTAGAAATGCATACAACTTCATGAAAAATCTTTACCCAATACATAGGTAATATCAGAAACTTAAAAGAATTTATTGACCACAAAAAGTATTTTATGTGAATTATTGCTCTATTTTCTTACAAAAATTACAATAAATCGAGAAAAATGATTTATTTTCTGAAAATTTCCAGATCGTCTTATTTTGTTGTTTGGATTTCGGGAGAAATCGTATTTGAACAGAAAAGACCTTTTTAGAGATTTATTTATGAATAAATCATTTATAGGAATTCTTAACAATGTACTTTGATAATCAAGCCTTTAAGCTTGATGTTCATCACATGCATTATGATTTGAAGAACATGAATGAACTTATTTTGTTCAAAATGATGTTTCTAATGAAAAACTTGAATGCATGTCGTTTTGAATCTATAAAACTTGTAAAACTCAAGTTGATGGATTTGAGTTAGGTTTTGATGATTGGATTTCACTTTCTAACAAAATACATGTTGGTTTTGGGTGAAATCCTACCACCATCATCATCAAATTCGACATGCATGAACATGCATGTGAATAATCTGAAAGAAAAGTGTTTATAGAGAAAAAAAAATTCAAGAAAGCTTGATATTTTTGAAAGAAAAGTGAACAAAATGTAATGAAATGGATTTTACCTTGAAGATCAAGTTCAAATGATGAATATTCTTGACTACAATGAGGGATATTTGCTGGAAATTTCGTGGGTTTTGGAGCTAATTCATAGAGGTAAAGAGTGGGGGTTTTAGAGAGAAGAAAAGAGAGAAAAGAGAGATTCTATCTCTCTGGATAGCTCATCTCTCTCATTATCTCTTGGGGGTTATACTCCACCAAAATCATTCACCAAATTACTGAGACGCTTATGAACTCATGAAGAATTGAATGTAAAAATCTCTCCCGAATATTTGGCTTCTATGTTCGTCAGCTTTAGAGAGAAGGGAGAGAGAAGTTTTTAGAGAGAGAAAGAGAAAGGTGGCCTGAAGGAATGAGTAAAATGATTAGGGTTAGGAAGAGATGACTTGGGGGAAGAGATGCGAACATGATTTTGAGGAGAGAAGGGGTATTTTCCATCATATTTTTATTTATTTATATAATTTATAAGGTTTGGGGGTTATGTTTATAAAATATAAAATCTTGTATAAAGTTTTATGACATTTTGGCCCTCATGCTTATATGTAAGCTAATGTTTATAAATTATTGTCCATAATATAATTTAGGTCTCATGACATATTTAAATAATTAAAGATGTTATATATACTATAAAATTTTAGGAGAAGTTTAAATATTATAAAACTTGAATTTATTTTATAAAATTTTGACACTTGTTATAAAGTTTGGGCATTCTAGAATATCAGAATGGATGTAGAATATCTTGGATTGTTTTGAACAAAATAAAATTTGTTAAAACCAAAACGAATTGAGTTTAATATTTGAAAAAAAAAATCAAAATTCTCAAAATAAATAATTATATTTGGTAGAAAGGTACATAGTTTGATTGAAATAAGATTATTGACATTCTATGTAGTGATTCCGAGATTCAAGCGAAATTGAGGAATCAAGTATACTAGTCCTAGTTTTCAACTTTGACTTAAGTTTCTAAGAGACTTTGACCTAATTTCTACTTCTAGGTCAAGTGTATGATGTGTAACACCCATAAAATTCAAGCCAATTTAAAACTTTTTAAAACATTTAAAACCGTTAAGTTATTACAGTTTACTTTTAGAATAATTTAAACATCAGAGTATCCCTAGAATCAATCATGAAAATGTAAGGAGGTGCACGATCACGCCTTCACCTTCCCGCGATCATCAGAATACCTGAAACAATAATCGATAAATGTAAGCTCGAAGGCTTAGTGAGTTACCCCCAAAATACCAACGCCATACAGATATAACCATATCATATAAACATATAAGCAAACATCATGCATAATGAGCCTTCAGCCTGACTGGACCGCATCGCAGGCCTTCAACCTATCTGGACCGCTCTCCGAGCCTTTGGCACGTCTGGACCGCCTCGCAGGACCTACATGATGGGTTTTTGAGCATTCTAACACTCCTATGGTGTACATGCAACCCTAGAAACCTTGGATCTATGTTTGACTAAGATACATGCAAATAATTATTTTTCCAAGGTTCTTATCCTATCTAGCATGGCATGGGGAACTTGAATCAAATAAAGCTAGTAGAATTACTTACCTTGTAGTTGTAGTTGATTGCTTGGAGTTTGAGAGCCTAGCACCAATAATGTGGATGCCTCAAATGGAAGTCACAAATCACCACAAACTTGGAAACTTGAGAGAATAGTCACCAACTTCTTGAAATCAGCCCTCTTAGTTTACACACATCAATTAGTACAATTTCAAGAACCAAAGCCTCCTTTATATAGTGTGGTGGATTAGGGTTACATCCATGTAAACCCTAATACCCATGTCTTTTCATTTCCATGAGATCCATGGGTTAAAGCTCCATGGAGTATCCATGGACTTTCCATGCAAGCCTAGCCCATTACAAATAAGCATTAGCCCACACTATATAAATACAAGAGCCCATATTTAATTAGTCATACTTTTGATCTCTAAATTAATTCTAAATTAATTATAGATCAATACTAATTAAATAATATGATTTTATATTAATATATTAGGACTTATAATATATTAATAAATCATAACTTATACTATTCTCAAACGATTATCCATAAATTGTTCGGGTGAAGTGCAACCCAAATGGACCATGCCGGGTCGGGTCAAGTACATACCAAATATAGTTATGGACTTAGACACTATATCCAACAGTCTCCCACTAGAATAAGTCTAATAACTATAGTTGCAAGTATGACCTCAGGAACCGATCAACAATCGTAGCTCTTTAAACTCTGTTGAACTATGAAGCGCCATTTTAGATAAGTGATCATATAATCCTCTGTTCTAGATATCAGCCGGAAAAATACATGGAACATGGTCTTGCTTATTGTCCAGCATTTGTTTCCCGATTTCCGATTTGTTTGACATAGAACTTAACTGAACACATCAATTTAGTTCTGTCTGGGCCCGGTACATAGGTCAAAATAAAATCATCGAGGGGCCCAGATATCGCTTCTAATCCTAGAAGGAACAGATAAACTTCGACTCATATGTTTGCTCTACTACTTGTTGAATTACACACAAAAGCACGGTTTATAACATCGAGTTACCAATGCGTTTTCATTCAATCAATGCATAACCAACTCATAGGCAACAAATCATATCTCTAGGTTTGAAGACTTATATGATATTACCGTCTCACGATCACTCGAGATAAATTCCATGAAGTGATACAAGTGAGCGTGGGTTGAATCCAATACTCAGAACTTATGAGCACTCATGAGTGCTGTAGCCCCGCTTTGTCTAACATCTTAGACCTCTACAAGCCAACCCATGACAGTCTTGATTCATATCTACTTCGATCATATGACCGACTGTGGAGAGTTTGAATAATATGATATAAACCATAACATAATTATTCTGGAATTCAAAACATGCAAAAAGAAATAATAGTAAAGGATTGACAAGAGATAGCAACACTTTACTCATAAATAACAACTTTTATTTATCATCAAATGTCAATTACATTTTAGAAATTTCAAGATTATCTAACTAGTAAAACTAATATCATCCTTCAGCCCTATGCTCCGAGCATGCTGGAGATGCTTATCCCGAGTCAGTCCCTTCGTGAAGGGATCTGCTGGGTTCTCATCCGATGATACCCTCTTTGCCACGAGGATTCCTTCTTGTATTCGATGTCTAATGAAGTGATATTTTCTGTCAATGTGTCTGGATCTCCCATGATCTCTTGGTTCCTTGGCTAAGGCAACCGCACTATTGCTGTCACAGAAAATCTCCATTGGCTCCTTTATAGTTGGTACAACTCCAAGGTCTCCGATGAAGTTCTTTAGCCATATAGCCTCCTTTGCTGCCTCGCTTGCTGCTATATACTTTGAATCACAAGTGGAATCAGCCACTGTCTCCTGCTTGGAACTTTTCCAAGTAATTGCCCCTCCGTTTAGAGTAAAGACCCAGCCCGACTGAGAGCGGGAATTATCCCTGTCAGTCTGAAAGCTAGCATCACTGTACCCTACAACTCTCAAGTCCTCACTGCCACCGAGGGTATGGACCCAGTCCTTAGTCCTCCGTAGGTACTTGAGGATATTCTTTACCGCAGTCCAGTGTGCCTTGCCAGGGTTCCCCTGATACCTGCTAACCATGCTCAAAGCAAAGGCTACATCAGGTCAAGTACACGTCATAGCATACATGATCGATCCTACAGCTGAAGCATAAGGTATTCGACTCATTTCTGCTATCTCAGCCTCAGTACTAGATCTTTGCGTCTTACTCAATCTGGCGTTACTCTGGATGGGTAACTATCATTTCTTGGAGTTATGCATGTTGAACCTTTTCAACACTTTGTCCACATAGGTGCTTTGACTAAGTCCAATTAGTCTTTTACTCCTGTTTCTCAAAATCCTTATCCCTAGGATATAGGCAGCTTCTCCAAGGTCCTTCATAGCGAAACACTAGCCAAGCCAGGACTTTACTTCCTGCAGGGTTGGGATGTCATTTCCTATGAGTAGTATGTCATCCACATACAGTACCAAAAAGCTGACTATACTCCCACTAGCCTTGATATAGACACAAGATTCATCTTCACTCCTTGAAAAGCCAAATTCTTTGACTTTCTCATCAAAGCAAAGATTCCATCTGCGAGGTGCCTGTTTTAATCCATAAATGGATTTCTCGAGCTTACACACTCTACTGGGGTACTCTGTACTGACAAAACCCTCTGGCTGAACCATGTAAACATCTTCAGCCAACTTTCCATTAAGGAAAGCGGTTTTGACATCCATTTGCCATATTTCATAATCATGAAATGCAGCAATGGCTAACAGAACCCTAATAGACTTAATCTTGGCCACTGGTGAAAAGGTCTCATCATAATCAACTCCCGGAGTTTGAGAATAACCCTTTGCAACCAGTCGTGCCTTATAAGTGTGTACATTACCATCCATGTCGGTCTTATTCTTGAAGATCCATTTGCACCCAACTATCTTACGATCAGGTACATTGTCAACCAAGTTCCAAACTTGATTGTCATACATGGACTGTATCTCGCTATCCATAGCCTCTCTCCATTTAGCAGCCTCAGGGCCTGCCATGGCTTCCGTGTAGCTGTTAGGCTCATCCATATTTACCAGTGTGTTATCACTGATAAGTGTCTCACCTTCTGCAGTAATATGAAAACCATAATAATGCTCAGGTGCATTCCTAACTCTGGTGGAACGCCTCAGAGGTATAGATTCTTCAGTCGGCTCAACAGGAGTTTCCTCCTCAGGTTGAGGGCTAGGGTTTGAGGTTCCTTCACCACTTTACTCTTGAATTTCCTCAAGGTCAATTTGCCTCCCACTGTCTCCTTGGCTCATGAATTCTCTCTCTCAAAAGAATCCTCTTCTTGCTACAAAGACCACATTATAACTGGGTCTGTAGAAGATGTAACCAAAGGATTTCTGTGGGTAGCCGTTGAAAATACACCTTTCGCTTCGGGGTTCGAGCTTATCGTGAGTCTCGCGTCTCACGAAAGCCTCGCAACCCCAAATCTTGATGTGGTCTAGATTGGGAACTTTTCTAGTCCACACCTCGTGAGGTGTTTTGGCAACCTTCTTTGTAGGGACTAGATTAAGGATATGGGCGGCAGTCTCTAAGGCATACCCCCAAAATGAGATTGGTAGCGAAGCTCGACTCATCATGGAACGAACCATGTCCAACAAGGTCCGATTGCGCCTCTCAACTACACCATTCAACTGTGGTGTCCTAGGAGGTGTCAATTGTGAGACAATCCCACATTCCTTAAGATAGTCAAGGAACTCAGTACTAAGATACTCACCACCATGATCGGATCGAAGCATCTTAATGTTCCTGCCCAACTGATTCTCCACTTCTTGCTTAAACTCTTTGAATTTATCAAAGGTTTCTGACTTATGCTTGATTAGGTAGACATATCCATATCTACTAAAATCATCAGTAAAAGTCACATAGAACCGATTAGCATCTCTTGTGGCGGTTCTGAAGGGTCCACACACATCCGTGTGTATGAGGTCCAACAAACCTTCACCCCTAGCACAAGTGCCAGTAAAAGGTGACTTTGTCATTTTACCAAGCAAACAAGATTCACAACTATCATCTGACTTTAGGTCAAATGACTCGAAGACTCCATCCTTTTGGAGTTGGCCTATGCGTTTCTTGCTTACATGTCCAAGACGACAATGCCATAAGGATGCTTTATCTAAGCTAGTGGAAGAGTTAATACATAATACATTATTTCCTAGATTATCTACAACAGATACAGTTTCATACACGCCATCACAAGGTAATGCTTTAAAATAAAGAACATTATTAAAGAAAGCATCAATACTACCATTATTATTATCAAAATAAAAGGTAAAACCTTGTTTATACAATGCATGAAAGGAAATAACATTTCTTGCCATTTCTGGCCAATAATAACATTTATTCAAATCTAATGTAAACCCACTATTTAGCACTAAGGAATAAACTCCTATCTTGGTGACAGGTGAAGCTTTCCTGTTTCCCATGATCAAGTTTATCTTTCCCTGCTCCACATTCTCACTTCTTTTTAGTCCCTGCAAATCACAACATATTTGAATACCACAACCTGTATCAAGGACCCAAGACTTAGAATGAGGTGAGTTATTAGACAATATAGTGTATATACCTGCATGGTTGGGTTTTACTTTCCCATCCTTCAAATCTTGCTGGTACTTTGGGCAGTTTCGCTTCCAGTGCGACTTTTCATGGCAATAGAAGCATTCAGCCTCATTAGGGTTAGCAGAAGGAGTGACAAAACCTTTCTTGGTTTTGCTTGAAGAGGAGACTTCAAGGGTCTTACCCTTGGTACCCATAGAAGGGTTCTTTCTCTTCTTCCCTTTGCCATGCCCGATTGCCAAGACATTGGCTGCAGTTGGAGTAGGAGTAGGAGTAGTAACAACCGACTTACCCTTTAGACCACTTTCGGCGGTCTTCAAGAGTCCTTGAAGTTTGCTGAGGGTGACTTCTTCCTTGTTCATGTGATATGTCATGCGGAATTGATCATAACACGATGGCAAGGAGTGCAAAATGATGTCTATTGCTAACTCCTCAGGGAAGTTCACATTCAACTTCAGTAAACGGTCCACATACCTTTGCATTTTCTGCATGGCCCTTGATGGGTTCAACATCCTTCATTCGGGTTGTTATCATGGAGGAGATTATTTCATATCGCTCTTGACGAGCACTTTGATGGTAGCGGTCCATCAAGTCCTGGTGCATCTCAAAAGGATAATAGTCCTCATAGGACTTTTGGAGCTCGGCTGTCATGGTGGCCATCATGATGCATGCCACTTTTGTAGCATCTCTTTCATGTACCTCATATTCAGCAAGCTCTTCAGGAGTAGCAGTTGGCTCGGGTACCTTCAGCTCCTTGTCGAGAACATATTCTTTGTTCTCATACCGAGTGACCATCCTGATGTTTCTGATCCAATCTGTAAAGTTGGACCCATCAAAGATGACTCTCCCACAAAGATTCATGAGAGAGAAGGAGCTAGTAGGGCTTGAGCCAGAAGCATAGTTATTGGAAGACATCTGAAAAGAAGAGGGAATATATTAGATTAGATATAGAGATAGTCCTTAACAAAACACCCAAATGTAATATTAAGTCTAGGACCCAACACAATATTTTATAACTTAGAAGAGGGATGCCGTAATCTAAGCTATAAGATATTTGAAGGTAGGTGAATGACGATTCACCAATTTCCACCATGAAAAACGAAATATTTAATTAGGTTTTAATTGGTTTAGAAACTCCTAGATTCTTTGAGATTCATTGAACTTTCTTCAATGGCATGTTTCAATCTCGAGTGTGCGCTTCAAGTTTTGTGACTAGGATGCCGATGATCACAAAACAAGGTGTGAAGTAACCATGCAAATTACTTGGTACCCTTAATGTATTACCCCTCAATCGATGTGCCGGTTAACCACACACGCTCCATATATACTATGATAAACATTAAGTCACCCTTTACCTACCTTGTTAAGTTCAAGTTAGTGTGACGGTTAACCACACACGCTCCACTAACGACTTAAACAAAGTGTAAAGTGTAATTTCATGGATTAGCACCTTATTCACATTTTCCTAAAATAACTAAGATGGGGAATTCAATAAAGTTTAGTTACTTTAGTATTATCATTATACTTTTAATGAGAATTTATAAGTCCTTGTCCTACCCGTTCGGCTAACAACCCTCCACCGATCAAGGAAGCGGTGGGTGAGAGTGGACACCCATTAAGTTGCCATTTTATAGGCAACAACCTTATACCCCCCTTATAGACCGGCTTCGTGAATGAGACGTACTAGCGGTAAGACGACTTGATCTTATACATATATAAATATTATTAAACTTATAATATTATAAAGTATAAGGGTTGAATTTTAACTTTTAAAATTCTAGGGGTTGAAACTAAAGTTTTTAATATGACTTTACATGTTCCAAAACTTGAGGGCAAGTTTTGTAAACTTTCAAAACTTTTCATTTCTCATAACTTATGAGTTCATGGTTATTAAAAATGAAGACTCTTTATTTTTTTGTAACCTATGTGTTCTTGTAATGGTTATTTATAAATGTGACTTTTGGTTATCCATAACTTAAGAACTAGTTATGGACTCCATTAAAACACATAAAGATGAAGAATTAATCTAATCAATTATTAGCACATAATTTCTATGATCTTCTAAACTCATATGTTTATGAATGTTCATATCAAAAATTTCAAGAATCGTAAGTACATATACAAAACTTCGATTTTCAAGGTTTTTTTTTTTTTTTTTTTTTTTTTTTTTTTTTTGCATCAAGTTTCAAATAAACAAACCAGGCATTGATACCACTGATGAGTTTTTTTTTTCTTTTTTTTTTGCATCAAGTATCAAATAAACAAACCAGGCTCTGATACCACATATGGGTTTTTGAGCATTCTAACACTCCTATGGTGTACATGCAACCCTAGAAACCTTAGATCTATGTTTGACTAAGATACATGCAAATAATTATTTTTCCAAGGTTCTTATCCTATCTAGCATGGCATGGGGAACTTGAATCAAATAAAGCTAGTAGAATTACTTACCTTGTAGTTGTAGTTGATTGCTTGGAGTTCGAGAGCCTAGCACCAATAATGTGGATGCCTCAAATGGAAGTCACAAATCACCACAAACTTGGAAACTTGAGAGAATAGTCACAAACTTCTTGAAATCGACCCTCTTAGTTTACACACATCAACTAGTACAATTTCAAGAACCAAAGCCTCCTTTATATAGTGTGGTGGATTAGGGTTACATCCATGTAAACCCTAATACCCATGTCTTTTCATTTCCATGAGATCCATGGGTTAAAGCTCCATGGAGTATCCATGGACTTTCCATGCAAGCCTAGCCCATTCCAAATAAGCATTAGCCCACACTATATAAATACAAGAGCCCATATTTAATTAGTCATACTTTTGATCTCTAAATTAATTCTAAATTAATTATAGATCAATACTAATTAAATAATATGATTTTATATTAATATATTAGGACTTATAATATATTAATAAATCATAACTTATACTATTCTCAAACGATTATCCATAAATTGTTCGGGTGAAGTGCAACCCAAATGGACCATGCCGGGTCAGGTCAAGTACGTACCAAATATAGTTATGGACTTAGACACTATATCCAACAGTCTCCCGCTTGGATAAGTCTAATAACTATAGTTGCAAGTATGACTTCAGGAACCGATCAGCAATCGTAGCTCTTTAAACTCTGTTGAACTATGAAGCGCCATTTTAGATAAGTGATCATATAATCCTCTGTTCTAGATATCAGCCGGACAAATACATGGAACATGGTCTTGCTTGTTGTCCAACATTTGTTTCCCGATTTCCGATTTGTTTGACATAGAACTTAACTGAACACATCAATTTAGTTCTGACCGGGCCCGGTACATAGGTCAAAAGAAAATCATCGAGGGGCCCAGATATCGCTTCTAATCCTAGAAGGAACAGATAAACTTCGACTCATATGTTTGCTCTACTACTTGTTGAATTACACACAAAAGCACGATTTATAACATCGAGTTACCAATGCGTTTTCATGCAATCAATACATAACCAACTCATAGGCAACAAATCATATCTCTAGGTTTGAAGACTTATATGATATTACCGTCTCACGATCACTCGAGATAAATTCCATGAAGTGATACAAGTGAGCGTGGGTTGAATCCAATACTCAGAACTTATGAGCACTCATGAGTGCTGTAGCCCCGCTTTGTCTAACATCTTAGACCTCTACAAGCCAACCCATGACAGTCTTGATTCATATCTACTTCCATCATATGACCGACTGTGGAGAGTTTGAATAATATGATATAAACCATAACATAATTATTCTGGAATTCAAAACATGCAAAAAGAAATAATAGTAAAGGATTGACAAGAGATAGCAACACTTTACTCATAAATAACAACTTTTATTTATCATCAAATGTCAATTACATTTTAGAAATTTCAAGATTATCTAACTACTAAAACTAATATCATCCTTCAGCCCTATGCTCCGAGCATGCTGGAGATGCTTATCCCGAGTCAGTCCCTTCGTGAAGGGATCTGCTGGGTTCTCATCCGATGATACCCTCTTTGCCACGAGGATTCCTTCTTGTATTCGATGTCTAATGAAGTGATATTTTCTGTCAATGTGTCTGGATCTCCCATGATCTCTTGGTTCCTTGGCTAAGGCAACCGCACTATTGCTGTCACAGAAAATCTCCATTGGCTCCTTTATAGTTGGTACAACTCCAAGGTCTCCGATGAAGTTCTTTAGCCATATAGCCTCCTTTGCTGCCTCGCTTGCTGCTATATACTCTGAATCACAAGTGGAATCAGCCACTGTCTCCTGCTTGGAACTTTTCCAAGTAATTGCCCCTCCGTTTAGAGTAAAGACCCAGCCGGACTGAGAGCGGGAATTATCCCTGTCAGTCTGAAAGCTAGCATCACTGTACCCTACAACTCTCAAGTCCTCACTGCCACCGAGGGTATGGACCCAGTCCTTAGTCCTCCGTAGGTACTTGAGGATATTCTTTACCGCAGTCCAGTGTGCCTTGCCAGGGTTCCCCTGATACCTGCTAACCATGCTCAAAGCAAAGGCTACATCAGGTCAAGTACACGCCATAGCATACATGATCGATCCTACAACTGAAGCATAAGGTATTCGACTCATTTCTGCTATCTCAACCTCAGTACTAGATCTTTGTGTCTTACTCAATCTGGCGTTACTCTGGATGGGTAACTCTCCTTTCTTGGAGTTATGCATGTTGAACCTTTTCAACACTTTGTCCACATAGGTTCTTTGACTAAGTCCAATTAGTATTTTACTCCTGTTTCTCAAAATCCTTATCCCTAGGATATAGGCAGCTTCTCCAAGGTCCTTCATAGCGAAACACTTCCCAAGCCAGGACTTTACTTGATGCAGGGTTGGGATGTCATTTCCTATGAGTAGTATGTCATCCACATACAGTACCAAAAAGCTGACTATACTCCCACTAGCCTTGATATAGACACAAGATTCATCTTCACTCCTTGAAAAGCCAAATTCTTTGACTTTCTCATCAAAGCAAAGATTCCATCTACGAGGTGCCTGTTTTAATCCATAAATGGATTTCTCGAGCTTACACACTCTACTGGGGTACTCTGTACTGACAAAACCCTCTGGCTGAACCATGTAAACATCTTCAGCCAACTTTCCATTAAGGAAAGCGGTTTTGACATCCATTTGCCATATTTCATAATCATGAAATGCAGCAATGGCTAACAGAACCCTAATAGACTTAATCTTGGCCACTGGTGAAAAGGTCTCATCATAATCAACTCCCGGAGTTTGAGAATAACCCTTTGCAACCAGTCGTGCCTTATAAGTGTGTACATTACCATCCATGTCGGTCTTCTTCTTGAAGATCCATTTGCACCCAACTATCTTACGATCAGGTACATTGTCAACCAAGTTCCAAACTTGATTGTCATACATGGACTGTATCTCGCTATCCATAGCCTCTTTCCATTTAGCAGCCTCAGGGCCTGCCATGGCTTCCGTGTAGCTGTTTGGCTCATCCATATTTACCAGTGTGTTATCACTGATAAGTGTCTCACCTTCTGCAGTAATATGAAAACCATAATAATGCTCAGGTGCATTCCTAACTCTGGTGGAACGCCTCAGAGGTATAGATTCTTGAGTCGGCTCAACAGCAGTTTCCTCCTCAGGTTGAGGGCTAGGGTTTGAGGTTCCTTCACCACTTGACTCTTGAATTTACTCAAGGTCAATTTGCCTCCCACTGTCTCCTTGGCTCATGAATTCTCTCTCTCAAAAGAATCCTCTTCTTGCTACAAAGACCACATTATCACTGGGTCTGTAGAAGATGTAACCAAAGGATTTATGTGGGTTGCCGATGAAAATACACCTTTCGCTTCGGGGTTCGAGCTTATCGTGAGTCTCGCGTCTCACGAAAGCCTCGCAACCCCAAATCTTGATGTGGTCTAGATTGGAAACTTTTCTAGTCCACACCTCGTGAGGTGTTTTGGCAACCTTCTTTGTAGGGACTAGATTAAGGATATGGGCGGCAGTCTCTAAGGCATACCCCCAAAATGAGATTGGTAGCGAAGCTCGACTTATCATGGAACGAACCATGTCCAACAAGGTCCGATTGCGCCTCTCAGCTACACCATTCAACTGTGATGTCCTAGGAGGTGTCAATTGTGAGACAATCCCACATTCCTTAAGATAGTCAAGGAACTCAGTACTAAGATACTCACCACCACGATCGGATCGAAGCATCTTAATGTTCCTGCACAACTGATTCTCCACTTCTTGCTTAAACTCTTTGAATTTCTCAAAGGTTTCTGACTTATGCTTGATTAGGTAGACATATCCATATCTACTAAAATCATCAGTAAAAGTCACATAGAACCGATTAGCATCTCTTGTGGCGGTTCTGAAGGGTCCACACACATCCGTGTGTATGAGGTCCAACAAACCTTCACCCCTAGCACAAGTGCCAGTAAAAGGTGACTTTGTAATTTTACCAAGCAAACAAGATTCACAACTATCATCTGCCTTTAGGTCAAATGACTCGAAGACTCCATCCTTTTGGAGTTAGCCTATGCGTTTCTTGCTTACATGTCCAAGACGACAATGCCATAAGGATGCTTTATCTAAGCTAGTGGAAGAGTTAATACACAATACATTATTTCCTAGATTATCTACAACAGGTACAGTTTCATACACGCCATCACAAGGTAATGCTTTAAAATAAAGAACATTATTAAAGAAAGCATCAATACTACCATTATTATTATCAAAATAAAAGGTAAAACCTTGTTTATACAATGCATGAAAGCAAATAACATTTCTTTCCATTTCTGGCGAATAATAACATTTATTCAAATCTAATGTAAACCCACTATTTAGCACTAAGGAATAAACTCCTATCTTGGTGACAGGTGAAGCTTTCCTATTTCCCATGATCAAGTTTATCTTTCCCTGCTCCACACTCTCACTTCTTTTTAGTCCCTGCAAATCACAACATATGTGAATACCACAACCTGTATCAAGGACCCAAGACTTAGAATGAGGTGAGTTATTAGACAATATATTGTATATACCTGCATGGTTGGGTTTTACTTTCCCATCCTTTAAATCTTGCTGGTACTTTGGGCAGTTTCGCTTCCAGTGCAACTTTTCATGGCAATAGAAGCATTCAGCCTCATTAGGGTTAGCAGAAGGAGTGACAAAACCTTTCTTGGTTTTGCTTGAAGAGGAGCCTTCAAGGGTCTTACCCTTGGTACCCTTAGAAGGGTTCTTTCTCTTCTTCCCTTTGCCATGCCCGATTGCCAAGACATTGGCCACAGTTGGAGTAGGAGTAGGAGTAGTAACAACCGACTTACCCTTTAGACCACTTTCGGCGGTCTTCAAGAGTCCTTGAAGTTTGCTGAGGGTGACTTCTTCCTTGTTCATGTGATATGTCATGCGGAATTGATCATAACACGATGGCAAGGAGTGCAAAATGATGTCTATTGCTAACTCCTCAGGGAAGTTCACATTCAGCTTCAGTAAACGGTCCACATACCTTTGCATTTTCTGCATGGCCCGTGATGGGTTCAACATCCTTCATTCGGGTTGTTATCATGGAGGAGATTATTTCATATCGCTCTTGACGAGCACTTTGATGGTAGCGGTCCATCAAGTCCTGGTGCATCTCAAAAGGATAATAGTCCTCATAGGACTTTTGGAGCTCGGCTGTCATGGTGGCCATCATGATGCATGCCACTTTTGTAGCATCTCTTTCATGTACCTCATATTCAGCAAGCTCTTCAGGAGTAGCAGTTGGCTCGGGTACCTTCAGCTCCTTGTCGATAACATATTCTTTGTTCTCATACCGAGTGACCATCCTGATGTTTCTGATCCAATCTGTAAAGTTGGACCCATCAAAGATGACTCTCCCACAAAGATTCATGAGAGAGAAGGAGCTAGTAGGGCTTGAGCCAGAAGCATTGTTATTGGAAGACATCTGAAAAGAAGAGGGAATATATTAGATTAGATATATAGATAGTCTTTAACAAAACACCCAAATGTAATATTAAGGCTAGGACCCAACACAATATTTTATAACTTAGAAGAGGGATGCCATAATATAAGCTATAAGATATTTGAAGGTAGGTGAATGACGATTCACCAATTTCCACCATGAAAAACGAAATATTTAATTAGGTTTTAATTGGTTTAGAAACTCCTAGATTCTTTGAGATTCATTGAACTTTCTTCAATGGCATGTTTCAATCTCGAGTATGCCCTTCAAGTTTTGTGACTGGGATGCCGATGATCACAAAACAAGGTGTGAAGTAACCATGCAAATTACTTGGTACCCTTAATGTATTACCCCTCAATCGATGTGCCGGTTAACCACACACGCTCCATCGATACTATGATAAACATTAAGTCACCCTTTACCTACCTTGTTAAGTTCAAGTTAGTGTGCCGGTTAACCACACACACTCCACTAACGACTTAAACAAAGTGTAAAGTGTAATTTCATGGATTAGCACCTTATTCACATTTTCCTAAAATAACTAAGATTGGGAATTTAATAAAGTTTAGTTACTTTAGTATTATCATTATACTTTTAATGAGAATTTATAAGTCCTTGTCCTACACGTTCGGCTAACGATCCTCCACCGATCAAGGAAGCGGTGGGTGAGAGTGGACAACCATTAAGTTGCCATTTTATAGGCAACAACCTTATACCCCCCTTATAGACCGGCTTCGTGAATGAGGCGTACTAGCGGTAAGACGACTTGATCTTATACATATATAAATAT
Organism: Lactuca virosa; assembly: GCF_052849685.1. Lineage (NCBI taxonomy): Eukaryota > Viridiplantae > Streptophyta > Magnoliopsida > Asterales > Asteraceae > Lactuca > Lactuca virosa. The sequence goes on along the minus strand of NC_136434.1, from coordinate 232,803,474 downwards.
TATTAAACTTATAATATTATAAAGTATAAGGGTTGAATTTTAACTTTTAAAATTGTAGGGGTTGGAACTAAAGTTTTTAATATGACTTTACATGTTCCAAAACTTGAGGGCAAGTTTTGTAAACTTTCAAAACTTTTCATTTCTTATAACTTATGAGTTCATGGTTATTAAAAATGAAGACTCTTCATTTTTTTGTAACCTATGTGTTCTTTTAATGGTTATTTATAAATGTGACTTTTGGTTATCCATAACTTAAGAACTAGTTATGGACTCCATTAAAACATATAAATATTAAGAATTAATCTAATAAATTATTAGCACATAATTTCTATGATCTTCTAAACTCATATGTTTATGAATGTTCATATCAAAAATTTCAAGAATCGTAAGTACATATACAAAACTTCTATTTTCAAGTTTTTTTTTTTTTTTTTTTTTTTTTTTTTTTTTTTTTTTTGCATCAAGTATCAAATAAACAAACCATGCTTTGATACCACTGATGTGTTTTTTTTTCTTTTTTTTTGCATCAAGTATCAAATAAACAAACCAGGCTCTGATACCACTGATGGCTTTTTGAGCATTCTAACACTCCTCTTGTGTACATGCAACCCTAGAAACCTTGGATCTATGTTTGACTAAGATACATGCAAATAATTATTTTTCCAAGGTTCTTATCCTATCTAGCATGGCATGGGGAACTTGAATCAAATAAAGCTAGTAGAATTACTTACCTTGTAGTTGTAGTTGATTGCTTGGAGTTTGAGAGCCTAGCACCAATAATGTGGATGCCTCAAATGGAAGTCACAAATCACCACAAACTTGGAAACTTGAGAGAATAGTCACAAACTTCTTGAAATCGACCCTCTTAGTTTACACACATCAACTAGTACAATTTCAAGAACCAAATCCTCCTTTATATAGTGTGGTGGATTAGGGTTACATCCATGTAAACCCTAATACCCATGTCTTTTCATTTCCATGAGATCTATGGGTTAAAGCTCCATGGAGTATCCATGGACTTTCCATGCAAGCCTAGCCCATTCCAAATAAGCATTAGCCCACACTATATAAATACAAGAGCCCATATTTAATTAGTCATACTTTTGATCTCTAAATTAATTCTAAATTAATTATAGATCAATACTAATTAAATAATATGATTTTATATTAATATATTAGGACTTATAATATATTAATAAATCATAACTTATACTATTCTCAAACGATTATCCATAAATTGTTCGGGTGAAGTGCAACCCAAATGGACCATGCCGGGTCGGGTCAAGTACATACCAAATATAGTTATGGACTTAGACACTATAACCAACACTACAGCCTATCCGGACCGCTCGCCGGGCCTTCGGTCTGACTGACATGCCCTCCTGGTCCTGTAGTCTATCCGGACCGCCCTGGGTATGTTGGCCTTCAACACAAAGCAGGTCCGCCTCAACCCAACCCCCAATCAAACAACATGTGCACATAAGATCATACACTAGCATATATAACAGTCAAACCGATCTAACAGATCATCAATCATAGCAACATCCTATAATTAGGATACACACCTAACCAGTCACTAACATAGCATCATCCAATATACCAGGATACCGACCTAACCAGGTCACTAAGCATAACACCATCCTAACTACCAGGACGTAAATCAATAAGCATATCATGCAATAAACCCGGATACAAATCCAATAAGGGTCGGCATTGGTGCCTTAGACCCTGTTGATATAGTGAGGAGAACTCACCTGGCACCGCTGAAGTCCCGCAGATAAAACTCCAGCAGCTGGTTGACAGCTTCCCGAACTGTCAACATCAAACAATACCCAACTAATAATTGGTTCGAAGCACAAGGTCCAACTCACACTCCAAAGACCCAAAAAGTCAAGTAACGGGCCAAAGCCCAACATATGGCCCTATCTTCCAAATTGGGCCCGGACCTCTTCATGGTCTTTCCTTAAGGCCCATCCAATTATTCCAATCTAATTCCCATGGCCCAATATCACATAATCATAAAGTCCCAATTATGGCCCATCTATGGCCCAATTTTCCAAATTGGGCCCAAGTCTTACACATGGGCCTTTTCCTAAAACCCATATGATTATTTAGTCCATTTGCTTATTCTTGGAAAGCCCATTAATAGTCCAATAGCCAAAGCCCGATAGAAAGGCCTAACACAAAGTCCAAATGAAATTAGGGTTTCACATAAAATGACAATTAGGGTTAAGTGTTTCTCACTTAACCCATTAAGGACTTAATCCATTAAGTCCCTCATTTTACTAAATAAGTCATATGGTGTGATTGGGCTTAATACACAAGTCCATTCCAATGGCCCAAATGTGGGTCCCGATAAGTCCAAGCCCATAATCCCAAAATTAGGGTTTTCACATGAGATGATGATTAGGGTTAAGTGTTTCTTACTTAACCCATTAAGGACTTAATCCAATAAGTCTAATATTGACTTAGGTTAATTTGCCAATGATTATTATTTAATATTTCAAGTTATCAAATAATTCCCGTGTGTCCCGATTAATTTCCCAAATTAGGGTTTCATTGCATTAGGGTTTTCCAAACCCTAATTAGGGTTTCCAACCCATATTAGCCCAATAGGCCCAATAGTTAGGTCCTTTGACCAATTAGGGTTCATTAGGCTTCATTGGGACCATTAGGGCTTACAAGGCCCATTAGGGTTTCAAGCACCCCAAACGAATCAACACAACGAGGCAAAGCACACCGCCACCCGACACGACGACTGGTGGCGGCAGGAGGTGGCAGCCACCACCTCACGGTGGTGGTTAGGGTTCCTTTTTCATTATTCCAATTTATGATTACATGTTACAAACTCTAATCCCAAAATAAACACACTAAACAAACTAATCATACACACACACACACAAAACCACCTTGGCGGCAGGTGGTGGTCGGAGGTGCTAGCCACCACCTCACGGTGGTGGTGGTGGCCCTTTTGTGTTTTCCAGCCAAGATAACCACACACGCAAACAGAAAAATACACACCCACACATCTTCTATTCACAAGAGGAATCCAACCACCCAAAGTGGTGCAAGGCAGCGGTGACGACAACAAAAGGCGGGCAACAGCGGTAACAGCTTCATATTCGGCGGCTGCCACCATGGCCGGCTGCCATGGTGGTTCTTCATGGCTTTTTACTCGAACAACAACCCAGACACACGAACATCTGCATCCCAAGCCACGAACTCAGCCACCATTACACGGTGGCAGGCGGCTGATAGAGGGCGTCGGCGGGATATAGCGGTTTTCCTGAATAGCAGCGGTGGGGTAACCACCGGAAGAGAAAGGAAGAAAGGAGAAGGTGGTCCGAGACCTACCGAGTACAGCAGCAGCGGCGCTCGTCTTGCTAGAAATGGACGCCCCCATTGGCGGCAGAAGAACGTCGGAGGTCTTGATCGGATGAACCAACCGCAAGGCGGCGGTGGCAACAGCAACGCGTGTGGCTTCGTTTCCCGACGTCAGGATGGATGCAAGGGGGGGGGGGGCTCATGTGGTTGGAGTCTCAACCGAGGTGGTGGCGGCCGGAAGTTGGGAGAGTGGCGACTGCACATCTCATTAGGGTTAGGGTTTTGATGCACATGGTGACGGGTTTAGGTTATATACCTGGTCCCCTTAAGCACATTTCCATAATGCGAAAATAGCCCCCTCCTTTCCTTTTTCTTTCACACTAAGGCCACCATTTACCTTTCTAACCCTTGTCTCTAAAAGTCCTTTCAAAATGGGTCCCCAAAATTACCAATCAGTCCCCTAAGTCTTCAAATCATTTCAATTTAAGTCTAGAACTTACACTTTAACCCCCGAAACTTCCATTCTTGTCATTTGGCTTCCCGAAACCAACACCCCACTAATTATTATTTGATTTTTGGGCTTTAATACTATAAAAAAAAATTACTTCTCGGGGTTTCGGATCTATTATTTAATTATTCTATTTTAAACGGGATGTTACAACTCTCCCCCACTTAAATTTGATTTCGTCCTCGAAATCGTTTCTTATCATCCCTTACACGCCAAACAACTTGAACTACATGGATACAATCCCGAGCATAATCCCAACCTTCCCAAGGCGATCATAACCAACCCTAACAGGGTTTTAAAACCCAAAGATGGACGAATTCCCCGCCCCCGCATTATAATCATATTACTCAATCTGAAATATGAAGTCTCGAGATGGTTTGGCTCCCTGACAGACCTCTCATACCAAATCATTATTGTTGAGCCCAATCCGCTTGTTTCTCATCTAACTATTCAATTTTTGTTATCTGGGGGTTCCAACATCTAGATACTTCTCATACACCTGAAGACCTAACTCGTCAATACCGCCCTAAACATGGAAACTTTCTAAACACTGATCTACCTGAAGCAGTATGCTACCACATGACTGTTTTCCAAAATCCACCGAGACCTCCCTGGTCTCAATTCATTCACGAATCATCTGACATATCGGGTTCCCGGTCGCGGAGCTAAAGGACTCCCACATAATTTCCTCACATGACTTCCAAACGAAATCCTTCCCTGGAACTAGTAGCCACTAGTTATCATGCCACTACGACTCTAACAACCTCCTGATCCAACCAATCAGATCCATGCGTCGAATCCCGTCGTTACCAAATCCACGGCTAAAAGCGATTGCTACCTGACCAATGGTAGCCTTACATCACAAGCAACCTTAAGCAATCCATTGCTTCCTTGATCTTATAACTGTTGTGACGTTCCTATAGTCTTATCACTGGCTTAACCAGGTCTAATCCCTCAAGGGAGCCCATAAAACCATCCGTGGATTTTCATATCCTCACTGCTACACCCGAACTGGTGGTTACTACTGTCCCTTCTGCGTCCTAACAACACGCTCATGCTATCTACCAACCTAGTAAATGTTGCGGCTACACCCGCAGACTTACAACACTTCTAGCACTATCTGCTGCTAGTGAATGCTACGGCTACCCCCGCAGTCTTACAACACCTTCCCATACTACCTGATCGCTAGTGAATGCTACGGCTACCCCCGCAGTCTTACAACACTTCCCATACCTAACACACAACTGAACTTAATTCATGGCTAGAATCCCAACCTGATTCCCCAAATTCTGGTACCCTGCACCGAGAAGACGCAATTTACCTGCTGGGGAGTTTTACCGAACTCCAAACTCACACAACACTCAACCAAACAATCACTAGGGTTGTCTTCCTTCCTGAAAACGACGCGAAACTTATCCCTGTTTCAAAACCGATCCTGCTTCTACATTCCGGGACGATTCTCCCCACTTAGATTCAACTAAGTCTTCACAATACATGAAAATTTTAGAATTCCCAACCCTTCTTACTCTCCAACGGTCGATCTGATGACAACCAGACCTTTCCAACTTGTACTCCTTTACCAGCCAACCCCAAATGATCACACGCTTCTAATAACTAGATGAACACTTCCTGAATCTCAGGGAAACCAATAGTCCCTAAAGCTCGAACGATCCCACACCCAAATCTTGAAGTCCAAAAATAGATGCTCCAACAAATGTCTCAACAACGAGCTACTTCCTTTGGCGCTTTCACCCGCCAATCAATAACGGTTACTAAAACCACTAAATTCTGACAATGCTGGATAACCATCCTGTGGGAGTCTGTCCGTAGACCTCCCACATAACACCCTTCTTCTCAATATGCTCCAAACAAGTCTCCCACTCTCGGCTCAAGAAATAATTTCATTCAGGGTTCGCACCCTGTCTTAATCACCAGTTCAATCATTCACAGTTGAACTGTAGTAGCTGAAGCAACCCCTGCCCCTAAACCGGGCTATAACTACTCCTAGGACATAGCCTCCAATCCCAAAAGTGTAATGAATCGCAAAATCATTCCTTACCGTCCGATGTGAGAGATCCAAGGCGAATCGGATCTCACAAGATACTTATGTCACATCGAACCACCTGCGCTCACCCACGCTGAAATACTATCGTCAATCCCTGCGACTAACTTACCCTGAGTTGGAATACAACCTGATCCAGGGCCACAAGCCTGCTCCATACTTCAAGCCCGTAAACTAGAAGGGCACAATCCTTGCCCTAGAAAACGACGTTCCAATCCTATCACTTAACCGTCCTACTTTCAGCTGCCAACTCCCTCTGATCATAATCATTATTCCTCGTCCGGAGTCCCTGCGACTCGAATCCCGGGCTCGAACAAAACCCCCGAAGCCTCAAATCTAAAACTCACATGCTAGATTCTCCCGCTCCACCCACGGAATGTAATGCGTACAGAATACCTCCCTGGTCCCAAGTAACTGCAACCCTCTGATCATCAGAATATCTACCAAAAATAAGTCCCGGTACTAAAAAGCTCGACCAGCTCTTCCTCTTGCCGTCGTTACAGCTGTTGAAGCTGCTGCGGCAGCCGTCTCAGCAATGGCTGCATGGCGCTCGACAAATACTCAACCATGACGGTCTTGAAAGACCCAATCATCTCCAGAATTTGTCTCCGAATGATCTCGATCACTTCCTCCTGGATGATCTCCCTGACACGATCCTCTGACAATACTAGCCTATCCTGGCTTCCAGCTCCCGATCCTAACCCGGATCCGGTCTCAAGACGTCTCGTAACCACCATTCTGGTGATACACCAGAAAGATCACTGCTAATCCATATAATGATAGGGGACCAACTCCCAACCCAACCCTAGGGGTTGTGACTTCCTTGCTACACGTATGGGTCCTGTGCTTTCAGTAGTATGGGCCCATACTACCTTCCACACTTACCCATATTTGTTTCAAGTATCATCACAACGCCCTAACAATATACATAATCATCGTGAACGCTCAGTCCTCACTCCTAGAGGAATGCTAAATATCACATAACTGGCCTCCCGGCCTCACACAACCCACCCATCCATGAAACTTCCACTAACCCTGCAGCACTAGTGTATGCTAACTATACATAACGCTGGACCCTATAGACTTTAGAATATCCAATCCTACCCTAAGCTCCCAATCAAACAAGAACATAACATAAAGCCACATCAAACATTCTCAGGCTATAAGATCTTAATTATGTATAACCCTGATGCATACATTAAGCAACTACAATAATGATGTCAATCTCATATAAAGGAAACCCTAGGCTAGCAGACATCATGAAATCAGGCAATTCTATCATGCAATTCCTGAAGATCCCTAGCCTAGCACTAGCATGCTGTTCTAACATATCACATAATCAAATATTGTATGGTATTTTGGGGTCTACTTACTGGCTCCGGCTGATCGTACACCTTGCATCCTCCTTTACTTATTTTGAAAACCATTTAAAAATATTTTGAAAATCCTTTCCTTGATTTGAGACTAGAGTTACATGAGTGTTCCTCCAATTCACTCAAACCAAAGCTCTGATACCAACTTGGAACACCCATAAAATTCAAGCCAATTTAAAACTTTTTAAAACATTTAAAACCATTAAGTTATTAAAGTTTACTTTCAAAATAATTTCAACATCAGAGTATCCCCAAAATCAATCATGAAAATGTAAGGAGGTGCACGATCATGCCTTTGCCTTCCCGCGATCATCAGAATACCTGAAACAATAATCGATAAATGTAAGCTCGAAGGCTTAGTGAGTTACCCCCAAAATACCAACGCCATACAGATATAACCATATCATATAAACATATAAGCAAACATCATGCATAATGAGCCTTCAGCCTGACTGGACCGCCTCGCAGGCCTTCAACCTATCTGGACCGCTCTCCGAGCCTTCGGCACGTCTGGACCGCCTCGCAGGGCCTACAACCTATCCGGACCGCTCGCCGAGACTTCGGTCTAACTGACATGCCCTCCTGGGCCTGTAGTCTATCCGGACCGCCCTGGGTATGTTGGCCTTCAGCACAAAGCAGGTCCACCTCAACCCAACCCCCAATCAAACAACATGTGAACATAATATCATACGCTAGCATATATAACAGTCAAACCGTTCTAACAGATCATCAATCATAGCAACATCCTATAATCAGGATACAGACCTAACCAGTCACTAACATAGCATCATCCAATATACCAGGATACCGACCTAACCAGGTCACTAAACATAACACCATCCTAACTACCAGGATGTAAATCAATAAGCATATCATGCAATAAACACGGATACAAATCCAATAAGGGCCGACATTGGAGCCTTAGACCTTGTTGCTATAGTGAGGAGAACTCACCTGGCACCGCTGAAGTCCCGCAGATAAAACTCCAGCTGCTGGTTGAAAGCTTCCCGAACTGTCAACATCAAACAATACCCAATTAATAATTGGTTCGAAGCCCAAGGTCTAACTCACACTCCAAAGACCCAAAAAGTCAAGTAACGGGCCAAAGCCCAACATATGGCCCAATCTTCCAAATTGGGCCCAGACCTCTTCGTGGTCTTTCCTTAAGGCCCATCCAATTATTCCAATCTAATTCCCATGGCCCAATATCACATAATCATAAAGTCCCAATTTTGGCCCATCTATGGCCCAATTTTCCAAATTGGGCCCAAGTCCTTTACATGGGCCTTTTACTAAAACCCATATGATTATTTAGCCCATTTGCTTATTCTTGGAAAGCCCATTAATAATCCAATCGCCAAAGCCCGATAGAAAGGCCCAACATAAAGTCCAAGTGAAATTAGGGTTTCACATAAAATGACAATTAGGGTTAAGTGTTTCTCACATAACCCATTAAGGACTTAATCCATCAAGTCCCTCACTTTACTAAATAAGCCATATGGTGTGATTGGGCTTAATACACAATTCCATTCCAATGGCCCAAATGTGGGTCCCGATAAGTCCAAGCCCATAATCCCAAAATTAGGGTTTTCACATGAGATGATGATTAGGGTTAAGTGTTTCTTACTTAACCCATTAAGGACTTAATCCAATAAGTCTAAAATTGACTTAGATTAGTTTGCCAATGATTATTATTTAATATTTCAAGTTATGAAATAATTCCCGTGTGTCCCGATTAATTTCCCAAATTAGGGTTTCATTGCATTAGGGTTTTCCAAACCCTAATTAGGGTTTCCAACCCATATTAGCCCAATAGGCCCAATAGTTAGGTCCTTTGACCAATTAGGGTTCATTAGGCTTCATTGGGCCCATTAGGTCTTACAAGGCTCATTAGGGTTTCAAGCACCCCAAATGAATCAACACAACGAGGCAAAGCACACCGCCACCCGACACGGCGGCTGGTGGCGGCAGCCACCACCTCACGGTGGTGGTTAGGGTTCCTTTTTCATTATTCCAATTTATGATTACATTTTACAAAATCTAATCCCAAAACAAACACACTAAACAAACTAATCACACACACGCACATAACCACCTTGGCGGCAGGTGGTGGTCGGAGTTGCTAGCCACTACCTCACGGTGGTCGTGGTGGCCCTTTTGTGTTTTCCAGCCAAGATAACCACACACGCAAACAGAAAAATACATACCCACACATCTTCTATTCACAAGAGGAACCCAGCCACCCAAAGTGGTGCAAGGCGGCGGCGTCGACAACAAAAGGCGGGCAACAACGGTATCAGCTTCATATTCGGCGACTTCCACCATGGCTGGCTGCCATGGTGGTTCTTCATGGATTTTTACTCGACCAACAACCCACACGCACGAACATCTGCATCCCAAGCCACGAACTCAGCCACCATTTCACGGTGGCAGGCGGCTGATAGAGGGCGTTGGCGGGATATAGCGGTTTTCCTGAACGACAGTGGTGGGGTAACCACTGAAAGAGAAAGGAAGAAAGGAGAAGGTGGTCCGAGACCCACTGAGTACAGCAGCAGCGGCGCTCGTCTTGCTAGAAACGGACGCCCCCATCGGCGGCAAAAGAACGTCGGAGGTCTTGACCGGATGAACCAACCGCAACAGCAACGTGTGTGGCTTCGTTTCCCGACGTCAGGATGGATGCGAGGGGGGGGGGGGCTCCGGTGGTTGGAGTCTCAACCGAGGTGGTGGCGGCCGGAGTTGGGAGAGTGGCGGCTGCACATCTTATTAGGTTTAGGGTTTTGATGCACATGGTGACGAGTTTAGGTTATATACCTGGTCCCCTTAAGCATATTTCCATAATGCCGAAAATAGCCCCCTCCTTTCCTTTTTCTTTCACACTAAGGCCACCATTTACCTTTCTAACCCCTGTCTCTAAACGTCCTTTGAAAATGGGTCCCCAAAATTACCAATCAGCCCCCTAAGCCTTCAAATCCTTTCAATTTAAGTCCAAAACTTTCACTTTAACCCCCAGAACTTCCATTCTTGTCATTTGGCTTCCCGAATCCAACACCCCACTAATTATTATTTGATTTTTGGTCTTTAATACTGTAAAATTAATAATAAAAATTACTTCTCGGGGTTTCGGATCTATTATTTAATTATTTTATTTTAAACGGGATGTTACATGATGTGTCTACATGATTCATGCAAAGATGTTCAATTCAAGGAATGACCCGAATATGGATAGTCATTACAGTTAAGTAGTTGAAGAATTCACATACCAATGTGAAATCTAAGTACACTATTCTTCAATTCTACTTGTTTCCAAGTTTCTAGTAGGTTATAACTTAGCTTCTAGTTACCAAGTATAGTATGTGTCGTGCCTATACGTGCAACTAAGTTTATTCAAATCTAGAACTGTCTCGAATTTTGACGGTTGTCACATGCTTCAACATAACTTATAAAATTCTATTAATTCAAAAAGATCTAACTAGATACTATCTATCAACTAGGTCACCATGGTTAGATCATGATTCCCATGAACCTAATTTTCCCATAATCTAGATCGCAAAACTCGAATTAGGGAAATACTAACTAGAATATAGTTAAATGATTAGACTCTCCCTTGAGGAAATAATCCAATTTGATAAAAAGGTTTTTCAAGTCACTCCCTTTCCAACTATATACTTGTATATAACTAAGTTCTAATTGAATATGACATTACTTGAATTTGGAGAAGAAATTCTTTCAACTGGTGGAGATGGTGATAACGCTCACAATTCGTGTTTGTTCTTGATTTTAATAAACTTAGTTGCACACGTAGGCATAACACATTCTAGACTTAGTAAGTAGAAACTAAGTTGTAAACTAATTGAAATTTGGAAATCATTAGAAACGAGGGATCGTGTATTTAGATTTCACATTGATATGTAACTAGTATAGTTAATTTAACTGTGATAATTATAAAATTCAGATCATTCCTTTACTTGAGAGTCTTTGCATGATTCATGTAGATAGTTAATGCCCTTGACCTATTAGTAGAAATTAGGTCACAGTCTTATAGGAACTCAAGTCAGAGTTGAAACTAGGACTAGTATACTGGATTCTTCCATTTCACGTGGATCACAAAACCACTACATATAATCTCAATAATCCGAAAAAACGAATTACAAACACTATTTCTAACTGGAAAATAGTTATGAAACTCTAAAATAATTTGAAGACTCAAAAAATGAATTGATTTCGATCTCTAAAAGTCTAATAAATTTTTAAAACCCTAAAAATCCCTAAAAACCTAAATTTATTAAGTTTAACATCTAAAATTCCATAAAAAAATTTATGAACTTTATAATTTCAAATTAAAATAATTAAGTAAGGGAATATTATCAAGGAAAAAGAAACTTTAAAGTATCTACATTTCTTTAATTTATAAATTAAATTACCAAAGATTTATAAGACAAATCAAGACTTAAGCATTTTTTTATAAAAAGAATTTGGGAAAAATTATAAAAGTAAGAGGGATTTATTAAAAACAAAAGGAAGAGAGAGGGAGCCTCTCTCCTTATTTAAATTTTCTTCCCCCCTCTCCCAAGAAACCATTTCCCCAAAAATTTCTATTATTTCTCTCTTCTCCACACTCCATCTTCTCTCATTCTCTCTCACTCTCTATCACTACCACTCTCCATTTTCTCTCTTTATCTCTCTAGAACTCGAAAATTTCCAGTAAGAACATATGTTATACACGAATTTCTCATCATTCTGTAGTATTCTTCAAGGTACAAATTGATCCCCTCTCATTTTCCTTTCAAGTTTTCATGGTTTTCTTGCATTTCTTATTTTCTTGCACCTTTCTTCGTTATTTTTCATGTGTATGTTCAAGCACTTTGAGTTTGATGATGACGGTGGTAGGATTTCAACCAAAAACAACATACATGTTGCTTGATGGTTAAATCGAATGACCAAAACCTATGACAAACCCAAGATTTGAGTTTTTACATGTTTTAAAGATCAAAAATCACATGCATCTGAATTTTCTTCTTAAAAACATCATTTTGAACAAACAGAGCCATGCATGTTCTTCAAACCATGATGCATGTGATGAAAAAAATAGAGCCTTACATGTTCACAAAAAATATCTAAAACTCCTTTTCTGTCCAAACACGACTTGTCCCTGAAAACCAGTGATATAATAAGATGATCTGGAAATTTTTAGGTATTAATTCATTTTTATTAACTTGTTATACTTTTTACAAGAAAATGAGGCCATATATCACATAAAATACTTCCCGAAGCCAATAAGTTCTAGGAAAATTCTGAGATGAACTACACAATAAATAAACACGTTTTCTGGAGTTTGAGCAATTTATTCTGTTGCTTGATATTTTTTTCAATTTTATTTTAGTTTAACCAAAATAGATGACAAAAACATGTTTTGAGTTGTAAAAACCACATCTATTATTTTTCACATTCTGTTTACTGACACTTACAATATTTTGTAAGGGTATTTCATAGCCATTTTCTAGTTTTCCACGATTTAATGAATGTTTATAGGATTAAATTGAGAAAAATAGCTAAACTTATGTAAAATTTATAAAAATTTACCATCACATCCTTTATTATAGTAGAATCACAAATAAAAAGTTTAGTAAGTTTTCTTTGCTGTTTACTATTTCTCACAAATTAAACTCGTATTTAAGGAGATAAATGAGAGAAAAATTGTCAAACCATTCTAAAAATCATGAAAACTAATCATGACATTCTTGATTACAATTGTACCAAAAGTAAAGAGTTTTATTATTTTTCTTCACTGTTTTCTATTTATCTTGAAATTTTTGGCATTAAACACACCTTAAATCATAGTGGTTTTACTGTCTAAACATTTAATTTAACATTTTTCCTAGATTATAAATATTGTAGGTAGGCTACCCAAAATTTTTGAAGATTTATCTTAACTGATTACTATTTATTTTGATTTCTTTAGATTAAACACTCATAAATCATAAACCAGACTCTACTATTTAAAAGCATCTTTTGATATTTTTCCCAACTTATATGCATTGTATAACAGTTGTAAAAAAATATTGAGAATTTGTTTAATTGTTTATTATTTTCCATGAATTTGTGTTGATTCAAGTGGTTAATTATAGGAGAAATGGATAGAAGTATCTAAAACTCATGAAAAATTATCTGTAAGTCTTTGACTATAGTTGGAAGAAAAAAAAGTTTGGTAATTGTTACTTACTATTTACTATTTAATTTGAACTTCTTGGTGTAAAACAAACTTAAATTATAAAAATGGGTTTTATTAATCAAATGTGACATTTAATATTTTTCCCAGTTTTGGGGACACTGAGAAACAGTTACATAAAAATTCTAAGAAGTTTTCATTACTATTTACTATGTTTCCAAGATTTTATGATTATTCAAGGAATTAAAATGGTGAAAAATAGTTCGACAAACAAAAATTCATGAAAATCTGTCTTGTTGTCATTTATTTCAGTTAAAACTGAAATAAAAAGTTTGGGAAATTTTGACCTGTTTTGGTTGGATTTTTGAATATTTAACTTTTAAAACACCTCATAAAATGTTAAAAATACATTACAATTATCATTGTAAAAATGGAAATTTCCACTTTAAAACAATATTGGCATTTCTCTAAATGTAAGAGTAAGTATACTAGTGTTAGCTTTCGATTAGAGACTCCCATTATTATAGGGCATCGGTAGTAAGTCGTGTGGAACTTAGTTTAAGGCATCGTTAGCCTCATCGCGAAGCATTGTGAGTATTCACAACCCTTATTTTATGTTTTTATGTTTTGGGGTGATTAAGCATGTCGAGTATTCAATTATGTTCGTTGTACTTGTTTCAACTGGTACCAAATTATTTGCTGGAATACTATGTATATGTATGCTATTGTGATTCATGAGGTCTTATTGCGGTTAAGTCCTTGTAACAGTTTACACAACTTGTTAACTCTTTGAGCCGATGGTCATTATGGACAAAGTGCTATTAAGATGTAGATAACTCCTCACTCTCCTTTATCGTGGAGTGCATTAAACGTAGATCTTTGTCGGGTACCCCTCGGTCATTTGGCTTGGGTTATGAACTCATGATTTTATCATTATGTACATACATACTTTATTAGTCATTTTAACAACGAACTCTATTACATCAATTTAAAAACAGACGTTATTACTCATTTTAACAATGAACTATATTACATCATTTTAACAAGAAACTTTATTACTCATTTGAGCAACGAACTTATGGTTATCAAAAATTTTAACAATATTTGGATTTTCATGATTTAAAACTATGTTATGTTATAAACCTGTGAACTCAACAACTATTTCGTTAGTTGACTGCTCATTTACATGGTTTTTTAGGAACTCATCTAAAAAATGGCATTTAGGGACACATCACTTGTAGAACATTATGCATGTGTTATTTTTCGAATGTATTATAACTTCATTAAAATTTGTTCAAAATTTATTGTAAGTTATAATGATTTTGAATACTATTGTTGGTGTTGTCTTATAACTTTTACAATGAGACGCTTTGTACAGTTGCACGTCATGTTTCCGCTTTAGCAGAGTGTGACAAAAAATGGTATAAGAGCTGAAGGTTATAGAGAATACCGGTTTTCCTTTAGAGAACTCAAACTATAGCCAAAAATTTTCAAAACAACTTTCAAGAACACTAAAGATACTACTGGTATAACTAAGTTGAGTACACATTATTGGACTTTAATTAGGTATAGTATGGCCACCTATGCCTAATTAAGGAAAATTAATATGAGAATGGAAATGGTTATAGTAGAATTATGTTCAAAATGATTTCAACTTAAAAGGTTGAAGAACAAAAATATTTTGGTGTGTGTTTAGGCGTTACATGTGCTACGCATTCATTTAGGTACACTTAGAAACTAAGTACACATTTATCACAATAACTTTATTTAGATACATTTTATCAGGACTTATAGGTTGCAATCCCCGAACATAGAGTTGCGAGATCATTAAATCAAGTGGTATAGGCTGCAATCCCCGCTCCCTTCATGGTTAAGTTCCATAGTTCCTGTTCCAATTTCTGCATTTTATTTCTGGGAAATATTCTTCTCTAAGTATCTACTTCAGTTCTTCCCAAGTTATGGAATAGGATGAGTTAATGCCCATAGTCTTGGCATGATCGTTCGACCTGGTAAGGGCTACATCCATGAAATGTGCATGTGGTGAATTTGACACGACAGTGTTTAGTACATAAGCTAATATGGAGCACTGATTTCATCTTTTCAATCAATGCATCAAACTGACAACTCCTTCACTGCCACTTGAAGGATCTTTGTTTGCAGTTCATGAAGTCCTTGTAAGTGCATGTCCTTGGACTTCCTCTATTGTCACTATGGATAATGCTTCCACCTCCACCGCTACCCTGCTATGACATGTTTTTCCTAATGGCTTCATAAGTGGCCAAGGCATCGGTAACTCGTTGCGTAATCATTACCTTGATCGTTGCCAAGTCCATTGGTGGTATTGTTGTTCGTGTTGGTGTTGGGCGACCTTGAGTACCTCTTCTTTGTCGCATGGCTTTTGTCCTGATATAATTTTTTTTAAAAAGAGTATGAGTCATACGCAAATTTTTTTTGTCATATTTATGTAAGTATAATTGATCATATGATTTAAATGTTAGTGTAAGCATTTCTGAAATCCCTAAGGATTTCTAAGTTGAAAGGATTATGTGTCCAAATTTATTACCACATTCAAAGTAGCTTGTTATATAACAATATTTATTATAAACATATATTTTTACATTTACAACTATTACATAAGCTACTACTTAACCAAAAGATCTACATGGAATGAAAAACTTTATAAATAAATTCCCAAAAGAAATTGCCCAAATACTAGGAAGGATAAATACACTTGCTTACACTAGCTTTTCCTTCTATCCCTAATACTAACCCTAGAGCACAACCGATCCATGGTAGGTCGATTAAAACCAAAAATAAGAGACTGGTATATCTACTAGCTTAATAAGTTGACCCTGCACTAATCCCACCTCTTACTCTGCTACCTCTACTCACATCGCTGTTGTAACTATCCTTTTCTTTGACTGTTGGTTCCTAAACTCATGTTTTGAAATCCCGATAATGTAGACACCAACATCTCTCTGTATAGCTCACAGGTGGTGGTGCATCATGTATAGGACATGGTCATCAAAGTAGAAACCCTCTTCGATACCATGTACCCTTCCACTCTGGGTTTTAGTAACATGCTCAATCATACCCATGTCATCACCTACTGATCTAATTTGTTGGCCAAGACAAGCACTATATTGAACAAGAAGGGGAATAGTACTATCTGATGGCTCTCTAGTGAGAGGGATGGGTTACGAAGCATGGCATGACCCACCTGTCTCATACCTAGAAGGCGTCCCCTCTTCACTCCTCTTGTGACATCCCCAATTTCGCGGCCAGAAAGGATCGATTTGTTTATGTTTTATTTAAAAATCAGAGCATATTTTTGACGAATAATATTGCAGAATTTGTTCCCAAAATATGATAAAAATATTAACAAATCATTTCTGAAGAAATGTATTTTAATTATATTAAAAACGTTGGATGCCATCGTCAATACAGTACATATGCGTAAACGGAAAATAACATAGGCCTTACAACATCTATTAATCTATTGGCCTATAATACATAATTCTCTTATCTGTTCATCACACCAGTGCTCTTGTGCCACTACCTGTAATGCAAGAAACTGAGTGGGTCAGGCTTAGAATCCTGGTGAGCACATAGGGTTTTTAACCCACAATAATTAAGTTCTTTAATTTCATTAAACTATTCAACCCGATTACCCGTTCCCGTTATACCAACTTTTTGTCCCTAATGCATCTAATTTAAGGGACCTAGCCTAAGGATTATCTTCAGGATTGACTATTGAAACATTAATGTGACCCTCTTAAACTTAAAAGAGATCCGAAGTTGTTTCAGAAACCGTAGTCATTCTCTCGCCGCAGTTAAGTTCAGCAACCGCAATCATCGTCATCAGTTCTTAGATTCAGTCTTATATCTATGTTTTGTATAAGTACTTTCTTTTGTCCAAAGTGCCCTGCATGACAAATCTTTAACATATTAGACTGTATGTAATCTTCGAGACTCTATAAATAGAGTTCTCCACTTCTCAATGAAAATACCTCTCTTACGCATCTTGAATCTTATCACTCATCTTTCTCACTACTACCTTATCATCTAAATATAATTGTAACTCCTTGTAATCTCTCTTCGGAGCAAGTCTTTCTAGACTTAATCACTAAGTTTGATATCACTTACTAACTTGGTCTGATTGCAGTCCTTGTTAAGAATCAACTGAAGTGTATACTTGATACATTACTTGTTGTCTTTTATATTTCCTTATATTTCCGCAACCAATCATCTAACTATCTAACTCTAACTTATATTATTGTTGAGCTTTATGATCCTTTGAGATTAACTTTAATTTCCTTAATATAAACTTGTTCTAACGTTTGTTTGTCACACCCCCAAAACCAGACGACGAAAACGTCTGGGGGTGAAGGACTTCATTTGTAGTATCACAACACATGTATAATAGTAATCAAAGTACAAACAACCACTGTATTAAAAAGTATAAATATTTACATGAGTTTCACTAATGTATATTGTAACTAAAAGGTTGTACAAAAGAAGAAGACAAGACATAAACAGCTCCATCTTCTCAAAAGCTCGGGGTGTACCTGTCTACTGGTTCCCTGAGAATACAAGTAATTTGAAAAGAGAGTATCAACATAGAGTTGAGTGAGTGTATAAGTATTTATGTTTTGAAAGAAGGTTTTCTGTTTCTTGAATATGTATGATATTTCCAGAAAATCCTATAATTTCTGCTGTATGAGAAAGTAGTTTTAGTTACACAAAATGAAATACTGTAAACTGTAATCTGTAAATTGTATCTTGTAAAACTAGTACTTTTAAAAAAGCACTTAAGTTTAGTTAATTATACATTAACGTGTTGTTAATATCTTAAATGAGTTTTTATAACCATACTGACTAGGTGGCCTGACCCAACGCTATGTATGCGCTGAAAGTTGATGATAACAATTGTCACTCACAGGCGTGTATGCATGACTGTAGCTAGCAGTCCGAGTGCGGGATTGTCAATCCCAATATAGATATATACACACATTGTTTCAATCCCCTGCTGGAGACTCTGGTCATAATATCAGGACTTTACTATATTGTTTAAAATGAATTAAACAAACTGTACTACTTGACTCATAAAAGCATATAACGTTATTTGTATAATAGATATGAAAATCTAATCCTTCTGAAATGAATGATTGTTGTATGTTTTTGAATTAGTATTCTTATCATGAATCTTGAAAGAATGTATATCCTTGAATAGTTTTGAATCAACCTTTGTTCTTGTAAAATAATGTACTTTAGTATACTTTGAATTGTAAATCAATGTACTATGAATCATGAATTACACCTACTATAATTTATATGAACATTCTGAATTGATAATGAGTATTCATGAATGTAATCTCTTGCTCAACATGTTACAAAGGGTTATTGAAATTTATTGAACTAACTTTTATATTTGTATACATATACAAATATATATAAGTAAAATTTAAATGACACTCGGACAGACAACTGTTACTTATAATCCCACATCCAAACAAGGAAAAGGAACCAAAGTGGGTTGCCAGTCCTAAACCTTTTAAATCTTATTTATATAATTATATATATACAAACGTGATTTTTGGAGGAAAATATAAGTTTATAAAACATTTAAAAGAAGTTTCATATTTTGAAATCCATTTTAGTGACTTGATGTCTTTTTGAAACAATCACTTAAAACCACTTGATTTGATGATACTGAAATGCATTTCGATAAGATGTTTGAAACCATTTGTTTTGATAACTGTAATCCATTTGAAATCATTTGTTATAACAAAAAATCTTTGTGTTAGACTTGTATTCCCCCCCCCCCCTTAAAACAGTAAAAACTATGAAAATACGGGGGTATGAACTCACCTGTAGTGAGTAGTTTGGATGAAAGAGTGGTATAGGATGCTAGGTGTCAAGTGAAGACTTGAGCACAGACATGGATCCTATTTAGCATATAATGACACATGACCAAAGGAGTTTATAGCCAAAATGGCATGACCAAAGGAGTTTACGGCCATGAGTTTACGACCCTATGTGATTTCGGCCAATGAGTTTACGTCCCCATGAGTTTACGGCCATAAACTCATGCTACTTTGTGCATATGGGTGTTTTAAAGGGCTTAAAGCATTGAGGAAGGGTTCTAGGTTCATGTCCAAGCCTTAGGAAGAGTTTAAGGTCCAAATGCACCCATATTAAGGGTTTACGGCCAAGGGAGATGCGCTTGGCCGTAAACTCTTGTTGTTGTTGGGAAAAGCTTGATTTCAAGGCTAGAATCAAGAGTCTTAACTACATTCTGAATCATGAATCATGAATTACACCTACTATAATTTATATGAACAAGAAAGGGCATACTGCCCGAATCTGTAGAGCACCACCCCAACCACTTAACCAAGTACCTGCTGCTGGAGTAAGTCAAGCATGCCATCAATGTGGTGAAGTGGGGCATTTCAAGAGAGATTTTCCTAAAGCTGGAAATGTAGGTGGAGTGGGGAGAATTTTAGCCCTAGGCCATGAAGAAGCGGTAGCAAACCCTGCCGTAGTTACGGGTATGTTCCTTCTCAACAACACATATGCATGCATTCTATTTGATTGTGGTGCTGAGAAGAGCTTTGTGACCCATAATTTCAAAATTTTACTAAATCAAAACTCCCAACCATTAAAAGAAACATTCACAATCGAAATGGCTAACGGGAAATCCGAATCTACCAATGAAATATACATAGGATATACTCTTACCTTGAATAAATTTTCGTTCTCAATTGACCTTATGCCGGTCTCTATCAAGAGTTTTGACGTCATAATAGGTATGGATTGGTTGTGTCCTAACCGTGCTAACATCTTATGTTATGAAAAAGCCATTCGTCTGAACTTGCGAACTAATGAAACTCTTGTTATTTATGGCGACAAGCCCAGAACGAACCTCCAGATTATTTCTTGCATTAATGCACAGAAGTACCTTCGCAAAGAGTACTGTGCTTTCTTAGCTCACGTGGTAGATGAAAAGCAAGAAGTGAAAGATATCACGAAAATTCCTGAAGTATGTAACTTTCTCGACATTTTCCCCGATAATCTACCAGGTGTGCCTCCCGAACGACAAGTAGAGTTCATAATCGACTTAATTCCAGGGGCTACCCCTGTTGCCAAATCTCCTTATCGTCTTGCACCTTCAGAAATGCAGGAATTATCCAGCCAGCTTAACGAACTCCTTAGCAAAGGTTTCATAAGACCAAGCTTCTCACCCTAGGGAGCACCGGTTTTGTTTGTGAAGAAGAAGGATGGATCATTCCGTATGTGCATAGACTACCGCGAGCTGAATAAACTTACCATTAAGAATCGATACCCTCTGCCTCACATTGACGATCTGTTCGACCAACTTCAAGCTGCGAGCTACTTCTCAAAAATAGACTTAAGATCTGGGTATCACCAGTTACGGATTTTGGAGGATGACATTCCCAAAACCGCGTTCAGAACTCGTTATGGTCATTATGAATTCGTAGTGATGCCATTCGGATTGACGAATGCACCTGTTGTGTTCATGGATTTAATGAACAGAGTGTGTCTTCCATTCTTGGAACAATTCTCCATACTCTTCAGTGATGACATCCTTATCTACTCAAGAAGTGAAGAGGATCATAGCCAACATCTTCGTTAAGTTCTGCAAACTCTTAGAACAGAGAAACTCTATGCGAAGTTTTCAAAATGTGAATTTTGGATTAGGAAGGTTGAATTCCTACGTCACGTGGTCAGTTCTGAAGGAATAGACGTCGATCCTTCCAAAATTAAGGCTATTGAAAACTGGTCAGCACCCAAAACACCTACAGAAATCCGTCAATTCTTAGGTCTTGCTGGCTATTATCGCAGATTCATCCAGAATTTCTCTCGAATAGCTAAACCTCTTACCACTCTGACACAAAAGGGGGTAACTTTTAGCTGGGGAGAAAAACAAGAAACAACATTCCAAATGCTGAAACGAGCCTTGTGTAGTGTACCAATCCTGTCTCTCCCTGAAGGGACAGAGGATTTCGTAGTGTACTGTGATGCTTCTAATCAAGGGCTTGGATGTGTTCTTATGCAAAGAGGAAAGGTGATATCCTATGCCTCAAGACAGCTAAAGACACATGAAGTCAACTATACAACACATGATCTTGAGCTAGGAGCAGTGGTATTCGCTCTGAAGATCTGGAGACATTACTTATATGGCACGAAATGCACAGTATTCACGGACCATAAAAGTCTCCAGCACATCTTCAATCAGAAAAAGCTGAACATGAGACAACGACGATGGGTGGAGCTACTGAACGACTATGATTGTGAGAGTCTTTATCATACTGGTAAAGCTAACGTTGTAGTTGACGCCCTTAGCGGGAAAGAATACTCGGGACGCCGAGTAAAGTCGTTGACCATGACAATCCATTCATATCTGTCCACACATATCAGAGAGGCTCAACTCGAGGCCTTAAAACCTGAAAACATGGCAGGTGAAACTTTGACAGGAATGGATAAAAACTTCAGAGTCAGGGATAATGGAGTCTATTGTTTCATGAACCGGATCTGGACACCAAAGTTCGGTGGTTACCGAGATGTGGTCATGAATGAAGCACACAAAACTCGCTACTCCATTCATCCAGGTTCAGACAAGATGTACCTAGACCTCAAGAAACTATACTGGTGGCCAAACATGAAGGCCAGAATTGCTACCTTTGTGGGCAAGTGCCTTACTTGTGCCATAGTCAAGGTAGAATACCAGAAACCTTCAGGTTATTGCAACAACCTAAAATACCTGAATGGAAGTGGGAGCGGATTACAATGGATTTCATAACCAAGTTACCCAAGACATCGGGAGGTTATCATAGTATTTGGGTAATCGTCGATAGATTAACGAAATCCGCACACTTCTTGCCATTCAAAGAGACCGACAAAATGGAGAAGCTAACAAGAACTTACCTCAAGGAAATCGTTTGACTGCATGGTGTGCCAATATCTATTATTTCTGACCGAGATAGTAGATTCACTTCTCGTTTCTGGCAGTCTTTACAAAAATCTTTGGGAACTAGGTTGGACATGAGTACAGCCTACCATGCACAAACTGATGGACAAAGTGAGAGAACGATTCAAACTTTAGAAGATATGTTGCGAGCTTGCATGATAGACTTTGGTAAGGCATGTGATACTCATTTACCCCTGGTCGAATTCTCTTACAACAATAGTTATCACACTAGTATAAAGGCTGCACCTTTCGAAGCTCTCTATGGCCACAAGTGCAGATCACCTCTGTGCTGGGCTGAAGTGGGTGATACGCAGTTAGCTAGAAGTCAAGTTCCTAACAGTACTCTCACTGGTCCAGAAATCATTCGTGAAACCACAGAGAAAATAGTACAAATCCGGGAGCGACTTAAAGCTTCCAGAGATAGACAGAAAAGCTACGCCGACAAAAGAAGAAAACCTTTAGAGTTCTAGGTTGGTGACCGCGTCATGTTGAAGGTCTCACCCTGGAAAGGCATGATACGCTTTGGAAAGCGTGACAAGTTGAATCCAAGGTATATAGGACCATTCGAGATTCTTGCTAGAATTGGTCCCGTAGCTTACAAACTCTGACTACCTCAAGAACTAAGTAACATACATCCTATTTTCCACGTCTGAAACTTGAAGAAGTGTCTGTCCGACGAGACTCTTGTTATCCCACTCGACGAAATCGAGATCGACGAGAGCCTCAACTTCGTGGAAGAACCAGTAGAAATCATGGACCGAGAGGTCAAACAAACAAAGCAAAGCTGTATTCCTATAGTGAAGGTTCGCTGGAATGCCAAGCGAGGACCTGAATTCACTTGGGAACGTGAGGATCAAATGAAATTAAAATATCCTCGTCTTTTCGCTTAGTTATTTGTAACTGCTTAATTGCTTAAACTCAAATTTCGGGACGAAATTCTCTCGAATGGGGGGGGGGGTAATGTAACATCCCGTTATTTTCCTATTTGTAAAGTCAAGACAAGTCAACCGAAGTCAAACTAAAGTCAACTAAAGTTCTTTTTATTATTTGGATTTTTATTTAAGGTTATGATAATAACCTTTATTTGCTAAACTCTTTATAATATCCATAGTTGAATTTAGAAGGAAAAGGCTAAAAATTGAGAACTTCGGATCTTATTCTTGCCTCAGACCGTTACACTTCGGGCCGCAAAGAGCTTACGACCGTAAACTCTTCAGACCGTAAACTCCTCGCAGGCCGTAAACGAGGCTTCGTCCGTAAACTGCTAACCGACTTCGAACCGCAAACTCCTTGGCCGTAAACCCTCGGATACATATATAGATTTCCTTCATTTCTTCTTCATTTCTCATATCCTCCAGTCAAGAACTCTCAAATTCTCTCAAGTACCATCAAGAACACTTCTAATTCTCACCAAATTTGTAAGTGATTCTTCCATTCCTAAGTTGATATCCTTGCTTAATCTAGTTAAAACCTATGATTTCATCCATGAAATCATTTCTTTTGGTTAGATCTTCAAGAACACCAAGAACGCCAAGAACACATACTAGTTCTTTAGGCCGTGAACACCTCATTCAAGCTTCAAAACGTAAGTATACATCCTAATACTAGTTAATCTATAGAAATTAATAACTTACAACCTTGAAATCAATCAATTCCAAGAACAATGAGAGTTTACGGCCATGAGCATCTCCCTTGGCCGTAAACTCCTATGAAGAACATCTTAGACCGTAAACTCCATGGCCGTGAACACATTGTGCGGCCATAAATCCCTTTAGAACAATCACATGTGATTGTAACACTTAAATTCAAGTGTTTTCTAGTCCCTAAAGTGGTTTCCTATCATAATTAATTGGTATATACACTAATTATATCGATATATGTATCAATATATGCTTAATAGGATCCGTTGTGTTCAAAACTTCACTTGACACTTAGCATCCTACACCAAACTTACATTTGAATAATTTACAACAGGTGATTTCATACCCCCACATTTTCATAGTTTTTACTCTTTTTAAGGGGGGGGGGGGGAATACAAGTCTAACACAACGATTTTGTGTTATAACAAATAATTTCAAATGGATTACAGTTATCAAAACAAATGGTTTCAAACATCTTATCGAAATGAATTTCAGTATCATCAAATCAAGTCGTTTTCAATGATGTTTCAAAATGACATCAAGTCACAAAAATAAATTCAAAATATCAAACTTCTTTTAAATATTTTATAAACTTATATTTTTTCCCCAAAAATCATACTAGTATACATATATTTATATAAATAAGATTTAAAAGATTTAGGATTAATAACCCACTTTGGTTCCTTTTCCTTGTTTGGATGTGGGATTACAAGTATAAGTTATTTGTCCGAGTGTCATTTAAATTTTACTTATATATATTTGTATATGTATACAAGTATAAAAGTTTGTTCATTTAGTTTCAATTACCCTTTGTAACAATTTGAGCAAGGGGTTGTATTCATTAATACTAAGTATCAATACAGAAAGTACATATAAATTATAATAGGTATAATTTATGATTCACAGAACATTAATTCTTGATTCAAGCATAATAGAGTACATTGTTTTACAAAAACAAAGGTTTAATTCAAAACTATCCAAGCGTATACACTCTTTCAGATACAAGTTAAGAGTACTAATTCAAGAACATACTAGTAATCATTTATTTCAGAATGATTGAGTTTTCATAATTATTATACATGTAACGTTTTTATGCTTTTATGAGTCAAGTAGTACAGTTTGTTTAATTCATTTTAAACAATATAGTAAAGTCCTGATATTATGACCATAGTCTCTAGTAGGGGATCGAAACAATGTGTGTATAGATTTATATTAGGAATGACAATCTCGCACTCGGACTGCTAGCTACAGTCAGGCATACATGCCTGTGAGTGACAATTGTTATCATCAACTTTCAGCGCATTCATAGCGTTGGGTCAGGCCACCTAGTCAGTATGGTTATAATAACTCATTAAAAGATATTAACAATACGTTAGTGTATAGTTAACTAAACTTATGTACTATTTCAAAGTACTAGTTTACTAGATACAGTTTATAGTAATACATTACAGTTTACAATAACAGTTAATGAATTCAGACATACTCATAGATACAAGTTTACAAAAGGATTACAACTACAGAACA
Source organism: Lactuca virosa (assembly GCF_052849685.1). Taxonomy (NCBI): domain Eukaryota; kingdom Viridiplantae; phylum Streptophyta; class Magnoliopsida; order Asterales; family Asteraceae; genus Lactuca; species Lactuca virosa. The sequence goes on along the minus strand of NC_136434.1, from coordinate 232,777,885 downwards.
TTGGTTTACAAATAGAACAGTTTTATGCAACTAAAACTACTTTTCATATACAGCAAAAAATATAAGGTTTTTCTGGAAACAGTTACATATTCAAGAAACAGAAGACATTCTTTCAAAACATAAATACTTATGCACTCACTCAACTTTATGTTGATACTCTCTTTTCAAATTACTTGTATTCTCAGGGAACCAGTAGGCAGGTACACCCCGAGCTTTTGAGAAGATGGAGTTATTTATGTCTTGTCTTCTTCTTTTGTACAACTATTTAGTTTCATAATACAAGTTCGAAACACATGTAAATATTTATACTTTTAAATACAGTGGTTGTTTGTACTCTGATTACTATAATGCATGTGTTGTGATACTAGAAATGAAGTCCTCCACCCCCGGACGTTTCCGCCGTCTGGTTTGGGGGTGTGACAGATTGGTATCAGGGCATTGTTTATAGTGAACTTAGTATATCAATCCATAAAAGATATACAAACTATAAATACATTTGGGGCTGAGAGCTCTGACTACAAGTATTTGGATGTTGAACATTACACTCAAACCTGGACAGTTATGTAATCATATCTTGGATTAATATAGCCTGATCAAGTATATTGATTTGAGATATGACCAACATGTGTTTGGGAGTGATAGTAGTGTTGTGGCATGTCTGAAACTTACCAACTATACATATTCAGAAGAACTTAAGAACATAACATAAAGATTAAAATACTATAGGGGTATTTTAGGCACTATAATCCAAACACTTAATATACCTACCCAACTGCAGGGCGATTCTTCAGCTCATGGCAGAACGGAGTCGAGGCCACACTTGACCACGGGTCAAGGAGACCAAGGACACTCCAGAAATCCTACTCTGCTTACATCTGTTTCAGGTGGTTTAGGCACAGTGAGCACAAATGTGCAAGGATCTGTGAACCCGAGGGACACCTCGGTGCGTTTTCAAGGACTTGACGGTTACGATTCAGATGACACTTTTGCTTGCTATAGACCTGTATCTGAATCAGGTATCAAAAAGTTTGAAGCTTTTCGAAGAGCTTTAGCAGCAAGAAGAGATCAGCAATCTAATCAACTTCAACAGAAGCAACAGGAAATTCAAACCGTAGCCAAATACTGGGCGAAGCCATCAGCAATGCCAATACGGTTGCTACAATCCTAAAGGTACTGGACTGGATGGAAGATATGGCTGAGACTATCCGCAAAGCTCAGGCCAATCCAGTTGATGCATGTTCATCCAAACCCCCTCCTACCACTGCTGCTAATAACTCTCAAGAGGACGGAACAGCAATCGAAGTCAGTTTAGCACCAACCTTTGGCTTCGATGACTTCGATCTAAATGAAGTCAATCAACCAGAGCAGTCAGAAGATGTTATGATGTTTTTCGATGAAGAAGAAGAGTCTAGCGGATCACGACACTCAACGTCTAAGCCCAAGGAGAAAAAGAAGAAAAAGAAGCAAAAAGTCTCTCGAAAAGAATTTATGTCTCTACAAAATAAAGTAGATCAGATTCTTGCTGCAGTCAAATCTTCTCAACCGCAATCTGAGGACTTGCCTGGCCCGCAGTCTCTCATCGATCACATCGAAAGACTGGATGCCAGAGAGCGTCTTGCTGCAGAACGCATCTCCCTTAAAGTGGAAATGGGGATCCGAGCCCTAGACAACAACCGCAAAGCTGATCATCAACACTTCATCTCCACTGCTGAAACACTCATTTCTGAAGTTTCCTCCATCAAATCGGATCTTCAGACCATTATTTTAGATCACTCCTCTCAATCTCAGAATGTTGTTGAAGAAACGCACAATGTGTATGAATCCGTGATCTCTGTTCTACAGTCAACAATCAATAATCTCCGCAGGTCACTATCCTCCAACTTTCATTGTCCTGAAATCCTACAACTCACTACGGAGATTCACCAATTTCTCTTTAACCCCACAATCCCAAACAGCCAGCAACTTATTGATGCTCTAAAAGCTCAGTTTGACCAATTTTGTGGAAAAATTAACAGTCTTCGACAATGGCTTGAGGAAGTACCAAATGCTCCTTCCTCAAGAGGGGGAAGCGAAGACCAAAGCTCGGATCAAATCTCTCATCAGCATTCCCATCCGCACCAACATCTAAGCTCTCCCGTCATTAATGAAAAAGTTCCTACTCCTCAACCTTCTCCGCAACCTTCTCCTCAAAAGAGTCAAAGTAATCAATCTCCACCGCAACAACCACCAATTCAAACTCCACCGCAATCTCCACCACTTCAATCCCCACCACATTCACCAACTAAAAAATTTCATTCTTCTCCTGAAAGACCCAAGACTCCTCCTCACTTCAAAAATTTAGCTTCTCACATGTCATCCGATCACTCAAACGACTCTCCCGTAACCAAATAGAAGAAAGTTGACTGGAGATCAGCTAAATTCGCTTAGTTGATCTGGAGGGAGAATGGAATTGACGTTACAATGGATGAATCCCTCATCAACTCCTGGATTAATCCGCACATAAGATTAATGGATGATGATTACAAGCCCTACCTTACATATGCAGAACCTCCTTCTGATGGTTATTGGGACATTCCTATCTCCCGCAACGCAAAATACTTCACTGTGTTTAAACCCTTTGACCGCAGTATCCCCAATGATAAGAGGTTACCCTTAGAGTTTTAGAGACTCAACAGATTTCATGCAAAACATGGGTCTTCTATAGAGAAAATTTAGTCGAATGACAGACCCTCCGCAGTAAAAAATTTCAAGCCTCGAAAATTCATGAAGGCAGAATTCATCTAGTACACGCTTACCAGAAGAAGCTCAGACTATGTCCGAACCCAAGCTGACTTTCCTTGCAAGAACCCGGAAGAAATCTTCCTGATTGCAAAGGCTTTTCAGAATAAGTCTGAAAAGTACCCAAGGATGAAGATTGCTTATGAAAGGGCCTGCACCTTTCTCAAAGAGACTGTTTGTGACTTTGCAAGGATCGATACCGACATCCACCCGACACTTGCTCAGAAATTCAACCTTCCTCATCTTGAACCACCTACGGTTCTGACTAAAGGCTTTCAAGAAAGATCTCTTGGAGCAACTAACTTCCCGAATCTTGGAGTCATCTTCAAACGATTAAATGATGAAACTAAATACTTCATCCCGATGACTGCCATGAATCGTATGACCTGGAAGGAGTTGGAGATTATTCAGGCTGCAGTCAACAAATCCAAACATATGACTGCTGAAGTGAAGTTTGAAATATCAAGGAGGATTGCATGGCTTAAGGAAGTCAGGAAGTTCTGGTGGATTCTTATCAAGTTCCTCAAGCTCAACACTTGAAAGAAAAGTTGAAGAGGTCACTTAGGGGGAAATTGTTGAAACATTAAAGTGACCCCCTTAAACTTAAAAGAGATCCGAGGTTGTTTCAGCAACCGCAGTCATTCTCTCCCCGCAGTTAAGTTCAACAACCGCAGTCATCGTCATCAGTTCTTAGATTCAGTCTTATATCTGTCTTTTGTATAAGTACTTTCTTTTGTCCAAAGTGCCATGCGTGGCAACTCTTTAACAAATTAGACTGTATGTAATCTTCGAGACTCTATAAATAGAGTTGTCAACTTCTTAATGAAAATACCTCTCTTACGCATCTTGAATCTTATCACTCGCCTTTCTCACTACTACCTTATCATCTAAATATAATCGTAACTCCTTGTAATCTCTCTTCGGAGCAAGTATTTCTAGACTTAATCACTAAGTTTGATCTCACTTACTAACTTGGTCTGATTACAGTCCTTGTTAAGAATCAACTTAAGTGTATACTTGATATATTAGTTGTTGTCTTTTATATTTTCTTGTATTTCCGCAACTAATCATCTAACTATCTAACTCTAACTTATATTATTGTTGAGCTTTATGATCCTTTGAGATTAACTTTAATTTCTGCAATATAAACTTGTTCTAACGTTTTTTCAAGTGTGTTTCTCATGTTTTTCTCTCAACATTGACAATAATGCTTAGGGGATTCATCAGCAATATATGTCAGCAAGGCAACCATGTGGGGGATGGAGTACACCTGGTGAACACGTCATTCACAAACACCTACAGGTTGTGATCCTGCTAGCGTTCCACTGGATTGTTTATAATAGTCCATGGTCGTCATCTATACTCCGCTAGATGAGTGGATCAACTTTAACATCAATGCCTCTCATCGTTTATTTCATCTTTCATCATCTATATCAACTACCCATCTTTACCCAACATAATTATAGTTATAAAATACATATATACAGTTTAAATCGAGTAAAACATGTATAAATCGTTCATACAACATAGATATCAGGAACACTGATAATAGGCACATATAGTATGTAATTTATATTAAATACTTCATATATATGTGTAAGATGTAAATAACTATGCACTCACTTGTTAAAGTGACGAATCAAATTTCGGGCAGCGCTTTGCTTCTAGCAAGTATCTTTTCCTTTGACGTAACCTAGTGTCATTATCACTAAGTCCCAGTCTAATATTCATTGCGACTAATTATTAGTCTAGATTCATCATTAACTCAAACTCTGCTTTAAGATCTATCAAGTAAGGAACAACCATGTAGGATCATATCGGAGGTAGGATCCATTTGGTATACAAAGTATAATGTTTGGAAATCCCACTTTAAACACCTCCCTAAATCCAACCTAGACATCATCCTTGTAAGTAGATCAATCAGTATAACGACTTGAAATCACTGATAAATCTTGTTTATAGGTTCATAATAAAGATAATCAAATTAAACATAAGTTATATTTAAAGTATGGTATGTATAGCTCACATACAGCGGGTTTAGCGAGAAATTAGGCTCTGCATGGGTAGAACTTCTGAGCCGAAAGCTCTTCTTATCGAGGCCTTTTGACGCTCCGGGGCTTCGCTAATAACACCTAGGAGGTGCTAGGGAAAGGCTTAGAGGCTTTGGGGGTGTTTTAGAGAGAATTGGTTGACAAGGTGTGAGATTTTGAGTGAAAAACTGTCACACCCCCAAACCGAGATGGCAGAAACATTCCGGGGCGGAGGACGTCATGTACAGTATCATAATAATGCATAATAGTAAAACAAGCAACAACATCTATTGCATTAATAGAATAGTTAATACATGTGTGTTCTGAGTATAGTTGTATGACACCAAAAATGTATATATCAAAATAAAAGACGAGTCTTGAACATGCTCCGTCTTCTCAAAAAGCTGGTCTAGTGTACCTGTCTACTGGTTCCCTGAGAATACAAGTTATTTTGAAAGAGATAATCAACATTTAATTTGGTGAGTTCATAAGTTTTTAATGTCAAAGGTTGGTATTTATTTCAGGAAAATGTTTGTGTTTGTTTAGTAAAATGTTTGTATACTTCCCAGAAAATCCTATATTTTCTTCTAAAAATGAAATGTAGTCTTCTACCCAAGACCCGACTGTTTTGTATGTTTGTTCTCTTGTAAAAATATATGTTTGTACTTGAAATAGTTTAAAATGCAAGTTTTCCATATTTATAAGATAAGCTACTGATGCATTAACTACTTTGTAACCAAAATGGTTAATTTAGGTTAGATGTGATTAGGCTATAACCATGCTTGATTGACTAGTGTAAAACACGACGTCCTTCAGGCGTCGAAAGTGGTATGACATTTGTCACCAATAGACCTGCAAGTCTCATTGTAGCTAGCAACAAGGTGTGGGATGGTCAATCCCGTATAGATCTATACACAAACTCACGCTCTCCCTCCAGGAGACTCTGGTTACAAAACATGACATAACAAGTATATTGTTATATCATGAAATAGTATCTCACGTTTTAGTTATCTTGTTCTTATTATAGCATGTATGTTCCCTCTTATTCTTGTTATAGTATGTATGTATTGACTTATGTATGTTTCTCTGATGTAGAAATAGTATGTAGGTATTGACTCATGTATGTTTCTCTGATCTAGAAATAGTGTGTAGTGATCCTCTAAAGTATACCTATTATAGTTTACTAATATGTTTGTTTGAACTGTTACTGATTTGTAGAAAAGACTCATTTGTTCAACATAAGCAACTGAGTTAAGTATGTTCCTTAAAAATGGGGGTTTAAATATTCATGTATATATTTAGCAAGTATAAATGTGATTTAGCCGACAGTCGGACTAGTGATCCTACCCTAAGCCCACAACCAAACAAGGAACATGAGTCAAGGTATTTAGCAAGAGTCCTAAGTCTGTTAAAGCATACTTATACATAAATAGATACACGAATATGATTTTGATAAAAACAGAAATCTAAGAAAAGTTTTAAAATGGTTTTAACAAGTGTTTGAGTATAAGAAATCCTTTTGTTTGACATTTTCACATGTAAGTGTTTAACACAATTATATTGTGTTCTACTTGTATTCTCCCCATAAAAAGCATTTAAAACTGCAATTTGTAGGGGTATGAACTCACCTGAAGTGAGTGATTCGTTTGGATGTTCGATTTAGGAAGATAAGTTTCACGGGTGAAGTTCCAAAGCACAAACGAGCCCTATTTAGCATATTAAGATATATATATATATATATATATATATATATATATATATATATATATATATATATGTATGTATATATATATATATATATATATATATATATATATATATATATATATATATATATATATATATTTAGTGATCATAATCATAAATATAGCAAGGAAACAGATTGAGTTGCAAGCTTAACTTACAAAAGAGGGTGCTAGAGTCGAAAAGGGAAGGCTGGAAGGAGTTCACGGCCCAAAGATCTTGAAGATCTTGAGGTCACGGCTTGATGTTCTTGACAAAAGGTGAGGATGCAAGGGTTCATGGCCCAAGAACACTCGATGTTCTTGAGTTTACGGCCCAAAGATCTTGAATATTTAAGAACACTAGAGGATCCTTCGCAATATCTTTAAGAAGATTCAAAGGGAAAGGATGATAGTTGAGAGGAAAGTGTTTTCGTTTGAAGATCCTTGCGAGAAAAGCCTTGTGTTTGTGGTTACAAAGGGAAGAAGCGAGGTAAAATCAGCTAACATTTATATATATAGGAGGAGAGTTCACGGCCGCAAACCGTGGGTTCACGGTCCGAAGGCTGTTCACGGCCCAAAGGCTTGTTTGCGGTCCTCGGTTCCAAATGACTTTCCTCCATAAACCCTATCACTCATATATACAAGTTCCATTCACTTTTAGCTCCTTGATCTAACTATATTAAGATAATAAAAGAAATAAGTTTGACCCTTGATTGATATGTTTGACTTTAGTTGACCAAGTTTGACTTTTACAAGATATAAATTACGGGTTGTCACATCATCCCCCGTTAAAGGGAATTTCTTCATGAATTTTACGCTAAGAAATAGACATGGACTAAGGAAAAAGATGAGGATACTTATGTTTCATTTGATCCTCCCACTTGCAAGTGAATCCGGGTCCTCGTTTTGCATTCCAACGAACCTTCACTATCGGGATACGACTTTGCTTGGTTTGTTTGACTTCCTATCCATGATTTCTACGGCTTCTTCCACGAAGTTGAGGCTCTCATTGATCTCGATTTCATCGAGTGGGATAACAAGAGTATCATCAGAAAGGAACTTCTTTAGGTTCGAAATGTGGAAGGTAGGGTGTACGTTGTTAAGTTCTTGAGGTAGTTTGACTTTGTAAGCTACTGGGCCGATTCGTGCGAGAATATCGAATGGCCCAATGTACCTTGGATTTAGCTTCCATTTTCCATCGGTCAGCGTAGCTTTTCTATCGGTCTCTAGAGGCTTTCAATCGTTCACGAATCTGAACGATCTTCTCTGTTGTTTCCCGAATAATTTCCAGACCTATGTGAGTACTGTTAGGAACTTGTCCTTTAGCTAGTTGCGTGTCACCCACCTCATCCCAACACAGAGGGGACCTGCCCTTCCGGCCATAGAGGGCTTCAAGTGGAGCAACCTTGATACTAGAATGGTAGCTGTTGTTGTAAGAAAACTCGACCGATGGAAAATGGATATCCCATGCTTTACCAAAGTCGATCGTACAAGCTCTCAGCATGTCTTCCAACGTTTGTATCGTCCTCTCACTCTGTCGATCAGTTTTGTGGGTGGTAGGATGTACTCATGTCCAGTCTAGTTCCCAGGGACTTTTGTAGCGACTGCCAGAATTTTGAAGTGAATCTATTGTCTCTATAGGAGATGATAGATATGGGAACACCATGCAGTCGTACAATCTCCCTAATGTAATTCCTTGTCAGTTTCTCCATCTTGTCGGTTTCTTTGATTGGCAGGAAGTGTGTGGACTTGGCTAATCTGTCGACGATTACCCAAATGGTATCAAGTCCACCCATTGTCTTGGGCAACTTGGTTATGAAGTCCATTATAATCCGCTCCCACTTCCACTCAGGTATCTCCGGTTGTTGAGATCCAAATACACTTTCATGTTAGGCAGTTGCCCACAAAGGTATCAATATACACTTTCATGTTAGGCCACCAATATAACTTTTTGAGATCCAAATACATCTTATCTGAACTTGGATGAACGTAGTTTCGAGTATTGTGTGCTTCGTTCATGACAACGTCTCTGAAGCCACCGAACTTCGGTGTTTAGATCCGATCCATGAGGTATAAGACTCCGTCACCCTTGATTACTAAGTTTTTATCCATCCCTCTCAGGGTTTCACCTGCCACATTTTCCGGTTTCAAGGCTTCCTATTGATCCTCCTTAATTTGTGTGGACAGATGTGAATGGATTGTCATAGTCAATGCCTTGATCTTACGACCATAGTATTCTTTCCGACTTAGGGCGTTAGCTACTACATTGGCTTTTTCGAGATGATAACGAATTTCACATTCGTAGTCATTTAGTAGATTGGTCCACCGTCGTTGTCTCATGTTGAGCTCCTTCTGGTCGAATACGTGCTAAAAACTTTTATGATCTGTAAAGATAGTGCTTTTCGTACCATACAGGTAGTGTTTCCAGATCTTCCGAGCAAATACTACTACTCCTAACTCAAGATCACGTGTAGTGTAGTTGACTTCGTGTGTCTTAAGCTGTCTTGAGGCATAGGCGATGACCTTTCCTCGTTGTATAAGAACACAGCCAAGCCCTCGGTTGGATGCATCGCAGTAAACCACGAAATCTTCTATCCCTTCTGGGAGGGATAATATCGGCGTGCTTCACAAGGCTTGCTTCAGCGTTTGGAACGCCTTTTCTTGTTTATCTTCCCAGTCAAAGGTCACAACGTTCTGGGTCAATGTGGTAAGGGGTTTCGCAATCTTTGAAAAGTTCTGAATAAACCTGCAATAGTAGCCAACGAGGCCTAGAAATTGACGAATTTGTATAGTCGTCTTTGGTGCTGACCAGTTCTCAATGGCCTTTATTTTGGAAGGGTCCACGTGAATTCCCTCTTCGCTAAACACTTGACCCAAGAATTCGACTCTTCGAATCCAAAATTCACATTTAGAGAACTTCGCATAAAGCTTCTCTGGTCGTAGTGTTTTTAAGATCTATCGTAGGTGTTGACTATGTTCCTCCGTACTGCGAGAATAGATTAGTATGTCGTCAATGAACTCGATCACAAACTTATCTAAGTAAGGAAGGCACACCTAGTTCATTAAGTCCATGAACACTGCGGGCGCATTGTTTAATCCGAAAGGCATCACTACAAACTCATAGCGACCATAATGAGTTCAGAAGGCTGTTTTGGGAACATCTTCCTCTAAACCTCGTAATTGGTGATACCCGGATCTTAAGTCAATCTCTGAAAAGTAGCTCGCTCCTTGGAGTTGGTCGAACAAGTCGCCTATCCGTGGTAGAGGGTATTGATTCTTAATGGTTATATTGTTTAGCTCGCGATAGTCGATGCACATACGAAACGATCCATCTTTCTTCTTTACGAACAAGATCGGTGCACCCCAGGGTGAGAAGCTTGGTCTAATGAATCCTTTGCTTATCAGTTTGTTTGGTTGACTGGATAGTTCCTGCATCTCAGCTGGTGCTAGTCAGTAAGGATATTTGGCTACATGGGTAGCTCCTAGAATTAAGTCGATTCTGAACTCGACTTGACGTTGTGGTGGTAATCCTGGCAGTTCTTCGGGAAAGATGTCGGGAAAGTTGCGGACATCTGGGATGTTCTTGATGTCATTCACCTTTTGGCTCATATCAACCACGTGAGCAAGAAATGCATGATATTCCTTTCGTAAATACTTCTGGGCTTGAATACTCGAGATGATTCGAAGGTTTGTGCCTGGTTTGTCGCCATAGATAACTAGGGTTTCGCTATTCGCTAGATTAAGACGAATGAATTTTTCAAAACACAAGATGTCAGCACGATGGAGACTCAATCAATCCATGCCGATAATGACTTCGAAACTTTTAATTGAGACTGGCATGAGGTTGATTTGAAATGAATAGTTATCTAGAGAGAGAGAGTGCATCCTATGTATATGTCGTTAGTGCTCTCAGTCTTCCCGTTAGCCATTTCTATGGTGAACGTTTCTTTTAGTGCTCGTGGTGGTTGTTTAAGTAAGTGTGCAAATTTTTGGTTCACGAAACTCCTCTCCGCTCTACTATCAAATAGTATGCATGCACAAGAGTTATCGAGGAGAAACATACCCGTGACCACCGTAGGGTCTGCTACAGCCTCATCATGGCCTATCGCCAGAACTCTCCCTACTCCACCTGGGTTCCCTGCTTTCGGGAAGTTCCTCTTGTAGTGTCCAACCTCGTTACAACAGTCGCAGGCCTCACCTGCTCCAGCAACAGGGACTTGGGTGATTGGGCTTACCGGAGCCTTACAGAAATGGGTTGTGTGCCCTTTCCTGTTGCAGTTAGCACAATCAATCTCCCTGTAGGGGTTGTTGTGGTGGAAGTTGCACTTATTGCATTTTGGCAAACTCCCAGCGTACTTCTTTGCCGGCGCAGGGGCAGCAGGGGTTGTCGCGACATGAACAGCCACCATTTGCTGTTTCTTGGCCGAGTTCTGCGCTGATTTGTTCTTATTTCCGTCGAAAAACTTCCTCTTATTGTCATGGGTTTTGGCCGGTTCTGGGATAGCAGGGGTTGTTGCTGGCGTGCGGACTCCATGGTCGATGAGTTATTGTGCCAATCGTTTGGCACTGTTGAATGTAGCAGGGTTCGAAGACAATACATTCCCCTGAACTGAAGGTACCAGTCCCCAGATATACCTCTCAACCTTCTTGGCCTCAGTGGGGACCATCCCTAGACACAGAGCCACCAAGTCGCTAAACATAGTTGTGTAGGCTACTATGTCAGAGCCTTTCATGGTCAGGCTCCAAAGCTCCTATTCGAGCTTCTGAACTTCGCCCCTCGGGCAGTATTCTCCTATCATCAGCTCCTTTAGAGCTTCCCATCCCATCGAGTTAGCCACTATCAGAGTAAGTGACTTGACATGGCTATTCCACCATGTGAGGGCCTTGTCTGCGAAGGTGTAGGCAGCAAATTTGACTTTGCTTCCTTCCGGGCACGAGCATATTTCAAAAACAGACTCCGTCTTCTCGAACCACTACGAGAGGGCAATGATTCTACCGTAGCCATTAAAGGCTTTGGGTTTGCAGTTGGTGAAGTCTTTGTACGAACATTCCCTAGGGTGCCCGTGACTATCACCTTGGGTGGACTTAACACTCGTTCCATATCCGCTAGAACCGCTAGCGTTGACTTGAGCTAAGGCTGCCGTTACAGCCGCGATCACTGCAGCTTGAAAAACTACAGGATCAAATTGTGGAGGAGGTGGTGGATTGTTTCTGTTCGATCTACGAGGAGGCATCTTTCAACTATAAGTTTACAAAGGCGAAGATAATTGTAAGTATTCAACAGTGAAAATAACGAGAGTGTTCCATGAACTAAGTCAGCATAGTTCAACATGTAATTGTCTGAGTGTTTTCAATAGAGAGTCACCAATAGAAAGATGAAAGTATTTGTATAGTGTTTAGGAAAAATTGACCTTGCAAAAGGTCTACAACATACCAATATAGAGAAAATTTTGACAACATAAAGACCTAAAGAAACTGAAAGTTCAAGGTCTAAACATAAACAGGAAAATAATACTAGAGTCTAAGAGTAGACATAAGCTATATCCAAAAGAGTGAGTATGGTAAGCTCTACTCACGAGGAGTGTTGTTCTGGTTGGTACTAGATTCTGCCTTGGACCCAACCAGTTGTTTTTCTGTTTCGCACACACGCCTTTCCAATGCAACTTGACCCTGACGAAGTTCTCTAACTCCGGATCGACTGGCATTCAGTTCCATCTGTAGTGCGTCAGTGTGAGTCCTAGTTAACTCTTGGTCATCAGAAAGGTGGCAGAGACGAACTGTGTTGACTCCTGAGTTAGCCCTGATTTCCATGACCTGGTTGATGGTTGTCCTTCCTTACTTAGCATTGCGAGCAACACGACGAACCAAGATAGGGAGGGCTCTGTCAGCCGAGCCTCCCTCGCTTAAGTTGTAGAAGCTTCGATCTCCATTGTAGGGAGGTGGTTGTCCCTGTTCATGGCTCCACCTTCCCAATTTCACTGCCCACAGAGGCGTCGGGCCTTGAAATCCTGGTCGAGGGTTAGGATTTTGGGCAACTTGGGGTGGATTATAGACCTCGGGTTCTGAGTCATAGTCCTCCTGCTCATCCTCTTCGTTCTCTTCCTTAGAACTCTCATTGGGGTCTTCTTCTACTAGGACCACCGGGTTCTCTTCTTCGGGTTCCGCTTCAAGCCATCCACCGTTCCCTTGATTGGGAAAGTACGGGTCGCCAGCTATATGGAATCCAGCCATGTTATCTAAGCGAGAAAAGAGGTGTAAGAGATGTATAATAGACATATTACTAAAGATATTTATAGGATGATCCTTACCAGTTACTTCAATACTTACGTAGTCCATACCAGCTATATATAACCAAGATAGAATAGACCTTCGAAAAAGTGATCCAACTCTAAGACCACAACCAAACAAGGAACATGCACTAAAGTGAAGATCACCGATTCTAAGTCTATAACATCTTAGTCACATATAACCTTAGCGTATCCACTCAGTAACTATTGACCTACAAGTAAAGACCCTTTTTAGTTTTCAGATAAGTAATTATAGTACAGCAAAATACTACTATAGTATTTTGCCACGTCATAACAATTCCTAGGCACATGCTACTCATTTCTGGGACAAATATAGTTGATCAGACTATATCAATCCCAAACTTGATTATATGTCCCCAAGCCTACTTGTGTTGTTCAACAAACGCAATACTTTTATTATGTTCTTGTATAACACTGTTCTTAGAATGAATGCATGTATGTATACTTTTAGTGAAATATTTTTTTTATTTAAAAAGTATATTCTCTTGGTCTGAGTGTTTTAATCCTGATGTGTTTATAGTTGTATATCTTTTATGGGTTGATATAGTCAGTTCACTATAAACCTGGCTTTGATACCACTCTGTCACACCCCCAAACCGAGATGGCAGAAACATTCGGGGGCGGAGGACGTCATGTACAATATCATAACAATGCATAATAGTAAAACAAGCAACAACATCCATTGCATTAATAGAATAGTTACTGCATGTGTGTTCTGAGTATAGTTGTATGAAACCAAAAATGTATATATCAAAATAAAAGACGAGTCTTGAACATCCTCCGTCTTCTCAAAAAGCTGGTCCAGTGTACATGTCTACTGGTTCCCTAAGAGTACAAGTTATTTTGAAAGAGAGAATCAACATTTAAGTTGGTGAGTTCATAAGTTTTTAATGTCAAAGGTTGGTATTTATTTCAGGAAAATGTTTGTGTTTTTTTAGTAAATTGTTTGTATACTTTCTAGAAAATCCTATATTTTCTTCTAAAAATGAAATGTAGTCTTCTACCCAAGACCCGACTGTTTTGTATGTGTGTTCTCTTGTAAAAATATATGTTTGTACTTGAATTAGTATAAAATGCAAGTTTTCCACATTTATAAGATAAGCTACTGATGCACTAACTACCTTGTAACCAAAATGGTTAATTTAGGTTAAATGTGTTTAGGTTATAACCATGCTTGATTGACTAGTGTAAAACACGACGTCCTTCAGACATCGAAAATGGTATGACATTTGTCACCTGTAGGCCTGCAGGTCCCACTGTAGCTAGTAGCAAGGTGTAGGATGGTCAATCCCGTATATATCTATACACAAAATCGCATTCTGCATCGAGGAGACTCTGGTTACAAAACGTGACATAACAAGTATATTGCTATATCATGAAATAGTATCTCACATTTTAGTTATCTTGTTCTTGTTATAATATGTATGTTCCTTATTATTCTTGTTATAGTATGTATGTATTGACTCAGGTATGTTTCTTTGATCTAGAAATAATATGTAGGTATTGACTCATGTATGTTTCTTTGATCTAGAAATAGTGTGTAGTGATCCTCTAAAGTATACCTATTATAGTTTACTAATATGTTTGTTTGAACTGTTACTGATTTGTAGAAAAGACTCATTTGTTCAACATAAGCAACTGAGTTAAGTATGTTCCTTAAAAATGGGGGTTTAAATATTCATGTATATATTTAGCAAGTATAAATGTGATTTAGAGGACAGTCGGACTAGTGATCCTACCCTAAGCCCACAACCAAACAAGGAACATGAGTCAAGGTATTTAGCAAGAGTCCTAAGTCTGTTAAAGCATACTTATACATAAATAGATACACGAATATGATTTTGATAAAAATAGAAATCTAAGAATAGTTTTAAAATGGTTTTAACAAGTGTTTGAGTGTAAGAAATCCTTTTGTTTGACGTTTTCACATGTAAGTGTTTAACACAATTATATTGTGTTCTACTTGTATTCTCCCCCTAAAAAGCATTTAAAAACATTTAAAACTGTAATTTGTAGGGGTATGAACTCACCTAAAGTGAGTGATTCGTTTGGATGTTCGATTTAGGAAGATAAGTTTCGCGGGTGAAGTTCCGAAGCACAAACGAGCCCTATTTAGCATATTAAGAGAGATATATATGTATACATTTAGTGATCATAATCATAACTATAGCAAGGAAATGGATTGAGTTGCAAGCTTAGATTACAAAAGAGGGTGGTAGAGTCGAAAATGGAAGGCAGGAAGGAGTTCCCGGCCCAAAGATCTTGATGATCTTGAGTTCACGGCTTGATGTTCTTGACAAATGGTGAGGATGCAAGGGTTCACGGCCCAAGAACACTCGATGTTCTTGAGTTTATGGCCCAAAGATCTTGAAGATTTAAGAACACTAGAGGATCCTTAGCAATATCTTTAAGAAGATTCAAAGGAAAATGATGATAGTTGAGAGGAAGGTGTTTTCGTTTGTAGCTCCTTGGGAGAAAAGCCTTGTGTTTGTGGTTAGAAAGTGAAGAAGTAAGGTATAATCAGCTAACATTTATATATATATAGGAGGGGAGTTCACGGCCACAAACCATGGCTTCACGGTCCGAAGGCTGTTCACGGCTCGAAGGCTATTCACGACCCGAAGGCTGTTCATGGCCCGAAGGCTGTTCATGGCCCGAAGGCTTGTTTGCGGTCCTCGGTTCCAAATGACTTTCCTCCATAAACCCTATCACTCATATATATAAGTTCCATTCACTTTTAGCTCCTTAATCTAACTATATTAAGATAATAAAAGAAATAAGTTTGACCCTTGATTGATATGTTTGCTTTAGTTGACCAAGTTTGACTTTTACAAGATAAAAATTACGGGTTCTCACAAAA
Source organism: Lactuca virosa (assembly GCF_052849685.1). NCBI lineage: Eukaryota > Viridiplantae > Streptophyta > Magnoliopsida > Asterales > Asteraceae > Lactuca > Lactuca virosa. Next base: position 232,762,185 of record NC_136434.1, on the reverse strand, counting down.
ACCCCATCTATTTATAGGCTTTCCAAGGGCTCTTCGTTTCGTGAAACATGACCTTCACATCGCGAGCTTGCGTAGGCACCAGGACTTCGCCTGGTGCTAACAAGTGGCGTAGGACGCAGGAAAAACAATCAATTTTAAAAAATTAATAACTTTCGCATATGATCTCCGTTTTTGACGTTCTTTTTATCCACGCGTATGTATTGAAACAATATACAACTTTTATTTAGACACCGTCGGCTAATTTTGACTTCAGTTCTATAGTTATCTTTTAACAGACTTAGACAGTTAATGTCTGTTAAAAATTCATAACTTTGTCATCCGACGTCCGTTTTCGACTGTCTTTATATTATTGAGCTCTTATTAATGAGATCTTCAATTCTCTCTTAGGATGTGTCGGATAATAATTGATTGATCTGAAATTCGATTTCGGAGCTGTGTACTACTACATTGATCTTAGAAAAATCATAACTTCCTCTAGTGAAGTCAGATTTGGACGTTCTTTATATGCACGTTCATTATAATATCTCTGAAATTCTTGTTACGACTACTTCGACTTTCTTCAAAGATATTGGGTCTAATTATTATTTTATTTTTGACGTGTATTGTATTCCTATTTTATTATATCGTTATAAACACGTATATTGCACATAATTTACACGTAAATCACATACTACTCAAATAATCCTTCTTCATTACATAGAATAGCTTACAATTGTTGACCCTAACTATTACATCACCATAATAATGCTTAGCCAGAGGCGCGGGCGTTACAATTCTCTCCCCATAGGATGATTCCATCTCGGAATCATACATCAGCAAACAAATGTGGATAGCGACTCCTTATGTCACTCTCTGTTTCCCAGGTGAGGTTCAGCCCATTCAAATGCTTCCATCGTACTAGCACTAATTCGACCGTTTTGCGTCGCAATTTCTTCGTCTTACGGTCAGTAATCGCTTCAGGCTCTTCGATAAACCTGTTGTCTTCATGAATTCTTAACACTACAAGTGGAATCCTATTGGGAACTTCTCTTATGAACTTCCTCAAATAACACACATGGAAAGTGTTATGAATACCATCCAATTCTTCTAGCAATTCCCGCTTGTACGGTTGGTACCTAATCCTTTGGAACCTTGTATGGCCCAATAAATCTTGGACTCAACTTTCCTCTCTTTCCAAATCTTATAAGTCCATTCCATAGTGAGACTTTGAGCAACACCGAATCTCCAACTTCGAATGTCGTTGTCAGCATAACTCTTTTGGCGATCCAGAGCTGTTAACATCCTTTCTCTAATTACTTTTAGCTTTTCAACAACTATTTCAGGACCCATAAATTGGTTTTCTCTGGCCTTAAGCCAACAAGACAGCGTACAAAACTTATGTCCGTACAAGGCTTTATAAAGTGTCATCTTGATGCTCAAATGGTAACTATTGTTGTAGGAAAACTATACAAGGGGTAAATGCTCATCCCAGTTACCTTGAAATTCTAGCGTACATGCTCTTAACATATCTTCCAGTGTTTGAATTGTCCTTTCGCTCTGACCATCAGTCTGCCGATAGTAGGCTGTACTTAAACATAACTTTATACCCATTTCCTTGTGTAGACTCTTCCAAGATCTTGATGTGAAATGACAACCACGATCCGATACAATCATTAAGGGAACACCATGAAGTCTTACAATCTCCTTCGCATAGGCATTTTTCAGCTTATCCATAGACGATCTCTCAATGGCTGCTATGAAGTGTGCACTCTTTGTGAATCGATCCATGATTACCCAAATCATGTCGTGACCGTTCTTCTTCGTGGGTAGTTTAGTCACAAAATCCATGGTGATGTCTTCCCGCTTACCTATGGGTACAGGAAACGGTTCTAAACTCCCATACAGTTTCTGATTTTACGCTTTAACTCTTGCACTTATTACACATTCTACCACATACTTTGCAACATCGAGTTTCATTATTGGCCACCAGTAGTAAGGTTTCAGATCCCTATACATCTTAGTGTTGCCGGGATGAATCGAGTACATGGTCATGTGAGCTTCTTCCATCAGAAGATCCCTTATTCCACCCATCTTTGGCACCCAAATCCTATTTTGGAATACCTTCAATCCTTGACTATTTGTACAGAATACCAACATTTTTCCTAAATGTTCTTCCTTTCTGTCATCCTTCTCTAAAGCCTCTTCCTGAGCTTTCTATTGGGTTTTGAGCATTCTAACACTCCTATGGTGTACATGCAACCCTATAAACCTTGGATCTATGTTTTTTTTCTATTATACATGCAAATATTAAATATTCCAAGGTTTCATCCTAACTAGCATATTATGAAGCACCTATACTACAAAGTTCTAGTTAGATGACATACCTTTTGATGTAGCTTGATGTCTTCAAGCTTTAAGAGCTTAGCCCCAATAGTGTGGAAGCCTCAAGTGGAATCACAAATCACCAAAACACCTTGGAAAACCTTTAGAGAATATGGATACTTGGCTCACACTATGAAATCGGTTATTGCCCTCTTTAGTGTATCCACACTAGCCACTAGCATAATTTCATGAACCATAAGACCATTTCTATAGTGTGGAGGATTAGTGTTAAACCCTAATACCCATGACCTTTCATTTCCTAGGATCCATGGGTTAAAGCTCCATGGACTATCCATGAAGACTTAGCCCAACCTAAATGAACTTGGCCCACTACACACACACATATATATATATATATATATATATATATATATATATATATATATATATATATATATATATATATATATATATATATATATATATATATCTAAGAGTCCATATTTAATTAGTTCCTTTTGATCACTTAATTAATTATAAATTAATTCTTGATCAATACTAATTAAATAATATGATTATATATTAATATATTAGAACTTATAATATATTAATATAAATCATAAATATACTATTCTCAAAAGACTATCCATATAAATTATGTCGGTGAAGTGCAACCCAAATGGACCATGCCGGGTCGGGTCAACTACATACCAAATATAGTTATGGACTTAGACATTAATCCAACAGTCTCCCACTTGGATAAGTCTAAAACTATTATTGAGTATGACTTCAAAAACCAACTGGCAATCGTAGCTCTTAAAGCCGCTGTCGAACTCTGATCTTGTTAATGAACTCTGACCTTTGTCAATGACTTGTCCATTAGATAAGGGATCATATATTCCTCCATTCTAGATATCATATGGACTGAGACATGGATTATAATCATTCTCTCTGTCCATTTGTTGTAACCCGATTTTCGATTTATGATGACTGACTGATTGAACAAATCAAATCAGTCCCGGCTTGGCCAAGCACTCACATGTGTCATCGCTAAATCATCGAGGGGCCCACATATATCGCTTTTATCCCGAAGGTAAAAGGAATGGATAAACTTCGACTCATATGGCTTGTTCTACTACTTGTTGAATCATACACAAAGGCACGTTTTATAACATCGAGTTACCAAATGCGTTTTCGTGCAATCAATGTATAACCAACTCATAGTAACAACTCATATAAATAGACCACTTTTATTTATCACCATACTGATTACTCATTATTTCATTGTTTCGGTTTTATCAACTTTATACCTGAATTAAAACACTAGTTGTCCCATGCTCCAAGCATGTACACTATGTTTTTCTAAACAATAGTTGTGCCATACACCAAGTATGCACTCTATGTTTGTCTATGATCCTTACTTTGTGAAATAAACCAATTGAACATAATTTCAATGATTCTAATTTCACACTCCCAAATCCTTATCGAAAAATGTGAGAATTTCAAATTCCTATCATTTATCGAAATCTGTTTAGATTTTAAACTTATATGCATTGACCCTCCTGTAATGAATATGTACAAAGTCACAAAGTCTTATCAACAGTCATTATAAGGTATTCCAATGGAGATCAACTCCGTGGAAACTAAGTCTCATATTCAAAGTACATTGCTTTGGACATGCTTCTTGCATTAAGTTTTCTAATCTTACACAGATAACTTCCACCTATGGAGACAACTCCATATTCTCATTTTGACTATCACTTCTGAACAAGAGATGCCCCTTTTCAGAATATGTCAATATGGTCCCTCCAAAATTAGCACTATACTTCTAACTGTCCCTGAGCAACTAATCTTTGGTAAACCTCAGATTGTCCTCGACAATTGCTTAATCATTTTAGTCATATCCAATTCTAGACCTTTTCCCTTCCTAATGCCTCTGGGCATTTGGAAAAATTTAGAAATGACAAATATTATAGCACATGCAATCGATCCTGTACCCAAAGAAAATGGTACACGATTCATGATGTCTCAAATAAAGACATGATTCTAGACCAGTCTTTTGCTACAATATTTTTATTTGCCATGTTTTCAAAATTTGACTATGAAGAGGGATGTCGTAATCATAATCGAATTTTGAGAACGCAATATATAGAATTTCCTTAAGTTGAACCAATCCAACATGAAATTCATATATATATATATATATATATATATTCTTGACTAAAGATGATTAAGGTCTCAATCTAAGCCTTTAGAACTGAAATGAAGTATATCCTCTCCCTTAATTATAGCAAAACAACTTTTTCAATCCGTGCAGCCTCACGAATTGAAACTTTTGTTTTCTATAATTAACATTGCTAACTTGCAACACTAACAATAATTATCATGCTCCCACTAACATGATGATTATTAACATAACACTTATGCTCCCAATAGCTTTGACATGTACTCAGAAATCAGCTGGACTTCTAGAAATCAATACTTTATTGACTTTCTTACCAAAGTTCAGATTTCTGATACGAGATGCTTTGATAAAACTTTATCAAAATCATACACCTTTCCTTAGATAGCATGCATGTGTGTCTAAACAGTTTCAGAACTATGAAAAGGGATGTCGTAATCATAGTCTCAATTGTTTAGACCTTTTGCCATCTGCTTCAAATCTACTTGGTGGAAGTGTTTCCTCACCATCATTTTCATGAATCGGAGAGAAACCTTATGACCCTTAGATTTTATGGTGTATGTGTTCTTATCCATGTGAATCTGTCAAAACCATAATCACAAGACAAGGTTAGTGACAAATCTAAACTCATATGGACTTAACTAAATCTTAATTTCTTGCCACCTGGGAGTACAAGGGCCTGCCATTGCTTCCAAGTTGTTATGCAACCAATTGATAACTCTAAGAACTCATATGCAAAACCAACTTTAACTGGAATGGGCACAGAAATAGAAGTATGTCAACACGATAGGTTATAAACCTCAAGTCGTGTGCTAGTAAAGAACCTCAGGTTTTACTCTTGATTAGTTCTTGAGACTTTCAAGACCTTAAAGACTCCCACTGTCCTCTTGACATATAAGACTCTCTTGTCAAATATTCAAGGGATAGTGCGGATTCTTTATCAATACAAACACTTCACACAATTGGCCTTAGTTGGTCTTTGTTTAATCCAAAACATCACAACTTACCAACTTCAAATGTACAAGAGTAGGACACTTTTACTCTTACATTTGACAAGTGTTATAAACCTTTCTTTAAGATATGTCACTCAACTTATAGTCTTGGAGTATGACTCTAAGACTTGTTTTGAAACGAAGTATGACTCATCTTCTTGATTTAACCATTTCAACAATTCATGACTCCTCTTCTTAGTCATAAGAATGCACTAAGATGTCCTTAGAAGACCAATTGTGATGTGGTTCTTAAATCATTAAGATGATCACAAAACATGATACTAAAGTACTCTCCTATCTTTTCAGATTTGAGAAACTTTTATCTTTCTGCCTAATTTGATTCTTCTCATTCGTTCTGCCATACATCGAGACTTTTCCAATGCTTCAGAATTACACTTAAGCATGTAAGTATAACCATATTTACTAAAATTTAGTAAATCATGACGAATAGTCTTATCGATCTTTGTGGTGGACTTGACCAGTGCACAAGAATGTGTACTCGATCGCTTTAGTCATTTACTTGACTCACATATACATGTGAACAAGGAATTAGTCTTAATTTTCGAAAGCTGAAAGTTCTCATTCATCATACTATACAACTTGCATGATTCCAAGTTTCGGTCCAATTGAAACTTGGGTGATGAGAAACTTTCCTTATTTGGTAAATTTAGACACTACCACAAATGAAAGAATCAAATCCATTTTCCAATATTGCTATCAATGGAAACATGTAAACAACAATTTTTCACAAATGCCATTGTAAGGATACTTAAAATAAATAAATCAAAACTGTTTTTTTTTATTTTATTTTAAAACTTTCGGAAAAACTTATCCTTACAATGCAAATGCATATGAAAAACTTGTTGTTATCTATTCCTAAACAATATATCATAACTCCTAAGCAACAGCTCAAAATTCTGATCACCGAACCATGCGATCGAAAACCATCTTCGCGATCAGAATCAGCATATACTTCCTTTAAGTTTCTTCACTTTTTCTTTGATTCTTAAAACATCAACATGTGACCAAGTCACATCATGTAATAAGAATCTCAGAATATAAACTTAACAGAGTTAGATAGTGAACTTTACCTGAAGCAGAGTCAAACTTCTTGACTTGATCAACCTTATGATCTTTAAGGTAAATAGGCAGCTTCGCAATCAATGCCCCTTCCTTTGGCAAGAGAAACATATGGACTCACTGGGAATGGTACATGGGACTATCGCAGACTTAGCCTTTCTCTTTACCATTTGGTCAACCTAGTTGACTATGGTCAAACCCTTTCTTTGGGATGAGAAGGCTTTTCTAGATATCCAATGTTACCATTGTCAATGTCCATTGGGAAGTTGATCTCCTAATCAATTTGTTTTACTAGTCCTCAAATCATTGCTGACCAAGCAAATAGATAAGGTCATTAAGGGTCATGTCATAGTCTGTTTCGTAGTAGTCCGAAAGGAACTCACTAAGTGACTTAGAAAGTGATTGAACATCCAACCTTCTTAAGACTTTGACACCCAACTCTCCCGGCTTGTCAATATGTGACTTCATCTCCAAGATGCGATCACACATAGACCTTGCTTGCCAATAGGGATTGAGTGACCTTTGAACTTGTGGGTTAGGGAGAATAATTGGAGGAGGTGGAGGAAGTAAAGTTCCAAGGGATTTGGGAAGATCATAGATGTCTGAGCTAGACATCTTTTGGGAGATATTCAAGATAGTTGATTTAAAGTCCTTAATATAACACCCAACATGAAATATTAAGGCTAGGATCCAACAACCTATTTATAACTGGAAGAGGGATGTCGTAATCCGAGTTATAAAATAGTTGAAGGTAGGTAAATGACGATTACCAATTTCCACCATTAAAAACGAAATATAATTAAGTTTTAATTGGATTTGAAACTCCTAGATCTTTTGAGATTCATTAAACTTTTCAATGGAATGTTTCAATCTCGAGTGTGCCCTTTAGGTTTTGTGACTGGGATGCCGAGGATCACAAAACAAGGTGTGAAGTAACCATGCAAATATACTTGGTACCCTTAATATTTACCCCTTAATCGATGTGTCGGTTAACCACACGAGCTCCACCGATACTATGATAAATATTAAGTTGCCCTTTGCCTACTTTGTTAAATCCAGGTTAGTGTGCCGGTTAACCACACACGCTCCACTAACGGGTTAAACAAAGTGCAAAGTGTAATTTCATGGATTAGCACCTTATTCACATTTTCCTAAGTAACTAAGATTGGGAATTAATAAAAGGTTTAGTTACTTAGTATTTATCATTAATAATTTTAATGAAGGGAGAATAATAGTCCTTGTCCTACCTGTTCGGCTAACGACCCTCCACCAATCAAGGAAGCGGTGGGTGAGAGTGGACACCCATTAAGCTGCCATTTTATAGGCAACAACCTTATACCTCCCTTATAGACCGGCTTCGTGAATGAGGCCTACTAATGGTAAGACTGACTTGCTCTTATACACACACACACACACACACACATATATATATATATATATATATATATATATATATATATATATATATATATATATATATATATATATTATTATTATTAACTTATAATATTATAAAGTATAAGGGTTGAATTTTAACTTTTAAAATTCTAAGGGCTTAACTTGGAATTAAAATATTCATTAGAGAAAACTTTTCAAATTCCAAAACTTGAGGGCAAGTTTTGAAACTATTCAAAACTCTTGGATTTCATAACTTATGAGTTTTAAGTAAAGCTTGTTTTATGATGAAACATTTCATGTTCCATAACTTAAGAATAAGTTATGGAATTCTTTAAAACATTAACACCAAATTTTGTAACTCCATAAAAACTTTGAATCAAAATTTTTTTTTAAACCTTTTCATATCCATAACTTATGGAGGTTTCAAAACACATAAGATCACAACTTAAAAAAAAAATTTGAGCTCCAAAATTTTATGACAAAATTTGTAACTCCTTAAAACATTTAGATCAAACTTTTAAAACTAATAAAATAATCATATCATTTTATCTTAAAATTTGACAAACTTCATGTTTTTTTTTTCTTTTTTTTTCAACTTTGAAAATCAAACATTTGCATGAATATAACAGAAAACAACCTGGATCTGATACCGCTGTTGGGTTTTGAGCATTCTAACACTCCTATGGTGCACATGCAACCCTATAAACCTTGGATCTATGTTTTTTCTATTATACATGCAAATATTAGATATTCCAAGGTTTCATCCTAACTAGCATATTATGAAGCACCTATACTACAAAGTTCTAGTTAGATGACATACCTTTTGATGTAGGTTGATGTCTTCAAGCTTTAAGAGCTTAGCCCCAATAGTGTGGAAGCCTCAAGTGGAATCACAAAATCACCAAAACACCTTGGAAAACCTTTAGAGAATATGGATACTTGGCTCACACTATGAAATCGGTTATTGCCCTCTTTAGTGTATCCACACTAGCCACTAGCATAATTTCATGAACCATAAGACCCTTTATATAGTGTGGAGGACTAGGGTTAAACCCTAATACCCATGACCTTTCATTTCCTAGGATCCATGGGTTAAAGCTCCATGGACTATCCATGAAGACTTAGCCCAACCTAAATGAACTTGGCCCACTACACATATATATCTAAGAGTCCATACTTAATTAGTTCCTTTTGATCACTTAATTAATTATAAATTAATTCTTGATCAATAGTAATTAAATAATATGATTATATATTAATATATTAGAACTTATAATATATTAATATAAATCATAAATCTACTATTCTCAAAAGACTATCCATATAAATTGTGTCGGTGAAGTGCAACCCAAATGGACCATGCCGGGTCGGGTCAAGTACATACCAAATATAGTTATGGACTTAGACATTAATCCAACACTTTCTTGATGCTTTCCACAATTGTTGAGACAACTTCTATTCTTAACGCTCTTGGCATTTTTCTTTCCAGGCTTACTTTTCGACTTAGAGCATCAACTACGACATTTACTTTACCAGGGTGCTAAAGTATCTCGCAGTCATAATCGTTGAGTAACTCTATCCAACGTCGTTGTCTCATATTCAATTCCTTTTGATCAAAGAGATACTGGAGACTTTTATGATCAGTGAAGAGTTGCACTTTGTGCCATAAAGATAATGCCCCCATATATTTAATGCAAATACTACCGCTACTAACTCCAGATATGAGTCGGGTAGTTCTTCTCGTGCTCTTTCAATTCTCGAGATGCATATACTATAACTTTATCTCTCTGGGTCAGAACAAAACCTAATCCAACTCTAGATGCATCGCTATAGACTGCGAAGTCTTCAACTCCGTCAAGTAAAGAATGAATCGGTGCTTCACACAAATTCTTCTTTAATTTCTCGAACGCTTCTTCGTGTTTCTCGCTCCATGTATATGTAGCTCCCTTATGGGTCGAAGCTGTCTTTGGAGCAACTATCGAAGAAAAGCCTTGGATAAACCTTTAGTAATATCCAGGTAATTCGAGAAAACTACGAATCTTAGTGGGACTTTTTGGTCGTTCCCATTTCATCACAGCTTCAATCTTTTCTGGATCAACCATTATTCATTCCTGGTTAACCACATGACCCAAGAATTGGACTTCTCGAATCCAAAGATCACATTTGGAGAACTTTGCGTACAACTTCTCCTTCTTTAAAATTTATAATTCCTCTCGCAAGTGCTTTCGATGCTCTTGCTGGCTCTTTGAGTAAATTAGAATGTCATATATGAACACTATTACAGATTTATCGAGATGGTTCACAAACCCTATTCATCAAATCCATAAATGCTGCTGGAGCATTGGTTAATCCAAATGACATAACCAATAACTCATAGTGTTCGTATCTTGTTCTATATACATTCTTCTCGATATCTTTCTCTCTCACCTTCAACTGATGATTTCCTGACCTAAGATCGATATTTTAGAAATAGCTCGAACTTTGCAGCTGATCAAATAGGTCATCAATCCTTGGCAATGGATACTTGTTCTTTACCATTGCCATCTTCATTCTCTATATTCTGTGCACATCCTCATGCTCCCATCCTCCTTCTTCATGAAGAACACCAGAGCTCCCCAGGGTGAAGAACTAGGTCTAATGGAACATTTGTTCAACAACTCCTGAAGTTGCGTCATAAGCTCTTTCATCTCTTTCGGTGCTAATCCGTATGGTGCTTTTGCTATTAGCGTCGATCCTGGCAACAAGTCAATTTGAAACTCTACTTGTCTATCAGGGGGCAATCCAGGAATATCTTCCGGAAAGATATTCGGATAGTCACACACCACTAGTATTCTTTGCATTTCTTTCTTCTCCTTCTTTGCGTCGATCACAAATGCCATGTATAATGTGCATCCTTTGGACAAACATTTTCTGGCTTTTATCAGGGAAATGATCCCAGAATTTACTCTACATTTGTCCCTGTATACCATAAACGACTCTTTTCTAGGTGGGTTTACTCTCACCATCTTCTTGCTACATAGTATCTTGGCATTGTTTGCACTAAGACAATCCATCCCTAGTACAATGTCGAAACCATTCAACTCAATGGGCACCAACTCCTCGTGGAATTTATTCCTGTTCAATTCGATCACGATATTTTTAATGCAATAGCTAACATATATGAACTTTCCATTAGCAACTTCTACAACTAAGCATTATCCAGTTTGTTTACAGGAAATGCTAATCTTCCATCACATTTATGCGATATAAAGGGCTAATTTGCTCCAAAATCAAACAATATATTGGCAGTTAATCCATTTACAAGAAAGGTACCTAAATCAACATCTGCTTCATCCCTTGCAGCTTCAAGTCTCATTTGGAATGCTCTTGCCTTTGGCCTTGGTGGAACATTAGGTCTTGTTTCCTCTTTCTTCTTCGGGCAATCCCTGAAAATATTCCCTTTTTCATTACATCCGTAACACACCTTCTTGTTAAAAGTATACTCGTTGGCGTAATGTCCAATCTTCCCATACTCTAAACAAGTCACCTCCTCGCCACATTTTCTAGAGTGTTTCTTTTTGAATTTCTCACACCATTTTGCTTCTCCTCAGGTTCTTGCAAACTTCATAGAACTAGACTTTGAAAACCTGCTTTTCTTGTTGGACCTTGAAGATCCATCAAACTTCTTCTTATCTCCTACCTCATTTCTCTCTGGACCCTTTTCCCAAAGTTGGGTCTCCATATTCTTGGCGGCTCTAACGATTGTCTTCAAAGTAGTTGCCATTTTAACCATTGGACCAAAGTTTGTTGGCAATCCGTTAGAAAACTTCTATATCGGAGAGTTCATTAGGCACACAGTAGGGGAATAACTTCATCCTCTTGGTGAATGTGGTGGCATACTCATCAACAGTCATCTCCCATTTCTTCGGGTTCTGAAACTCATTGCTTAGGTCTATCAGATCTACTGACTTCAGGCTTCCAGAAAGACTTGGTAGTTTGCCACCCAAGAAGTTTTTAAACATACACCCATCCTTGTTAATCCCTTTATCCGAGTCGTTCCTCCTTACCACTAGGGGTTGAACTTGACATACAGTACGACTGTAATTTCCTTCCTCTGACTGTTCAATGTTCAGTTCAGGTTGTACAATGGGTACTGTAGGTTCATCTCTATTAAGCAACATTTGTATCATCTCCTCCCTTTGTTTGGCTTTCATAGCCCCAGTCATTGCTTGGACTCCTACCATCGTGATTGGGTCGGGTACAACTGCTACCTCAGGTGCACGCTCAATCACTCGTTGCTCAAGCTGCAGGTTTCCATTAGCGTTTCCTAATCTGTTGCGAGTTCTCACCATGTCGATCTATACACCAAAGCATGCGAATTAAGATCTTTATTTACGATAGACGTTTAAATCCTCCTTGTCGCTCCGAAAAGTTACATGGCATTTCTAATATCGTAGATAAACGTTTAAAAATCTGAACACATAAAGTTTTCAGATCCGGTCGGCAATAGACCATAGATTCGATAAAATAATAGCATCATAAGGCATATAAGGCATTTTATAGCTATACGTAAATCATTTAGCACATAAAAGTAATTTAGGCATCTTTCCTAAAATAAGCTAGTGTTCATGTCTATATATTTCCTAAATAGAGCAAACACTCATCTCACATTTATCTCTTACATTCTTAGTTTAAGTCTAGAAATCCTACAAATTCCTAGTTAGCTTAAAATAATGCTCTGATACCAACTGTGACATCCCTAATTTCACGGGCATAAAAGACCGATTTTGTTCTGCTTTATTTAAAAATCAGAGTATCTTTTTGAAGAATAATATTGCGGAACTTTTCCCAAAATATGATAAAAATATTATCAAATCATTTCCGAATAAACGTATTTTAATTATATTAAAAATGTTGGAATGTCATCGTTAACATAATACATAAGCATAAACGGCAAGTAACATTGGCCTTACAACATCTATTAATCTACTGGCCTATAATCCATAATTCTATCATTTGTTCATCACACTGGTGCTCTTGTGTCATTACGTGTAATACAAGAAATTGAGTGTGTCAGGCTTGGGAGCCTGGTGAGCAGATAGGGTTTTCAACCCACAATAAATAAGTTCTTTAATGTCATCAAATCATTCAACCCGATTACCCATTCCTGTTATCCTCACTTTATGTCCCTAAAGCATCTAATTTATGGGACCTAGCCTAAGGATTATCTTCGGGGATTGACAATAATTCTTAGGTGATTCCTCAACAATATATGTCAGTAAGGCAACCATAAGGGGGATGGAGTACGCCTGGTGAACACATCGTTCACAAACACCTATAGGTTGCGAGCCTGCTAGCGTTCCACTGGGCTGTTTAGAATAGTTCATGGTCATCATCTATACTCCGCTAGATGAGTGGATCAACTTTAACATCAATGCATCTCATCGTTTATTTCATCTTTCATCATCTATATCATCTACCCATCTTTACCCAACATAATTATAGGTATAAAATACATATAATGTTTAAATCAAGTAAAACATGTATAAATCGTTCATCCAACATAGATATCAGGAACACAGATAATAGGAACATATAGTATGTAATTTATATTAAATATTTCATATCTATGTTTAAGATGTAAGTAACTATGCACTCACTTGTTAAAGTGACGACTCAAAATTCGGGCAACGCTTTGCTTCTAGCAACTGTCTTTTCCTTTGACGTAACCTAGTGTCATTATCACTAAGTCTTAGTGTAATATTTATTGTGACTAATTATTAGTCTATATTCATCATTAACTCAAAGTCTACTTTATGATCTATCAAGTAAGGAACAACCAGGTACGATCATACCAGAGGTAGGATCCGTTTGGTATACGAAGTATAATGTTTGGAAATCACACTTTAAACACCTCAGTAAATCCAACCTAGACATCATCCCTAAAAGTAGATCAATAAGTATAACGAACTGGAATCATTGATAAATCTTGTTTATAGGTTCATAATAAAGATAATGAACTTAAACATAAGTTATACTTAAAGTGTGGTAAGTATAACTCACTTACAGGGGGTTTAGCGAGAAACCGGGCTCTGCACTGGCACAACTTCTGAGGCGAAAGCTCTTCTTCTTGGGGCCTTCTGGTGCTAGGGTGCTTCGCTACTAACACCTAGGAGGTGCGAGGGAAAGGCTTAGAGGCTTCGAGGGTGTTTGAGAGAGAATTGGTTGAAAAGGTGTGAGATTTTGAGCGAAAAACGAGCTCTTCGCATCGTGACACATGACCTTCGCATCGCGAGCTTGCGTAGGCACCAAGACTTCTCCTACTGCTGACAAGTGGCACAGGACGCAGGTAAAACAACCAATTTTAAAAAATGCATACTTTCGCATATGAGCTCCGTATTTGACGTTCTTTATATCCACGCGTAGGTATCGAAACGGTCTACTTCCGCTAATTTTGAGTATAATTTATATTTATATTTTAACTGGCTTAGATAGTTAAATTCCGTTAAAAATTCATAACTTTGTCATCCGACGTCCGTTTTCGACTGTCTTTATATCGTTGAGCTCCTATTAGTGAGACCTTCAATTCTCATTTAGGTTGTGTCGGCTAATAATCGATCTATCTAAAATTCGATTTCTGAGCTGTGTACTGCTACGCTGAATCTTAGAAAAATCATAACTTCCTCTAACGAAGTCAAATTTTGCTATGCAGATTTTGAATTTCTTTATGATATCGTTATTAGTACGTATATTGCATATAATTTACATGTAAATCACATAATACTCAAATAATCCTTCTTCGATACATATAATAGGTTACAATTGTTGACACTAACTATTACATCATCATAATAATTCATAGCCCGAAACACGGGCGTTACACCTCCATTATTACAGAATATCATTAACCAACCAAAACTCCAGGGCGACAGTCGGGTCTTTTCAATGCTGATGGGGACTCTGGTTCAGGGGTGAGTGATCTTTTTGAGGAAGAGGTAGTACGACCTTTTTCTGGGGATTGTATGTGCGTAAAGCACCAACCGTAACAGGTCGGTAGGTTTGGAATGAAGGTGGGTAACATGGGTTCTTATTCCTCTAAAGACTCATCCTCCTCAGTATATTTCTTTCTCTTTAGAATACTCTTCTTCTTCAGATGTCTCCTTTTTTCACTAAGTTCTTTTTCTTTAGATGGTTCTTCTTCCTTTGTAGGTTCTTCTTCTTCAGATGGCTCTTCCTCCTTGAAAGGCTCTTCTATTTATTCATATTACTCTTCCTTGAAGGCTCTTCTTCCTTAGTAGTTGCCATAAGAGATAGTGATGGAAGAATAGGGGAATGAGGTGGTGATTATGGAACTATCTGTTCCTCAGGAGAGTGCATAACAACCTGCTCATCTTTAGGATTGCAAATGATCATCAGTTTAGTGATGAAGATATCTTTGTGTTAGTAACCTATATATAAAACATTACACAAGGTTGATGTTTATGCATGTTAGTGATTTACGAGGATCTGTAACGCATATATTTTTCAAGTATATGTATTTATAAATATCTTATTGAGTCTTAAGTATTAAATTTTTAACTACGTAATTTGCGTTGTGGACTGCAAAATTATTCTTTGATCTTTAGAACTCTCAAGCATTTAATTTATCAACTATTGTCACACCCCCAAACTAGAACGGTGGAAACGTTCGGGGGCAGAGGACGTCATGTTCAGTATCACAACAATGCATAATAGTAATAAAAAAAACAACAACCATTGTATTTAAATAGTTATAAGTTTTACATCTGTATTCAAAATGTAACGCCCGCAGATCCGGGCTAGTCAATTTAGAGACGATGAGCATCAAAAATGAGTTTTTTATGGAAGATTATGTAGAAGGATTAATCTTAACCAAGTTGTAGTATATGTTACAAGGGTTCCGTACATATAAAGAACGCCGAAATCCGAGTTATAACGAAGAAGTTATGGTCCGTCGAAGTTTTACGGCAAAACCGGCACGGCACCGGGATACGTAAATAGTGAATTTACGTTAGAAGACTTTTTAGCCTTAGTGATCTAAACAAAATTTGTAATATACGTTAAACAGAGAACATACAAAAAGAGAACGCCCAAATCTGATTTTGTATGAGGAAGTTATGAATTTTCTAAGATTTGGCATAGTAGTGTACGACCCGAAACTCGAATTTTAGTTCGAGCGGTTTTTGGCCTACGCGACCAAAATAAGAGATGAAGATCTCGTTAATAGGAACTCAACGGTAAAAAGACAGACGAAAACGGAGTCCGTATGTAGAAGTTATGAATTTTACGCGGACATTTAATAATATAATCTCCTCCTATTGTTAAATTTAATATCGATCGAGAATTAGCCGACGGAGTCTAAATAAATGTTTTAGATCTTGTTTTTACCTACGCGTGGATATAAAGAAATTCGAGAATAGAGCTCGTATGTTAAAGATATGGACGAAACTTGGTCACTTTTCTTCGAGCGCGATAAATTCGATACAGAGTTGTAAATCTGAGATAGAATGAGAATTAGTTGACGACGTCTAAATGAAAGTTGTAGTACTCGTAAATACCAACGCGTGGATATAAAGAACGTAAAAATGGAGTTTGTATGAACAAGTTACAAATTATAATAGCATATTTACGTATTAAAATAAAGTATAAATCATATATACGTACATATATATATATATATATATATATATATATATATATACAAATGTATATATCATTAGAAAGGTATTGACGATGCGGTTATTATAAGACTAGTGTTGAGTACTTTCGACACTAGTTTAGTACAAATATCATTAAATCTATTTAAAATAGTATTATGAAGGGGTGTTTAGTCATTTATATAACTATAAGGTCATTAAGTAATTATGGAGGGTAGTTTTTGTAAATTCAATTACTATAAATAAGAGGCTTGGACTCTCATATTTCTTGCACCATTCTCTTGATACAAGAGTCTTTCTCTTCTTATCCCCCGAGCATTTCGGTCCCTCATGATTCGACTTCTCTTTCTGTAGTTTTAGTATAGTAAGGTGAGCGTTGAAGCGTTGCACGAATCTTTCTTAGAAAGATTCAGCGACGAAGTTCTGCCCCTGCAGAGCCCGACTCCTAGCTAAAACCACTTGTCAGTAAGTTATGCTTATCTATTTTAATATAGCTTATATTTAAAATTAGTATTGTTATTATGAACTTATAATAAATATTTGAGCTATTATTATAACTTATATAAGTATTGTTATAATATCTTTTAGACTACTCGTGGTACGGGGAATCTGGTTTAAAGGGTCGCATAAGGTTGTTGGATTTCAGAAGTGCTATATGCCAAAATGGTCCTGCCCTCCGGTGTTTTATGTCTGGCCCATGTCTATACATAGTGGTTGGAAAGTATTATTTAAACGCTTATATAATAATAATAATAAGACTAATAATTAGTCACGGTAAATATTAGACTAAAATCTAGTGGTAATAATACTAGGTTTCGTCGAAGGAAATTATTTTAAAGTAAACGAAGCGCTGTCCGAGTACCGAGTCACCACCTTATTAGGTGAGTGCATAGTTACTTTCATCTTACACATAGATATGGAGTATTTTATATAAATTACGTGTTATGTGTGTATACTGTCTGAATACTTGTTGTCTATGCTGGATGAAACGTTTTATACATATTTTAAATGAACTAAACTATATATGTATTTTATATCTACAAAATGTGTTGGGTAAAACATAGGTAGATTAGAGGTGAGTAAATGATGAGCGATGAAAGATGAGATAAATGATGAGTGATGAAAGATGAGATGAATGATGAGCGATGATATATGAGTGATAAAATATGGTGCGAAGCGTTGACCTAAGCGATGAGCCAAAACGATGAGCCAAAACAATGAGCCAAAGGGATGAGCCAAAACGATGAGCCAAACGATGACCCAAGCGATGGCCCCGTCATCTAGCAGAGTATGGATGACAACCACAGACTATTCTAGACAATCTAGTGGAACACTAGCAGGCTCGCAGCCTGTAGGTGTTGTGAACGATGTGTTCATCTGGTGTACTCAAAAAACCCATTGATAGGTATTACGAGTGGACTCTCGAAAATGATATTGTCAATAAACGAGATAAACCCTGGCGACTATGCAGACTTAGTGTCGATTCCTTAGGATACTCCTTAGGAATGATTGAACGAGGAATAGCTGAATCTTAGGGTAGATCCTTAAGAGTAAAGAAGATAATGGGATGGGTAATTGGGTTGATTGTTTGATGTTTAACATAATAATTATATTATTGTGGGTTGAAAACCATATGTACTCACCAGGTTTCCCAAACTGACCCACTCAAGCTTATTTGTATCACAGGTGTTGATATGAAGTTAGTTTACACTGAGGGATTTAAAAGAGATGTAGATCACTAGTGTAAATGAATGTAAGTTCTGTTTATGCTTATGTTTCTGTATTGACGATGACATCCCAAATGTTTTAAAATGGAGAAAAATACATTTCTTCGGAAATGCTTAGATAACGTATTTATCATGTTTTTCTGGGAACAAATTCCGCAACATTTTTATTAAAAGAGCTACTTTGATTTTTATAAAGCATAACCAAAATCGGTCTTTTCTGGCCGTGAAAATGGGGATGTCACAGTTGGTATCAAAGCATTAGTTTAAGCGAACTAGGAATAAGGATTTATTTCTAGACTTAAACTTAGAATGCTAAGCGATGATCGTGAGGAGTGTGTCTGATATATTTTAGGAAGTACGCCTGAATAGACATAAGCACTAGCTTAATTAGGGAAGATGCCTAAGATGCTTTTATGTGCTTAATAATTTGTGATGCTTTATGCTATCATTTGATCGGATCTATGGTCTGTTGCTGTCCGGATCTGGAAATTTTATGTGTTCAGATTTCTAAACGTTTAATTATGATATTAGAACTGGCATATAATTTTTCGAGGTAATAAGGAGGAATACGCGTCTAAATCTTCCTCTATCTTTATTCTCGTCTCAATACACCAAACGATTGCTTTGGTGTACAGAACATCATGGTGAAGACTCGAATTGAATTAAATAAATGGAGGAAATGAGAAGGCTTACGAGAGTGAATGATACCTATCGGAAGATATCGTATAAGTGGTATCTTGCTTTTAGAATACGTTTGATAAAATAACGTTATGTATAGAGGAGTATGGTACGTACGAATGTACACATTTGATTCGCGGGATGATAGAACGATTGGTGTAATTCCTAAAGTTGTCCTATCGTCAGATGTTTCCATCACCAACCGAGTTGAAGCAGAAGTGTTGTTGAAGATATGCATGGAAGAAGTCCTAGTAGAGTTTAGGGAAATATTTAAGATTATTTGGACACATTCGTATGTGTTAAATTGTTTTGTGCTTTTAAGAAATAAGAACTTGGGGACTGCGAGACAATACTTGGGACGAGTATGAGTAGGTGTGAATGGTAGTAGAGGCCTATACTATCGGAAGCACAGGACTCACGCTTGGATCATGGAAAGTCACAAGGTTAAAAAGGAGCTAGTAATTGATTTCTTTTTATTCAAGTATGTCGTTACCATTGTTTCGGTAATGACTAAGAAGATGATTGTTATTCCGACCCTAGTGGTCATATCAAATTGTGTCCGACTACGCTGAGTATGTTATGTGGTTCAGAGAATCAAGTTCGACGTAGCATCTGACTTAAGACAGAATATTGAAATAAAAAGCGATCAGTAGAGGTATCGCAAAAAGTTGCTTGTAGCTAGAAATGCTACCTTTTAAGATGAGATTAGAACATGAACGAAAGTATAGTCTGTTCTGGAAGACTCTAAGAGAACTGAGTCTAAGCGTTGCAACATAAGATGATAGGTCATTAGAATATGACACATCGTTCCATTGTAGTAATTAAAAAAAAAACTTATCTTAAGTTCGTATCTAGTGAGGATCGAGATTGTGACTTTAAGGTCATAATTTGGAGTCTAGCGTGAGTTAAGGAGCAAGTGCAAAATCGAGCACGACCTGCAGTTGAGAAGTCCAAGAATTAGATACTCATTCGAAGGAACAAATAAGTTACGATTATTACCTAGGATAAAGAGATAACGTACAGAGTCATTATACAACCCTGTTTCTTTGATGATTCCGGGACGTAATCATCCTTAGGGGGAGATAATTGTAACGCCCGCAGATCCGGGATAGTCAATTTAGAGACGATGAGCATCAAAAATGAGTTTTTTTTATGGAAGATTATGTATAAGGATTAATCTTAACCAAGTTATAGTATATGTTACAAGGGTTCCGTACATATAAAGAACGCCGAAATCCGAGTTATAACAAAGAAGTTATGGACCGTCGAAGTTTTACGGCAAAACCGGCATGACACCAGGAGACGTAAATAGTGAATATATGGTAGAAGACTTTTTAGCCTTAGTGATCTAAACAAAATTTGTAGTATACGTTAAACTGAGAACATACAAAAAAAGAACCCCCAAATCTGACTTCGTATGAGGAAGTTATGAATTTTCTAAGATTTGGCATAACAGTGTACGACCCGAAACTCGAATTTTAGTTCGAGCGGTTTTTGGCCTACGCGACCTAAATGAGAGTTGAAGATCTCGTTAATAGGAACTCAACGGTAAAAAGACAGACGAAAACGGAGTCCGTATGTAGAAGTTATGAATTTTACGCGGACATTTAATAGTATAATCTCCTCCTACTGTTAAATTTAAGATCGGTCGAGAATTAGCCTACAGAGTCTAAATAAAAGTTTTAGATCTTGTTTTTACCTACGCGTGGATATAAAGAAATTCGAGAATAGAGTTCGTATGTTAAAGATATGGACGAAACTTGGTCCCTACTCTTCGAGCGCGATAAATTCGATACAGTTTTGTAAATCAGAGATAGAATGAGAATTAGCTGACGACGTCTAAATGAAAGTTGTAGTACTCATAAATACCAACGCGTGGATATAAAGAACGTCAAAAATGGAGTTCGTATGAACGAGTTACAAATTATAATAGCATATTTACGTATTAAAATAAAGTATAAATCATATATACGTACACATATATATACAAATGTATATATCATTATAAAGGTATCGACGATGCAGTTAATATAAGACTAGTGTTGAGTACTTTCGACATTAGTTTAGTACAAATATTGTTAAATCTATTTAAAATAGTATTATGAATGGGTGTTTAGTTGTTTATATAACTATAAGGTCATTAAGTAATTATGGAGGCTGGTTTTTGTAAATTCGATTACTATAAATAAGAGGCTTGGACTCTCATATTTCTTGCACCATTCTCTTGATTCAAGAGTCTTTCTCTTCTTATCCCCCGAGCATTTTGGTCCCTCGTGATTCGACTTCTCTTTCTGTAGTTTTAGTATAGTAAGGTGAGCGCTGAAGCGCTACATGAATCTTTTAGAAAGATTCGACGACGAAGTTCTGCCCCTGCAGAGCCCTACTCCTAGCTAAAACCCCTTGTAAGTAAGTTATGCTTACCTATTTTAATATAGCTTATATTTAAAATTAGTATTGTTATTATGAAATTATAATAAAAATTTGAGCTATTATTATGACTTATATAAGTGTTGTTATAATATCTTTTTAACTACTCGTGGTACAAGGAATCTGGTTTAAAGGGCCGCATAGGGTTGTTGGATTTCAGAAGTGCTATATGCCAAAATGGTCCTGCCCTCCGGTGTTTTATGTCTGGCCCTGTCTGTACATAATGGTTGGAAAGTATTATTTAAACGCTTATATAATAATAATAGTAAGACTAATAATTAGTCACGGTAATATTAGACTAAAATCTAGTGGTAATAATACTAGGTTTCGTCGAAGGAAATAATTTTAAAGTAAATGAAGCGCTGTCCGAGTACCGAGTCACCACCTTATCAGGTGAGTGCATAGTTACTTTCATCTTACACATAGATATGAAGTATTTTATATATATTACGTGCTATATGTGTATACTGTCTGAATACTTGTTGTCTATGCTGGATGAAACGTTTTATACATTTTTTAAATGATCTAAACTGTATATGTATTTTAGATCTACAAAATGTGTTGGGTAAAACATGGGTAGATTAGAGGTGAGAAAAATGACGAGCGATGAAAGATGAGATAAATGATGAGGGATGAAAGATGAGATGAATGATGAGCGATGATATATGAGTGATAAAATATGGTGCGAAGCGATGACCTAAGCGATGAGCCAAAACGATGAGCCAAAGCGATGAGCCAAAACGATGAGCCAAACAATGACCCAAGCGATGACCCCGTCATCTAGCAGAGTATGGATGACAACCACCGACTATTCTAGACAGTCTAGTGGAACACTAGCAGACTCGCAACCTGTAGGTGTTGTGAACAATGTGTTCACCTGGTGTACTCTAAAAACCCATTGACAGGTATTATGAGTGGACTCTCGAAAATGATACTGTCAATAAACGAGATAAACCCTGGCGACTATGAAGACTTAGTGTCGATTCTTTAGGATACTCCTTAGGACTAAATGAACGAGGAATAGCTGAATCTTAGGGTAGATCCTTAAGAGTAAAGAAGATAATGGGGATGGGTAATTGGGTTGATTGTTTGATGTTTAACATAATAATTATATTATTATGGGTTGAAAACCCTATGTACTCACCAGGTTTCCCAACCTGACCCACTCAAGCTTATTTGTATCACAAGTGTCGATATGAAGTTACTTTACATCGAGGGATTTAAAATAGATGTAGATCACTAGTGTAAATGAATGTAAGTTTTGTTTATGCTTATGCTTCTGTATTGACGATGACATCCCAAATGTTTTAAAATGGAGAAAAATACATTTCTTCGGAAATGCTTTAATAACATATTTATCATGTTTTTCTGGGAACAAATTCCGCAACATTTTCATTAAAAGAGGTACTCTGATTTTTATAAAGCATAAACAAAATCGGTCTTTTCTGGCCGTGAAAATGGGGATGTCACACAAAACATAATGTACATGACACCAAAAGTACAATTTTTTAAAGACATGAGTTTATATATCTCCGTCTTCTCAAAAGCTGTGGGTGTACCTGTATTACTGTTTCCCTGAGAATACAAGTAGTTTTGAAAAAGTGTCAACAATTAAGTTGGTGAGTTCATAAGCATGTTTATAATTCAAATCCATTTTCTCTCTCTTTAATAAAGTAAACACGTTTTTCCTAGAAAATCCTATATTTTCTATTGTAATATATGATAAGAAAAAGAATGAAAGTTTATGTGTTCTTAAGTAGTAAAAATGTAGTTTAGTTCACATAAAACCATAAAGAAAAGGCATTTTCCTATACGAAAATAGAATTTCGTATTTATACTTGTCAAATACTGTGTTATAATTTTATAAAGATAAAACTATGTGAAGTTTTACTTATTCATATAGTAATCATTTTATTCAATATCAAAGTGTGAGTTATTATAACCATACTAGATGACCTATGATCGTCTGAACACGACGTTCTTCAGGCGTCACAATTGGTAGGACATTTGTCACCACAGGTCTGCCGACCTAGCTGTTGCAAGCAGCTCTGGTGCGGGATTGTCAGTCCCGTATAGATCTATACACAAGTGTTGCGCTCTCCCTCTAGGAGACTCTGGTCATAATTTCAGGAATTGGGGGTACTTATAAACGTACATGAAGGTTGCCTCACAAATTCTATATTGATGATTATGTATATAATACTGACAAGTTATTTTGTAATAAATACTCAGTAGGTCAGTTTCATAAACTATATATGATATAGTTTACATGGTTGTTTTCTGATTGTTTTCTGAAGAATGTCTTCTACTCGTTTTCCATTAAGTACTCTATTTGTTTTCTGTTATGTGATTTGAAATTTGAAACCAGTGAATGAGTTCTTTAAACTATACCTATTATAGTTTAACTGTTGGTAAGAATTGGTAATACTGCTATTCCATGAAGTTCACTGTTTATACCAAATAGTACTAAACAGTTTGAAAACTCTTTTATATTTATATAAATGTAAAATTTATATAATTGTGATTAATTAGACCTTCAATTAAATAACTTTACCGTAAGCCCACAACCAAACAAGGAACAAGAGATGAGGTCAAATTATATATTCTAAATCTTTTGAATCCAAATTATATAATTTACAAATATATAATTATGTAATTTTTGTTAATTATAACAATTTAAAAACTAAAAAACAAACATTTATAAACATTTTAGATATTAACACAATTTTCATTTTATTTCATTTATATTCCCCCTCCCTAAAACAGTTAAAAATCATAAAAATGTAGGGGTATGAACTCACCTTTTGTGAGTGATTCGATTGGAGGTTCAATATAGGATGTTATTTCCACGAGTTATATCCCGAGTCCTATAAGCATTTCATGTAATATATGTATACTTTTATTGAATATAATCACAAATATGATAAGAAAATGAACTGATTTGTAAGTTTAACTTACAAATAAGGGTGTTAGAAGTAAAGATGCAGGGTTGCCTGCTGTTCATGGCCAGGCTGTGTGTTTACGGCCCAAGAACACTTGGTGTTCTTGAGTTCATGACCCAATATGGGTGTTCACGACCCAGAGATCTTGAAGAACTTGACAGATGATGATGAATCAAGGTTGAAATCAAGAGAGCTTCATATGAACTACAAAAAGGAAGGTGTTTCTTATGATCTTAAGGAGAGAGGAGCGTTTTTGGCTGATGATACTGTGACAACCCGAAATTTCTATTCTGTAAAACCATTCACTTCAATAGAAGTCAGAACAGTTTCTGCTAACTTTTCAGCTGTGTAGAGTCAGTTTGAGTGTTCCAAAGCCTAGTACTTCAGGAGATAACAGGAGAGAGGATGCCCTAGGGTTTGTTGTGCAACAATAATGTCCTAAAACTCCAAGAGTTTGGATTTTACGGCCTAAACAAGGTGTTTACGGCCGTAAACCCTAAGGGGGTATAAATATGACACTTAGTCATATTTACCACTTTTTTTTCACATTTTCAAGATCCAAAACTCAAATCCTCTCAAGTATCATCCGATTTTCCTTCTTGATCTTCAACTTTGTAAGTGTTTCTTACCCTAAAAAGTTGATATCTTACTTAATCTAGTGATCTTACATGATTCCATCCGTGAAATCATTCCATATGTGTAGATCTTCAAGTTTCACCAAGAACACCAAGAACACACACTAGTGTTCTTGGACTTCTAACACCTTTTCAAGCTTCTACATAGTAAGTACTCTTACCCTAGTGTGTTATAAGACTTGCTACACTTCTTAATCATCTAGAAAACATAAGGAAACACAATATCAAAGGTGTTTACGGCCCAAGATGTTCTTGGACCGTAAACCCTAATAAAGGGGCCAAAGTGTGCCGTAGTCCCTTACCGAGCCTTGGATACTAGTCTAGATACCATCCTTGATGTGCTTAGGACTTAAAACATCAAAAAGACCATAAACCATTTTAAATGACTAATTGGATACATATATGTGTGATTATATGTTAACTAGGATCCTTGTGTGTGTTCAAGTCATCACTTGACACTTAGCATCCTATACTATCCGTTCATCCAAACCACTCACTACAGGTGAGTTCATACCCCTTAATCAACCGTTTAAATGATTTTAAATGCTTTTTATGTGGGGGGGATACAAGTTGAACTATTATAGTTATTATATCAATCACATGTGATTAATAACTACCAAACAAATGGATTTCTTACTTTTCAAACTGTGTTATCAAACTGTTTTACTTTAAACTGTTTTACAAACTCTTTCACATATCAAATACTTTTATTAAACCCTTTTAAACTTATATTATGTTAAATGTGTACTTATATAGATATAGTTATATAAGTAGGATTGAAAGGACTTAGGACTGATAGCTCACCTTACTTCTTGTTCCTTGTTTGGTTGTGGACTTAGGGTATTCAGGTTATTTGTCCGAAGGTCGTTTGAATCCTAGTTATATATTATGTATATGTATATAGGTATAAAAGTTCCTTCTTTCATTCAGTTCAATACCTTTGGGTAGCAAAGGTATGCACACATGTTCATACATTCAAACAACATTACTAGTAAGCTATAATAGGTATAGTTTAGGGATATACTAATACTATTACTAGAACAGTGAAACATACAAAGAGTCAATTCATACATGAGTTAATACTATACAGAGAGAACATAACATACAGAGAGAACATAACATACAGATAGAAAATACTATGATTAGAAACAAACAATACTATAAAGAGAGAACATACATACATGCTAGACTGTCACACCCCAAAACCGGAACGGCGGAAACGTTCGGGGGTGGAGGACGTCATGTACAGTATCACAACAATGGAAAGTAGTAAACAAGCAACAACATCATCGATTGCATTAATAATATAATTTAATACAAGTGTGTTCTGTCAAGTTATATAGACACAAAAAATATACATCAAAATAAAAGATGAGTCTTGAACGAGCTCCATCTTCTCAAAACCTGGCACCGGTACCTGTCTACTGGTGACCTAAGAATACAAGTTATTTTGAAAGAGTTTATCAGCTTTAAAGCTGGTGAGATCATAAGTATATTAATGTCTTTGTTTGTATGAAAGTGTTTGTAAGTCTGTAATGTATACGTTTTGTAAAAGTTTGTAATTGTTTGAACTCTCCTAGAAAACCCTATGTTTCCTACTAAAAGTAGCCTTCTACCAAGGCATCTAGTGTCTGTGTGTGTGTCTCTTGTAAGAGTATGTATTTTCCCAAATCTTACTATCATTAACCAAAAATATAGTTTCTACATTATTGTTTATTGTGTGAATATCACAAAGTAAATGTAAAGGGAAAATGATATAGTACTGTAGTGTTGTATTAAGTAACTACTGCTGTACTAACTACTTTAAACCAATTGTTATTTAAAGTACCATGTGATCGGCCTGTATCCTGCTACCGACTCTAGTAAAACGACGATGTAAGACGTCGTAAGAAATGACGTTTGGCACCCGTAGACTTGGAAGTCCCACTGTAGCGAGCAGCAAGGTGTAGGATAGTCAATCCAATATAGATCTATACACAAACTCATACGCTCTCCACTTAAGGAGATTCTGGATACAAAACGGGTCATGACAGGTAGTGCCATGCCCCCGTTAAGTGGCTCACATAACTGTAAGTAATGTATATGTATATATATATGTGTGTGCTAGCTGTATTGTGTGTTCTTTCTCTGTCTAGCCTGTATGTTTTGTTTCTCATAACTGTGTATTATGTTTGTTTCTCATCACTATGTATTATGTTTGTTTCTCATCACTATGTATTATGTTTGTTTCTCATCACTATGAATTATGTTTGTTTCTCATCACTATGTATTATGTTTGTTTCTCATCACTATGTATTATGTTTGTTTCTCATCACTATGTATTATGTTTGTTTCTCATCACTATGTATTACTCATGAATGAACTGACTCATTGTATGTTTCATTGTTCTAGTAATAGTATCTTCCTAAACTATACCTATTATAGTTTACTAGTAATGTTGTTTGTGTATATGAACTTATTTGTATACCTTTGCTACCCAAAGGCATTGAACTGAATGAAAGAAGTAACCTTTTATATCTATACACATATACATGATATATAACTAGGATTCAAACGACCTTCGGACAAATAACCCGAATACCCTAAGTCCACAGCCAAACAAGGAACAGGAAGTAAGGTGAGCTATCAGTCCTAAGTCCTTTCAATCCTACTTATATAATTATATCCATATAGATACACAGAATATAAGTTAAAAGAGTTTAATAAAAGTATTTGATATGTAAAAGAGTTTGTAAACCAGACTGAAGTAAAACAGTTTGATAACACAGTTTGAAAAGTAAGAAATCCACTTGTTTGGTAGTTATTAATCACATGTGATTGATATAATAACTATAATAGTTCAACTTGTATCCCCCCCCCCATAAAAGCATTTAAAAACATTTAAAAGGTTAATTAAGGGGTATGAACTCACCTGTAGTGAGTGGTTTGGATGAACGGAATGTATAGGATGCCAGGTGTCAAGTGAAGACTTGTACACACACGATGATCCTAGTTAACATATAATATCACATATATGTATCCAATTAGTCTTTAAACAACTAATTAACAAAGTTAAGACATCCTAGGACATGTAAAACACCTTATTTAAGTGCTATAAGTCCTAAGGATTGCATCTAAGTGTTGTAGGACATTGCTATTGAGTTTAGGGTTCAAGGGGACCCTTTATTGGAGTTTACGGTTTTGTGACCATAACTCATTGAGTTTACGGTCGTAAACCCATGAGTTTACGGCCGTAAACTCATGGTACTTTTACCATGTTGAGTTTTGAAGCTTTACAAGTCCTAAGAAGCATTCCTACTTGTGACATCCACAAAAAATCAGGTCAGTACTCATCTAGAACTTCGTCATTTTCTTGTGTGCACTTAACATGGCTCTAGAGTTACAAGTTGAACTAGGTTCATGACTAAATAGATCCCTCGGAACAATTAGTGTATCTTAGCTTGTATTGAACAATCACATTGATATTTGTATGAACCAACTGAGTGATAAAGTTCCAAATTTGAACCTTAAGTCCAAACACAACACTATGTTCGGTAGACCATAACCCAAGGTAAGTTAGCAACTCTAAAATTTCCATATTGGAAAAAAAAAATCTAATGCTTAACAAGGTTAAGTATTTTAAGCTAATATGAACATAATTAAACCATAATATGAACCAACTATAAAGTTGATGAGAAATTCATATAATTCATGATTCGAAATGTGAAACAAAAGAAAAATCCAAGGATATCAAAATCTTACAACCACATATTATGAATCCTTGTTATAATTGTTGAAATATGAGAAATTGATTTTTATAAAAAAAAATTAAATAATAGGTTATCATTTTCTAAATTAATTCAACAAATATAAATTTACAAGTTATTACCTAGTGTAAATATTTCAACAAAACTCAATAATTAAAAGCTTAGGAGATTATGATAATGTTTGAGTTTTTATAAAATATAAAATCTAGATTTATAAGAATTCAAGGGAGGCTTTTATTATTTGATCTAATATCAATAAAAATACCATATCCCTCTTAAATTTTCGTCCATTAGGCTTTTCCCTCTCCCCCATGCCTTAAAACCCATCATTACACCTCATTTGAACCACCTATACACTCCATCTCACACTCCTTCTCCAAGAAAACTCTCCCACTTCCAAGACCACTCCTACACATCAGAAAATCCTCCATTATCTGTCTTAATTTCGGATTTTTGAAGGTCAAGAAGTGTTCTCGCTTCTCTCAAGATCAAAACCAAGGTAAACAACACAATCCTTTATTATAGTTTTATGATTTTACTTCCTCTTCTTCATAGTTCTTCTTTACTTTTCAGATTCTATGCCCTTATATGGCTAGAAATCCTTGTTTTTCCTCTTGGTGTTTGTAGATTCTCACCATAACACAATACATGTGTTTGAGATGGTGAAAATCCGGGATCAAACCCATGCAAAGAGTGAAAAGATGCACATATGTTCATATGATTTCAAAAATCGAGTTTTACATCTTCTTCTTCACTTATTTTGTGTTCTTACATGACAAAAAGTATTTAAACCATTTCTAGTACATCTTGGATGCTCATTCACTCCATGCATGTGCTAGAAATTGGATTTGTGGTGCAATCCTAGTGTAAGATTCGGTGGTTTCAAGGAGTTCTCTATCACATGAATGAAACACCCACTTTGGGGGCCTTGGAATAACCCTAAATCTATGACTTGGATGTATGAACCTAAAAGTTTCATATTCCTCTGTAAAATCTAGTTTATTGTTATTTATTTTCGACCATAAAAGAAATATACATGTTGTCTTTGTAAAAGTGACCTTTAGGGAGCACTAAAAGCAACCAAGGAAGACATGCAATGTGTCAGAATATTTTATTCCGCTTTGAATGGGCACTACTCACTCATTACTAAAGCAAATCACGATATTCTTTTTCTGAGGGCTTGTCCCTTGAGTTGGCTTTCGAATCCAATTGGTCTTACTATAAAATATTAAAAATATGATTTTAGACAATTTTTATAAAACAGTTGCGCAAACAGAATGTTTTCTGTGATCATTAGTTTTGCTTTACATGATCTGGGGAAAAAGATTTTAGAAACTTAACATATCCAACAAATGGTGTCTAACATTTTGTGGGTTAAAACCCCACATAATTTTCTATACAAATTCGTAAACCTTCAGCTACATCTAGAACTCATGCACTATATTGTGCTACATTGCCTAACTTGTTGGGGTTGAATACCCCTGTTTTGCTTTTAAATATATTTCAAGCAAATTATTTTATGAAAGTTCATATATACAAGTGATGATCTGTAAAACCCCAATGGCTAAAACCAATCCCTTATTTTTCTATAAAAATAATGATTTAATGGCTATAAATTCAAAATAATCGTTTTCATGAGAGATAAAAATCTGATAATTTGTAGTAGTAATGTATTCATTGAATAAGAAAGCCATGTAAATTTTCAGATGATTTCGACACTGTTTGATATTTTATCCATATTTTTCATTAAATTTGAGCATGAACTTACAAATTTGGGTCATTGAACTCAAAGACCCTAAACAATATTTTTCTCAACCTTAGGAACATTTTAGGAGCATGTAAAAATTAAATTGAGAATTGTAGAAACCATTTACTATTTATTTTGAATTTTATCCATTATTTGGGCTTTAATTTAATATATATATATATATATATATATATATATATATATATATATATATATATATATATATATATATATATATATATATATATATCAAATAACCTTCAAAATGTTTACAAAATTTCTGGACACTAATTCCCTTTGTTAGAACCATAAAACTAATTTTTGTAATTTTCGGAATTTATTTCCATGCCTTTGTAAAATTTTGAACACAATGTAATATGAACTAATGTTACCGATAATGAATCGTACACACTTTGGGCACTTTTACGACATCACTAGTTGGATATAACTTAGTGAATTATATCTCACTAAAACTATTTGTTCCATAGGACGCTAGTAGGAATCGCCCTCGTCAACATCAAACCGCGAAGCCCGAGCCACAAACTTTCTATTGTGAGTTTTCACAGCCCCTATTTTACGTTTTAATGTTTTGGGGTGAAAAGCATGCTACAATTTCTATGAACATTATTTTACGAGCTTGTGTTAAGAACTTAGTGATGTGAACTTTGTTGTATGAACCTTTTATTATGAACTTGTACTTTGAATATGGTGTTATGAAATTGTATGTTAAGTCCCCGGAGAACCGATACAACCTATTAACTCATATTTGAGCCGATGGTGTTATGGATAGCGCTATTTGGGGTCGACAGCCCCCACTCGCCCGGAGCCGCGAGTGCATATTTCCATGAACTGACATCATGGGAACCATGGACATGATGGAATGGGGCAGGAACGGTCGTTAGGCTTGGTTGTGAACGGAATGCAATGGCATTCATCGTTTTCTAAATTGGAACATTTATAGAATAAACTACATTTTTGAAATAATGTATTATTATAAACCTGTGAACTCACCAACTATTTTATAGCATGATTTAAGTTGTTACGTTTGCTATGTATTAAATTATGTATTGTGAAAACTGAATGTATTTGTTTTGTACGCGATGTAAACTTAAAACACTTAATGTTTATGGTTGGTACTTCTATTTACCTTTGTGATGAGACCTTAGCCTGTCACTCTTCGTGTTTCCGCTTTAACGGGGTGTGACAGATTTGGTATCAGAGCCTAAGGTTATAGAGAATACCGACTTCCCCTTTCCTTTAGGGACGCCTAAACTATAACCATTGAGTTAATAAAACATGCCATTTAGTATAAGTAATTCCGGTAATGCGCTACTGGACCTTAATTATACATAGCCTGATCACCTATGTATAATTAAGGAAGAGTTAGTGCAAGACCGGAATTGATTATAGTGAATGGTATCAACACCCTAGGATAAACATAAACATCAAACATAATAGAAATTTTCTAGAAGGCTAAAAATTCATCTAAACATTAGAGTTTCTCGTGTACAGCGTAGCCATGTCAAACACTAGCTCTCAAGCACTTGGATCGGCAGATGAGTCTGGTTACGTCTCTGCGCGCCCGAAAGTCAACCGCGACTCGAGCACCGAACCGACTGAAGATCCGTCTACAGGATCAGAGACTGGAGAGGAAGTGAGCAGCCAGGCACCGACTGAGGAAACTTCAGCCCCGCCGATACCCGAGCCTTCGCGACAGCTGACGCCTCAGCCACCCCTTTATGGACTATACCACAGGAGGACAGCGAGAAAGAGCGCACCAATGCAGAGAGAAGTGTTGAGGTTCAAGCGTCCAGAACCCATGCCAGCACCTCCCGCACCAAGGAGTGAGCGTCTCGAGCCTAGTCAGCCTCGACCCCC
Organism: Lactuca virosa; assembly: GCF_052849685.1. Lineage (NCBI taxonomy): Eukaryota > Viridiplantae > Streptophyta > Magnoliopsida > Asterales > Asteraceae > Lactuca > Lactuca virosa. Next base: position 232,729,798 of record NC_136434.1, on the reverse strand, counting down.
AGTCATAGGGACGCCTTATATGCGAGCACCCGGGATGACTTGTCAGGAGCGACGGCGCATGGAGGCCATGGCCCGAGACCTGCATGATGCCCGTAGTAGGATTGCTTATGATCATCACAGTATAGCCGACATGTCAGACGTGGTGGATGCGGTGTGTGGTTATGCATACTCCGCCCAGAGGACAGCAATCAGAGCTATGATCACTAGCGCTATCGCTGAAGGGCTAGCATTGATTCTGGCAGTGGCACTTGTCTGGGTGATTGTGTTTTGGGGTTGAATCTAAACGTCATGGTTTATGTTTTGTCGTTTTTGGTCTATGTATTTTGATGTAATGCCTTTGGTTTATGGCTTTTGAGAACTATGGTTGAAGTGTCTTTTGTAGCTTGCAGTATCAAGCAATATGCTTTGTTAAACCTTTTATTTACGAGCTACGAATGAAATCTATTTTAATGATTTTCAATCACCATGTTATTTCACACTTATATTTTTTCATGAACTGTAAATTGTTTTGATGATTTGAAATCGTTCTTGAAAATATATTTTATTATTATTAATATTATTATTTCTTTGAAAAAAAAACTAATTAATAATGATAATAACGTCCTTAATTTTTTTTGTGTGTTATAGAACCATGCCCCAAAGAAGAAACATCCGCTCACGCCCAACACAGCCTGAGAATGCCACTCCCGATATTGCTCAACTGGTCTCGCAACAACTAATGGCTGCTATCCCTAACATTGTGGCTCAAGTCACTGCGGGAATCAATGCTAGTCAGACAAACCATGGAGGCCCTACACCTACTGAGAACACCGAAGGAAGCGGAGTTCGTAATGAGGAAACAAGGGGATGCACCTATAAGTACTTCATGTCTTGCAAACCCAAGGAGTTTCATGGAACAGAGGGTGCAGTGGGATTGTTGAAATGGGTAGAAGGAATTGAGGCTGTACTCCACATCTGCAAGTGCTCAAATGACTGCAAGGTTCCCTATGTTGCATGCCTTCTCCAAGACAGAGCCTTAACGTGGTGTAATGCGCAAGTCCGGAACCGTGGAAGGGAGGCAGCGAACCAATTAGCTTGGGAGGAATTCAAAGAGTTAATCAAGAAGGAATACTGTCGTAAGGATGAGATCCATAAAATGGAATCTGACTTCTGGAACCATGCCATGGTAGGAGCCGATGTGGAAGGCTACACTGTGCGTTTCCATGAACTCGCTGAACTAGTGCCGCACATGGTCACCCCTGAGAGCAAGAGGATTGACCGATACATATGGGGTTTAGCACCAGAAATCCGAGGCATGGTTACTTCAGCAAATCCTACCTCAATCCATAGCGCTATAGACCTGGCGCACCGCCTTACGAATGATAAAGTGAGGGCCGAGATATTGACCATAAGCAACGCAAGTAACAAAATAAAATCGGAGAACCAGCTGGGAAGGAAGAAGAATGACAACTCAGAAAAGAATAAGAAAAGGGCAACAAAATTTGCGGTCAAAACAGAGGAACATGTGCAATACCGAGGGCCTAAACCTAAGTGTGAGAAATGCAGCTATCATCATGAGGGTGCCTGCCCTATCTGCCACAAGTGCAATCGAACTGGACATTTCGCAAAGTATTGCAGGATAGATAAAGATCGCAAGGATAGTCAACGGGCATGCTATGAGTGTGGAAGTGTGGACCACTTTAGGAATGCCTGCCCGAATCTGAATAAGGGCCCCAATAACAACAATACCAGGAACCAGGCGGGACATATAAACCGTGGAAATCCAGGAGGCCAGGCTCGTGGGCGAGCATTTGTGATTAAGGCGGAAGAGGCTCGCCAGAACCCGGAGGTGGTAACAGGTACATTCCTCCTAAACAACCACTATGCATCAGTATTATTTGACTCGGGGGAAGATAGAAGTTGTGTGTCACATGAATTTAGACCCCTAATCGACTTGAAATCAAAAATATTGCAACATGCCTACGTAGTTGAAGTTGCTAACGGTCATGAAATTAAGGCTAGGGAGATAGTTCCTAATTGTCCCTTGAACTTAGCTGATAAAATTTTTAGTATTGACCTTATACCCATTGAACTTGGAAGCTTTGACGTAGTGATTGGAATGGACTGGTTGTCCAAGAATCGAGCAGACATAGGATGCTTTGAGAAAGTTGTCAAAATACCCCTCCAAAACAACGAAACCCTTATAGTGTACGGAGAGAAACCAAGCAAGAACTTGAAGATAGTCTCATGCATGAAAATTCACAAATATCTGAGGAAGAAATACCTTGCGTTCTTGGCTCATGTAGTGAAAAAGAAATCAGAAGAAAAACATATTCAGGATATTCCAATAGTGCGAGAATACCCCGAAGTATTCCCAGAAGAGTTGCCTGGACTCCCCCCAGCAAGACAAGTCGAATTCATAATTGATCTAATTCCTGGATCGGCACTTGTAGCTAAAGCACCTTACCGCTTGGCACCTTTTGAAATGCAAGAACTTTTGGGCCAACTTCAGGAACTTTTGGAAAAAGGATTCATTCGTCCAAGTTCCTCACCATGGGGTGCACCGGTCTTATTTGTGAAAAAGAAGGATGGATCGATGCGAATGTGCATCGATTATAGAGAACTAAATAAATTGACTATCAAAAATAGATACCCCCTTCCTCGAATAGACGATTTGTTCGATCAACTCCAGGGTACCACGTACTTTTCAAAGATTGATCTACGATCGGGATACCACCAATTAAGGGTACGCGATGAAGATGTTCCTAAAACCGCCTTCAGGACTCGTTACGGACAGTATGAATTCCTAGTTATGCCTTTTGGGCTAACTAACGCGCCAGCTGCCTTCATGGATCTTATGAATAGGATTTGTAGGCCGTACCTTGACAAGTTTGTGATCGTGTTCATTGACGACATACTACTCTTTTCCCCAAACAAAGAAGAGCATGAACGACATCTTAGGATAGTTTTGGAACTGTTGAAAGACCAAAAATTATTTGCAAAGTTCTCTAAGTGTGAATTTTGGATTAGGGAAGTACGATTCCTTGGTCATGTGGTTGTAGAAAAAGGAATACACGTGCATCCCACCAAAGTTGAAGCAATTAAGAAATGGGAAACCCAAGATCCCCGACGGAAATTCGGCAATTTCTGGGATTGGCGGGCTATTATAGGCGCTTTATTGAGAACTTCTCCAAAATTGCCCAACCACTGACTATTTTGACCCAAAAGGATAGGAAATTTGAATGGGGAGAACCACAAGAAGATGCCTTCCAATTGCTGGAACATAAGTTGTGTAATGCGCCAGTCTTGGCATTGCCAGATGGTGTGGAGAACTTCACAGTGTATTGTGATGCGTCACACCAAGGTCTGGGTTGCGTACTGATGCAGAAAGGCAAGGTTATTGCATATGCGTCAAGGCAGTTGAAGGTTCGTGAGAAAAACTACACAACCCACGACCTAGAATTAGGAGCGGTGGTATTCGCCCTTAAGATCTGGAGACATTACTTGTACGAAACTAAGTCCACTATTTATACTGATCACAAAAGCCTACAACACATCTTGGATCAAAAGATGCTTAACATGAGACAGAGGCGGTGGGTAGAATTACTCAACGACTATGATTGCGAAATTAAATACCATCCAGGGAAGGCCAACGTTGTAGCCGATGCGTTGAGTAGGAAGGAAAGGGTGAAACCCTCACGAGCACATGCCTTCGGAGCCCTTGTTCAAACCAGTTTGAAGAGCGAAATCCTTGCTGCTCAAGGAGAAGCGTTAAAAACTGAGAACTTGAAACGTGAAACATTGCACGGCCTGGAACAAAAATTTGAAACACGTTCAGATGGAGTGAAGTACTTCAAAAAATAGGGTATGGGTACCAAAGATCGACGAATTACGTAAGGTAATTTTAAAGGAAGCCCATAATTCCCGATACTCGATCCACCCTGGAGCCGACAAAATGTACTTGGATCTAAAGGAATACTATTGGTGGCCTGGAATGAAGAAAGATATTGCCTTGTATATTGAGAAATGTTAAACTTGTTCCAAAGTGAAGGCCGAATATCAAAAGCCCTCCGGTTTGCTTCAACAACCAGAAATACCTCAATGGAAATGGGAGCAAATATCCATGGATTTTGTTACCAAGTTGCCAAGGAGCACAATGGGACACGATTCTATTTGGGTGGTGGTGGACAGATTGACGAAATCCGCACACTTTCTCCCCATTCGAGAAGATTATCGAATGGAAAGGCTTGCTCGAATTTACATAAACGAGATTGTAGCACGCCACGGGGTACCTATTTCCATAATTTCAGATAGAGATAGCCGTTTTACATCTAGATTTTGGCAGTCACTTCAAAAAGCCTTAGGGACCCGTTTAGACTTAAGTACCGCCTATCATCCCCAAACAGATGGTCAGTGCGAACGAACCATCCAGACGTTAGAAGACATGCTCGGGCTTGCGTGATCGACTTTGGAGGAAGTTGGGATAACCATTTGCCATTAGTCGAGTTCTCCTATAATAATAGCTACCATACCAGCATTCAGTGTGCCCCCTATGAGGCCTTGTATGGGCGTAAATGTCACTCCCCGCTATGTTGGCTGGAGATTGGCGATAGGCAGTTAACGAGACTGGATTTAATTCAAGAAACCACTGAGAAGATCTCGATAATACGTGATAGAATGAAAGCATCTCTTGATTGCCAGAAGAGCTATGCTGACAAGCGTAGGAAACCCTTGGAATTTCAAAAGGGAGACAGAGTACTCTTAAAAGTATCCCCATGGAAGGGAGTCGTGCGTTTTTGTAAACGAGGAAAACTGAGTCCCCGTTATGTAGGACCCTTCGAGATTATCGAAAGGGTTGGTCCAGTGGCATATAAGCTCAAGCTACCGGATGAACTGAGTGCGATACACGACACATTCCATGTGTCGAACCTCAAAAAGTGCTTGGCGGAGGAATCCCTACACATACCCCTCGGGGACCTCCAAATTAATGATCGACTAAAATTCATGGAGGAACCTATAGAAATCCTCGATCGAGAGGTTAAGCAACTAAAATGAAGTAAAATACCGATCGTGAAAGTTCGTTGGAACTCTAAGCGTGGGCCCGAGTTTACGTGGGAACGGGAGGATTTCATGAAGAACAAATATCCTCAACTATTCGTTATGTTCGAACCAGTGTTACCGCCAGTTGAATTTCGGGACGAAATTCCCACAACCGGGGGAGACTGTGACATCCACCAAAAATCAGGTCAGTACTCATCTAGAACTTCGTCATTTTCTTGTGTGCACTTAACTTGGCTCTAGAGTTACAAGTTGAACTAGGTTCACGACTTAATAGATCCCTCGGAACAGTTAGTGTATCTTAGCTTGTATTGAACAATCACATTGATATTTGTATGAACCAACTGAGTGATAAAGTGCCAAATTTGAACCTTAAGTCCAAACACAACGCTATGTTCGGTAGACCATAACCCAAGGTAAGTTAGCAACCCTAAAACTTCCATATTGGAAAAAAAAATCTAATGCTTAACAAGGTTAAGTATTTTAAGCTAATATGAACAAAATTAAACCATAATATGAACCAACTATAAAGTTGATGAGAAATTCATATAATTCATGATTCGAAATGTGAAACAAAAGAAAAATCCAAGGATATCAAAATCTTACAACCACATATTATGAATCCTTGTTATAATTGTTGAAATATGAGAAATTGATTTTTATAAAAAAAATTAAATAATAGGTTATCATTTTCTAAATTAATTCAACAAATATAAATTTACAAGTTATTACCTAGTGTAAATATTTCAACAAAACCCAATAATTAAAAGCTTAGGAGATTATGATAATGTTTGAGTATTTATAAAATATAAAATCTGGATTTATAAGAATTGAAGGGAGGCTTTTATTATTTGATCTAATATCAATAAAAATACCATATCCCTCTTAAATTTTCGTCCATTAGGCTTTTCCCTCTCCCCTATGCCTTAAAACCCATCATTACACCTCATTTGAACCACCTACACACTCCATCTCACACTCATTCTCCAAGAAAACTCTCCCACTTCCAAGATCACTCCTACACATAAGAAAATCCTCCATTCTCTGTCCTAATTTTGGATTTTTGAAGGTCAAGAAGTGTTCTTGCTTCTCTCAAGATCAAAACCAAGGTAAACAACACAATCCTTTATTATAGTTTTATGATTTTACTTCCTCTTCTTCATAGTTCTTCTTTACTTTTCGGATTCTATGCCCTTATATGGCTAGAAATCCTTGTTTTTCCTCTTGGTGTTTGTAGATTCTCACCATAATACAATACATGTGTTTGAGATGGTGAAAATCCGGGATCAAACCCATGCAAAGAGTGAAAAGATGCACATATGTTCATATGATTTCAAAAATCGAGTTTTACATCTTCTTCTTCACTTATTTTGTGTTCTTACATGACAAAAAGTATTTAAACCATTTCTAGTACATCTTGGATGCTCATTCACTCCATGCATGTGCTAGAAATTGGATTTGTGGTGCAATCCTAGTGTAAGATTCGGTGGTTTCAAGGAGTTCTCTATCACATGAATGAAACACCCACTTTGGGGGCCTTGGAATAACCCTAAATCTATGACTTGGATGTATGAACCTAAAAGTTTCATATTCCTCTGTAAAATCTAGTTTATTGTTATTTATTTTCGACCATAAAAGAAATATACATGTTGTCTTTGTAAAAGTGACCTTTAGGGAGCACTAAAAGCAACCAAGGATGACATGCAATGTGTCAGAATATTTTATTCCGATTTGAATGGGGACAACTCACTCATTACTAAAGCAAATCACGATATTCTTTTTCTGAGGGCTAGTACCTTGAGTTAGCTTTGGAATCCAATTGGTCTTACTGTAAAACATTAAAAATATGATTTTAGACAATTTTTATAAAACAGTTGCGCAAACAGAATGTTTTCTGTGATCATTAGTTTTGCTTTACATGATCAAGGGTCTTAAACCCCACCTTAAATCTGGGGAATAATATTTTAGAAACTTAACATATCCAACAAACGGTGTCTAAAATTTTGTGGGTTAAAACCCGACAGAATTTTCTATACAAATTCGTAAACCTTCAGCTACATCTAGAACTCATGCACTATATTGTGCTACATTGCCTAACGTGTTGGGGTTCAATACCCCTGTTTTGCTTCTAAATATATTTCAAGCAAATTATTTTATGAAAGTTCATATATACAAGTGATGATCTGTAAAACCCCAATGGTTAAAACCAATCCCTTATTTTTCTATAAAAATAATTATTTAATGGCTATAAATTCATAATAATCGTTTTCATAAGAGATAAAAATCTGAGAATATGTAGTAGAAATGTATTCATTGAATAAGAAAGCCATGTAAATTTTCAGATGATTTCGACACTGTTTGATATTTTATCCATATTTTTCATTAAATTTGAGCATGAACTTACAAATTTGGCTCATTGAACTCAAAGACCCTAAACAATATTTTTCTCAACCTTAGGAACATTTTAGGAGCCTGTAAAAATTAAATTGAGAATTTTAGAAACCATTTACTCTTTATTTTGAATTTTATCTATTATTTGGGCTTTAATTTAATATATATATATATATATATATATATATATATATATATATATATATATATCAAATAACCTTCAAAATGTTTACAAAATTTCTGGACACTAATGCCCTTTGTTAGAACCATAAAACTAATTTTTGTAATTTTCGGAATTTATTTCCATGCCTTTGTAAAATTTTGAACACAATGTAATATGAACTAATGTTACCGATAATGAATCGTACACACTTTGAGCACTTTTACGACATCACTAGTTGGATATAGCTTAGTGAATTATATCTCACTAAAACTCTTTGTTCCATAGGACGCTAGTAGGAATCGCCCTCGTCAACATCAAACCGCGAAGCCCGAGCCACAAACTTTCTATTGTGAGTTTTCACAGCCCCTATTTTACGTTTTAATGTTTTGGGGTGAAAAGCATGCTACAATTTCTATGAACATTATTTTACGAGCTTGTGTTATGAACTTAGTGATGTGAACTTTGTTGTATGAACCTTTTATTATGAACTTGTACTATGAATATGATGTTATGAAATTGTATGTTAAGTCCCCGGAGAACCGATACAACCTATTAACTCATATTTGAGCCGATGGTCTTATGGATAGCGCTATTTGGGGTCGACAGCTGTGACAACCCGAAATTTATTCCGTCACTGTAACCCTTTCCATTAATAAAATTTATTTTATTATTAAAATTGTCCGTTAACTTTTAAGTTAAATAATTCATCTAGGGTTATTGTCATAATTTCCTACGTGTAGGAAATCAATAAAATCACATATAATTCCCTCGATAATCCTTTGGAAAAAATTCTAGTTTACGACTAAGTCGGGTTACGGTCACTTAATCGGGTAAAATCTTAAACTCCATTTAATGTCGGGATTGGGTGTGTCCCCACCTAACCGTGGACTCAACCCCATATAAGGGTTGAGTGGACTCCATTTGAACCTTTTCACCCACCTTGGAACTTTCTCTCTCTACTCTCTCTCTAAAAATCGGGTTTTGATCAAGAATCACCTCATTCAAGCTCCAAAATCGTAAGTAATCATTCCTAGCTTGTTGTTTAACTTAACATGCATGCAAATCTATGGGTTAAACTCTCAAAAACCCCAAAAAATTGTGTTTACGGTTTGGGAACACCTCCCAAAACCGTAAACTCCCATAAGGGGGTTTTGAAGCCCCAAAACCCTTTCAAACTCTTCTAATGTTTAGCTATGGCTTAGGAACTTCCATGCATGAACTTAGAACACCAAAATCATGTCTTTATGGGACTAGACATGAGTTTACGGTCCATGAACATTCATGAACCGTAAACACCCTAAAAAGGGGTTTTGATGCCCCAAAACCTTTCCAATGCTTGGCTAATGACCTAGAAACTTGCTTGAATGATCTTACAACCCTAAAACATGGATTGAGAAGTGTAAACATGAGTTTACGGTTTGGGAAGGTCTCCCAAAACCGTAAACACCTCCAAAGGGTGTTTAAGTGCCCTTAACACCTTGTATGGCTTACATTTGGGTCTAGAACCTTGCATGCATGACCTACAACCACCAAAACACATGAAAAAGGACACACATGAGTTTACGGCCGTAAACCCATGTGTTTACGACCGTAAACTCCCCAAGGAGTGGTTCAGAAACCGTAAACTCCATAAAGGGTCCATTCCAAGCCCCAAACACTTCCTAAGCCTTTGATTCAACCCTAGGACTCTTCTTTGTGAAGCATGAGACCTTGAAACACCCAAATGCACCATTCCCATGAGTTTACGGCTGTAAACTCATGGGGCATATGGTCTTTAGACCGTAAACACCTCTAAGGGCTTACACTTGAAGAGTAAACTCCATATCAAGGCCCAACACTCCTTAGATGCAACCCGAATCATTCCTAACACTTGAAATAAAGTGTATTCCCGCCTCGGGTGTATTATCTTACTTAATTAGTAGTTCAATGTCTAATTAGATACACTTATGTATCTCCTCATGTTACATAGGATCCTCGCGCGTGTTCAAGCTCTAAATTGACACTTAACATCCTATCCGGCACATTTCTCGTCTGGTGAGTTCATACCCCTACACATTTTCCGAGTTTTTCATGTTTTCAGGGGGGGAATACAAGCAAATCATAAAGGTTTTCGTAACTTAAAAACTGATGTAATTATACGATTTCCTGACAAACTTTAGATATTGTATCCCTTTTGTAATATGCAGAGCATAAGGGACGTTTTCTAAATATAATTACATAGTTTTCAGAACAGCGTGGAAACTTCTCAAACCATTCAAATTATTATGGGAATAATTTGGGATCTTTATTACTTGTATTACGGATTCAAATTTCATGCAAAGTCAATATATATAAACTATGTCTGATTTAGTTTATCCATGTTAAACCTAGAGTATCATGCTAAATAATTACTTTGTATTTAATTATTTATACTCTACTTTGTTCCAAATGATTTCGAAATTCGATAAACGACCAGTTATTTCGTGAATTAGTTAATACTGGCTTGTGAGACTTGTCTTCGTTATACCATTCGGGGTACCAGTAAATCCTCTCCGGAAGTATAACCAGAATCTCCTGGAGGGAGAACGTGAAATTTGTGGATAGATCTATTCGGGACTGACAATCCCATACCTAAACTGCTAGCTACAGTTAGGCGGGCACGCATGGGGTGACAAATTTTGGAAATCGAACGACGCCTGAAGAACGTCAAGGAAGTCACGGGTCAAATCAGTATGGTTATACGACTCACAATACGTACTAAATTAACTAACTCTATTCACGGATTTCTTTCTTTCATCTATAGTTTTATGTATTAAAACTACCTACTTTCGTTCTAGAGGGGAATTCCAGGATCCTAACTTATGGTTTTCTTAACTTATTGATGATTAGTCAAGGTTTTTCTCATTTTATGGAAACCAACTTACATGTTAGAAAATATGGGATTTTCTGGGAAAACATGCTTATGTAATTCATAACTAAGTAACAATGGTTTTCGATATAACAAAAATCTTTATTAAAGGAAATGAGTTATTTATCACAAGATTAAATAACCGGTTTTTCCTTACAAAACATGTTTATGAACTTACCAGCTTTATGGTGATATTTTAAAACAGCTTGTATTCTCAGGTTCTCGTTAGACAGGTATCCCGTTACTTTTGGAGAAGACGGAGTGTATAGAAGTTTCGTCTTTACTTTTGATATACTGATGTATATAAACTATGTATTTATCCACTCTCAAACGAATGTAACTTTTCTTATGTAATGTAATGGTTGTGTTTACTATGATTACTATGTTCAATGGTTGTGATACTACGTATGACGTCCTCCGCCCTGGAACGATTCCGCCGCCGGTTTCGGGGTGTGACAGATTGGTATCAGAGCTATTATTTATAGTGAACTAAGTATACCGAACCTTACATGGTGTACAACTATAAACACTAAGGGGCCTAAGTGCTCTAAACTAAAAGTATACTTTCAAAATATAAATATTTTTACAAAAGTATACAAGTATACCCGTATCCCAGGAACCGTTCCTTAAGCAGAACAAAACAAAAGTATTTTGGATGTTGAACACTGCGGTTAAACCTGGGCCAGTTATGTAATCATGTCTAGGGTCAATATAGCCTGATCAACTATATTTATTCGAGACATGACCAACATGTGCTTGGGAGTGACTTTGGTGTTACGACAGGCCTAAAACTTACCAAATATCTATCCAACTCAAAATACTATAGGAGTATTTTAGTCAAAACCGAATGCATTGTAGAAGTTCATCCCAAGTGTTGCTACTCATTCCTTCCTTAGCGATAGTTTACTTGCTTTAGTAACTTTTCCTATACTATCGCTTTGTAGAACACTCTAACTGCCATAATGAGATATCCTTTGTTTCATATCTCTTAATTCTATCCAGAGGACTTACCATCCTCTTCTTCCTGATTGTTTTAGAACAAGATGCCTCCCCGAAAAAGACCTCAGGAGAAACGACGACACTCCACCACCACCACCGCCTCCTCAGTTTGATCCTGTCATATTCCAGGCAGCTGTTACTGCCGCAGTGGCTGCCGCAATGTCACAAATGAATCCTAGTGGATCTGGTGGTCAGGGAGGTGGTATGCATCCCCAAATCCAGGAAGGTGGTCAGGAACGCCAGAAAGAATGCTCTAATAAGGATTTCATGAACGCAAAACCCACAACTTTCGACGGCACAGGAGGTGTTATTGCCCTGACTCAATGGTTCAAAAAGATTGAGTCCATATTTGAAATTTGTGCCTGTTCGGAGGCCAACAAAGTGAAATTTGCCGCTTGCACTTTCGTCAATAAATCATTAACCTGGTGGAACGGCCGGGTCAAGTCCTTAACCCTACCGGTGGTAAATGCTATGGGTTGGGAAAGCCTAAAAGAACTTATGATAGCCCAGTACTGCTCACGGGGCGAGATGCAGAAACTCGAACATGAACTCTGGACCCTAAGGATGAAGGGTTCCGACATTGCTTCCTACACTTCTAGGTTTGAAGACCTAGCACTCCTTTGTCCGGGAATGATCTCCCCAGAAAGCAAAAAGATTGAACGATTCATTTGGGGGCTGACCCAGCCAACCAAGGGAAATGTTTTGGCTGCGAAGCCAGACACTTTCGACAGCGCTAAATGTTTGGCGCAAACTCTGACTGATCATGGTGACGATCTCGAGGAAGTGGCCACCGTTCCTGAACTGGCTAAAGGGAGCGGTGAAAATAAAAAGAAATTCTGGAACAAACGAAAGGGTCAGAGTTCGCAAGGACCCTCGAAGAAACAACAAACTGTGGCAGTTCATGCTGCTACAACTCCTACCGCTGCTCCTACAACTCAAGCTCGTACCAGTGGATGCACTGGTACCCTCCCCAGGTGCGACAAGTGCAGTTACCACCATCGTACTTCTGGACCTTGTCGTGAAAAGCTCTGCAAAAATTGTGGTAAAAAGGGCCATCTGGCTCGAGACTGCAGAAACCTAGTCCAACAAACTACTCAGGCCTCTGGAGCAGGTGTTGGTCGAGCCTGCTACAACTGTGGGGAGATTGGACATTTCAAGAGAAACTGCCCCAAAGCAGCAACAACCAACAACACCGGGAGAGTTCTATCTATGGGACAAGAGGAGGCAGTCGCCGACCCCACCGTTGTCACGGGTACGTTCCTTCTCGACAACTCTTATGCATGCATCCTTTTCGATTCTGGTGTGGAACGTAGTTTTGTTAGCCATTCATTCAAACATCTTCTTAAACATAATCCTCAACCATTAACCGAAAAGTTTACCATCGAAATGGCTAACGGCGAGAAAGAGAGCACTAACGAGATATACGTAGGTTGTAACCTTACCTTAAAACGACCATTCATTTCCCATTGACCTTATGCCAGTCTCCATAAAAAGCTTTGATGTCATCATCGGCATGGATTGGTTGAGCCCCAATCGTGCTGATATCCTTTGTTTCGAAAAGGCTATACGTCTCAATCTTTCACCGGACGAAACTCTTGTAATCTACGGTGATAAACTCAGTTCAAACCTTCGCATCATTTCGTGCATCAAAGCCCAGAAACTCCTGCAGAAGGAGTGTTATGCATTCCTAGCCCACGTCATTAACGAGAAACAAGAAGTTAATGACCTCGAGAGCATCCCTAAAGTCTGCAACTTTCCCGATGTTTTTCCAGAAGACCTCCCAGGAATCCCTCCTGAACGCCAAGTCGAGTTTCGTATCGACTTAGTTCCCGGAGCTACCCCCGTAGCCAAACCTCCCTACCGATTAGCACCAGCAGAAATGCAAGAGTTATCTAGTCAGCTCGACGAGCTGCTCATCAAAGGATTCATCAGACCGAGTTCCTCACCCTGGGGAGCCCCGATCTTGTTTGTGAAAAAGAAGGATGGATCCTTTCGAATGTGTATCGATTATCGGGAGCTGAATAAGCTCACAATCAAAAACCGTTATCCTCTTCCTCGGATAGACGGCCTTTTTGATCAACTTCAAGGAGCCAGCTAGTTCTCGAAAATGGATTTAAGATCAGGGTACCATCAGCTACGAGTCCATGAGGGTGATGTTCCTAAAAAAGCCTTTCGGACTCGATATGGTCACTACGAGTTCGTAGTTATGCCCTTCGGCCTAACCAACACACCGGCAGTATTCATGGACCTGATGAATCGGGTGTGTCGTCCTTTCCTGGACAAGTTCGTCATCGTATTCATTGACGATATACTTGTCTATTCCAAAAAACGAGGAAGACCACAAACAACACTTGAAATCAGTACTGGAAACCTTAAGGACGGAGAAGTTGTACGCGAAATTCTCCAAATGTGAATTCTGGATCCGAAGATTAACTTTCCTAGGTCACGTAGTAAGCGAGGAAGGCATACACGTGGACCCCTCCAAAATCAAAGCGATAAAGAACTGGTCAGCACCAACGACACCCACTGAAATCCGTCAATTCTTGGGTCTCGCTGGCTACTATCGCAGATTTATCCAAAAAATTTCCAGAATTGCCAAACCCTTAACCACTCTAACTCAGAAAGGCGTACCCTTTTGTTGGAGTGAAAAGCAAGACACTGCGTTCCAAACATTGAAGCGGGCCCTATGCAGCGTACCTATACTGTCTCTGCCCGAAGGGACAGAAGACTTCGTTGTCTACTGTGATGCATCTAATCAAGGCCTAGGTTGTGTGCTCATGCAACGGGGAAAAGTCATTGCTTATGCCTCGAGACAGCTGAAAGTACACGAAGTCAACTACACGACGCACGACCTAGAATTGGGAGCAGTGGTCTTCGCATTGAAAATATGGAGACATTATCTGTACGGAACTAAGTGCACTATCTTCACTGACCATAAAAGTCTACAGCACATCCTCGACCAGAAGGAGCTGAACATGAGACAACGGCGATGGGTTGAACTACTCAACGACTACGAGTGTGAAATCCGCTACCATCCCGGCAAGGCCAATGTGGTGGCAGATGCTCTCAGCCGAAAATGGTACTCAGGTCGTAGAGTGAAGGCACTGACTATGACTATCCATTCCCATTTATCTGCGCAAATCAAAGAGGCTCAGTTGGAAGCCTTAAGACCAGAGATCATGCCAGGCGAAGCCCTGAGAGGAATGGATAAAAATCTTGAGATCAGAAGCGACGGAGCCTATTGTTTCATGGACCGAATCTGGACCCCGAAGTTCGGAGGTTTCAGGGAGGTTATCATGAACGAAGCTCACAATACTAAATACTCCGTACACCCAGGTTCGGATAAGATGTACCTGGATCTCAAGAAACTATACTGGTGGCCAAACATGAAAGCAGAGATCGCTACTATCGTGGGCAAGTGCCTGACTTGCGCCAAGGTGAAGGTCGAATATCAGAAACCCTCCGGTCTACTCCAACAACCAGAGATACCTGAATGGAAGTGGGAGAGGATTACTATGGATTTCATTACCAAACTACCCAAATCTCCGAGTGGGTACGACGCCATTTGGGTAATTGTCGATCGACTAACCAAATCCGCTCACTTCCTTCCTATCAAGGAAAACTTCAAAATGGAGAGACTCACGCGAATCTACATCCAAGAGGTAGTCCGACTGCACGGTGTGCCTGTGTCCATTATTTCCGATCGGGATAGCAGGTTCACTTCGAGATTCTGGCAGTCACTACAAAAGACTCTTGGAACCAAGCTAGATATGAGCACGGCTTACCATCCTCAAACAGATGGACAGAGTGAGAGGACCATCCAAACCTTGGAAGACATGTTGAGAGCCTGCGTCATCGATTTCGGCGCATCATGGGACACTCATCTTCCTTTGGTTGAATTTTCTTATAACAACAGCTACCATACCAGCATCAAGACTGCGCCTTTCGAAGCCCTCTATGGCCGCAAGTGCAGATCCCCTCTGTGCTGGGCTGAGGTGGGCGACACGCAGCTGGTCAAGGGACAAGTCCCTGACAGCACTCTCACTGGTCCAGAAATCATCCGCGAAACCACCGAAAAGATCGTACGAATCCGAGAACGACTTAAGGCCTCCCGAGATAGACAAAAGAGCTACGCCAATAAACGACGAAAACCCTTGGAATTCCAGGTTGGAGACCGTGTCCTGTTGACAGTCTCACCCTGGAAAGGCATGATACGCTTCAGAAAGCATGGAAAGCTGAATCCAAGATACATAGGACCCTTCGAGATCCTCGCTAGGATCGGTCCCATAGCCTACAAACTCCGATTACCTCATGAACTTAGCAATATCCATCCTGTCTTCCACGTCTCTAATCTTAAAAAGTGTCTTTCCGATGAGACCCTTGTGATCCCTCTTGATGAGATCAAGATCAACGAAAATCTGAACTTTGTGGAAGAAACAATCGAAATCATGGATCGAGAAATCAAACGAACGAAACAAAGCCGCATCCCGATAGTGAAGGTTCGCTGGAATGCCAAGCGGGGACCCGAATTCACTTGGGAGCGCGAAGACTCGATGAAACAGAAATATCCGCATCTCTTTCCAAATCCATGATTGTATCTTAAATTTCGGGACGAAATTCCCTCTAACGGGCTGGATGATGTGACAACCCGAAATTTATTCCGTCACTGTAACCCTTTCCCTTAATAAAATTTATTTTATTATTAAAATTGTCCGTTAACTTTTAAGTTAAATAATTCATCTAGGGTTATTGTCATAATTTCCTACGTGTAGGAAATCAATAAAATCACATATAATTCCCTCGATAATCCTTTGGAAAAATTTCTAGTTTACGAGTAAGTCGGGTTACGGTCACTTAATCGGGTAAAATCTTAAACTCCATTTAATGTCGGGATTGGGTGTGTCCCCACCTAACCGTGGACTCAACCCCATATAAGGGTTGAGTGGACTCCATTTGAACCTTTTCACCCACCTTGGAACTTTCTCTCTCTACTCTCTCTCTAAAAATCGGGTTTTGATCAAGAATCACCTCATTCAAGCTCCAAAATCGTAAGTAATCCTTCCTAGCTTGTGTATTAACTTAACATGCATGCAAGTCTATGGGTTACACTCTCAAAAACCCTAAAAACTTGTGTTTACGGTTTGGGAACACCTCCCAAAACCGTAAACTCCCATAAGGAGGTTTTGAAGCCCCAAAACCCTTTCAAACTCTTCTAATGTTTAGCTATGGCTTAGGAACTTGCATGCATGAACTTAGAACACCAAAATCATGTCTTTATGGGACTAGACATGAGTTTACGGTCCATGAACATTCATGAACCGTAAACACCCTAAAAAGGGGTTTTGATGCCCCAAAACCTTTCCAATGCTTGGCTAATGACCTAGAAACTTGCTTGAATGATCTTACAACCCTAAAACATGGATTGAGAAGTGTAAACATGAGTTTACGGTTTGGGAAGGTCTCCCAAAACCGTAAACACCTCCAAAGGGTGTTTAAGTGCCCTTAACACCTTGTATGGCTTACATTTGGGTCTAGAACCTTGCATGCATGACCTACAACCACCAAAACACATGAAAAATGGACACACATGAGTTTACGGCCGTAAACCCATGTGTTTACGACCGTAAAATCCCCAAGGAGTGGTTCAGAAACCGTAAACTCCATAAAGGGTCCATTCCAAGCCCCAAACACTTCCTAAGCCTTTGATTCAACCCTAGGACCCTTCTTTGTGAAGCATGAGACCTTGAAACACCCAAATGCACCATTCCCATGAGTTTACGGCTGTAAACTCATGGGGGATATGGTCTTTGGACCGTAAACACCTCTAAGGGCTTACACTTGAAGAGTAAACTCCATATCAAGGCCCAACACTCCTTAGATGCAACCCGAATCATTCCTAACACTTGAAATAAAGTGTATTCGCGCCTCGGGTGTATTATCTTACTTAATTAGTAGTTCAATGTCTAATTAGATACACTTATGTATCTCCTCATGTTACATAGGATCCTCGCGCGTGTTCAAGCTCTAAATTGACACTTAGCATCCTATCCGGCACATTTCTCGTCTGGTGAGTTCATACCCCTACACTTTTTCTGAGTTTTTCATGTTTTCAGGGGGGGGGGGAATACAAGCAAATCATAAAGGTTTTCGTAACTTAAAAACTAATGTAATTATACGATTTCCTGACAAACTTTAGATACTGTATCCCTTTTGTAATATGCGGAGCATAAGGGACGTTTTCTAAATATAATTACATAGTTTTCAGAACAGCGTGGAAACTTCTCAAACCATTCAAATTATTATGGGAATAATTTGGGATCTTTATTACTTGTATTACGGATTCAAATTTCATGCAAAGTCAATATATATAAACTATGTCTGATTTAGTTTATCCATGTTAAACCTAGAGTATCATGCTAAATAATTACTTTGTATTTAATTATTTATACTCTACCTTGTTCCAAATGATTTCGAAATTCGATAAACGACCAGTTATTTCGTGAATTAGTTAATACTAGCTTGTGAGACTTGTCTTCGTTATACCCTTCGGGGTACCAGTAAATCCTCTCCGGAAGTATAACCAGAATCTCCTGGAGGGAGAACATGAAATTTGTGGATAGATCTATTCGGGACTGACAATCCCACACCTAAACTGCTAGCTACAGTTAGGCGGGCATGCCTGGGGTGACAAATTTTGGAAAGCGAACGACGCCTGAAGGACGACAAGGAGGTCACGGGTCAAATCAGTATGGTTATACGACTCACAATACGTACTAAATTAACTAACTCTATTCACAGATTTCTTTCTTTCATCTATAGTTTTATGTATTAAAACTACCTACTTTCGTACTGGAGGGGAATTCCAGGATCCTAACTTATGGTTTTCTTAACTTATTGATGATTAGTCAAGGTTTTTCTCATTTTATGGAAACCAACTTACATGTTAGAAAATATGGGATTTTCTGGGAAAACATGCTTATGTAATTTATAACTAAGTAACAATGGTTTTCGATATAACAAAAATCTTTATTAAAGGAAATGAGTTATTTATCACAAGATTAAATAACCGGTTTTTCCTTACAAAACATGCTTATGAACTTACCAACTTTATGCTGATATTTTAAAACTGCTTGTATTCTCAGGTTCTCGTTAGACAGGTATCCCGTTACTTTTGGAGAAGACGGAGTGTATAGAAGTCTCGTCTTTACTTTTGATATACTGATGTATATAAACTATGTATTTCTCCACTCTCAAACGAATGTAACTTTTCTTATGTAATGTAATGGTTGTGTTTACTATGATTACTATGTTCAATGGTTGTGATACTACGTATGACGTCCTCCGCCCCGGAACAATTCCGCCGCCGGTTTCGGAGTGTGACAACAGCCCCCACTCTCCCGGAACCGCGAGTGCATATTTCCATGAACTAACATCATGGGAACCATGGACATGATGGAATAGGGCAGGAACGGTCGTTAGGCTTGGTTGTGAACGGAATGCAATGGCATTCATCGTTTTCTAAATTGGAACATTTATAGAATAAACTACATTTTTGAAATAATGTATTATTATAAACCTGTGAACTCACCAACTATTTTATAGTTGACCCTCATTTTTGCATGCTTTTCAGGGAACGGTCAGTGAATCAACAAGACGTTAGCATGATTTAAGTTGTTACGTTTGCTATGTATTAAATTATGTATTGTGAAAACTGAATGTATTTGTTTTGTATGTGATGTAAACTTAAAACGCTTAATGTTTATGGTTGGTACTTCTATTTACCTTTGTGATGAGACCTTAGCCTGTCACTCTTCGTGTTTCCGCTTTAACGGGGTGTGACACTACTTCATGTATAAGCCTTCGGAAGAGATTAGGGCACCATTTCACTCCTTTAGGGAGTTTACGGTCCTTGGACCATTTGTCTTTGGGTTTACGGCCGTAAACCCAAATGATTTATGGCCTTTTGATGTTTTCAAGTCCTAAACACATTAAGGAAGGGGTCTAGGCTAGTTTCCAAAGCTTTGTAAGGGCTAGGGCACACTTTGGCACCCTTTTTAGGGTTTACGGTCCAAGGTGTTCTTGGACCGTAAACACCTTTGATCCTTCGATTCTTGGTGTTTTCTAATTGATTAAGAAGTATAACAAGCCCTATAACACACTAGGGTAAGAGTACTTACAAGTAGAAGCTTGAAAAGGTGCTAAAAGTCCAAGAACACTAGTGTGTGTTCTTGGTGAAACTTGAAGATCTACACTTTTGGAATGATTTCACGGATGGAATCATGTTAGATCACTAGATTAAGTAAGATATCAACTTTTTTAGGGCTAGAAACACTTACAATGTTGAAGATCAAGAAGAAAAGTCGATGATACTTGAGAGAGAATTGAGTTTTGGATCTTGAAATTGTGAAAAGTGATAAATAATGACTAAGTGTGATATTTATACCCTCTTTTAGGGTTTACGGCCGTAAACACCTTTGTTTAGGCCGTAAAGTCCAAACTCTTGGAGTTTTGGGACATTATTGTTGCACAATAAACCCTAGGGCATCCTCTCTCCTGTTATCTCCTGAAGTACTAATCTTAAAATACTCAAACTTATTCCAAAAAGCTTGAAAATTAGCAGAAACAGTTTTGACTCCTATTGAAGTGAATGGTTCTACATAATAGAAATTTCAGGTTGTCACATAGACAGGGAGAGAACACACAATACAGCTAGCACATACATATACTAGAACATTACTACAGTTATGTGAGCCACGTAACGGGGCATGGCACTACCTGTCATGACCGTTTTGTATCCAGAATCTCCTTAAGTGGGGAGCGTATGAGTTTGTGTATAGATCTATACTGGATTGACTATCCTACACCTCGCTGCTCGCTACAGTGCGACTTGCAAGTCTACGGGTGCCAGACGTCATTTCTTCCGACATCTTACATTGTCGCCTTCTATAGTCCGTAGCAGGGTACAGGCCGATGACATGGTACTTTAAATAACAATTGGTTTAAGGTAGTTATTACAGCAGTAGTTACTTAATACAACACTACAGTACTATTTCATTTTTCCATTACATTCACTTTGTGATCTTCACACAATAAACAATAATGTAAAAACTATATTTTTGGTTAATGATAGTCAGATTTGGGAAAATACACACTCTTACAAGAGACACACACAGATACAAGATGCCTTGGTAGAAGGCTACTTTTTGTAGGAAACATAGGGTTTTCTAGGGGAGTTCAAACAATTACAAACTTTTACAACTTATACAATTACAGACTTACAAACACTTTCATACAAATACATACACTAATATACTTATGATCTCACCAGCTTTAAAGC
This sequence comes from Lactuca virosa, assembly GCF_052849685.1. Lineage (NCBI taxonomy): Eukaryota > Viridiplantae > Streptophyta > Magnoliopsida > Asterales > Asteraceae > Lactuca > Lactuca virosa. The sequence goes on along the minus strand of NC_136434.1, from coordinate 232,708,984 downwards.
TGATAAACCCTTTCAAAATAACTTGTATTCTCAGGTCACCAGTAGACAGGTACCGGTGCCAGGTTTTGAGAAGATTGAGCTCGTTCAAGACTCATCTTTTATTTTGATTCATATTTTTTGTGTCTATATAACTTGACAGAACACACTTGTATGAAATTATATTATTAATGCAATGGATGATGTTATTGCTTGTTTACTACTATGCATTGTTGTGATACTATACATGACGTCCTCCACCCCCGAACGATTCCGCCGTTCCGGTTTTGGGGTGTGACAGATACTTGAGAGAGAATTCTTGAATTCACTGCCAGAAGTGAAGAAGTGAAGAATAAATCAACCAAACACTTATATATAGGGAGGAGTGTGGGGTCCAAAGAGTTCACGGCCATGAACCCTCGTTTGTGGTCATGAACCTCTTTTCGGTCGTGAACCTCGTTCACGATCTGAGGGTTTACGGTCCGGATGAGGTCCTCGGTTCGGGTTGAGTGGGTTTCGAAGGTTCCCGGTTTCAACCTGCTTCACTTCTTAAACAAACAACACTTTTGGTTCAAGGTTTATACACTTAAAACCCATTAATCTAGCCATATAGGATAATAATAGAAATGAGTTTGACATTAGACGATATGTTTGACTAATATTGACTTTTACAAGAATAGCAATTTCGGGTTGTCACATCATCTTCCCGATAGGGGGAATTTCGTCCCGAAATTTCAGATTATACAGATACAGAAGACTAGGGAAAGAGATGGGGATATTTCTGTTTCATCTGATCTTCTCGCTCCCAAGTGAATTCAGGTCCTCGTTTTGCATACCAACGAACCTTCACTTTCGGAATACGACTTTGTTTAGTTCTCTTTACTTCCATGTCGAGGATTTCTACTGGTTCTTCTACAAAATTGAGATTCTCGTTTATCTCGATTTCATCGAGTGGGATGACAAGAGTCTCGTCGGACAAACACGTCTTGAGATTTGAGACATGAAATACAGAATGAATGTTATCGAGTTCATGCGGTAGATTGAGTCTGTAAGCAACCAGACCAATTCTAGCAATGATCTGGAATGGTTCAATATACCTTGGATTCAGTTTTCCATGTTTACCAAAACGTATCATTCCTTTCCAGGGTGAGACCTTCAACAAGACACGGTCACCAACCTGGAATTCCAAGGGTTTTCGTCATTGATCCGCATAACTCTTCTGTCTATCTCGAGAAGCTTTCAATCGTTCCCAGATTTGGACAATCTTTTCTGTGGTTTCACGAATGATCTCGGGACGGGTTAGAGTACTATCAAGAATTTCGTTCTTTGCTAGTTGCGTATCGCCCACTTCAGCCCAGCACAGAGGGGATCTGCACTTGCGGCCATAGAGAGCCTCAAAGGATGCAACTTTGACGCTAGTGTGATAGCTGTTGTTGTAGGAGAATTCAACAAGTGGTAAATGGGTATCCCAAGCTTTACCAAAATCTATAACACATGCTATTAACATGTCTTCCAGCGTTTGAATTGTTCTCTCGCTTTGCACATCAGTCTGAGGATGGTACGTTGTACTCATGTCAAGATTTGTTCCCAATGATTTTTGCAATGATTGCCAAACCCACGAGGTAAATCTACTATCTCGATCAGAGATAATAGATATTGGAACACCATGCAATCATACTATCTCTTTAATGTACGTCCTTGTTAACTTCTCCATTTTAGCTGTTTCTTTCATTGGCAGGAACTATACGGATTTAGTTAATCTGTCTACGATAACCCAAATGGTGTCATAACCACCCGTTGTCCTGGGTAACTTGGTTATGAAATCCATTGTAATCCGCTCCCACTTCCACTCAGGTATCTCCGGTTGTTGAAGAATATGAGGGCTTTTGACATTCTACTTTGACTTTGGCACAAGTTAGACACTTGCCCACATATGTAGCTATTTCGGCTTTCATGTTTGGCCACCAATAGAGTTTCTTTTGGTCCAGATACATCTTGTATGAACCCGAGTTGACGGAGTATCGAGTTTTAAGGGGCTTCGCTGATGACAAAATCTCTGTAGCCACCAAACTTCGGTGTCCAGATTCGATTCATGAAATAACGAACTCCATCACCCTTGATTTCCAAATTCTTTTCCATTCCTCTTAAGGTTTCACCTGGCATGTTCTCTGGTTTCAAGGCTTCCAGCTGAGCCTCCTTAATCTATGTAGATATGTGGGAATGGATAGTCATGGTCAGAGACTTTACTCGGCGGCCCGAGTACTCTTTCCGATTAAGGGCACCTGCTACCACATTGGTCGTGCCAGGATGATAATGAATTTCGCATTCATAATAATTTAGTAGCTCTACCCATCGTTATTGTCTCATATTGAGTTTTTTTCGTAATTAAATATATGCTGAAGGCTTTTATGATCATTAAAGACTTTACATTTTGTACCATACAGGTAATGCCTCGAGATCTTCAAGGCTAAAACCACTGCTCCCAGTTCGAGATTGTGCATGCTATAGTTGAATTTGTGGTTCTTAAGTTGTCTCGAGGCATAGGATATAACCTTTCCTCGCTGCATAAGAACACAACCTAACCCTTGCTTGGATGCATCGCAATAGACTACAAAATCTTCCGTCCCTTCTGGGAGGGACAAGATCGGTGCGCTGCAAACGGCTTGCTTTAATTTTTGGAATGCAGTTTCTTGTTTCTCCTCCCATTTGAATATCACACCTTTTTGGGTCAAGGTGGTGAGTGGCTTCGCGATCTTTGAAAAGTACTGAATGAATCTCCTGTAGTAGCCAGCGAGACCTAAAAATTGACGAATTTATGTTGGGGTTCGTGGGGTTGCCCAACCTTCGATAGCCTTGATCTTGGAGGGGTCAACATCTATCCCATATTTGCTGACTACATGACCTAGGAACTCCACCTTTCGAATCCAGAATTCACATTTTGAGAACTTCGCGTACAATTTCTCTGCCCTTAAAGTTTCGAAGACTTGTCACAAGTGGTTGTTGTGTTCTTCCTTACTCTGAGAACATACTAATATATCATCAATGAATACTAGGAAGAACTTGTGTAAGTAAGGTCGACACACTCGATTCATCAGGTCCATGAATACTGCGGGTGCATTCGTTAGACCAAAGGGCATCACTACAAATTCGTAGTGACCGTAGCGAGTTCTGAAAGCAGTCTTTGGAATGTCTGACTCCTGGACTCGCAATTGATGGTATCCCAATCTCAGGTCAATCTTGGACAAGAAACTAGCTCCTTGGAGTTGATCAAAGAGGTCATCTATCCGTGGTAAAAGGGTATCGGTAAGTTTGTGTAATTCCCGGTATTCTATGCACATGCGAAATGATCCATCCTTCTTTTTCACGAATAAGACCGGTGCTCCCCAGGGTGAAAAGCTTGGTCTAATGAAGCCTTTACTGAGAAGTTAGTTCAACTGGCTGGATAGATCTTGCATTTCTAAAGGTGCAAGATGATACAAAGCTTTAGCTACATGAGTAGCTCCAGGAATCAAGTCGATTCGGAATTCGACTTGGAGTTCAGGAGGAACTCCTGAGATATCTTCAGGGAACACATCAGGGAAATCACAGACTTCAGAAATATCCTTGATGATTTTTACTTCTTGTGTCTTATCAACAACGTGAGCTAGGAAGGCACAATAATCTTTGCGAAGATATTTCTGAGCCTTGACGCAAGAAATGATTTGAAGATTTGTACAAGATTTGTCGCCATAGATAACGAGAGATTCGTTACTTGGCAGATTAAGACGGATGGCTTTCTCGAAACATAGGATATCAGCACGGTGAAGACTTAACCAATCCATGCGGATTATCATGTCAAAACTTTTAATTGAGACCGGCATAAGGTCAATTGGGAATGAATGGTCATTTAAAGTAAGTGTGCATCCTATGTATATGTTATTGGTGATGGGTTTTAAGCATCCTAACACTCCTATGGTGTACATGCAACCCTAGAAACCTTGGATCTATGTTTTACTACGAATACATGCAAATTTGTTTTTCCAAGGTTCATAACCTATCTAGCATGGAATGGGGTACAAAAAACATAAAAGCTAGAAGAATTACATACCTTTTCAATAGTGAGTTGATTCCTTGGAGTTTGAGAGCCAAGCACCAATAATGTGGATGCCTCAAATGGAAATCACAAATCACCACAAACTTGGAAAAACTATGAGAGTGTATGTTTACTTTCTAGAAATCGTCCACCTTTCTTTCACACACCACTAGCACCATTTCAAGCATCATAAGCTCCTTTATATAGTGTGGAGGATTAGGGTTACATCCATGTAAACCCTAATACCCATGACTCTTCCTTTCCAAGGATCCATGGGTGAAAAGCTCCATGGACTATCCATGGACTCCCATGCATGCCAAGCCCATTCCAAATGAGTATCAGCCCACACTTATATAAATACAAGAGCCCATATTTAATTAGTCATCTTTTTGATCACCAAATTAATTCTAGATTAATTTATGAACAAATACTAATTAAATAATATGATTTCATATTAATATATTATAACTTATAATATATTAATAAATCATAAACATACAATTCTCAAAAGGTTTAACCAATTAAACAGTTTGGGTGAAGTTTAACCCAAATGGACCATGTCGGGTCGGGTCAAGTATATACCAAATAAAGTTATGGACTTAGACACCTTATCCAATAGTCTCCCACTTGGATAAGTCTAATAACTATTTTTGCCTATATTATTTCAGGAACCAACCGACAATCGTAGCTCTTAAAACTCTGTTGAACTATGAAGCGCCATTTTAGATAAGTGATCATATAATCCTCTGTTCTCAAGATATCAGTCGTACAAATACATGGAACAACGTCGTACTTATTGTCCAACAGTTTGTTTCCCGATTTCCGATTTGTTTGACATAGAACTAAATTGAACACATCAATTAGGTTCTGACCGGGCGTGGTACATAGCTCAAAACAAAATCATCGAGGGGCCCATATATCGCTTCTAATCCTCCAAGGACTAGAAGGAACAGATAAACTTTGACTCATATACTTGTTTCTACTACTTGTTGAATTATACACAAAGGCACGTTTTGAACATCAAGTTACTGATGCATTTTCGTGCAATCAATGTGTTGAAAATATACGATCTGATTACCACGAATAAAGGCTCGGATACCAGTTACTGGGTGACAGATATATATATTTAAGGAGATAAGATGCGGAAAAAAAATAAGAAGTGCGGAATAAATATAAACTGGAAAGCTATAAATGACTGAAAGCTATAAATGAAATAAATGACAGTATTTAAATGACGTAAAGCTGTAATAAAATATATAAATATATAAATATATATAAAGTCGGTTCGTCAATAAATTGACTGAACTGGTTTAGAATTGGACTGGATCTTAATAGACTGTGTCTCTATTTGTTCAAAGTTCAATCCGGTAAGTAACAATAAGTTCTTTTTATGTAACAATGAATTGTTTACAAAACGATACAAAATACACGGGTAATGTTTTTTTTTTTGTATGTGGGTATGGGGTTTTTTAAGGTGATTTGATGAGGTTGAAGTGGGTATTTGGAGGGTGGTAGAAGGTGTAATAAGGTTGTAGTTTTGGTGGTATAAGGTAACAAAGAGGGTGATATTGAAAGAGCTTTGGGTGGTTATGAATATAGATTTTCGTAGTAAATCTCTCTGGATAGCCAATTCTCTCTCGCGTCTCTCTGGGGTTTGCAATGGTCAAAAAAATCGAGGAAAATTCCTGGATGTAGGTAAGGTCCTGAATAATTTGCGGTGCAAATCTCTCCCGTATTATCTTGTTGAGTTGTGCTCAGTGAATTTTTTCTTAACTTGCAAATTCTGATGTCGAAAAACAGCAAGGTGGTGATGGTTGTGGTGATTTGAAATGGTTTTTGGAGGAGGTTTAAGGAGGGTATTTGGAGGGTGTTTGGAGAGTATTTTGAGGTTGGCTATGTGTTTATTCTTCTAGAGTTGAGTGAGTAATGGGAATTATTACAAACAAAGACTAAAACACTTACACTTCCACACACCCTCAAAACTCACGTATACATACATATATATATGCAAAAATGAATCAAACAACTCTTCCACTTGTGTTTGTTTATGAAAAAGAAATAGCTTGGTGGATGTAGTAGCTGGTAGAACACATGTAGGTTGGGTTCTTTTTGCTTTTGTGACAATTCTCTCAATCATACATACATATGCACGATATATATATATATATATATATATATATATATATATATATATATATATATACATACATACATATACGTACATATATATGTACATATAATAAAAGAAAACATCTTTAAATACACTTGAGTATATATGGTGCTAGCTTGTAGCTTTTAATCAAGTGGTAGTAGTGGGAACGTGGCTTTCTTTTACTGAATGTTTATAATTCAATTAAGAAATTGAATTTTCATATTGGTCCCTTGATGTTTTGAAGTTTTGACAATTTTTATCCTTTGATTTGTTTTGTCTTCAAACGATCAAATATGCGTTTATTTTTCCGTCTTTGCGTATTTCGTCTTTTGCCTATTTTTGTATTTCATAATTAAGCACGAATCCACGCAACCTGAAATAACTGATAATATTTGTTAGATAATATAAAACCAATTCGTCTTATTTCAGTGATGATCAAATATAAAAACATTTTTCAACAATTTCCCCCTATGTGATCATTGATGAAATAAGGATAGATATAATCACATTAACAGTTTTAATCTTGAAGATTTGGGATAAAAGTTTTGTCAATGAGAAGATATATATAAAACCATTGTAATCGTTTTGAAAGTTTGTAACTTGGTTTAACATATCTTATGTAAAAGATTTTAAGAAATTTGTTTCCGAATCAAAGTCTCGGGTTCCGTTATCAAAGGGTAGTCATATATGTATCTAAAGAAATTTCTTAAGATTTTATAGCATTATTTCTGACGACAAGTGGTCTAACAGGTCGATTCAGATGAACGCTCATAGATATAGCTCACACTTCACTTGCGTGTTTGGTTGTTTTGGCAGCAGAACAAGTTAATGATCACTAAAAATGAGTGATATCTCTCTCTGACGACTCATACTCATATTGGAGGTGTTCAGCTATGCTTTTCCTGTAAGTCACTTAGTCTCATTATTAGATAATCAATCACATAAGACTGGTTTCGGCATTACTCAGTGGGTTTCTTCATTCATGCCATTAACGTTCACTCTCTCTCCGTCGGGAAATACATGTAGAGGGGTTTAGAAATTTTCATAGTGCAGTTTGCAACTAAGAATCTTCAGTGATGAAGGCTACAGTATCCCGGGAAATCCATTGTTGTTGCAGCTTCTTCTTTGATAGTATCATGTTTGTTGATCAATATCGATTTATTGTAAAAAGATATTTTGTTTTAGCATTGAGAATTTGCTACATTTGAGACCTTTTTAAGAGTATTTGACTTGAGTGATTGAGATATCTTCTTTTGTGAAAAATGGTTAAAACAAATCGCGGGATTTTATGATTTTTGTTTTGAAATAACCATTTGGTTGAAAGATTGTTTGAAAATACCAAATATATATAAATATATATATATATATATATATATATATATATATATATATATATATATATATATATTGTTTTGTTTGGTATATCTTTATTGAATCCATTTGTTTTCTTGTTGATTTGTCTTTGAGGATTAGATGTTGATAGATATTTGTTTCTCCTTTGGTTTTCTTGTAAGGATATGTCGTTGTTTGCTTGATGGATCATGGGATCGCAAGTCTTCATTTTTGGTTGGCTTTTATCTAGGTAGGGATAAGTGGCATAAAAGACAGTTTGTCTAGTATGTAAGAAATGAATGTATCGTCCCTGGTCATTTTGATATCTAAGCAAAAATGAGACCGTGACAAGGTATAATTGGGTATACCTTATAAGCAATAGTGACACACCTAAGCTCACAAGAAATGATTTCCACAATGATTTAGATCGACGAGGCACAAATTCTCACATGGGTTTTTGTTTTCATCTGAACCTCCTAACCTTATGTCCCTTGATTGTTTAAAATCGTCAATAATGAAATAAAATCGAAGGAAATAAAGTTATATACATTATGAAAAGTAGGATATTTGAACCTTCACTCCAATTGAGAATCAATATGACTTAAAATCTTCATCGAGCATAAGCATCTGGAAATTAAGTGAAGAGAAGATTAATCATAAGGTTCTATAAAAGCTTATTATGGCAAGTCTTTTATTAATTTTTTTTTTGAAGATTTGTTTTTCTGAATGTTTTTGGAAATATTGGTTATTTGAATGTTTTTGGTATTTTTTTTTAAAAGGAAAGCAATTTTCAATTGTTTTTGAATTTTCCTTTTGAATGAAAGTAAACACACTTTTGTACAAACAAAAAGTAAAAGTTTAAGGATAGATGTTATCTGGATTTAACATTCCTAGACGGCCTAGGAAGTATTGAAACTTTGTTTCATCGAGAGCCTTAGTGAAGACATCGACAATTTGATATTCGGTGTTGATGAAGTGCAATTCGATATGACCCTTTTGAATGTTGTCTTTGATGAAATGATATCGAATATCGATGTGCTTTGTCATGGAATGGTGAACGGGATTGTGAGAAATGGCAATTGCACTGGTTGAGTCACAAAATATGGGAATTTGTGAAATTTTGAAGCCATAGTCTCGCAGTTGAGTTTGCATCCATATGACTTGCGAACAACAGCTGGCGGCAGCGACGTATTCAGCTTCTGCTGTTGATGTGGATACACAAGTCTGTTTCTTTGAAGTCCAACTCACTAGTCTACCTCCTAGGAATTGACAGCTACCAGATGTACTCTTTCTATCTAACTTGCATCCTCTATAGTCTGAGTCGGTGAAAGCGTTCAGCTGAAAATCGGATTTAGTTGGATACCAAAGGCCAAGTTTGGGAGTGCCTTTTAGGTATTTGAAGATACGTTTCACAGCAACTACATGGGATTCCATAGGATTTGCTTGGTATCTGGCACAGACACATGTAGAAAACATGATGTCAAGTCTGCTGGCAGTGGGGTATAAGAGTGATCCGATCATTCCACGATATCTTTTTTGATCAACAGGTTTGCCATTTAAGTCTGAATCAATTTTGTATCCAAAAGCCATTGGGGTTTTTGCGGTATTGGATTTGTCCATTGAAAAGCGAGTGAGTAGGTTTTTGACATAATTCTCTTGGTTGATGAAAATGCCATCAGTTGACTGTTTGATTTGAAGTCCGAGAAAAGTAGTCATCTCCCTAATCATGCTCATTTCAAATTTGCTTTTCATTAGATCTGCAAACTTAATACTCAAAGATTCATCAGTAGAACCGAAAATAATGTCATCAACGTATATTTGTACGATTAAAAGATGTTTATTATAGATTTTACGAAAGAGGGTTTGATCGATTGAACCTCTTTTAAAACCTGATTCTTCGAGAAAGGTTGTCAATGTGGCATACCAGGCTCGGGGTGCTTGTTTCAAGCCATAGACAGCTTTCTGCAATTTGAAGCTGTGATCAGGAAATTTGGGATCTTCGAAACCTGGTGGTTGTTGGATGTATACATCGCGATCTAACTCTCCATGTAGGAATGCACATTTAACATCCATTTGGAATACTTTGAAGTTCTTATGTGCAGCATATGCAAGAAAGATGCGAATTGCTTCAATTCTGGCAACTGGAGCATATGTTTCATCGTAGTCGATTCCTTCTTGTTGTGAATATCCTTTGACTACGAGACGTGCCTTGTTTCGACAAACGATTCCTTGATCGTCAGTTTTGTTTCTGAATACCCATCTTGAACCTATAACAGAAACATCGGGTGGGGTAGGGACAAGATTCCATACGTCATTTCTTTCAAATTCTTCTAGCTCTTCTTGCATAGCTTTTACCCAGTCTGGATCTTTGAGAGCAGAATGTATGGTTTTGGGTTCAGTCATGGATAAGAATGCTCCAAATAAACAATCATTAGAAGTTGCGGCTCTAGTTTGGATGCCTGAGTTTGGATCTCCGATGATTTGGTCAGTTGGGTGGTTTCTGGTCCATTTTATTAAGCGATTCTCTTCCGCTATAATAATTGGAATTTCAGTATCCCATTGTTCTTCTCCGGGAGTTTCATCTTGGAATAGGTATGAAGGTTCCCCCATAAATGATGCATCGGGATTGTTTTGGATATTTGGGGATGGGGTATTTAAAGGAGGATTTGGTGTTTGTTCCAATGAAGAAGTATGTGTAGGTGGTTCCCCCTCGAATTGATCTGCATCATTTCGGTTTGTTTGTGGAGTTCCTTCAGTGGTTGTTCCTGTAGAATCAATAGAAGTAGTTAGAAGTTCAGAATTGTAAGCGGTTTTGGGTTGTTCAAAAAGTAAATCAAGATCGATTTCAATATCTCTGTCAGGAGAAGGTGTTTGTTGAATTGGATTTTGAAAAATATTATCGATCATTTTTGAACCAAAATGTTCACGATCCAATTTCCTGACATAAAATTCATCGAAATGAACATCGGTACTTTCTTCAATTACTCTGGTACGTTTGTACAGTACTCGATAAGCAGCTGAAGAAAATGAGTAACCAAGGAAAATTCCTTCGTCCGACCTTGATTCAAATTTTGAGAGGTGGTCTTTATTGTTCTTTATGAAGCATCGACAACCAAAAATATGGAAAAATTTGATGTTTGGTTTTCGGTTGTTAATGACTTCATATAGTGTTTTATGAAGATGTTTATGGATTAAGGAACGATTTTGAGTGTAGCAAGCTGTGGCTATTGCTTCTGCCCAGAAGTATTGTGGCAGATCAGCGAAGATAAGCATTGATCTTGCAGCTTCACATAGAGTTCTGTTCCTTCTTTCGACAACTCCGTTCTGTTGTGGAGTGTATGGGGCTGAGAAGTTATGTTCAATTCCTTTGTCTTTGAGAAATGAATCTAGAGTCTTGTTTTTGAACTCTAAACCATTATCACTTCGGATTCTTCGAACAGGTCGTTTGAGCTTTAGTTCGATTTGTTTTATGAAGTTGATCATCTCTTCAGGTGCTTCTGATTTTAGTCTTAAGAAGAAGACCCAAGTAAAGCGCGAGAAGCCATCAACGACAACAAGAATGTACTTCTTCCCTTGTATGGTTTGGGTTTTGGCAGGGCCACAAAGGTCTATGTGCAGCAATTCTAGTGGTTCGGATACACTAGATTCTGAGATGCTTTTGTGAGTGGATTTGGAAAGTTTTCCCTTTTTACATGCAGCACACAGAGTTTCATTATCAAGCTTCAGAAGTGGCAGTCCTCTAACAAGATCATCGCCGATCAGTTTGTTGATGTACCCAAAGTTTAGATGGGAAAGGCGGCGATGCCATAACCAACTGATATCTGCTGGGGCTTTTGATAGCAGACATATACTGGGTTTACCATAGATAAGATCCATGTCAAGTGGATACATATTTCCGGTACGGTAAGAATCAACAATGATTTCTTTGGTTTTGGCGTCCATGATCAAGCTTCGTTGTTTGGTGAATAGAACTTCAAGATCATTATCACACAGTTGAGAAACACTGATAAGGTTGTGTTTCAGGTCGTCGACATAGGCAACTTTCTTTATGGTGAAATTACCATTTGTTATGTTTCCATAACCTTTGATTTTTGCCGTCATGTTGTTGCCGAAGGTAACATCTTGATTTGTTTGGGTGGGTTTGAAGTCACGCAGGTAGTTTCGGTTTCCTGTCATATGCTTGGAGCAGCCACTATCAATATACCATGTATCATCATTGGGTTCTCCAACATTAAATACCTACAATTAGACAGAAGGTTTAGGTACCCAAATCTGAATGGGTCCTGGTTTGTTAGTTGTTGTTATTTTGGGTGTTTTGCTTAATGAATTTCTTATAGCATTTGACTGCACGTTTCTATAAGAGTTTGGTTTATTAGGATGGAATGGTTGAGGTTTGATTTTATTTATCAAGTTTTCCCAAAATGTGATTTGTTTTTAAAAACCTGTGGGTTTATAAAATCTGTGATTTGGTGAACGATATCCTAGAAGTGAAGATTTGTTTGAAAAGTTCTCTTCATATCTGGGATGTGATTGGCGGTTATGAAAAGCTTTTTGAAGATGATGGTTTGGAACTTTCTGATTTGGTCGTTTTTTAAAGTTCCTTGAATGGTTAAAGGTGATCTCTTGAAAGCGGTTTTCAAAAGGTTTTTGAAAAGGTTTTGGTTTTTGTTTGGAAACCTGTTTTTGAGGTATGAGGTAAGGTTGAACTGGTTTCTTTGGTTTGTTTTCAAAAACTTTAGGTTTGTTAAGTGGGGTTTTGGTGGTTTCATTGGTATGTTTGATTTGGTGAGTTGAAGAACTAGCAGAGTCTGTTTCAGATTTTACAACTCTTTTTATAGACTTTTTGGAAACAATGAAAGCAGTATCATCTGGGCTACAGTTGATAACTGTTTCGTCATTTGAATCTTCCTCATTAACAGATGTGAAAAGATCTGGTAGAGTGGATTCAGAGTTTTCACAATTTGTCATGTTTTCCTGTTTAGCTAGTTCAATTTCAAAGGATTCTCTTCCAATTCCTGGTCTGTAATTCGTATCAATTTTGCCAGTTCCTAAGGTGTTTGCTTTGGTGAAAACATCATCACTTAGTTTTCTAGCAACTTTGATAGAATCCATATTCCATATCAATCTTTTGTTTTCAGATTCAAGAAAATTGATTTGTTTTAAAGAATCAGTCAGTTTTTCATTTAAAGTTTTGTATTTTTCAGTTGATTCTTGAAAGTTTTGTTTCAAATGAAGGATTTCCTTTTCTAAAACATCTTTTGTTTCAGAAGAAATGACTGACTGACTTATTAGTTCCAAATCCTTTTTCTGAATTAGGGTCTGATTTAATTGTTCCAAGACGTGATTATAATCTTCTGATTTTCTTTCAACGTCTCTTTCCAATTTGTTCTTTATTCTGGTTGATTCTCCAAATTTGAGTTGCAAGGTTTGTAACTCAGATTTGCAAATATCGGAATTGACCATTGTGTCATGATATGTTTTGAGATCAACTTCTAGACTTTTCTCAATCTTGGTTATGTGGGACTCAAAAATTATTTTTGAAAAACCAAGTTCAGTGATCATAGACCATACCTGTTCTATGACATTTGGAGCTCTTGAAGGTGTACCAACTACAAAGCAGAAGTTTGATTGTGTTGGTTCATTGTCAGCTTCGTCATCAGAAGTTGGCCAGTATTCCACGTTTGGTTCATGGATTGCCATTAATGCTCTTTGCTTTTCTTGGTTTTCCTGTTTCTTCAATTCATCGGCTTTTTGAGCATAGTATGCTGAGTCTTTGACTTTCTTTTTGTTTTTGGCTCGGCATTCTCTGGCATAGTGATTTGTTCCTTTGCAGTTGTGACAAATGATCACTTCTTCATCACTGTCATCCTTTTGACTTTTAATCGGAAGTCTTTCAGGTACTTGAGTTTGGATTTGTTGGGGAGGTTGAGAATGGTTCTGTTGGAATCCAAAATTTTGGTTGTTTTGAAAACCATTGTTTTGATTGTTGTAACCTTGATTTTGGAAACCTATGTTCTGAAAACTGTTGTTTGGATTATTGTTATGATGACCTGAGTTGGGATTATTTTGTAATCCCTACTTTTGAAGACCTTGATTTGAGTTGTTATGGAAGGAAGGTCTTTGAGAATTTTGTCCAAAATAAGGTCTTGGTTGAAAACCTGAGTTGTTTTGAACATATGGAGGTCTTGGTTGAAACCCTGAATTATTTTGTCCAAAAGATGGTCTGTTTTGAAAATTTGGTCTAAAATTTGATTGACCATGATTTGGGAGAAATCTTTGGAGATTTGTGTTTGCAACCAATGCACATAATTGTTGATAGTCTGCTTCATCATTCAAATTAGATTGATCAAAAGAATTATTCAAAAAGGCTTGGTTTTGAAAAGATGTAGACTGATTAAAATGATTGAAGTTTTGATCATTAAAGGGTGATTGGTTTTGAGAAGATGTGGAAACAAGAGCAAGTGGTCCTCCAAAAGCTGTAGTGGTTGGTGGGTCAATCGAGGATTCATACGATTGAAGTTCTCCATACAAATTGTATAAAGTTTCAGTATGAATAGCTGGATTTCCCTGAATAATGAGTTTAACCATTTTCCAGCTTTCGAAAAGATTGTTTAAAAACTTGAGATTTATCTCGTGTTGTGTCTTTTTGATACCCAAATTGTTCATTTTAACCATAATAAAATTGAACCTATCATGAGCATCATGGATGGTTTCTGATGAAAGCATTTTGAAATTATCGAATTCATTCAAAACAGATGTTCTTTTGTTTCCGATAATTCTTTTATTTCCACAAAAACGATTTTTTAAATTTTCCCAGATTTGATTTGCGGTCAACAGTATAATGTCATCCATTTGACTTAGAATACTGTGAGGTATTCCAGACACAAGTTCCTTTTTGGCTTGGAGTTCCAATTTTCTTCTGATTTCAGCTTGAGTGGCTTGATTTGTAGCAAGAGTAGCCATATTTTCTGGAGTAACATATGTTCCTTCTACACAATTCCAGACATCTTCACTTATGTTGTTAAGATGAAGATTCATACGGCCAACCCACGAATTATACTCTTCAGGAATAAGTATGGGTGCCCGTGAACCAGATCCCAAGCTGTTAGCAATAGAAACAGAGTTCATGTTGGAGTAATTAGCAGAAGACATTTTTTTTTGTTTTGAAAGGATTTTGAACAAGTGATATTAAAATGAAATTTTTAAAGAAAAGCTTATGGAAGGTTTATAAACGCTAACCAAAACTTTTCGACAAAAATTTCAAAGTAAATCACACAAGCTCTGAATTTTTTTTGTTTAAGATTTTTTTTTTAAAATTTTTTTTAATTTTTTTAATTTTTTTTTAAGGATTTTGAACAAGTGATATTAAAATGAAATTTTTAAAGAAAAGCTTATGGAAGGTTTATAAACGCAAACCAAAAGTTTTCGACAAAAATTTCAAGGTAAATCACACAAGCTCTGATACCAATTGTTGAAAATATACGATCTGATTACCACGAATAAAGGCTCGGATACCAGTTACTGGGTGACAGATATATATATTTAAGGAGATAAGATGCGGAAAAAAAAATAAGAAGTGCGGAATAAATATAAACTGGAAAGCTATAAATGACTGAAAGCTATAAATGAAATAAATGACAGTATTTAAATGACGTAAAGCTGTAATAAAATATATAAATATATAAATATATATAAAGTCGGTTCGTCAATAAATTGACTGAACTGTTTAGAATTGGACTGGATCTTAATAGACTGTGTCTCTATTTGTTCAAAGTTCAATCCGGTAAGTAACAATAAGTTCTTTTTATGTACCAATGAATTGTTTACAAAACGATACAAAATACACAGGTAATGTTTTTTTTTGTATGTGGGTATGGGGTTTTTTAAGGTGATTTGATGAGGTTGAAGTGGGTATTTGGAGGGTGGTAGAAGGTGTAATAAGGTTGTAGTTTTGGTGGTATAAGGTAACAAAGAGGGTGATATTGAAAGAGCTTTGGGTGGTTATGAATATAGATTTTCGTAGTAAATCTCTCTGGATAGCCAATTCTCTCTCGCGTCTCTCTGGGGTTTGCAATGGTCAAAAAAATCGAGGAAAATTGATGGATGTAGGTAAGGTCCTGAATAATTTGCGGTGCAAATCTCTCCCGTATTATCTTGTTGAGTTATGCTCAGTGAATTTTTTCTTAACTTGTAAATTCTGATGTCGAAAAACAGCAAGGTGGTGATGGTTGTGGTGATTTGAAATGGTTTTTGGAGGAGGTTTAAGGAGGGTATGTGGAGGGTGTTTGGAGAGTATTTTGAGGTTGGCTATGTGTTTATTCTTCTAGAGTTGAGTGAGTAATGGGAATTATTACAAACAAAGACTAAAACACTTACACTTCCACACACCCTCAAAACTCACGTATACATACATATATATATATGCAAAAATGAATCAAACAACTCTTCCACTTGTGTTTGTTTATGAAAAAGAAATAGCTTGGTGGATGTAGTAGCTGGTAGAACACATGTAGGTTGGGTTCTTTTTGCTTTTGTGACAATTCTCTCAATCATACATACATATGCACGATATATATATATATATATATATATATATATATATATATATATATATATATATATATATATATATATATATATATATATATATATATATAAATATATACATACATACATATACGTACATATATATGTACATATAATAAAAGAAAACATCTTTAAATACACTTGAGTATGTATGGTGCTAGCTTGTAGCTTTTAATCAAGTGGTAGTAGTGGGAACGTGGCTTTCTTTTACTGAATGTTTATAATTCAATTAAGAAATTGAATTTTCATATTGGTCCCTTGATGTTTTGAAGTTTTGACAATTTTTATCCTTTGATTTGTTTTGTCTTCAAACGATCAAATATGCGTTTATTTTTCCGTCTTTGCGTATTTCGTATTTTGCCTATTTTTGTATTTCATAATTAAGCACGAATCCACGCAACCTGAAATAACTGATAATATTTGTTAGATAATATAAAACCAATTCGTCTTATTTCAGTGATGATCACATATAAAAACATTTTTCAACACAATGCATAACCAACTCATAGGCAACAACTCATATCTCTAGGTTTGAAGATTAATATGATTTAACCGTCTCACGATCACTCGAGATAAATTCCATGAAGTGATGCAAGTGAGCGTCGGTTTATTCTAATACTCAGAACTTATGAGCACTCATGAATGTTGTAGCAACCAATGTTATGGCTAAACACCTTTAGTCATCTACAAGCCCAATTCACGACAGTCTTAATTCATACCTACTTCCAACATATGACTGACTGTAGAAGTTTGAATAAAGTAACTTATTCTGGAAGTCAAAACATGCAAAGCTGAAACAATAGTAAATAATTGACAAAAGACAGTAACACCTTACTCATAAATAAACACATCTTTTATTCATCATCAAATGTCGATTACATTTTACAAGTTTCAGAAATAGCTACCTAATCTGTAAAACTAATATACTCCTTCAGCCCGTTGCGCCTCGCATGCTGTAAATGCCTAACCCTTGTCTGTCCCTTCGTGAGGGGATCTGCAGGATTCTCTTCTGATGATACCCTCTTTGCCACGAGGAGTCCTTCTTCTATCTTATGTCTTATGAAGTGATATTTTCTGTCAATGTGTCTGGATCTACCATGATATCTCGGTTCCTTGGCTAAGGCAACTGAACTATTGCTGT
The DNA here is from genome assembly GCF_052849685.1 of Lactuca virosa. Lineage (NCBI taxonomy): Eukaryota > Viridiplantae > Streptophyta > Magnoliopsida > Asterales > Asteraceae > Lactuca > Lactuca virosa. The sequence goes on along the minus strand of NC_136434.1, from coordinate 232,691,725 downwards.
CACAGAAAATCTCCATAGGCTCCTTAATAGCTGGTAAAACTCCAAGGTCTCCGATGAAGTTCTTCAGCCATATCGCCTCCTTTGCCGCTTCACTCGCTGCTATGTACTCTGATTCACAAGTCGAATCAGCTATCGTCTCCTGCTTGGAACTCTTCCAAGTGATTGCCCCTCTATTTAGAGTAAAGACCCAGCCAGACTGAGAGCGGAAGTTATCCCTATCAGTCTGAAAGCTAGCATCACTATACCCTACTACCCTCAACTCATCACTCCCACCAAGGGTAAGAATCCAATCCTTAGTCCTCCGCATGTACTTGAGAATATTCTTTACCGCAGTCCAGTGAGCCTTGCCAAGTAGGGACTCTCACTAAGTCCAATTAGTCTTTTACTCCTGTCTCTTAATATCCTTATCCCTAGGATATAGGCAGCCTCTCCAAGGTATTTCATAGCAAAACACTTCCCAAGCCAGGACTTCACCTCCTGCAAGGTTGGGATGTCGTTTCCTATGAGCAGTATGTCATCCACATACAGCACCAAGAAGCTAACTATGCTCCCACTAGCTCTGACATATACACATGACTCATCTTCACTTCTTGAAAAACCAAACTCTTTAACTTCCTCATCGAAACAATGATTCCATCTACGAGGTGCTTGTTTTAATCCATAAATGGATTTCTCAAGCTTACTCACTCTATTAGGGTGCTCTGTACTGACAAAACCCTCTGGCTGACTCATGTAAACATCCTCAGCCAATTTCCCATTAAGGAAAGCGGTTTTGACATCCATTTGCCATATTTCATAGTCATGAAATGCAACAATGGCTAACATAACCCTAATAGATTTAATCTTTGCTACCGGTGAAAATGTCTCACCATAATCAAGTCCCGGAGTTTGAGAAAATCTCTTTGCAACCAGTCACGCCTTATACGTGTGTACATTACCATCCATGTCGGTCTTCTTCTTGAAGATCCATTTGCACCCGACTGTCTTGCGACCTGGTACATTGTCAACCAAGTTCCAAACTTGATTTTCATATATGGACTGTATCTCGCTGTCCATAGCCTCTTTCCATTTAGCAGCCTCAGGGCCTGCCATGGCTTCCGTGTAGCTGTTAGGTTCATCCAGATTTACCAGTGTACTATCACCGATAAGAGCATCACCTTCCGAGTAATATGGAAACCATAGTAATGCTCATGTGCATTCATAACTCTCGTGGAACGCCTCAGAGGTACAGACTCGTCAGTTGGATCAACAGGAGTTTCCTCCTCAGGTTGATTGTTAGGGTTTAAGGTTCCTTCACCACTTGACTCTTGAATTTCTTCAAGATCAATTTGCCTCCCACTGTTTCCTTGGCTTATGAACTCTCTCTCGCGAAAGACTCCTCTTCTTGCTATAAAGACCACATTATCACTGGGTCTATAGAAGAGATAACCAATAGACCTCTATGGGTAGCCAATGAAAATACACCTCTCACTTCGAGGTTCGAGCTTATCGTGAGTCTTACGCCTCACAAAAGCCTCGCAACCCCAAATCTTGATGTGGTCCAAGTTGGGAAGTTTCCCAGTCCACATCTCATGAGGTGTTTTGGCAACCTTCTTTGTAGGGACTAGATTAAGGATATGGGCGGCAGTCTCTAAGGCATACCCCCAAAAAGAGATTGGTAGCGAAGCTCGACTCATCATGGAGCGAACCATGTCCAACAAGCTTCGATTACGCCTCTCAGCTACACCATTTAGCTATGGTGTCCTGGGAGGTGTCAATTGTGAGACAATCCCACACTCCTTAAGATAGTCGAGGAACTCTGTACTAAGATACTCACCACCTCGATCGGATCAAAGCATCTTAATGTTCCTGCCCAATTGATTTTCTACTTCCTGTTTAAACTCTTTAAACCTTTCAAAAGTCTTAGACTTATGTTTGATTAAGTAGACATAACGATATCTACTATAATCATCAGTAAAAGTCAGATAATAGCGATTAGCATCCCTTGTGGCGGTATTGAAGGGTCCACATACATCAGTATGCATAAGGTCCAACAAACCCTCACCCCTTTCACAAGAACCAGTGAAGGGTGATTTTGTCATTTTCCCAAGGAAACAAGATTCACAACTATCATCTGACTTTAGGTCAAATGATTCCAAGACTTCATCCTTTTGGAGTTGGCCTATGCGTTTCTTGCTTACATGTCCAAGACGACAATGCCACAATGATGCTTTATCCAAGCTAGTAGAAGAATCAATACACAACACATTATTTCCTAGGTTATCTACAACCGACATAGTTTCATACACACCATCACAAGGTAATGCTTTAAAATAAAGAATATTATTAAAGAAAAAATTAATACTACCAACTTCATTATCAAAAGAAAAGGTAAAACCTTGTTTGTACAAATCATGAAAATAAATAATATTCCTCGCCATTTCAGACAAGTAAACACATTTATTCAAATCTAACTTTAACCCACTATATAGCAACAAAGTATAAACTCCAATCTTGGTAACAGGTGAAACCTTCCTATTCCCCATGATTAAGAATATCTTCCCGTGCTCCACATCCTCACTTCTTCTTAGGCCCTGCACATCAGAACATATGTGAATACCACAACCTGTATCAAGGACCCAAGAGTTAGAATACGGTGAGTTATTAGACAATATAGTGTAAATACCTGCATGGGATGGTTTCACTTTCCCATCTTTGAGATCCTACAAGTACTTTGGGCAGTTTTGCTTCCAGTTCCCCTTATTCTGGCAATAGAAGCAATCAGCATCCTTAGGGATGGTAGAAGGAGTAGCAGAACCACCTTTGGTTCGACTTGATGAGGAGCCATCAAGATACTTTCCCTTGGTAACCTTCGAAGGGTGCTTCCTCTTCTTCACTTTGCCTGTCACACCCCCCGAACCAGACGGCGGAAACGTCCGAGGGCTCGTGTGACTTAAATTGAAATATCATCACAATGAATATACATGAAACATAACATAAACATCACCATGCATTAATACATTACAACTGACATTGTTCACATCAAGTACATTGTTTACATTACATAATCCAAAACATAAATTGTTTGACGATTGACAATTCACAAAAGAAATTTCGGAAACACACTTGATGATTTTTTCATTCTAACGGTTACCTGAGAATACAAGTTATTTTGAAAACGGTCAACATTTATAATGTTGGTGAGTTCATAAGCATGTTTGATATAAAAGGTTTGTATTATTTGTAAAACCCATAAAATCCGATATTTCCTGTAATAAAACAATTTACGACATGATGTGGTGATCCAATATGTGTATGTGTATGTGATTTCAAAACATATAGAAGTGGATGACTTTCATAATTGTTCCTTGTATTAAAGTTGATGTATGTAGAAATGAATGAAGTCATTTCCCGGAAAACCCGATGTTTTCCGATTTAGATAGTATGATTGTTTTGCATTAGCGTGTGAATCACTTTGTGTGGCCACAGTGTATGGATATGATTTCCCATGAATACTTAGATGGTAATGGATCTCTATGTGAGTCGTTATAACCAAGCATAATAGTGACTAATTCCCCTGTCCTGCATTTTTGCAAAGGCCGATTTTGATCAAGATTTTGTCACCCTAGACTGGCGTAGTCTAACTATAGCGAACATCTCAGGTGTGGGGGAGTCACCCCCGTATAGATCTATACACAAACTATCGATCTCCCTCCAGGATATTCTGATTATAACTACAGGCTACAGCCGACACTTATTGGTGCCACCCGATATTTCTCACTAAATCCCATTGAAATTGAATAACATTGTTTTACAACCCGATTGATGTTTACGTGAACATGAAGTAAGCCTAACATACACGAAAGAGGACAGCGGTAGCCCACTAATCATGTATGTTATTATAGGCTGTCGAGTATGCTACGGACACGTTATAGCCCATTAAGCATACGATGAATGTTTAGGGCCATATTAGCAATGCAAATGGGCCACTAAGGCCCAATAGCATGTTAAAGTTGATAAAGGCCCATTGGTCATGTAATTGGGTCACCAAAACCCAATAAAATGTTTGAATATATTGGGCCCAATAATCGTGGAATTGGGCCACAAAGACCCAATAGCACGAATATAAGATTTTTGGGCCCAATCATTGTATCATTTATCTGATTATCGATTTTAAGCTCGTAGTGTAGGTTTTATTGTATACCAAATGTTTATTCGCGATGTTAAAAATACTCTGACGTTTGATTTATAATGAAGCTTTGGTTATATATATATATATATATATATATATATATATATATATATATATATATATATATATATATATATATATATATATAACATTTAAAAAAAAAAACATGCGTTATAAATTTAATATTCTTGACCCAATAATTCAAATATTGAATTTGACCATTTCAGCCCCTTTATTAATAAAAATGAAACTTTTAGTCCCTTTTGATGAAAATTGACATTTTTGGTCCTTAAACCATTTTTCTTGACATTTTTCGCCCAAACATAATGTAAATAATAATTTCAGCCCAAAACTATTGTATTTGCCATTTCCAGCCCCTATTTGTAAAAAGTTTGCACTTTTGGCCAAATTCCATAAATTTTACAATTTTGGCCCAATTTCCAAACACTTTACATTTTTAACCCAATTTAGGAATAAAAGACATTTTCAGCCCTTGAATTGGGTTATTTACGTTTTTAGACTCATACTTTAATGAATTGACAATTTCAACTCCAAAATTCCTCATTTTCGCTATTTTTGGACCCAAAAACCCGTGAGGCCGAATAAAAATTATATTTTTGACCCCTTGAAAAGTATTATTTTCATAGAAATCAGATTTTATATAAATAAATACCATATAACCCTTATAAAAACCGAAATTGTCATCTTTTAACCAATTCTTTGTTATTCTTGCAAAAATGACACTTATAAAACCTTTGGCTTTGTTTTTCACTTCTTAACCATAAATATCCCTAGATATTTATATTATGTCATCTATTATGTTCTTGTTTATGAATCTTTCACACTTTTGCTATGGATCTCGAGATATAACAAATATTAACACAATTCTCACAAAACAAACCAAGGAAATCACATATAACATGAAAACACACATAGATCAACACATAATACATGTATTCTCCCCCCAAAAACAAGGGGGTATGAACTCACCTTGGGTGATGGATCGGTTTTGATGAGAAGATATGAGAAGATGATGTTGTTTTCGGCCAAGCTTGTTTCTTTGATGGGATCCTCGAATTCTAGGAAGGTTCAAGAGTATGATTCATGAAAATAAAGTGGTAAGAGGAGTGCTTTAAGAGTAAAGATGTGAGAATCCATCTTAGGTTTGTAAAGATCTTACCTACTATGATGATCTTGATGAAAAACTCTCTTTAAGACACCCACAACTTGCGAAAATATAGAGGAGAGGGAGTAATTCTTGGAGAGTGTTTGAAGTAAATTGAAGATGGTGGTGTGGGTGTGTGGTCTCGGCCGAGAAGAAAAAGAGGAGGGAAGAAGAGAGAGGGTGAGGTGATGTGCATGGAGACATGAGATCCTTGCCTTGTTACTTGTTGAACAATTGCTTAATTAACCATTAAACAATATTGAGGTGGCATGTTTATGATATTTGGCCCAAAGAAGAAAGAAGTGAGGTAGTTGGGTTCGTTCTTGGTCTTGCTCGAAAACCTAAAGCCCATTAAGTAAGTTTTTGGCCCATTAAACCCATAGGATGGTTCACGGCGCAAATTGTATAAAAGAATAGGCTTATGGCCCATTAGGGCTAATTAGATTTGTTATGCCCCAATAAGGCCCATTGAAGGTAAACTAATCCATTTTAAGCCCATTATGGCCCATAATGTTAAGTTTCATGAAAGTTGCTCCAATTAGAGCCTATTTAAGGGTCCTAAGCCCAAAGTAGTCAAATTGGAGGCTTATTGGTCCATTAGGCCCCATAAGAAATCCTAGTCCATAATGGACTTAACCCGGGGTTTTTAGGGTTTTCAGACTCTTTGAAGAACATAATTGATGAATCCAAATGAGCATTGGGTGATATTTGCTTAGAGTATTTGTCTTACAGTAGTTGAATGATTACACGAGATTATAATTTCCTAGCTAACTTGGTAGTTGTGACATCATCCCCCGTTAGAGGGAATTTCGTCCCGAAATTCTTCTGAAAAATTAGGTTTGAAGATGCGAGAATAGGTGAGGGTACTTCTGCTTCATTTGGTCCTCGCGTTCCCGTGTGAATTCCGGTCCACGCTTTGCATTCCATCGAACCTTCACAATTGGAATGCGACTTTGCTTAGTACGATTTACCTCCCTGTCCATGATTTCAACCGGTTCTTCAATGAAAAGGAGATTTTCGTTGATTTCGATTTCTTCCAAGGGAACAACAAGAGTTTCGTCGGATAAGCACTTTTTCAAATTGGAAATATGGAACACGGGGTGTATGTTGCTGAGCTCCGCAAGTAGCTGCGGCCTATTGGCCACTAGACCGATTCGGGCAAGAATCTCGAATGGTCCAATGTATCGTGGGTTTAGTTTCACCCGTTTCCCGAAATGAATCATCCCTTTCCAGGTAGAGACTTTTAATAGCACCCTATCTCCGACTTGAAATTCCAGAGGCTTTCGTCGTTTATCAGCGTAGCTCTTCTGTCGGTCTCGTGATGCTTGAAGTCGAGCTCTGATTTGAATTATCTTCTCAGTTGTTTCACGGATGATCTCTGTTCATGTTAGAGTACTGCTCGGTGCCTGCCCCTTTGCTAGCTGAGAGTTACCCACATCAGCCCAACATAAAGGTGACCTGCATTTGCGACCGTATAACGCTTTGAAAGGAGCAACCTTGATGCTAGTGTGATAACTGTTATTGTATGGAAATTCAATCAGAGGCAAGTGGGTGTCCCAAGATTTGCCGAAGTCGATCATACAGGCTCTAAGCATGTCCTTGTTAGGGTCAAATTTTGTTGTAATATGTCGAAGTCTGTTTTACCCTTCGTATGTTTTGTTAAGTTTATTTATTGAGTTGTATTTCGTATGAAGCTTAATTGTCAATGCCTTAGTATTTTTTGTATGCTTTCACTGTTCCTATAAATATGGAACTTTACTAGAGTTAGATAAGAGTCCTTTACAGAACCTGTCTATTTTCTCTATAAAGGTTAAAAGCGTAAATGAGCAGAAACCAGATCTTATTTACATCGTTTGTTCAATATACATTCGTTGAACTCTGATTTTGATTAATACTTGATTCTACGATTCATCAATTGGTATCAGAGCGGGAATCATGATCTGAGATCTAATTTTCATTCTGTTTCAAAAGGTTTTTGAATCAAAATTCCGGTTCAAAAAGTTCCGCATCTTTTGACGTGAAAAAGTTTTCTAGATCTTGTGTTGTGATTCAATTCTGCAACAGATTTGTTGAATCAAGTATTCTACTTTGTTTTTCTGTTCAATTCAGCAATTTGCTTTCAAATTCTCTTTGATTTCTCATAAATTCTCAAAAATTTTCTTCCGTACATCAATGGCAAACTTCAATCTTAACTCGATGACTTCATAGTTTCATCTGTTAGGATCTTCAACTAAGATACCTATGCTCATTCCTGAATACTATGATCAGTGGTCTGATCGTATGCAGGATTACTTGAGTGGAATCAATGAAGAGCTTTGGACTTGCATCTCAGGGAATGTTACTCTTCCAACGAACCTTCAACCAATTGGATCTTCATCCAGTACTACGAGTGTGGAAAATCAAAATGATCGTATGAAGAAACTTGAAAAACGATGCATAAGGGAGTTGCGTGGTGCATTGCCTCCGGTGGTATATAACTATGTCAGAAGTTGTACAACTGCAAAGGAAATCTGGAATAATCTCAAAGAGAAGTTTCAAGGCAGCGAGAAGACGAAAATCAATTCAGTTAAGCAATGTTTGATTGAATTGAAGGATTTCAAGCAAAAAGATGGTGACACGATTGAAAGTTACTATGATAGGCTGAATGAGCTAATATACAAATGCAATCGTTATGGAATCACAAGGTCTGCCATGGAATTCAATCTCACCTTTGTTATGGGACTCCGTAAATAATGGAGAAGCGTTAGCATGATGGTGAAAAATCAACAAAGTTTCGACACATCTTCTTTGAATGATTTGTATAATCAACTAAAAACTCACGAAAGTGAAGTGAATGAAATGGCAGAAGAGTCGAAGCTGAGTCTGGGAGGTCCATTAGCACTTGTCTCAAAAGTGACTGAAAAGGAAACTGTCGAAAAAGATGATTCTGATGATGAAGAGGGGTTTATAATGAATTCAGATGATGAGGGAATTGCTTTTTACTCTAACAACCGAGTCAAAAAGTTTTTCAAACCCTTTAATTCGAAGGTAAAGCAAAGTGAAGGAAAAGGAAGTTTCGTGAACAAAGCTGCAGGAGAAGAGAAGAAGAAGTATGAGAATAATGATGCGAAGGGTGCTGAGGAAAAGAAAGAGAAGAAATTGAAAGGAGATTCTGGTATGGATTGTCACTATTGCAATGGAGCCAATCATTTAGCAAATGATTGTATGCTTCGAAAGAAAGATGAGAAGAAGAATAGAGTGATGGATGAGGCATATTATGTGGAGAGGTTGGAAGAAGTATGTACGAAGGCGAAAAATCTGTCTTTGGTGGCTCAAGGTGAACAGGAGAATGATGGCACATATCAAATCTCATCTTCGAGCTCCGATGATGAGGAAATGCGTAATCCTACACATGGGGCAATGTATGCGAAGCTGGAGGAAGATTCAGACGAAGAGGTCAAGGGTTGTTGCTTTGTGTCAAAATATGTTGATAAGTCTCCAATGACAACAAAGGTACGTAACATTCTTCAATCTTTCAATATTCCTTTGAGTGCATATGATTCTGAAATTGTTGCTTTTGATGATACTGTTGCTTATTTCGATAATTTGGTTGTTTCTACTAGTACTGAAGCTAAGAAATTAAGCAATCAGTTGTTAGAGACACAGAAGAAGTTAGATTTGAAAGTGGTCAAGATAGAATGTTTAGAATTGCAAATAACAAACATTATGTGTGATCGTGATTCGTTATCTAGTGATGTAAAACTTTTGTTAGCTCAACGAAATATCTACTGCAATTCTGCTAAACGTCTATATGCGAAATGAACTGCATTGCATCATTCGTGTGATATTAGGAAGGAACAACATAGGAAATTATTACCTTTTCTAGCATACGAAAGAGCGAAGGTAGATAATATTTCATATGATTGTGAGAAAAACATTGTTGAGTTTGACAAAATTCCTGATGATAGATATGCTTATGGAATTGTTAAAATTGATAAATGTCTTGATACAAATGAATTGGTTAACATTGTGAATGATACTTTGACAAAATCAGAACAAATCAAAAGTTTGAAAAAGACTGAGAATTCGACATCTGATTCTCAATCTAATTTTGCCGATATTGAAGATAACTCTGACAATATTAGCGAAATTAGTGATATTGAGGATGTTGATTATTCTCAGTTGTCTGTCATTAATGTTGCATCAAAATCTAAAGGAAAAGAAAAACTTAAGGATTTGGAAGTTAAGATTGACACTGACAAACCTTCAACTTCAAAAGATTGTGATTATGAGTTTGTGGATATCCGACATAGTCAAACGGATAGCAGTGATGATGAAAATGATGATGACGAATTGGACAAAAAGGTCTCTTCAAACAAATATTCGATAGAAAAAGAAATTCCTCGTGTTGTTGTTAATCAAGTATTTGGAGACACTGAAAATTTCGAAAAAGTGTTGTCAGAAAAAGGAGCCCATTATTTGGAAACAAATCAAGTGGTGTATCCTAATTTCAAGTGTACTGATGATGTTGTCTTTCCAAATCAAGTGTTTGTTACAATTGGAAATGTTGAAAACATTAAACCAGAATTCACCAAAATGGTCGAAGATGACAACAAGAAGACAACGAATGAAGGATTCTTTTCGAATCAAAGCACAGTCGAAAATACCTTAACAAAGAATTCGTACGTTTTTCAAAGACAAAAACCACAATGCAAATGGGTTGAAAAATCAAAAATTGTGAAAGAAGTTCCAAAAGAAGTTGTTGTGGAAAAAGATACTATTGTCAAATTAAATTCCAAAGAATTTAAAGAACAAATTGACAAGTTGTCAAAAGAAAATGCAATTTCAAAAAAACAAGCTCGATAAACGATTTTTTGGCAAACAATGGAACTTCGAAAACAACAAAATGGATTAAATTTGAAAACAACTGAAAACAAAAAGACTAAATCTGTTGAAAACAAGTCTTCTCATTCAGAAATTTATTTAGATCTTAAGCAAAATCCCGCTCAAACAAATAAATCTAAATCTGAATTTCAACCAAAAACTATTTTTTCGAAAGTTTCAAACTCATCATTTTCAAGAGATAACAAAAATACATCAAAGAATGTTCAAAATCAATCATCACATCAACGATTTTCTTCTAATCAACAAACAAGGTTTTCTCAAAAAAAAATCTCCAAATCGATTTTCTCAAAATCGAAGTGTTGGCAACAATGATGGAAGTCGATACACTATGGCATTTCGACCTAAATCAAATGTTGATTTCTTTCCACAAAAACCGAATTTTCCAAATCCTACAGGAAAACAAAATTTAAAAGTTTCGTACAGAAAAGGGTTGTCTCGTGACAAAAACATCGATCATTGGCTTGAAGGAAAAGGTCAAAAATATCAATCAATGAAATATTCTCAACAACAAATTCACGAAGCTTATGAGAATTATGTGAATTCTTCGTCAACTGAAAGCTCATCATCAAAAGATTCGAATGTTTCGGTTAAAACTTGGCAACCGATTTCGAAAGACAAGCTTGATCATACTCAATCTAAAAAGACCAAGGCATGTGTCAGTGACAATCCCAAACTAACTAAAACTTATGTTTCTGTTTCTTTAAATAATGATGTGGACTTAATTGATAGTCTCAAAACTAAAGTTTGTGATTGGGTTAAAAGTTCTTCATTTCATTTTGTGTTTAAAACTAATTTCCAAGGACCCAAACAACCTTGGGTACCTAAATTCTTTCATTGATCGCAGGTATTATGTGACGAGCAATATGATGAAAAATGGTATATTGATAGTGGTTGCTCACGTCACATGACTGGACGAAAGGAAAACCTGCGAGATTTTCGTAGTTTGGAGAATGCAAGAGTTGTGAAGTTTGGAAATAATCAAAAATGTCAAGTGAAAGGCTATGGTAAATTCACGAATGGAAAATTCATTGTTAATCGCGTTGCTTATGTCGAAGGTCTTCAACATAACTTGATAAGTGTTTCCCAACTTGTTTTGGGCACTGGCAATCAAATGGTGTTTAAGGAAGAAAGTAGCATCATTTCAAATGTTGAAACTAACGAAGTCTTGCTCAAATCCAAATGACATGGTGACATGTTTACTCTTGATATCAAACCAATCATCGGCAAACCCTCAGTGTGCTTACTCTCGAAAGCTTCCTCTGACATCAGATGGTTATAGCATCGACGTTTATCGCATTTAAACTTTCGAAACTTAAATAAATTGTTTGTTGGTGATCTTGTTCGTGGTTTACCTGCACTAAAACTGGACAATGATACATTGTGTGCAGCTTGTGAACAAGGGAAACAACACAGGAAAGGTCATCCAATTGTGATAGATTCGAAAATTGTCGAACCGTTGGAACTTCTACACATTGACTTTTGTGGACCATCGACTGTTGAAACTCTCAACAAGAAACGATACATTTTGGTTATTGTTGATGATTTTTCACGATTCACTTGGGTATACTTTCTCAGGTTAAAATCTGAAGTTGCTCAAACAATGATCAAGTTTATTTAGAAGATTGAGATGAGTCTAAAGAAAAATGTTCGAAAGATCAAAAGTGATAATGGATATGAGTTTAAGAACAACGTGCTGGATTCATACTTAACAGAAAAAGGAATTTCACAAAATTTCTCTTTGCCTTATACACCGCAGCAAAATGGTGTGGTTGAAAGACGAAATAGGTCACTTTGTGAAGCAGCAAGAACTATGTTGACATATGCGAATCTTCATCAATATCTATGGGTTGAAGCAATTTCCACAACTTGTTTCACTCAAAATCGATCTTTCATTCATCGTCAATTCAATATCACTCCGTATGAAATTATCAATAATCGGAAACCTAATGTCAAATTCCTTCATGTTTTTGGTTGCAGATGTTTTATCATGAATCTTAAAGATAACCTTTCAAAATTTCAAGCTAAAGCTGACGAAGGCATATTTTTGGGATATTCGCACAATTCGGTTGCATACAGAGTGTTAAATAAGCGAACAAGAAAAATAGAAGAAACTTTCAATCTTACTTTCGACGATTATTATGTCAAACAAGTTGAAAAGCAATTTGAACAAAAGCCAGTTATTAATGAATCATCTGATGAAACTAAAGAATCAAATTCATCTGATTTTGATTATGATTTAATTTTTGGTATTCCTGACAGGGCTGTGGATGCTGAAGTTCATGCCAATGATAATCATCACTCTGAATCTTCGAAGCATAATGATGACTTGGAAATTCCACAAAACATTGTAGACGTTAATTCAACAACGAATTCTCTTGGACTTGGCGAAAGTATGCTTGATAATCCAGTCGAAGGAGAGCACTTGGATTCGAATACTCTGGTTGAGAGGGAGCATTCTTTCGAGGGGGAGAATTGGAGAATGGATGATGTTGTTGAGGGGGAGCATCTAGTTGAGGGGGAGCATCAAAATGATAATAGTGTTGAGGGGGAAAATGATACAATAAATTTTAATCCAAATGATGATTTTCATGATCTAAATGATAATGTTTCTGTTGTAGGATCTGAAAATGAAAAGATGTACAAAGATGCACCTTTGGAATTTGATCCGACTTATCCATCGTTAGAGAAATGGACAAAGACTCATCCAATAGATCAAGTCATTGGAAATCCTCAAGATGGAGTATTAACAAGAGCTCAGATTCGTGCGAAGAATGAGGTATTAAATACTCATCAAGAATTTTTGCATGTTCAATGTTTTCATATCTAAAATTGAACCAAAGACAGTTAAGATGGCAATGGAACACTCGGATTGGGTTGTTGCAATGCAATCAGAACTGGGTGAATTTGAAAGAAACAAGGTTTGGAGATTAATTCCTAAACCTAAAAATGTTTCGATTGTCGGGTTAAAATGGATTTTCAAAAACAAAACCGACAAAGATGGAAATATTGTACGAA